>NC_090830.1:8945000-9570000 GCF_028021215.1 Eschrichtius robustus | reverse complement strand
ATTGGTTCATGATCTTGAGTTTTATTTGGTGGTGTATTACAAGTACCTGGCCCCCCAGTTGAAAGATACTGGGGGCACCCAGTTGAAAGACACTGGGGAAAAGTGTCCCCCAGTTAAAAAATACTGGGGGAGTCTGGTTGAGAGATTTGGATTTGCTCAATTGAAAGACACTGAGAGGTGTGGAGTGAGTGATTATGTGGGTGTCTGGCCTAATGTCTCTCATTAACAAGGGACATCAGAAAACCAGCCTCCAACTAACACCCCAGCCAGGTTTATGTACAAATGAAACTTATACTTACAAGTACTTACTTAATTAGGAATTAAAGAAAATCTCACCCTGAAAATGGCCAACATGGGGCTCTTTTGACATTCCAACACCAGTTTATTGCATATGCAGTTAGAATTAGAGAAAGCCAGCTTTATAAAACAGTTTGTTTCAGAACACTGACCCTGAGAGAACAAGTCCTTCTAGAGGAGCTTGCATTTCTCCCCCTGTGCCTTGAGACGTAAATGTTCTACCAGTGCTCTCAAGAATTCTTATCTTATCATCTCCAATTCCTGAGACTGAGGGAAAAAAAGGAAAAAGAGTCCTTTTGGAACTCAAGTGAATAAACTTAACTTATTCTAAAAGTTATTTATAAACTAGTGAGTTTTATATTGTAATACCTGATTAATGACTAAGTTTTAAAAATGAAGCTATGAGATCTCTGATTGTGTCTGTGTATACCTTATAGTTATGATATATCTTTACCTATAGATGGTATTACAAAAATTAATTCATAAACGAGCACTATTTAATTGACTTAAAGGAATATATAAATTCTCAGAAATATAAAAGAAACTAATCCAAATAAATTTCAGGTTCATGTGACTGGGAAATATTCAACATTAAATTAATATTCGATATTTAAGTTAGTTTGTTGCTTTAATTAATGCAGGCATGTCTTTAGAGTCATCAGCATTAAGTATAATACTTTTATTGTACCTAGGTTTACTAGAAGTCAAATAAGATCTTATTATATCTGTTGCAAAATTTGTCAGCAAGAAAAATAACTTGGTATCATGAAATTTTTATAAATAAATTAATGTAAATGAGATAAAAGCTTTTAGGTAAACCCTTTACAAATAATTATGTTTTAGGAATATCTACTTAAAAATAGTCTTTCCAGGGACTTCCCTGGTGGTCCAGTGGTTCAGACTCAACGCTCTCATTGCTGGGGTCCTGGGTTTGATCCCTGGTCTGGGAACTAAGATCCTGCAAGCCGCGCAGCATGGCCAAAAAAAAAAAAAAAAAAAAAAATCATCTCTCCAGATTTTGGTAACTTGAAGAGTTTTACTAAATTAAGCTAAATGGTAGAAGTTTATTAAATATCTAGGTCATTCCCAATTAAAATAAGGTACTAGAACTGGAACATTAATTGCTGAACATAGGCTTCTTTTTACAAGTTCTGATCTGGTATCAAAGAAGAATATTTGCCTGGGCCTAGAAGGGTGATGTGGCTGGGGTTTCGCCGGCCTCACTATGTCTGCCATTTTCAATTTTCAGAGTCTGTTGACTGTAATCTTGCTGCTTATATGTACCTGTGCTTATATCCGATCCTTGGCACCCAGCCTCCTGGACAGAAATAAAACTGGGTTTTTGGGTATATTTTGGAAGTGTGCCAGAATTGGTGAATGGAAGAGTCCTTATGTTGTGGTATGCTGTATTGTGATGGCCTTCAACATCCTCTTCATACAGTAGCTTGGAAAAATGCCAGAATTCAGTCGCAGTCAGATTTAAATATGAAAAAACAAAAGGACTTATCTGCAGAAAATAATGGAAAGAATGGTTAACCCTTTTATCTCTGAACATTGAATGAGATAAATTTTCAGCTGCTGTTCTCTATTTTTGTTATTGGACCAATGTTCTATATAAATAATTAGGATGTAACCATTTAATACTCAGAGTTTAAATATGTCTGTAACAATCAACCTCAGTACTGTCACTACAATATTACATTCTGCATATGTCATTCTATTGTGTCAGATACCAGTTTTTAGTGAGGTATCTTTAAGGCACATAGGAGACAACAAAATTGGTAAATTACTTAAGTTCCTTTCACCGTGATTTGGAAACGATAAATCTTTATAGAATGAGGCTTTTTGGACTAGCTTTTTTATTGAAAAAAATGGTTCAATTTGTGTTGGTAAGGACTGCATTCATATTTAATAATGCTTGCTTTTCCTCTGGCCACATCATTTTGAGCAGTAACCAGAGTACCTCTACTCTTAGCAAACTGTAGTTTATTACAGGTATTTAAACTATTTAAAACAAGCCTATGCAGTTCTTAAGGAGGAAGATAAATGAGAAGTGACTTAAGAGTGCTATTGAGAAAATGTTCCTATTTAACATAAAAGAATTCAGAATACCTGACTGGTATTATCGTCTCTGAAACCTCTGGTTAAGTATGGATAAATGCCTTAAGCATAAATTTGACCAGCTAACTGTCGTGTTTGGAATAAGACTACATGCTTAGAGTAAAAAGAGCTAAACAGAATGATAATCTTATATGCGTTTTTCATTCTTTTTAGTGTTAGGTCTCTACATTTTAATTACCCCAAAATACAAACTGTGTTTTTGTTTTTTAATACAGCACTTTAAATCTAGTTTATGTTTTGTCTATCAACTTGAACTGGAATCTTGTGTAACTTACTACGTGATGATAAACCGTTTTCATATCTACTTACCATATGCCATGGCATAAATGTCTTTGAGCTTTGATGATAAAGGAGGACCTTCAGTAATTTTCATTGAGGCAAGAGGGGCATTGGAAATGTGACATAAATTTTGTAGTAGAGCAGTTATTACACATTTATGGTTAACATTTCAAAATTCAGTTAAAGTTTCAAAGTGAAGGAGAACTTCTTAACTAAAAATTGCCCATTATAGATAGTATTAATTAGATATTGTTGTCAGCTGTTAATTCCCCATAAAGATAAAAAGAATAAACTTTTTTTTTTAAGAAAAAAAAAAGAATATTCAAAACTGTTTAAAAATGCTATTAAAATAACCCTTCACTGGGGAGACTTCCCTGGCGGTCCAGTGGTTAGGACTTCACCTTCCAGTGCAGAGGGTGTGTGTTTGATCCCTGGTCAGGGAGGTGGGACCCCACATGCCTCAGGGCCAAAAGGCCAAAACATAAAACAGAAGCAATATTGTGACAAATTCAATAAAGACTTTAAAAGAAATAAAATAAAATAACCCTTCATTTTCCTACCGTATATCTATGTGAGGCTGGATTTTCCTGATATATTGCAAGCAAAACGACATATCACAAGAGATTGAATTCAGAGACAAATATGAGAATCCCGCTGTCTTCTCTTAAGCCAGGCACAAGGAGATTTGCAAACATATAAAACTTTGCTACACTTCTTACTACTTCCTTTGTTTTGGAAAAAGTAGTTGCTTTCATAAAAAATATATTATTTGTGTTAACATGCAAGGAATATATTTTTCGTTTTTAAAAATGAATTAATAAATGGCTCTGAGCACGGTTGTGAAGAAGGTACACTTGATTGTCAAATTCTCCACCACTCCTTTGGAACCTTTCTATCCTACTACCATCTCTTCTCTGACATCATCTCACCTTCACCCCTCTGGCTACTTAGTCCCCTGACTGGCTGACTGGCTTCACACTATGTTTTTTGTTTTTTGTTTTTTGTTTTTTTTTGCCACACAGCGAGACATGTGTGATCTTAGATCCCCAGTCGGGGATCAAACCCATGCCCCCTGCAGTGGAAGTGCAGAGTCTTAACCACTGGACCACCAGGGAAGTCCCACACTGTCCTTTTTAACCACTAAAAAACCACCAGGATAAATGCACATCTCTCTAGAAGGCCAACAAGGAGTGACGCTAATAGTGGGGATTTCAGACACCCAGGAGCCTGGAAAGAGAGAAAATGAGGTCTTTTGACATTCTTGTAAGGTCACACAGACCGACATCTACTAGCTTAGGTATATATGCACCAGCATAGGTACATATTTATATATATATATTAAATATACTTATTGCTTGATGATCAAATATATCAGACAGTACTGCCAGGCAAACAGAAGCAACTTCATGTTAAGGACAGAGGAAATTTCATTTAGGGATTTTTTTTACACTGACGATGGAGGAGCTGAGAAGAGAAACTGGACAGTGAGGTGAAGAAAGAAGGAAGGAAGTGGATGCTAGTGAGACGGGGGGAGAGGCAGCGTTACCAGTTACCAGAGCCTGGAAGCAGGTCCTGCAGTGACACACCGTACATTCTCAAATTTTCAGTTTTTTTAAAGAACAGCTTTATTGAGATATAATTGACACAATAAACTGCACATTTTTAGAGTGTAAAATTTGATAAGTTTTGACATGTATACACCCACGAAAACATCGCCACAATGTAGATAACGAACATATCCATCACCTCCGAAAGTTTCCTCATAATCCTCTGTAATGCCTCCCTCCCCCTTTCCCCATTCTCACCATTCACCACCTGTCCCCAAGCAACATTGATCTCCTTTACGCCACTATAGATTACTTTGCATTTTCTGCAGTTTTATACAAATACATTAATTCATACCATATGTACTCTTTCTTGTCTGGCTTCTTTCACTCAGAATAATTACTTTCAGATTCATCCATGTTGTTTTGTGTATCAGTGGTTACTTTCTATTTTTCAGTAATGTTCTTTTGTGTAGTTGTACCCCAATTTGTTTATCCTTTCACCTATTGATGGACATTTGGGTTGTTTTCAGTTTGAGGCTATTATAAATAAAGCTTCCGTGAACATTTATGTACAGGTTTTTGTATGGATGATGCTTTCTTTTCTCTTAGGAAAATACCTAGGGGTGCAATGGCTGGATCACATGATAGATGTAGGTTTAACTTTTTAAAGAAATTGCCAATGAACTTCCAAAGTGGTTGTGTCATTTTATATTCTCACAAGCAGTATACAAAAGTCCCTGTTGCTCCAGTACTTACCAATAATTGGTATTGTCATCTTTTCAAAACTTAGCCATCTAAAAGTTACATAGTGGTATAGAATTGTGGTTTTAATTTGCATCTCTGTAATAACTCATGATGTTGATCATCTGTTTATGTGCTTATTTGCCACTTGTATATCTTTTTGGTGATATGTCTGCTTAAATCTTTTGCTCAGTTTTAATTGGGTTGTTTTTTTATTCTCTGGTTTTGAGAAATTTTTATTTATCCTGGATACCAGTCCCTTTTCAGATAGATGCTTGGCAAATTTTCCCTTTGTCTGTGGTTTGTCTTTTCATTCTTCTAACAGTGTCTTTTGAAGAGCAGAAGTTTTTAATTTTAATGAAGTCCAAGTTATCATCTTATTATTATTTTATGGATTGCACTTTTGATGTTGTACCTAAAAAATGCCTAACCCAAGTTCACAAAGGCTTTCTCCTTTGTTTCCTCTAGAAGTTTTATGGTTTTAGGCTTTATTAGATTTATGACCAATTTTTTGTTAATTTTTGTATGTGGTGTAAAGTATGGATCCAAATTCTTTTTTTTTTTTTCTCTAAGCGATGGATATCCAGTTGTAAAAGCAACATTCGTTGAAATGTCCATCCTACCTCCATTGCCTTGTCTTAGTAACTTTATCAAACATCAGTTATCCATATATGTGTAAGTCTCTTTCTGGACTCTGTTCCATTGATCTATGTGTCTATCTTAATGCCAATATCATGCTTTTTAAAAAAATTTATTTTATTGAAGTATAGTTGATTTACAGTGTTGTGTTAATTTCTGCTGTACAGCAAAGTGATTCAGTTATACATATATGTACAATCTTTTTCATATTCTTTTCCATTATGGTTTATCACAAGATATTGAATATAGTTCCCTGTGCTATACAGTAGGACCTTGTTGTTTATCCATTCTCTCTATATATAATAGTTTGCATCTGCTTGTCCCAAACTCCCAATCCATCCCTCCCCCAGCTCCTCTCCCCCTTGGCAACCACAGGTCTGTTCTCTCTGTCTGTGAGTCTGTTTCTGTTTTGTAGATAAGTTCATTTGTGTCATAGTTTAGATTCCACATATAAGTGAATATCATGCTGTTTCGATTACTGTAGCTGTGTACAGATTCTTGATATCAGATAGTGTTAGCCCTCCAACTCTGTCCTTTGGCAATTTGACTAGTTTATAAAGTTTGCATTGCCATATGACTTTTAGAATTAGCTTCTCAATTTCCACAGAAAAACTAGTTAGGATTTTGATTGGAGTTGCTTTGAATATAAAGATCAACTTGGGGAAAATTGACATTTTAATAAAATTGAGTCTTCTAACCCATGAAAAAGGTAACCATTTCTTCATAACTTCTTTAACATCTCTCAGCAATGTTTTTTAGTTTTCAGCATACAGGCCTTTTATATCCTTAGATTTATCCCTAGGCATTTCAAATTTTTAAATTCTATTATATATTATAGTTTTTAGTTTTATTTATGATTGTTGCTGGTAATCAGAAATATAATTCATTTTAGTATACTGATTTTGTATTGCAAATTTGCTAAACTCGCTTAATAGTTCTAGTAGCTCTTTTGAGGAATCTATCACACTTTCTACATAGATGATCATGTCATTTAAGAATAACAATAGTTTTACTTCCTTTCCAATCTGAATACCTTCATTTCTTTTTCTTGATTGATTGCACTAGCGGAAACCTTCAGTAGAATGTTGAATAGAAGTGGTGAAAGCAGGCATCCTTGTATTGTTCCTGATTTTAGGAAGCGTTCATGTTTTCATCACTGAGTATGGTGTTAGATATAGCTTTTTTGAAGATTTTCTTTATCAGTTTGAGGAAATTGCCTTCTAGTCCAAGTTTACTGAGAGTTTTCATCAGGAATGGATGTTGAATTTTGTCAAATGTTCTTCTGCATCTATTGAAGTGACCATATGGCTTTTCTTTTTTACTTTGTTAATATGGTGTATTACATTCATTGATTTTTGGACACTGAACCAACTTCATATCCAGGGCTAAACTCCACTTGGTTATGATGTATTATCCTTTTAATGTATTATTGGATTCAGTTTGCTAATGTTTTGTTTAGAACATTTACATCTATGTTTAAGTAATATATTGTATAATTTTACTTTTTGTGATGTCTTTTCTGGTTTTAGCATTAAGCTAATGCTGGACTCATGGAATGAGTCAGAAAGCATTCCCTCCATTTTCATGTTTTTGGAAGAGTTTGTGTAGATTTGGATTATTTCTTACTTTACTGGTACTTTACTGAATTCACCAGTGAAGCCATCTGGACCTGGAGTTTTCTGTGTGGAAAGGTATTTAAGTACAAATTCAATTTCCTTAACAGATATAGGGCTTTTCCCATTATCTGTTTCTTCTGGAGTGAGTTTGGTAATTTGTATCTTTTAAGGAATTTGTCCATTTTGTTTAAGTTGTTAAATTTATTGGCATAAAATTGTTCACATTTTCCTTTTAATATATGTAGAATCTGTAGTGATGTCACCTCTATCATTCCTGATATTGGCAATTTATATCTTCAGAGAGAAAATAATATCTCCTAGTTATTCTGGCTACAGGTTTATCAATTTTATTGATCTTCTCAAAGAACCAGCTTTTAGTTTCATTGATTTTCTCTTTTGTTTTTATTTTATATTGTATTAATTTCCATTCCAATCTTTATTATTTCCTTTTTTCTGCTTACTTTGCATTTTATTTGCTCCTTTGTTTTCTGGTTCTTAAGGAAAATAGGGTCTTCGATTTGAGACATTATTCTTTCTGATATAGGTGTTAGTGCTATAAATTTCTCCCTAAAACCTGCTTTAATGGCATCCTGCAAATTTTTTTTTTTTTAATTATTAGCACCTTTAATTATTATTTATTTATTTATTTATTTATTTGGCTGTGTTGGGTCTTCCTTTCTGCGCAAGGGCTTCCTCCAGTTGCGGCAAAGCGAGGGCCACTCTTCATCGCGGTGCGCGGGCCTCTCACTATCGCGGCCTCTCTTGTTGTGGAGCACAGGCTCCAGACGCGCAGGCTCAGTAGTTGTGGCTCACGGGCCCAGTTGCTCCGCGGCATGTGGGATCTTCCCAGACCAGGGCTCGAACTGGTGTCCCCTGCATTGGCAGGCAGACTCTCAACCACTGCGCCACCAGGGAAGCCCCCCAGCAAATTTTAATATGTTGTGTTTTCAATTTAACTTAGTTCAAAATGCTTTATAATTTTCCTCCTTTGATGTCTCCTTTGTACCTTAGGGTATTTAGGAGTATGTTATTTAGTGTCTAAATATTTGGTGATTTTCCAGTGATGTTTTTGTTATTGATTTGTAATTTAATCTCATTGTTGTCAAAGAACCTGCTTCTTATGACTTGAATCCTTTTAAATTTATTGAGACTTGTTTTATGGTACATAATATGATCCATTGGATTCTGTTGTGCTGTGTGGATTTGAGAAGAACATGTATTCTGCAATTAAGGAACGGAGTGTTCTATAAAAGTCAATTAGGTCAAAATAATTAATAGTGTTGTTCCAGTCTGCTATATTGTTGCTGATATTCTGCCTACTTGTTTTATCAATTATTCTTTAACTTATCACAGTCTACCTTCAAATGATATTATACCATATCATGTACAGTATATTTTATAATAATATATTTCCATTTCTTTCCTCCTGGCCTGCATGCCAGGAGACATTGTTGTCATGTATTTTACTTATACATATGTATATATTGTATTATCATAATACATTGTAGTAAATTTTATTTAACAGCCAATTATATTTTTAAAGGATTTAAATCATTAGGAAAAGATATATTTACTCATGTAGTTGCCATTGCCACTGATCTTCATTCTTTGTGTAGATCCAGATTTCTATCAATAATTGCTTTCCTTCTATCTAAAGGATTTCTTTTAACATTTCTCAGAGTATAGGCCTGCTGCTGCTGATTTCTTTCAGCTTTTTGTGTGACTGAAAATGTCTTTATTTCATCTTCATTCTTGAAAGATATTTTTCTAAGTATAGAATTTTAGGTTGATAGCTTTTGATTCTTGTTGTTTCAGTACTTTAAAGGTGTTATTCCACTGTTTCCTGCTTGCATTGTTTCCTATGAAAAATCCAATGTCATCCTTATCTTTGTTTCTCTATATGTTACATCTATCTTCTCTGGCTACTTTAAAAAAAAAAATAACAGACTTGATTTTTTAGAGCAGTTTTAAGTTTACAGAAAAATTGAGCAGAAAGTACAGAGAGTTTTCACAAATCCCCTCCTCCCACCAGCCACCCCTACACAGTTTCTCCATTGTGAGCATCTTGCATAGGTGTGATACATTAGTTACAATTGATGGACCAATATTGATACATTATTATTAATTGAAGTCCATAGTTTGCCTTAGAACTCACTCTTTGTATTGTGCCTTTCTATAGGTTTTGACAAATGTATAAGATTTTCTCTTTATTGCTTGATTTCTCCTTATTTCTTGATATGATGTGACTTGGTTTCTTTTTCTTGATAGGTCTTGTATTTGGAATTCCTTGAGCTTCTCAGATTTGTAGGTGTATAGTTTTAATCAAGTTTAGAAAAATTCTGACCTTTCTTTTTTTAAAAAAATTTTTATTGGAGTGTAGTTGATTTACAATGTTATGTTAGTTTCTGCTGTACAGCAGAGTGAATCAGTTATTCATATACATATATCAACTCATTTTTTTAGCTTTTATCCCCATAGAGGTCATTACAGAGTGTTAAGTAGAGTTCCTTGTGCTATACAGTAGGTACTTATTAGTCTATTTTATATATAGTAGTGTGTATATCTGACCATTATTTCTTCAAATATTTTTCTATCTGCCCCTTCCTTGGGGGGACTCAATTTATCCATGTATTAGTCTGCTTGCTGTTATGTCACAACTCACTGATGCTGTCTTCATTCTCTGTTACTATTATTTTTCTCACAGTGTGTTGCTTTCTTTAGTGTTTATTGCCTTCAAATTCACTAATGTTTTCTTCTGCAAGGTATACTCTGCCTTTCATCCCATCTAAGTGTACTTTTCTACTTAGACATTGTTATTTTCTTCTCTCTAGAATTTTGATTTAGGTATTTTAAAAATATGTCCCCCGTTTCTATTCTAACTCTAAGCTTATACTAACTTTTTGAACATGTGGAATAAATTTAATGACATAAAAGTGTAATTCTAAATGTAATGGATATAATTCTAACATTTGTGTTAGTTCTATAGTAGTTATGATTTATTTCTCTCTCATTATGGGTCATATGTTCCTGCCTCTTTGCATGCTTGGCAATTTTTGATTTGTTACCAGATATTGTGACTTTACCTTCTTGGGTGCTGGATATTTTTGTATTCCTGTAAATCTTCTTGTGTGTTGTTCTTGGAAACAGTTGGATCTTTCAGTTCTTGTTTTTAAAATTTGTTAGGCAGGTCGGGAGTAGTGCTCTGACAGGGGCTAATTCTTCCTCACTACTGAGATAAGACCTTCCTGAACCTAATGCCCTGTGAATTATGAACTTTTCCAGTCTGGCTGTGGGAACAGGCACTGTGCTTGGCCCTCTGTGGACACCAGTCACGGTTCACTCTAGTCCTTTCTGATGGTTCTTTCTATGGCCTTGTGTGGATTCCTCACACACATGTGCTGATTAGTACTCAACTGAGTACTGAGGGGGACCCTCTGAGGATCCCCAGGTTTGTCTCTCCGTGTAGCCCTCTCCTCTCTGGTACTCTGATCTATGGACAGTAGCTGCCTTGGTTTCCCTAAACTCATAACTCCATTTCTTCAATGCAGGAAGTTTGCCAGATTCTACCTCAGTTTCTCCACTCAGCACCATGGCCTAAAATTTTTCTCAAGGTAGTAAGTGGGGATAATCATAGGGCTCACCTTCTTTGTTTTTTGTCCCTTTGTTTTTTGACCATTGTTCTTCTTTCCTTGATGTGGAGCGTCTTTAAAACCATTGATTCATATATCTTGTCTATTTTGGGGGGCTTGTTTCAGGCTGGACAATAAATTGAGTCCATATTACTCCATCTTTGCTGGAAATAGAAACTAAGGGTGTGTTTTATTTTTTTAAGATACTATCTTAAACATTTTATGAAATCAACAAATCAAGATTCCAGAAAAACAGAGGGCACCAAAATTTATGCCTAGTGCCTGCTGATTAAATTATCCATTTAACTGTTCACTATATTCTTGTGATTGGGGTTGATAATATCTAAGTTTGTGTGTAATACTAAGTTCTACATTAACAAAGTGGCAATATTTTTCAAAACCCAAATTGGGGCTTTTGGATTAAGATTTTTTTGGCTTATTAATTTATAAGAAGAGGACTGTTCAGACACTACTGTAGATATACATTTGATAGAAATTAACTGGAAAAAAACATAAAGTGTTAAGACCCCTACCATAAATATTGATGGTCCATTTAGTTTTAAAATTAAATATTATACCAAGATGTTGTTCTTTTTAGAATCCTGTCCTTCCCATCAATAATCTTTCACTACAGGTTTAGGTTACTTTTGTATTAAAGCATATATTCTGCAAAAAAGAAAGAAGTTTATTGTGTAAAACCAGATTATATTATAATTGAAGAAATAATGCTGAAAAGTAGATGTGCTCTCTAGAAGGAACAAGATGAAACATTGATTTTTGTAGTCTTTAATTCCCAATCCCAATACCTGTTATAAAACATTTATAATCCAAATAAAATTAATTTCTATAACTGTAAAATTTTATCATATAACCCATAATATTTACCACCTTCAAAAGGACAAACAAGTCTCTGGCTGGCATTTAATGTCTTTCTTACTTGGGCTCTTCCACCTCTTTCCAACCTTATCTCCCATAAGAATCTTTACTTTAATCACATGTTCCCTCACTATTGTTTGATTTCTCACTATGCAACAATCCACACCGTGTCCTCATCTGCATAATATTTGTTCCTCCCTCTCCTCACCGCAGCTCCCCATTCAGTCATTCAAAGGCTTAACAATACTTTTTGCCCTTGTTATTTTTGTGAATTTTACAACTCAAAAGGATCTCTTTCTCTCATATTTCTATTTCCTCTAAACTTTTTATAGCACTTACTGTCTGTATCAAGCATTCGACAATCCATTATCCAGTTATATGTATTTTCATTTCACTATCTGTACATGTCTTCCCAAGAATATGTAAGTTTTTTGCGGTAAGGGTTATGCCTTTTTAATGAAATGATAACTAAATTATAAAATTACCTATCATTTACTTTATAGACAAAAAGATTTGCTGATTAATTATTTTAGGCATAAAGGCTCTAATTTAAAATACTATATTCTCAGAGAAGGGCAACATATTATAACCATTGACACCATAACATATGGCCTTTCATCATTAATTAAGGTTCTGATACCAAGAAGCAGCACTGGTAGATTTTGTTGATGGGAAATAAGCTGAGTTACATTTGGGAAACCACAATGGAGTGCTCCGGGCAGTCAGACAGGCCTGAGGGCCCATGGGGAAAAGCAACATCCCAAAGGGAAGCTAGAAGCCAGGGAGTCAATGGAGAAGCCCGGGAATGTGTATGCAGAAAGCTGGCCCTTGCTGGGAGTGAGCTGATGACTCTTCCAGCTGCTCAAGTCATACCAAAACCTATGTCATGGCTCCTCATTCTTCAGGAAGGTTCACTGCCTGTGATGGGCAAAAACAATAACGAGGTCATGCTGGGGCGAAATGCCTGACGATGGTTCCTTACTGTTCTATCAAGTTTCAAACAAAATATCTCATTACTGTACAAGGCCAAGTTTCACCACTGTCCAGCTGCTTTACTTCTACCTCCTATACAAGTTTTGGATCTTCCTCTTCCCCCTATTCTCCCTCCAACACAATTTTTCACAAGTCAGAGGTCGCACTCTATTTCAGGGCTTAAGATTGTATTGATCTGTCGCTCAGTACATGCTTGGCCCTCAAGGAGCTGAGCCAGCCGAAGCCACAGGGTGCTGACCAGCGTCACTCCCGTCGGTCATTAACAGCAGTGAGCAGGTAGGCAGGAATGTGACGGCCTCAGCCAGCTGGAATGAGCGACAGGTAATGGTCCCAGGCAGCCAGGCCTGAAAAAGGAAGGAGGGCCTACAGGGCTGCCCCGTATCCATGCAACTCCTTGGTGCCTGCTTCAGGCGAACGCCGAGTGCCTCCCAGCATGCCCCACCCTCCTCCTCCTGGTCTCTGCAGGAGGGGTCTTCCCGTCTTTACTAGCTCTTCAGCCTGAGATGGGCACTTCCTATCTGCTCCTCCTCCTCCCTACGAGGTTGCCAGACCAACCCTACCTATCCTGCAAGGTCAGGCTGGTCTGGCTTTTAATCTCTTCTCTTGCCAGTGGAGAGTTTGTCATAAACACTGTGCCCTGCTTCCATCCGGACTTCCCTTTTGGAGTATCAAAACCTTCTGCTTGTGCCAATGAACCCTAAGAAACATTTCTGAAAAGTGAAGCAGTAACTCGAATAGGTCATATTTATCGTGAGTGTTCTGTCCAAAATGAAAAATACTTGAACTTCTGGGGAGTCTCAAGATCTCTGGGAAGTGGAATTTCATAGACTGTCACACGGTTGTGTATATAAATGTCAACCCCAATTCTGTGTGTCAATCATCTTAGGTTCCCACCTCCCACTTCCGTTAGGTATTCTTTACTTCAGAGAGTCCCCCTCAGCCCCACCCCAGGTCAGCCTCTCCTCTCTGAAAGGCCATTGCTGGTAGAGTCTGCGCCATGGCACCTCATGCCTGGAGGTACTGGCTGCTCTCTGTACCTTGGGTCTAACTGCTGTGGAGCCTTGGGAACGGAAGGACACCTCGCACAGGTGTTCTTAGGTGTTCTCTCTAAGACTTAGTGTGGAGTGCCTAGTGAGCAATAATCACCTGTTTGTTGATTCAAACGGTCACCCTTTCTTAATTGTTCTATTACATAATTTATAGGTTCTAAGATTTACTTTTTTCCTCCCAATTTTAATGTCCCTTAAAGTGGCATGCATCTTGCATTCGATGGTATATCATAGTTCAAGTGACGGCGTTTCTATTTCTTAGCAGTACATAAAAATGGTGTATCTTGCCATTGACAGAAGCTTAGATTCAATTCAATTCTTTATTGTGATTATGACTCTGCTACTTTAAATCCTCCAGTGGCTCCCCTTGCCCTACAGTGTAGTATTCCAACTCCTCAGCATGGTATACAAACCATCTCACCTCCATTCCATGCTCTGAGCTCAGCCTCCATCACCAGCCTCTTGCGCCAATCCATGCTCCTCACACCAGATGCCGAGGTCGTCCTGAACTTGCTGTAGTTTCCCAAATGCACAGTGCCGCCTCCTGCCACTTTGAAAACCTGGCACGTTCACACTCATTCTTCAAGGTGGCACTCAACCATCACCTCCCTGGAAATCTGCTCCTAACTTAGTGGCTCCCTCCCACCTCCAACCCTTGGCAGCCTTCATTTCCCCTTATCATAGAGCCTGTCACATGGCACTGTAGACTTGCCGATCTTCCCCACCCCACCGTTCTGTGAAGAAGGAAAGAGCATTGAGGGCACCGAGCCTTTTCAGCTCCAGTGCTGCACCCCAGGCTTGGCTCCCAGGAGATGCTGGATCCTGAACAGATAGATGGTTGTCCTCTAGCTCCCATGGACTCGCCTTTGCCCACCACAGGCAGTGCTTAGCACGGGATCTAGATCAATAAAAGTAGCCCTTATTATTGCTGTTGTTAAGTTCTGGGGATATTTTTCCATATATTTCCCAGACCTTTCCTCTCTACATTAATTCAGGCTTCAACCACTTTCTGATCAGATAAGGTGAAAATATGTTCCTTCCTGTACCCTTTATATACTCTATACCCAGTAATTTATAATCTACATAGACCTACTGCGTCAAATCTTTCATCTTCTTCAAATGTAATTTTGACCATGTCATTCTCTCCTTCCTTGTAATCATGCCATACCTTTAATAGCAAACTTGAATTCTTAGTCATTGTTTTTTGGGGGGGAACTTTAAAAATTCCTCCAGCGCATGGCTCTGTCTTACCTGACTGCTTTCAAATTTCTGCAACCAAATCGCCCCTTCTCCAAAATGTCTCATGATTGTCAGTGGCACCCCCCTTCTCGACACTTCATTAATAGAAAATCCCCTCTCCCCCGTGGTAAATTTGTAACAGTAATGAGACATTTCATTTCAGTAGAGGTATTTCACAAATAAATTTCTCTAACTATAGGGTGGGAAGTTATTAAAAAAGGAAGTTTACAATGTGTTTTAAGACACTGATAATTATTACGACTTTACCTAACTTAATGTACTCTTAACTGGTCAAACACTTGGCACACAAGCAAGCAGAGAAGAGGTGTTTCACAAATAAATAATGTGATGATTCTCTGAGTGAGTTTGCAATTTTTGTTTAAACAGTCAACTATCTTTTAAAAGGCTTTTAAATCTTTTAAATATCCCCTATATTAAATGTAGTTGCTCCCATCCTGAAACTTTGCCATTTTGACCCTCTCTGCTGATTAAAATATTCTCTTCAAAAGCTTCAGTTATTTGCAAGTATTTGCAGTGTAGACATTTTTTCACATATTAAAAAAAAATTGGTTCACGAACTTCACTTACTATAGGAATACCAAGACTCCTTAGTGAATATCTCAAGAATCTAAAAGAGTACCATTGGCCACCCATCAAGTCATTAATGACTGTCTACTAAGTAGCAGGGCTTCAGGGAGTGTGAACTGAAGGGAAAGTAGCATTTTTACACCTTCTGCTACTATATCCGTTTCTTCATTACCCCGAGGGGCCTTCTTTGTAGAAGGACATATTATCTGATCTTTTAAAAATCATAAAGTTGAATTTCCATTCTGTCCCTTCATTTCCCACAGCCTTTGTAAAGTCAAGAAGCGTTGGAGGAAAAACAATTTTGTTCCATTTCTTAAGAGCCCAGAGATGGCATTTTCATCTTCAGTGTTTTATTTTTGAATTTTCATTATTATTTATTTGTGTTACCTCTGCTTTGGACAGGTAAACAATTGCTAATGACCGTATGAACTTGCTACAAATGTACCACCCCAAATCCTTAGGTATGTCTTATGCACACTCTTTGTCCCTATTTAAATATTATTTCTCTCTTGATATGCATTCTTGTTTTATATTGTCTTGCATTACAAAGTTTTTTTTTTTAAAAAAAGACTTTATCTTTTAGAGCAGTTTGGGGTTCACAGTAAAGTCGAGCAGACGGTATGGCGAGTTCCTGTTTATTCCGTCCCCACGTCAACGCAGCCTCTCCCCACTGTCCACACCTCCCACCACAGTGCTACAGTTGTAACAATCAAAGAACCTGCAGTGACACATTATTATCACCCAAGGTCCATTGTTTACATCCTTAGTGTTGTGCTCTGTAGGTTTTGACAAACATGTCATGATATGTATGCACCATTATAGTATCATACAGAATGGTTTACCCTAAAAAACCTCTGTGCTCTGCCTACACATCCTATCCTCCTCCGTAACCCCTAGAAACCATCGATCTTTTTACTATTTCCATAGGTTTGCTTTTTCCAGAATGTCACATAGTGGAATCATACAGTGTGTTGCTTTTACAGATTGATTTTTTTCACTTATTAATATGGATTTAAGTTTCCTCCATATCTTTTCATGGCTTGATAGCCATTTCATTTTCTTGCTGAATAAATTTTCATTGTCTGGATGTACCACAGTTTATTGATCCATTCACCTGCTGAAGGACATCTTGGTTGCTTCCAAGATTTGGCATTCCCACCAGCAATGAATGAGAGTTCCCTTTGTTCCATATCATCATCAGCATTTTATGTTGTCAGTGCTTTGGATTTTAGCCATTCTCATAGAGCTTCCTGGATCTGTGGTTTGGTGTCTGACATTGATTTGGGGAAATTCTCAATCATTGTCACTTAAAATATTTCTTCTTTTCTCTCTTTCTCCTTCTTCTGATATTCCCATTACATGTATGTATGTTATGTAAAACTTTTGTAGTTGTCCCACAGCTCTTGGATATTTTGGTCCTTTTTTGTTTTCTGTCTTCTTTCCCTTTGCTTTTCCATTCTGGAACTTTTTATTGGCATAACCTAAAGCTCTGAGGTTCTTTCCTCATCCATGTCCAGTCTACTAATGAGCCCATCAAAGGCATTCTTCATTTCTGTTATAGTGTTTTTTTTATCTCTAGCATTTTTTTTTGATACTTTCTGAGAATTTCCATCTCTCTGCTTACATTGCCCATCTCTTCTTGCCTGCTGTCTGCTTTCTCCATTTGAGCCTTTAGCGTATTGTCATAGTGGTTTTCAGTTCCCTGTCTGATAATTCCAACATTCTTGCCATATCAGAGACTAGTTCTGATGCTTGTTCTGTCTCTTCAAACTGTGTGGTTTGCCTTTTAGTATGCCTTGTGATTTTTTCTTGATAGCCAGACATGATGTACTCGGCAAAAGCAACTGCAGTAAATAGGCCTTTAATGATGTGGTGGTGAGGTGTGAGGGGAAGGGAAGTATCTCTAGTCCTATGATTAGGTCTCAGTCTTTTAGTAAGCCTGTGCCTCTGGACTGTGAACTTCACAAATACTTCTCAGTCCCCTCTCCCGCTTAGGCGAGACAGGAACACTAGAGTGGGTCGGAGTTGGGTGTTTCCTTTCCGCCATGGGAAAGGTTAGAGGCAGCTGGAGTTGGGCATTTCCTTCCCCCAGGATGGCGAGCCTCTGATAAAACCCCTTCTAAAAAAAAAAAAAACCCCGATAGTTTAGGCTTTGGTAGAATAGTTTCTCTGGAGGGCAGGTTTTGCTAAAAACAGAATGCTCTGGATATTTCAAAATGGTTCCTTTTCCTACTTCCCCTGCTGATATTCAGCGTGAGAACCTCGTCAAAATCCTGGAGGTAGGGGAGTTCCCTGGCAGTCCAGTGGTTAGGACTTGGGGCCTTCACTGCCGAACCCACGTGGGCCTGGGTTCAATCCCTGGTTGGGGAACTAAGATCCTGCAAGCCACGCGTCCAAAAAAAAAAAAAAAAAAAAAATCCTGGAGGTAAAACTCATAAATGTGCGCCCACTGCCCCCAGAGTTTTTCTCTCTCAGATTGGTCTACACTGAGACCTTCAGCAGTTTGTCAGTTGCGGTTCAGGTTTTCCTACCCTGGTACTCCTTCCCATGGAGGTGTCTGCTTGTGTGTTTCTGTTCTGGTAAATTGCAATTCCCTGTATTGGCCCATTGGTCTCCTGAGTTTTAAGGACAGCAGTTTGCTCTGTGACATCACTCCTCTGATGAATCTAAGAGGAATTGTTGATGCTTCAGTTTGTTGAACTGTCTACTTGTTGTTAGGAAGGAGTGATGACTTGCAAGTTCCTTACCTGCTCACCATTAAATAGTTTTAAGTATTTGAAAACAAAATGACTATTTTATTGTTATATTGATATACTTTTGTGGTCATGATTAATGTATCATAATTCAACCACTCTCTTGTCATTGAACATTTAGGTGCTACTACCTTTCCTTTATTTCTTATTTATACTTCAGCTAAAATGAAGTATATCTTTCTGCACTTAAAATTACTCTTTTGTTTAATTTTCTTCTTAGATCCAAAATTTACATCCATAATCCTCAATCTCAAACTCTGTTTAAAAAATGACTGTATTACTCATAATTGATCAGATCCTTTGTGGCAGGGGGCGAGGAGGAGAGAGATGGGGACTGGCCTCTTTCCACAGCTGCCCTGATTGAAATGGAAAATCTCTGAGCACCACAGAAAGTTGCCTGTTGAAACAACGAACAGCACAATCCCCTTTCTCTACAAAAGAATTGAGGAGTTCTGAAACTGAGAGAGCTTTTATTGAATTACTGTTGATGGGCATCTCTGAAATGCAAGTTCTTAATGACCACAAAAGAAAGGTCCATTAACTTCTATTAACCTATGAGAAATTCTGTTCTATAATGCGCAACCTAAACTTGCCCTTCTGTTTCAACTGATTTAAACTTCACTCCATGCTGATGGTGCCCAGTGTAAATTACTGATGAAGAAGTACTAGTTCCTTTCACTGAAACAGCTCCGTTACAGGTGCTGGTTTGAGGTAATTCATGCATAGGTTCTCTGCTCTCTTGTTTGCCTTTGGTGCCCCCTACCTTCCCTTTCGGTGCATTTCCATCTTCTGGCTCCTCTTCATTATTTCCTCCTTTCACAATGTTCCCATGTTCCCCAGAGAAAACCTGATTGGATAAAACTAATTGATAATAGCATAAAACTGTTTGCCTTTTAAAAGAGATCAAAATATCAGCTTGGTGCTTTGTGTCCACCTAGAGGGGTAGGATAGGGAGGGTGGGACGGAGACGCAAGAGGGAGGAGATATGGGGATATATGTATATGTATAGCTGATTCACTTTGTTATACAGCAGGAACTAACACAACATTGTAAAGCAATTATATGCCAATAAAGATGTTAAAATTAAATAAATAAAAGGGATCAAAATAATGTAACACAAAGGAATGAAACGCTAATGGTGCAATTGCATATAGGAACAGTCTTAAGTCAAATATGCTAATCACCATTTATTCTATAAAAAGCACAAAAAAATCAACTATTAATTTTCATATTTATTTCAACATTTTATAGTCTGGAAAATGAGAAAAGTGAAGATAAGTTTCTCAGGTGACTGAAGCTTTGCAAACAGATCAATCTGTGAAACAATGTTTGTGGAGGGGCAAGACTGATTTTGTTATGCAGGCACATTTATGAAAATCATTTCTAAGTGTTCTATTTAAATTTTTAATTAAATAAGGTATAGATAAATTAATATTTATATTATAAAATTAGAACATTACAGACAAGGCTAAAGTCTCCTGTAAGTATTACTTTCTCCCAATCTTGGTCCTTTTCCCATTGCCCAGAGATAGCCATTATCAGCCATTGTTAAGAGTTTGGCATGTATCCATTCTTTAAATAAAAACCAGCTTTATTGAGGAATAATTGTCATACAATCAACTGCACATATTTAAAGTGTACAATTTGACAAGTTTTGACATAGGCATACACCTATGAAAGCGTCACCACAGGCTCCATGTGGCGAGTGTATTCATCACACCCAGAGGTGACTCATTTCCCTTTGTAATGTCTTCTTCCTTCCCATCCTCAGGCCCAGGAACCCATTGATCAGCTTTCTGTCACTATAGATAGTTTGAATTTCAATAGGTTTATATCAGTGGACTCATACAGTATGTCCTCTTTTTTTTCTGGCCTTTCTCACTCAGCATAACTATTTTGAGATTCATCCACATTGTTATGTGTATCAAGAGTCCATTCCTTTTATTGCTGAATAGTATTTCATTATAAAGGTATACCCCAATATTTTTACCTATTCACCTGTTGAATATTTGAGTTGTTTCCAGTTTACAGCTATTACAAATAAAGCTGTAGTAAACATTAGTGTTCAAGTCTTTGTCTGGACACATGCTTGTTAAAAACTTGGGTAAATACATGGAATAGCAAGATCATGTGGTAGGTGTATATGTAAAATTTTAAGAAACTGCCAAATGGTTTTCCAAAGAGATTGTACCCCTTAGCATGTCAACCACCAGGGTATGAGAATTCCAGTTCTTCCACATCCTTGCCAACACGTGATATGGTCAGTCTTAAATTTTAGCCTTTCTAACAGGTGTTAAGTAGTAGCTGATTATAGTTTTAATTAGAATTTCTCAGAAGCCTAGTGACATGACCATCTATTCATGTGCTTATTTGCATCTTCTTTGGTGAAGTGTTTCTTTGTATGTTTTGTCCATTTTTGGGGGGGTTGTTTGCTTCCTTATGTGTTGAGGGTTCTTCTTACATTTTGGATGAAAGTCCTGTGTCAGATACATGCTTGCAAATGTTTTCTCCCAGAAGTGGCTGGTCTTTCCATTATTCTAAGTTTCTCTAGAAAAGCAAAAGTATTGAAATTTGATGAACTCCAATATTTCAATTTTTAAATTGATATTGTATTTTTGGTGTTGTACTTAAGAAATCTTTGCTTAACCCAAAGTCACAAAAATTTCTTCTCTTTTCTTCCAGAAGTTTTATAGTTTTAGGTTTTACATTTATGTACATGTCTTTTAAATATGCTTTAATTGCCCTTAGGTGAGTAACTAAATGTGGAATAACTGGATCATATAGTAGGTGTACATTTAATTTTTTAGGAAACTGCCAAGCTGTATTATTTCTGACTTCATTTTATTTCCTTTATTGGCTTTATGAACCATAACTCTTATTTGTGTTATTTTGGTGATTGCTTTAGAATTTATTGTATAAATCTTTAACATATCGCAGTATATCTTTAAATGACATTATAACAATCCTGCATAACAACCTTAGAAGAGTACACTTCCATTTTTCCCCTCTAGGCTTTAGAGCCATTGTTGACACTAATTTTACCCCTACATATAGTATAAACCCCACATACATTGTTACTATTTTGCTTTAAAAAATCTATGAGCTTTTAAGTACTCTTAATAAGAAGAAAAATATCCTTTTCTATTTAACCATATATTCACCACTTCTGGTGCTCTTCATTCCTTTGCATAGATCGAAATTTCCATCTAGTGTCATCTTCTGTCTGCCTAAAGGATTTCCTTTAACAATTCCTGTAATATAGGTCTGCCAGAGATGAACTGTCTCAACTTTTGTATGTCTGAAAAAGCCTATTTTGTCTGTGTTTTTGAGAGACATTTCTACTGGGTATACAATTCTAGTTGACAGTTTTTTCTTTCTATTCTTTAAAGATGCTCCACTGTCTCCTGGGTTGCATGGATGAGAAATCTGTTGTCATCCTTATTTTTGTTCCTCTGTAATGTGTCTTTTTTCCTGTGGCTGCTTTAAGATTTTGTCTTTGTCCATGGCTTTGAGCAATTTGATTATGCTGTGCCTTGGTGAAATTGTGGTCATATTTCTGGTGCTTGGTATTCCCTGAGATTTTTGGATCTGTTAGTTTAAGGTTTTCATCAACTTTGGAAAACTTTCAGTTTCTTTAGACATTTTTTGGTTCCCCTCCTTCTTTCCATTTCAGGGATTTCAGTTACATATTTACTAGGTGACTTGAAGTTATCCCACAGTTAATTTTCACTTTTTAAAAAAATTATTTTTTCTCTCTGAGTTTCATTTTCAACACTTTCAGTTGCTATGTCTTCAAGTCACTAATCTTTTCTTCTGCAATATCTTATTGGCTGTTAATCCCAGCCAGTGTATACTTCATTTTAGGTATTACAGTTTTAATCTCCAAAAGTTCTATTTTGGGCTTTTAATATTTCCTATGTCTCTGATTAGCTTGTTGAACCTGTGGAATACAGTTATGATAAAAGTTTTAATGTCCTTCCCTGTGAATTCTAACATCTGTGTCAGTTCTGGGTCAGTTTCAATTGACTAATTTTTCTCCTGATTATGAGCCTACATTTTCCTCCTTCTTGTAAGCCTGGCCATCTTTGTATTCCAGACATTGTGCATGTACCTTGATGGGTACTGGATATTTTTGTATTTCTATAGCTTATATTTGTATTTCTTGAGCTTCTTGGGATGCAGCTAAGTTACTTGAAAAGAGTTTTATTCTTTTGGGTCTTGCTTTTAAGATCTGTTAGACGACCTGAGACAGTGCTTGCTTAGTCTAGAGATAATTATTTCCCACTACTGAGGCAAAACTCTTCTGTACACTCTACCAAATGCCCATGAAATGTAAGGTTTTTTTCCCAGTCTCCCTGGTAGGAACAAGCGCTGTTACTGGCCCTGAGTGAGCACCAGGTACTGCTCCCTCTAATCCCCTCACGTATTTCCTCTAGTTGTCTTTTCCCCAGTCTTGAGTAATGTCCAACATGAAGGTACCTATCAGTAAGTGTTATGCTGAGTAGTCAAGGGGGACATTCCATGATCTCCAGGGACCCTTTCTGTGATGTCTCTGTAGGACTCTGTCCTGTGACTTCCAGATGTCTTGATCTTCTCAGACTTCTAGCTACATCTCTTCAAATCAGGGAGTCCACTGGGCTCTGCCTGGGTTCCTTTTCTCTGCACTGCAACCTGGAAATTCTCTCAAGGCAGTAAGCTGGGCAGTCATAGGAATCACCCTGTTTATATGCCAGCTCTTGGGGATCACTCTTCCTTCTTTGCCTGGTGTGCAGTGCCTTAAAAACTGTTGTTTCATATATTGAATATTTTGTCTGTTTTGTTGCTGTTGTTATTGCTTCAGGCATGAGGGTAAATCTGCTTCCTGTTACTCTATCTCGGCTGCAAGGTAAAGTTGGCATGTATCCATTTAAAAATATTTACATGTTGTTATAGAAAAGGCATAGATTGGTTTGTGTCTACCCCTCATCATTCTGCAACTTGCTTTTTCATTTAAAAAAATTTTAAGCTTATTTCTGGTAACTTCTGTAAAATATTCCATTGCATGATTGTATCATATTTATCCATTCTCCTACTGATGGACATTTAGGTTGTTTCTGACCTTTGCTATTACAGACAATGCTGCAGCCAGCAATCTCATGCATGTCTCCTTGCATCATGTGTAAGAGTTCCTTTAGGGAAGGTACAGAAGTCAAATTGCTCTCCAGTGTGACCATATGAGTTTACATTCCTACAACGTACGAAGACTTGTTCCTCCACAGTCTCGCCAATACTTTATATTGGCAACCTTTTAAGTTTCTGCCAACCTGCTAGTTCATTATTGTTTTAATCTGTATTTCTCTTATTTTTAGAAGGTTGAGTCCCTGTTCACATTTTTATTTGCCATTTTTGTTTCTTCTAGGAATTCTTTGTTTTGTCTTTGCCTAACCTTATATTGAATTATGTTTATTGTATTTTAATTTGTTTGAATAAATGCTTAAAATTTTAGAAACTAATCTTTTATTTTATATATATAAATTATATATAATATTCTATTTTATTGAATATGATTATAAATACAAATATTTTATAATTATATTTTATTTTATATTTCATAATTATAAAATAGAACATTACATATATAATTAATTTCTCTAAGTTTATACCCTCTTTTATAATTTTCTATTGTCTTTTTTAAATAATTTTTTTTAATTTATTTTTTTATTTTTTATTATTATTTTTTTAATCAGTCATCAATTTTATACACATCACTGTATACATGTCAATCCCAATCGCCCAATTCAGCACACCACCATCCCCACCCCACTGCAGTTTTCCCCCCTTGGTGTCCATACGTTTGTTCTCTACATCTGTGTCTCAACTTCTGCCCTGCAACCCAGTTCATCTGTACCATTTTTCTAGGTTCCACATACATGCGTTAATATATGATATTTGTTTTTCTCTTTCTGACTTACTTCGCTCTGTATGACAGTCTCTAGATCCATCCACGTCTCAACAAATGACTCAATTTCGTTCCTTTTTATGGCTGAGTAATATTCCATTGTATATATGTACCACAACTTCTTTATCCATTCGTCTGTCGATGGGCATTTAGGTTGCTTCCATGACCTGGCTATCGTAAATAGTGCTGCAGTGAACATTGGGGTGCATGTGTCTTTTTGAATTACGGTTTTCTCTGGGTATATGCCCAGTAGTGGGATTGCTGGGTCATATGGTAATTATATTTTTAGTTTTTTAAGGAACCTCCATATTGTCCATATCTCCATTATCGCACAGAATTTGAATTTTATCTGGTCAGGTTTATCAGAATTTTATGTCTTTTGATTTTTCGACTTAAGAAAGCCTTTCCTGTTACCAAAGTTATTAAGAGATTCTCTTAACATTCTCTCTTAATAATTTTAAAGTTAAAATGTTTGACAGTTAGATATTTAATCTATTTAAAGCTTACTTTTGTGTATACAGTGAGGCAGTGATACAAATTGTATTGTTCCTATAAATATCAAAATATCCCAATACTATTTTTTGAACTGTCCATCTTTTCACCATTTAACTCTCTCTATCATGTAGCAAATTCCAAAAGGATACACGAGTCTGTGTCTTAAATTTCTTTTCTGTTCAATTAATCCACTGTTACTATTGGTTTGTAAGATCTTGCTGTTTTGGAAGGCAAATCCCCTCTCTTTGTTACTCTTTTTCAATATTATCTTGAATTTACCCTTCCATGTGAGTTTGCAATCAGGTTCATGTTCCCAAAAAAATCTTGTTAGTGTGATTGGGTTTGTAGTGAATCTTTAGATTCATTAGGGAATCATAACTATCTTTAGTATTGAGACCTCTAATCTATTAACATGGTATAGCTCTTTATGTTGTCAGATTTATTTTCATGTTTTTTCAGTAAATCTTTGTAGTTTTTGCAATGTTTTTTACTCAGTTTTATTGAATTTATTCCTAGTTACTTTATAGCTTTCTTTGCTGCTGTAAATGGGATCATTTTTGCCCAGTTGGTTATCGTTGGTATACAAGAAAGCTGCTGGTGTTCAATTTGTTGAACTTTCTCTCTCCTTCAAGCTAAAGTCACCTGTTAGTTCTAAAAGTTCTCAGTTGACTCACTTGGATCCACCTTCGTGTCTTAGCTTAGAATAAATTCTAAATGACAAGTTGTTAAAGTAATTTTTTAAATGATTGGTGATTTTGTAGATTCCTAAGTCACCAATTTGAACCTGTGTTCTACATTCTGGGGGTACAAAGCACAGGAAACTATGCTCTCGGGTGCTGACTGTGCAATTTTTAGTTGATCACTGATAATATTCATTTGCCCTTTTCTCCTCACAACCAAAACAAAACAAAATCTCCTCTGGCTGACTTTTATTTGTTGGTTTTCAGTTTTTAACATATAAAGTTCATCTCTTTGAACAGATTTTCTCTCAAAATCTGGAGCAAGACATCAATTGTTATAAATAAAGATATATAAGAAAGCAGCTGGAAATCATACTGAGTATGATAGGGCCTAAGTCAAGGCACCAGGACACACGTGTGAGGGGTGAGTGAGGATCCTGAGGCTGGAGGAGGATTTCTAGAACAAAAGTGCTTGCTGCCCAGCCTCACCTTTTCCTCTCTCTTTTCCTCTTCCCATCTCCCATGCTCCACCCACAGCATTCTAAGCGTTTTAGCCAAATACCATACTGAGAATCACCCACACTGTGTCATTCCCTTTTGGGGAAACCAAACACAGCACAAAAACTGTGGTTTTCTAGCTCATGTATCTTGATGGGTAGATAATTCAAAGTAAGCTGATAGGTGAAGACAAGTGAGATTCAACCTCCTGTAGGTAGAAGGGCAGGCATTGCATAAGTGAGAAGTAGAAGACCTTGAAAAACGATTTATGCTTAAATCAGAACTACATGAGGTACCACCTCACACTGGTCAGAATGGCCATCATTAAAAAGTCTACAAATAACAAATGCTGAAGAGGATGTGGAGAAAAGGGAACCCTCCTGCACTGTTGGTGGAAATGTAAGTTGGTGCAGCCACTATGGAGAACAGCACGGATGTTGCTTAAAAACCTCAAAATAGAGTTACCATATGATCCAGCAATCCCACTCCTGGGTACATATCCAGACAAAACTATAATTCAAAAAGATACATGCACCCCTACATTCATAGCAGCACTATTCATAATAGCCAAGACATGGAAACAACCTAAATGTCCATCGACAGATGAATGGATAAAGAAGATGTGGTACATATATACCATGGAATACTACTCAGCCATAAAAAAGAATGAAATAATGCCACTTGCAGCAATGCCACTTGCAGCAATGCAACTAGAGATTATTACACTAAGTGAAGTAAGTCAGAAAGAGAAAGACAAATACCATATGATATCACTTATATATGGAATCTAAAATATGATACAAATGAACTTATCTATGAAACAGAAACACACTCACAAACAGAGAACAGACTTGTGGTTGTCAAGGGGAAGGAGGGTTGGGGAGGATGGACCGGGAGTTTGGGGTTGGTAGATGCAAACGATTACATATAGAATGGATAAACAACAAGGTCCTACTGTATAGCACAGTTAACAATATTCAATATCCTGAGATAAACCATAATGGAAAAGAATATTTAAAAAAATGTATAAGCCTGCGCACCACAACTACTGACGCCTGCATGCCTAGAGCCCAAGATCCGCAACAAGAGAAGCCACTGCAATGAGAAGTCTGTGCACCGCAACGAAGAGTAGCCCCCGCTTGCTGCAACTAGAGAAAGCCCACACGCAGCAACGAAGACCCAATGCAGCCAAAAATAAATAAAATTAAAAAAAAAAAAAGAATATATAGGGACTTTCTTGGCAGTCCAGTGGTTAAGACTCCATGCTACCAATGCAGGGGGCGCAGGTACGATCCCTGGTTGGGGAACGAAGATAGATCCCACATCCCACATGCCACATGGCGTGGCCAAAAAAAAAAAAAAAGAATGTATATGTGAGTATAACTGAGTCACTTTGCTGTACAGCAGAAATTAATACATTGTAAATCAACTATACTTCAATTAAAAAAAGAACTAATTCTGCTTAAGCAAATGCACCAGAATGTTGTGCTCCTGTCAAACAGTATTCAAAGCAGCAAAAATGATAATATTTTCCTTAAGTTTTTCAGTCTCTCTGTTAATGTTTTTGAATACATCATTTTTTGTGCATATATGCAAATCTACAAGGCAATCAATTTGTATGAGACTGTGAATGCTTAAAAAGGCCACAAAAAGACATTTTAAAATTTCCGGTTTGAGTTTCCCTCACATTTGGACAAGAATGTAAATTCAACCCTGAAGTAAATTACAGTGTATTGTAAAGATGAAATGGTCTCTTGGCCTGCATTCTCTCCTCGCCACATCCTATCCTACACACAGCTGCCAGACTAATCCTCCAAAAACACCAATTTTCATATGCCACTTTTCAAAAACTAGCTTCCTGGCTTCCTGTTGCTGAAAAATAGTTTCACATGCTTTTGTATGGCATTCAAGGCTCTCCAGGATATGGACCCTCCCCAACATTTCAGTCCTGCTCATTTCTTTCACCATGCACAGGCCCATCTCCCAGCCATCCCAGCAAAGGTACCATGCATCTCCTAGGCTTGTTGGCTCATTCAGCGGTATCTGGAAAGGCTACTCCTGGGTCGCTTGCCAACCCCTAGAGTCAGGAGGCAGGGGTGATGGTGCCACGGCCTGATCACATGGATTGAGAGCGGAATGATGGTTCTCCGGGAGTACACTGGGGCATTACTATGGGAAGTTATGTGGCAAAACAGCAGAGACCCACTACCACTGCCTTAACATACTCTAGACAAACGTTCGCAAATATCTGTTCCAAAAAGGAGACAAATGAACTTACTCTCATTTGCGCCTCTTCCACAACACAATTCCCCAAGGGTATATCAAGCCAGTTCAACTGAGGGACTGTCCCATTCTGGAACATAAGGAGTCTCCTATAATCCTAAATCCATACGCTATCATTGCAGGTCTAACCAGTTTGCTGGGTTCATTTACACACAATGTACAACAACCCTTTGACATAAGGAAGTATGTGGTTCAACAATATAACTTTTTATCTCAGGTTGCATAAATTTAAGGAACACCCAAAATGATGTAAAATGAACAAAAACAACATACTTCAATGATGAATCAAATAAACTATGTTTTGAGTTGCTGTTTTCCCCATTTGAAGATAACATTTCTGATCACCGTCATTGTCTGTGAAAAGACACGAGACCAACAGTTTTCCCCCCACTTAAGGCTTTAGCCATAGTATCACAAACGAACGTCTCAAAATTTGCATGAAAACTTCCATGGCAAACTGTCAGTCTGAGGGTGGTCACCACCAAGCCACTTGGCTTCCAGAGGTCTTTAGTCCCTTTCTTCCACACATCCCCCTTCCTGTTTTAAACTTTCATTATCTTGGTTCTACAGTGAAAGAGTATCTGCAAATCTCTCTTGACCACACACTCCTAAAAGTCAGGGACTTCTCACTTTGGTTTCCCAGGGCTTGGCATTTTGTTTGGGGCATGAGGGGGCTATCAATCAATCCACTGATCCGTGCTGTGCACGAACCCTATAATAAATACTGGTTCATTTCTTATAACAAAGGCAATAGGAGCTTCTCATAATAGACTAAATTCCAAGGAAAGAATGAAGGCAGGAAAGTAGTTGGTTTATTTGTACCTACTATAAGCCAGGCACTTTTAGGTAATTTTATATATGCAATATTTCATTTAACTTTCACAATCCTACAAATTCTTACAGACTCAAGAGTTTTGAGTAACAAAACCTTGTGTGCTAAAGTGTGCACACAAAGTAGCACACTAGTAACTTTGTGTGCTAAAGTAACACAAACTCATGGTGACAGGCCTGTGAGTCAAATCCAGCACATCTGACTCTTTGGTTACCAATCCCCATTTATTGTGATTCCGAGATTCATGAGTTAATTTAGGTGCTATCAGGAAAAGTCAAAAATGTCTATTTTAAAGAGTGTTTAAAAACCCTCTTTGGGTAGCAGTAGAAGGAAAAGCAGAAGGACACAGTGTGACAGCAAATAGATTGTATGGTAGCCCTTTGGCAACTCCAGTGGATGATAATTGTTTTTAAGTGTCCATCAACAGATGAATGGATAAAGAAGATGTAGCAATATATACAATGGACTATTACTCAGCCATAAAAAGAAACGAAATGGAATTATTTGTAGTGAGGTGGATGGACCTAGAGTCTGTCATACAGAGTGAAGTAAGTCAGAAAGAGAAAAACAAATACTGTATGCTAACACATATATATGGAATCTAAAAAACAAACAAACAAAATGGTCATGAAGAACCTAGGGGCAAGATGGGAATAAAGGCGCAGACCTACTAGAGAATGGACTCGAGGACACGGGGAGGGGGAAGGGTAAGCTGAGACAAAGTGAGACAGTGGCATGGACATATATACACTACCAAATGTAAAATAGATAGCTAGTGGGAAGCAGCCGCATAGCACAGGAAGATCAGCTCGGTGCTTTGTGACCATCTAGAGGGGTGGGATAGGGAGGGTGGGAGGGAGGGAGACACAAGAGGGAAGAGATATGGGGATATATGTATACGTATAACTGATTCACTTTGTTATAAAGCCGAAACTAACACACCATTGTAAAGCAATTATACTCCAATAAAGATGTTTAAAAAAATAATTGTTTTTAAATTAGTTTTTTGTAAATTAAAAAAAAAATTCCACTTGCATTACACTTCAGAGTTCACAAAGCACATGGGAAAAATAAGGTAATGAGGGCTTATGGTTGCAATTCATAAAAAGTAGGTACAAGGAAAGGGAATGAAAGGGAATAATATATATAGTCAATTTTCTTTTAAAAAATTAACGTTGAAGTGTGTTTCTGCCACCCATCTTCTATTTGATATAATAAGAGTGGGAGTGATAAGACAATTAATTCAGGGTTTTGAAAAGCAAACCAGCTTCAGAGCAACGCTTGAGCTTGTGTTGCCGACTTGCTATGTGGTTCCTGACAACCAACCTCAGAAATAATTCCATCATCATGGGAAGTACAGAAAGAACCACAAACCAAACCTCAAAATGGATGCTAAGAGAAAACACCGTTTAAAAAAATTTCCCTTCCTATCAGAAGGCAGACCAAAAGGAAGTTCATCCTCCCACCCACAAATTCCCCAGAGAGCTTTCCACCAGAAGGTCGACACCCAGCCGGACCCTCTTCTCTGAGCCTCTAGTTTCTTTCACGGCATATTAAGTGCCGATCTGGAGAGTGTCATGGGCCTCAGGACTACTAAACAGAGGGGGAGAGGCACAAAGCACGCCCGTGGTCGCCAAGAGGGTATGTACACACTTGCTGCTTTCCCGCATTTTTCGGAGCTGAGTTTTTAGCCAGAGGCTGCTCCTTCACGATAAATTGACTAAAAGCTATGTTATCTCTTTCAAATCAATTCCTCTCTTTCAATTCTTATGTGTGAAGACAAAGGTTATTTTAAACCCTTAAGAGATTACTATTAAATTTAAATTGCCTGTAACCATCGTATAGTAATAGATTTATGACTGATGATAGGTTTAGTTAAAATATAACAATCTTAAAAATATTCTTCGTGAAAGATTCCAATCTGTGCGCACGTAATTGGTATAAAATTAAAAAAATTAGACCTTGGCATTTCCGAGGGAGCCCTAAGCTATTTTTCTAGCGAGGCTGTGCGAGTGTGTATCAGGCTTCCTCTTTTCACTCCCTTTGTGTTGTAAGTACCCTGGAGGTCATGTAATAACCAATGCCAAAGAAAAATCAAAATAGAAATTATTAGCGTGTGCCATCATGCAGCGGCGTACTCTGCCTAAAGAGCAGGAAATGGTCTAACATCAGATCGCCGCCAGGCATCTCCGCCCAGGCCTGTGCGCGGAGGAGAGTTGCGGCCGGACTCAGGGCGAAAGGAGGGAGCCAGGAGAGCGACCCGCGACTGCAGCCGGCTTTTAAGGCTAATAATCGCTTCGCAGCAGGTCCCGGGCAGCACTCGCGCGAGCTCCGCGGCGGGACCTGCCGTGGGAGACCTGGGCGCAGGACTGGAAGGGCGCTCGCGGCGGTAGCTGGGGACCCCGGGGCACCCGGGGACTCTCCCCGCGCCCTGGCCCGCTGCACCCGGGCTCCGGCTCGCGCGTCTGGGGGCGGGGGGTGGAACCCGGACGCGCACGGCAGGGGCTTTGCTAATTGCCAAGCAGGAAGTGAGCGCCGGGAAGAGCGGCGGAGACAGGGGAGGAGCGGGCGGAGGAGGGGCGCGCGGAGCCGCCGAGGTTCGCTCCCCGCGCATCCGAAAGGCAGGGCAACCCAGCCCTGCAACCCGGCTCTCCTCCCCCGTCCCGCCGGCCGCCCGGCCCGGCTCGGGCGCCCGTCGGCCCCACCCCGTCCCCATGGCTTCTCCGGAGGACCCTGTGCGCGCGGGTAAGTTGACACCGCGCCGCACCCTCACCCGGAGCGCGGACCGCGGGTCGCTAGATCGCGAGGCGTCCGCGTCTGGGGCGGGGCTGTCGGGGCCGAACTCCCCGCGAGCCCCGAGGGGCGACCTGGGACCACCCTGGACCCTGGCGCCCGACCCGGGGCCGGACGGGGGACAGCGGCGGCGCCCGGTCCCGGAGGGCGAGGTGCGAGGCTCCCCCCGCGAGCGGCTACTGGTGGCGCCCGCCTCCGGCGGCCCCCTGGCCCCAGTCGCCCCCAAGCGTGTCTGAGACGCCCCTTCTCTCGCCCCAGCCTCTTTGTTCTGCACCGGGGATGCCAGGTTGAAACAAGCCCCTCAAACCTCTCTGGCAGAAAAGAGCACAAGGGGTGGATTTCTTTTTTCCTCCCGAGCTCTCCCTTTCTCCCCATTCAACGTGCCTTCTCATTTCTCCCCTTCTCTCCTCGTTTCACTTTTATTAAATGGTTTTGTTCTAAATATTGGCCCTCGGAGCTATTTCATAAACTAGTATCCACAAAACCAGGTGGCTGATCCCACCTGTAGAGGCCTTTGGTTAGAATGGCCTCTAGTTCTGTCGTTATCGTTAAATATTGTGTTTGCACCTGAAGCCAGAATCTAGAGTTTTCTTTAATCTCACTTGAATTGAAAAGCCGTGAAATACTGTCTGTACCTGAGACCAGGCTCTCGATTTTTCTTTAATTTCACTTGAATTGAAAATCTTCCTCAGATTTCACCTTTCAGGAATTCGCTGTCCTTGCTCTCCCATACCCTAGGCTGATCCTCAGCGAATGTTTGTCGAACACGCGAGTGAATGAATGATGTATCCCCCAGAGCACACTGGGGCTTTTTCTAGTTTTGTTGAGGCTGGAAAGGCTAGGGAGAGAACCAGATATCCAGAACCATAGATACCTGCTTAGAGACACGTGTTCCCTATTTTATTTCTTGGGCTTGGGCAGGGCCGGAGCTTGAATGTTTTATTGTTCATTTGAGGCTTGAGCAGTTAGGAGAATGAGAAAGTATCTGGAGGTGGGTCAGAAGATTGCTAACTTGGCATTGTGATGTTCTGCGTCTGGGAGAGTTTCCTGGAGATTTTAAGAAAGATCTAAATTCTTCTTCAAGTGGTGGTTCTTTAAGTGAGGAATGGTAAACATTTTATCCATGGGAGATGGAACATAAATAAATGGTTTGGATATCCTTCTCCTCCCCCATATTCATTGTTTGGAAAAACAGAAGGGGAAATTAAGGGAGAAATCCTACCCCTGCCCCCCAACTCTCACCTCCGCATCCACTTCCTCTTCTGAAAATGTAATTGGCAAGACGCCAAGAGGTGTTAAGCTAGATTTTACTAACAGTGGTTTCGCATCTCATTCAATGATGATGGTGAAGGAGATTCAAAAAGATCTTGATCGGGACCCACTGAATGGGGATACATATAAGGTCTGCTTGGGACCCCCAAAATCAATGGCACCAGAGGAGGTGGGTGCTGGGAAACACAGCTTCATGTATAAAAAGCCTCAGTGAGTCAAGAGTGTGATCAGGCCACCAGGGCAGCTAATAGGATCTTAGATGACAGTAATAGTACTACAGGATCTAGGAGTCCGGTGATGCTACTTAGCCTGTTTGGCCCAGCCAAGATGGAAGCTCACAACCTGGGACAAAGGGACTTGGAAATCCCAGCATATGTGGCGGGATGGGAGACCTGAGGATATGATGATAGGAGGGTGTCATTCGGAAAGAACCTGTCTCCTTGACTTTGAGAGGTAGAACCCAAACTTGTAGGTGGACTTTTGTTGGCTTCCTCCAAAGAGGGGAGAGACCTCCTGAGTAGAGATCTGCCTGTCACTTGCAGGGATGTTGAAGAACATCTCCAGGCATCTGAAAGAAACACTCATGTCCATTCCCACTCTGGAATTCTATCCATTAGATGAGGGTTCTTCCAGTTTAAAAAAAGATATATAGTATCTCCACACTTGCATATAGAAACAAAGGGTTGGACAGAAATATGACCCAAAAAATGACTTCCTCTTTCTAACATCTCATATCATTTCTGTAACCTCCAGGACACATCCCTTCCATTTCTGTAATGAAGCCACAAGTGGTGATAATGTGTAAAACTCGTTAACGTGGCATTTTCATGTCTCCACCCCAGACCCAGTTACCATGCTGTCTCACCAGATTTCCTGCACTCACCTCCCAACTGGTATTTCCACACACACTGTCACCTTCCACCAACCTGTTCACCTAAAAGTGGCCAGAGTGACCTTTTAAAAACAAATCAGATCTTGCCATTCCTCTACTCAGAAACCTGCGCTGACTTTCCAGTAAACCCTCAGTCCTTCAGTGGTGTCCATGCTCTGTACGTGGGCCTGTAGCTCTCCCTTCAGTCGGCAAGCCTGCTCTGTCTCTTCGTCTGCACTGCAGCCACCCTGCCTGCTCTGTTTCCTTGAGAGCCCTGGACCACCTGCCTCCTGGCCTTTGCACAAGTTGTCTCTGCCGCCTGGAAGCCTCCCTTCCCCTCCCCCCAACCCCTGCCGGTCCAGTTACCTCCTGCCCACCCTTCAGATTTCCGATCAAAACTGATGTAGATTCAGCTCCATGTCACACAACCTTGGTGCACCCTTCCAGCACCTGTCACCGTTTCTAGCTGTGAAGATTTCACCATTGTCTCTCTCCCCCATTAGACTATAAGTTCTTGGACAGAGGGCACATCTGTTTTGCTCGACCGTTTTTCTCCAACGCCTGGCCCAGTACCCAGCACATAGTAAGCCCTGGTTAAATACTTACCATCTCAGTAAATGAATGAAATATATAAAATATAACCACCTATGCATCAAACTGTGGGCAGAAAAAGCTCTTCCCATATTGGCATCTTAGGAACTGATTCAGTTAGATATGTTAACTGGGTTTACCTTGTAAAGGTTAAAAAAAAATAAAGCTGTTTGTATATCCACATGCATATAACAAAGGTGGGTATCTATTATTATACCGTATGAACTTAATTAAAAAAACAACCCTTTGCCCTGAGAAAATTTACACTGGCAGGAAAATAGTCATGCTGGTTACAGTGTAGCCATCTCATTCCGTCTCTACCACTAATAAACCGTCCATTGTGGAATGAGTCAGAATTGCCTGTTGAAAGTGAATAAAATCTGGTTCATGTTCATACAGATATTAAGGACAGAAACAAAGAAAGAGGCTTTGAAAGTCGGGAGAGTTGGGGAGATGGTACAGTTCATTGCTTCGTCGCAGTGAGCTAAGTGCCCTTGGCCACGGAGCGCATCAGCATATGTTCTGCCTTTGTTCATCCTCGGGGTATTGTTTGCACTGCACACAGAGCTGCTCTCTGGGAGCCCTGGCCCAGGACAGCCCCTTAGGTGGCATCTCACCCCTCATGCACCCCTCTGAGCCCTCCTCTGTGCTTGGATGGGTCTGAGGTGGCACCGTGTCCTTCTTGCAAACTCCAGTAGCACCGGGAGCAGAAACCAGGACTAAAGGGGGAACCACTTCGAGCAGCACCCTTATTTGAAAGGCTGGACCGGCCAGTTTGTTCACCACATCCACCAGAGAGTGCTGACAGGCTGCGGTTTTCCTTTCTTCCTTCTTCCCTTTCTCCTTCCCCGTCCCGTGGGTTTTTCCAATGCCCACTTCATTTCTTTCCCTTTCTTACAATGCCTCTAAGTTTTCTTCTCTCTACCCAAGTATTTCCCCCTTGTCTGCATTCCTCTTTCATCCCTTGGTTCATCTCTTCTCTCCCCTCGCCTCTCCCTCAGCTTGGCCATCATCCAGAGAAGTTGCTCTAGAGGTGCACCTTCTTGATCCCTGGTCCTTTCGCAGCTTGTTCAGCCCCTGCTCTGAGGTGCAGGGATGACAGAGCAGGGCTGCTGCCAAAGACAGAGAAGAAGGTAAACTTAGCAGCGTGTCAGCGCTGCTTGCCCTGAGAGCTTCTGTAATCCTGAATATGGTTAGGACTCTAGGGCTTCCTTAGAATCAGTAGTGAAAACAGCTGTAGGTCAAAAGAAAAGCTAGGGCACAAAAAATAATAACAGAGGAAAAATAAATGAACTCTGAAATCACCGAGTTCAAAGAATTGCCTTTACTTTTTCACTAAGAAGCACAAAAGGCCCTACTCTTCTGACTCCTGATGATCGGGAAAGCCAGGAAGCTCTGACACGCTTCCCTCTTTGTTTCTCTGAAAGGACATCTTTAGAGGAGATCTTTAAACTTCCTTTGAGGAACTGTCTTGAGGAGCTATTGGCCCTTATCTAACGTGATTCATAAAGGGAGATGTCCGGACGTGACCGCGCTGCTCTTGGGCAGCTCACCCGCGTCTGTGTTGGACAATCCGAGATCGTTCCTGGTGGAGAGGCTGCCGGGTGCAGCCCACAGCCTCCAGGGCTCCTGGGGATTCTGATTCAGGAGCTGATGAGAGCCGAGTCTTTGAGTGGATGATGGGTAGGTGAGATTTTGCATTTAGAGTTGATGCCGGAATGATGAAAGCTTTGGGGGATGTCGGGTGAATGTGTTTTGCGCATGGGAAGGACATGAATTTGGGGGCCAGAGAGTGGACTGTTATGGGTTGAACTGTGCTCCCCACCCACAAAAAATTTGTTGGCATCCTAACCCCCAGTACCTCAGAACGTGACCTGATTTGGGAATAAAGTCTTTACAGAAGCAGTCAAGTTAAAATGAGGTCATCAGAGTGAGCTCTCATCCACTGTGACTGGTGCCCTTATAGGAAGGGAAAATTTGGACACAGAGATCCCCCCAGGACAGTCTGTTCCCCTCAGGACAGTCTGTTATCAAGTGGTCAATGCAGGAACCACTTCAAGCAACCCGAAGGTAGTGGAAAACGGGTAGATTTTGAAGTCAGAAAGTTCCAGATCCAAATTCTGCTGCTTCCTTTGCCCTATGATCTTGGGCACTCAGTATGGATAAAGGAGACACTTGGCCCTCTCTCAGGGTTACTGTGAGGATGAAACGGGGCTGTGTGTAAACCAGGTAGCATGGGGCGGTGGGGTGGGTGGGCGGGGAGGGGTACTGGGTAAGTGGGAGCTCTAATTGTAACTGGGCTTCCTGTGTCAGAGTGACCTTCACCTGAAGATGCTCTTTTCACCTTTGGGGCCCCTACTTCTCACCACTCATGGACTTTTAAAGCTGGAAGGGCATGTGGAGGCTCTCTGTCCCCCTGCCCCCTGAATATTACAGATGAGGCACTTGAGGCCCAGAGAAGCAAGTAACTGCAGCTGGCCTCGCTAGCTCTCACCTGGGGCCTCCGGGAGCCAGGCCGGGTGCCCTTCCAGCAGCTGAGTGGCATCAACTCACCATGAGTTTCACTCAGGCCTTTTGAGGACCTCCCCAGAAGATGCTCACGTGAATTAAACATCATTCTCATTGCCATCGGTGAGACCCCCCTTTGGTCAATTACCAGCTAATTTGGGGTGATCTCTGCCTTCTTTAGAGTCACCAATCCAGGAGAATGGAGGCAGCTTTGGGACAGTAGAGCGACAGCCAGGAGCAAGAGGAAGGTCCCCACCCACCCCTGGCTGAGCTGCTGGACTTGCCACCTCGAGCTCGCACGATCCCCCTTTCTGTTTCGGCTTCTTCGTGCCCCATCTAATACCAGAGCCTTGCCTAGAGGCCCAGCCTGCTGTTACCTGGGGCCTGTAAAAATAAACATTTTAAAGCTTCTGAGTAAACTATTTGATTTTATACTAATAATACTGTAAACATGTGGCTCCAAGAGCTCTCAGAAATACTTTAGGACAACTGCTTACTTCTAGACTAGTCTCAAATAACCAGGATCAGCCCTCCTCCAAATAATCTGTCGGTACACATCACGGGCCTGTGAGAACAAAGGTGTTTCTGCGTGAACTACAGCAAGGGCCAGGGGGAAGGCCTGGGATCAGGTAGAACAAGTGGAGCGACACCGTGGGTCTGGGTCTGTGAGCGGATTTGGCAATAACATGTAAGGAAGAACTTCATCCCCAGCCTGGTCTACGTCAGAAGCTGATACAGTCACAACCATGCGAATGAAAATAATAAAAGACCTGAAAGTGCCTCTAAGACTGGTCCTAAACCTTTCCTGATTGCCTAAGCCTTTCCTGATTGCCCTCTCACTTTGCTGTTGTGCTTCAGAAAACAACAACAAAAAAAAACCCCTGAATTCTCTGTGCCCTTCCCATCTTAAATTCCATCTATTCTCAGAGGTTTCAGACCAAAGCAAGAGACTTTGGGCCTCCAAACACTTGTCCTGTTCACCCCATCACCCTCTGAGGCACAGATTCTCAGGGGAAGTCGTTCCCAAACCTGACCTGACCAGAATAATGATGATCAGCTGGGCGTGGGAACCAGCCACGTGGACCCCCTCCTGTTGGCTGGGAACACTTAACGTGAGTCATCCAAGGTCATACCGCTAGACTCATTCAAGGTCAGGCCACTAGGTCTCAGCGGTGTGGCGGTGAGGACCCAAGCCTTCTCCCAAGCCCTGTGTGCCTTCCCTTTAACTGTCCTGTTTGCATTCTCACTGCTGCTTTTGGGGTAATTCTGCCTTTCCCAGCTGTCTCCTCCATTTTCTTCCTCTTCCTCTTTTTCTTTCCTCGCGTACTAATGTCTCTGTAGGAAACAGGCCTAACTTGTCATAGACTTGGTGGGCAATAGCTGCACAGGATACCTATTAAAATTCCACCCCCCTAGTGGAGGTAAACTTTTAAAGTATTATCATCCAGGGAATGCCCTGGCGGTCCAGTGGTTAGGACAACACGCTCTCACTGCTGAAGGCCCAGGTCCAATCCCTGGTTGGGGAACTAAGATCCCACAAGGCCGCGTGGCCAAAAAAAAAAGTTTTATCATCCAGATACACTTTGGTGAAAATGAAGTGGTTGAGACTAGGCTGTGATAGGAGGGAAAGAAAGGACTGGAGGCTACTCATGGTGGCTTCTACTACCCACTCCCCAGCCAGGAGCTAGACATGACAAGGGTAGAAAGGAAAAACTGGAAAACCGAATGCAGGTGTCCGGCTGGACCTATCTGAAGTATGCTCATGTGTCCCGTTCTTTTTCATCTCTAGGCCTTCGCCTATGCTGTTCCCTCTGCCTAGAATGCTTTTCCATCCCTGACTTCTCCTGGCAGCTTCAACTCATCTTTCTGGACTCAAGTGTCATCTCCTCTATGGGCTCCTCTCTACCCGCTCTTCACTCCCCACCAGACACCCCGGGCTGGGCTTGTGTTCCTCCTGTGTTTCCATATCCTTCTGCATTTCTACTGTCTTAACACCAAGTGCTCTGTATGATAATTGCCTTTTCCTTGGGCAGCAGGAGTTCTGTAAACTCAGGGTGGAGTTAGCAACACAACTTGTTTTTATTATTCTTTACATTGACTTAAATCCAGGTCTGAGTCTGTAATCTACTGGGCTGGCAGGAAATTCCATTTCAGTCCAAACTGGGGCCTGGCCCCTTCCTTAGGGTCATATAGGAATCTAAGAGGATGATGTGGTGCTTGGAAAAGGAGGGGCCTTGAATTTTTAGTGCATCCGGGTGGGCTTGATGTCCTTGTTATCCAAGCCTGAGAAGACTCTTGAGGTCCAGGAGCCCTGTGTTTCTCTCGCAGACCCAAATCACAGGTTGGTTTCTCTGTGGGGCTGGGAACCCTGGGACCCAGGGGTTAGCCCCCTCCGTGCATTCCCTGATGTGGTCTTGCCACCTCTGGGCTCTGCTAAGGACCACGGCACAGTCCCAGCTCGTGGAGCTGCAGTGTCTGTCCCCTGCTCCATGGGGGGACACTGGCAAAAACTCTCTCCTTTTGCCCCCGCTCCTCTGGGCCACCTCCTTTAATCTCTCCAGTGACTGTAGCCTGTCATAAAACAAAGAGATGTTCCCTTCACACTGCTTCTCCTTCGGGCATTGTCAACACCTGCGCGGAGAGAAGTGTGAGAAGTCTGGACACATTCTCGGATGGGAAACATCTAGGGAGAACAAACAAATGATCTCCATAAGTTGTCCTGTTTTGTTTGTTTGGATCCCCCAAGGCATTCCCAGGACCTAGGGCCTGGGCCACAGTATGTACTTAATGAAGATTTGGGAGAAAAATGAAAGATGAATCTTGACTGGCCCAAGGCTGGCCACTTAGGGTTTTGCAGGTCGTGTAGTGACTGCACAAAATACTGAGGATCCCATTCAGACAGATATGGTTATCAAGCAAGATAGTTTTCTGGCAGATGTTTCGTGAAGTGTCTTGGAAAGGGGGAGCTTTTTTTTCTAATTTTCTTGCTCAAAGTTATAATCAGATTGTTGCCGACCTGGGTCCTTGGACTCTTTAATCAATAGAAATTGATAAGAGACCAGACGAGAAACTCAGGCAATGCTTTATTGGGACTCGTGCTGCAGCATGAGGGGTAAAAACAAGAAACAGGTGCCCTTGCTTGCTGTCCTAGGGGGGCGCGATGAGCTGGTCCCTTAAATGGGGTGAGGGTGGGAGCGGATTGGTGGGTCGGGCCTGAGGTGTGGCTTAGGTGGCCTGACCACCCCCTTGGTGGTGCTGTGTGCAGGGGTCACTTGCAGTACCCTGCTTTTGCTCCCGGCACCTCAGGAATGGCAGTTGGTTTGTGCCCTTTTTGTATTCTTTTCTGTATGTTGTTCATAATTTGCCCAATGGCACTTGCATGCAGTTATTTTTAGTCTTTTGTAGTGTCTTTGTACTCTGTTGCTTGAGGAGATGTTTGTCCAGGTGCAAGCGCTCCAGTAAAGGGTCCCAGGTCCCAGCCTGTCTCAAAATCCAGTATGCAAAAGAGTCATTAATATCACATTCACCTAATTTGTAGTTATTTGTACCTCTGAGTATTTGTAGATATCTATAAGTAAACTGTTCCAAAATATTTTTTAATGTAGTTTATTAGTCATAATCACTTTCTTGATGCAGCCTGAACTCATTCTTTCTTATTTTGTCTCCACTAATGACTGAAAGTAAGCTTTTCTCCAAACTGATTGGGGTAGCTTGTGTCTATATGAAGACAGTTATCAAAGGACACACTGTGCTTCTAAGTTAAAGAAAATGCTCTCCATTTGTTCTCTTTACAGATCATTTGACAAAGGAGCCAGTGGAAGACACAGACCCTAGCACTATATCCCTTAATATGGTAGGTTACAACTTTTACATTAATGGTGATGACTCCTGTTTTTCCTTTTTCCCCTTTGTTATTTCTTTATATTTTTTATTACTTAGTACTTACATGAAATTTGAAACCCTAAAATAAGGTTTTCCAAGATAAATTTCTTTTTCATGATATTTCTCTGTGACATAATAAACTTGGGGTTTCTCCAGGTTAAAAATGGTGTTAGACTCTGTTCTCATTTTGCACATTTCAGAATTGGTCTTCTTAGGTTACGTGAGGTCTTTATCTGCTTGTCTACTTTTAATACTATCTATTTTTAATTACGAATTCTTCAAAAATCAAAATATCTTAACTTGAGATTGAAAGAAAAAATAGGACAACCTTAAAGTAAAGGCGGGCTGCCCATGTGTCAGATGGGCATACACTGTTGATTAACCTCTGTTACCACTTTTTTTTTCTTTTAATTTTTAAAATTTATTTTTGGCTGTGTTGAGTCTTTGTTGCTTCACGTGGGGTTTCTCTAGTTGCGGCGAGCAGGAGCTACTCTTCGTTGCGGTGCGCGGGCTTCTCATTGCAGTGGCTTCTTTTGTTGCGGAGCACGGGCTCTAGGTGCACGGGCTCAGTAGTTGTGGCTCGCGGGCCCTAGAGCGCAGGCTCAGTAGTTGTGGCGCATGGGCTTAGTTGCTTCGCGGCATGTGGGATCTTCCCGGACCAGGGCTCGAACCTGTGTCCCCTGCATTGGCAGGCAGATTCTCAACCATTGCACCACCAGGGAATCCCCTCTTCTGGTTTCTGATGGTCGTCAGCAGTTCTTGGTGTCCCCTGGCTTGTAGCTGCTTCGCTCCGTTCTCTCCCTTTGGTGGCACGTGGCCGTCTTCTCCCTGTGTGTCTGTGTCTTGTTATTTCTTCTCCTCTTACAAGGACGTCTGTCCTGTTGGATTAAGGGCCTACCCTACACCAGTATGACCTCACCTTAAGTAATTCTATCTACAATGACCCTGTTTCCAATGAGGTCGCAGTCTGAGGTACTAGGGGTTAGGACTTCGAGGTATTTTTGGAGGGGACACATTTCAACTATAACATTCCTTCCAGGATTGAATACATGGTCCTTGACATGGCAGATGAGGTCCTCCGTGACCGTGTCTCAGCATCCCCCTGATGAGCCAGTTGTGTCTAGCTGTTTGCTGCTCCTTAAATGCCCCACGCCCTCCCCCCGTCCTGGGATACCCAGAGTGCTGGTCCCTCCCTGCTTCCTCACATACTGAACTCCTGTGCATCGTGCCACGCAGCTCAAGTGTTATCTGGGAAGGCTTCTCGGCCTTGGGGCCTTCGGGTGCTGCCTTATCCATAGTCCCTACTTTTTATCTCATTGTGTGGGAATTACTTGCTTGCCTGACTTCCTGCGAGGCTGTGCCGACCATCTTCCCATATGCAGAGTAGGGGACGAAGCAGGCAGCAGTGTTAAATGAGCCAAGCTTCCTAAGATCCTAGAACGGCACCCTTCCTAAATCCCTTTGCCTCCTTTCCAGGGTCTTCCATGGAAACCGGCTCCATTATTTCGTGTCCAACCCTGTCTTCCTTTTCCACCTCCAGCATGCATCTCTCCTACAGGCTGGCCCGTCTTCCAACCGCCTGGCCTTGCTCCTCCGTGCCCACCATCTGCAATCACCATGCTCCTTTCTCTCGGTCATCTGAGTCCTGGGCATTCTCTAGGCCCATCTCAACTGTCAGTCTCTCCAGGAAACCCGCGCTTGTTCGTTCATGTAGTGTGAACAGAGTCAAAATCTGGGGATGCAAAGATCATGGTCCCTTCTCTTGAAACACTCACAGTCTGTCTGAGGAAATAGACAAATACTTTGAAAAGAGCCTGATAAGCAGTATAGTACAGATGTGTTTTCCATGCTCTGGGGAGCAGAGTATGGAGAAGGATTTAATCTGGGGGAAAAGTATTTGATTTTTAAGTTCTCTGTGATTGATGATTGATTGATTGATTGATTTCTTTTTTCACTCAGGATTGTGGTTTATTACAGCAAAAGTATTCAGATTAAAGTCAGCCAAAGGAAGTGGGGCATAGGACAGGGCCCAGGAGAGTTGCAAGCATGGAGCTTTCAGCTGCCCTCTGTCAGTGACGTTGTGTGGACAGTGTTTACTTGTCTCAGTAACGATGTGTGATGATACACACAGAGTATTGACAACCAGGGAAGCTCACCCCGCCCTTGGGGTCCAGAGTGTTATTGGGGCTCAGTCATGTAGACACGCTTGACCACCAGTGTGTCTGACCTTAGACTCCAGCCCCTTCGAAGGTTGAACTGATACCGTAAAGATGATTGATTGATTTCTTTTGTGGAAAGGGGTTGGAGGCTTCTAGAAGGTTCTGAAACTTTACTGCCTAGCTCCAAAGAAACTCCAAGGAAAGGCGTTTAAAACAGAATCCCTGGTTCCACATTTGTTTCTTTTCCTCCTCTGTCCAAGGAAGATAGCGATGAGACTTACAGGAGAGTTGGGAGGTACAGCTTTTTTTTTTTTTAAGGCTGGAGGACTGTGGACCCAAAGACCCAGATGCAGATGATGGTGGGAACTGAGCCTGGGTCAGAGGACAGGCTAGGGAGATTGGGTGCATTCCCACTCCTCTCATGGAAGTCTTTAGAAAATGACTACATTGTATAATCTGCAGTAGAAGCTTCCAGAAGCTTAGATACCTGCATATTTGTCAGTACCAACAAAGAAATAATGTGATTGTAAGAGCATTTGCTATTTTGAATTCCCTGCAACAGTACTGCCCTCAACTAAAGCATTGGGGAATTGTGCATAATTGTGCATAATGGGTAACTAACTCGTAGATCTTCGTGCAATTAATGGGATAGTTACCTTTTGACTCCTGTCCTAGTCAACCCGTGACAGAGCTCTCCAATTGTGAGTACTGCCCAGAACACATGCTTATTGGCCCGAATGAATGTCACAGAAATGGTGAGAAGAGATGGGTCTGTCCCCATAATTCACTAACAGAAATGTCCCTCAATTTTGAGCTGCAGGAAATAGAAGAGCACTGCAGAAAAGAGAGGAAGTGTGGGTTAGTGGTCAGAGCTGAAGGCTTCTTCTGTTTCATGTTCCAACATTAACTTCTCATCCACCTTGGTTTCATTTCTATAAAATTGAGAGTGAAAACAAGCAATGGGTCAGGCGTATTGATAAATCCAAGGCTAAAAACTTGCAAGGATTTAAATTAAAATCATGACTTTCCCAAGACAAAGCTTTCTCTTCACTTTGATCTTATAATTGACTACGGTGTTTAAAAGTAACACTCCTCTTTTGTTGGTTTCTACAGTCAGACAAATATCCCATTCAAGACACGGGACTCCCTAAAGGTATGTACAGTTAATGTAACAATTTAAACTTGTGATTACTTTCATATCTTGAACAAAGCACTAGTCAAAGTAATTTTTAATTTTTTAAAATTGTAAAACAGAAACATACTGATAATTTAGTGTATGATTTGACCTTCTCTGGTATGAATTTTCTTATTAAAATGTAGAAATTATTTTATAACAAATTATACATCAAATTCCCATGGTGTTTTTAACATGCATAAAATGAAGAAAGCCAGGACTGTGGGTTGCAAGTGTCAGAAATGTAGCTCAAAGTAGTTTAAAATGGCGGGGGGGGACTTGGTGGCTTAGAGTCTTTGGGTGCTGCTAAATCCAAGCATTTAAATGATGTCTCAGGCTCAGTCCCCCACCACCCCCATGGCTCTGTCTTCTGTGTTGGCTCCATACTCGAGCAGGCTTTCCCCACGTGGTGGGAAAGATAGTCTCTGACACCTCCAGCTTTACTTGGTGCACCTAAGATGCCGGGGCAAGAGGGAGCCTTTTCACCAGCACACATTGCACAATTTTAGGGGCACATCGTGAAAGGAGCAGTTTGGTCGTGTGGCCATCGCTGTATCAGTTGCTGTCGTCGGAGGATGGAGGGGTGACCAGGTCTGAGCCTCGGGGTTGGAGGGCATGAAGTCAGTTCTACTCAAACCACAGGAAAGAGGGTTCTGTTACCAGACAAGGGGCAAGGGATGCTGTCAGGCCCCAAAGCAAAAAGAGCTTGCTTTTATGATCCACAGGCTAATGTCTCAGGCGTGGTGCCGACCATAAAGGCCTGAGCCTTTCCTAATTTCCCCTGGGGCAGCCTGCAAGGCTGTATCCAGTACGGAGGCCGAGCTGCTGCTTATCGCACTGGAGCGTTTACCTTGTGCCGTGCTGACCGGCCAGAGAGGAGGGGTGGGGAACAATCAAATCTGAGCAGCTTCAGAGATGGCAGGGGCCCCCCGGCTTCCTGGAGAGGAAGGACTTCCCAGCACAGCCTGCTGTGGGGTTCCCCAGCAGCCCTTGTGGTGATGGGTATCACAGGGTCACTGGGCTGCGGGGTTGGGAGCTCCCTGGCAGGGCCCACCTGTGGTTAAGTCTGTAGTTCTGCCAGGTCCCCCTCCCTCATTCTCTACTCACCAGACTCTTCTTCCTGCTCCCTGAAATGACATCATTAGAGTTTCATTCCTTTTGCCTCCTGTGCACGTCCCAGGAACGGCAGTGGTGTAGGGAAAAGAGGCTGAAGGCCAGGTTTGAGCCCCAATCCTGGCTGTTCTAGGGGAGGCTTCTCCCAAGCACACTTTGCCCTTTCCCCTCTCCATGAATGACTTCTCAGTGTCCTGAATTCCCCAAGCTGTGATTGCCTAGTTCAGCAAGAAAGTGGAAGGTGCAAGCCAGGCCACCAGGACGAATCGGAGGCTGTCTTGGGCCGTGTTCCTTGGATTTTTAGGGTGCAGTGAAGAATTACTTGGGGAGCTAGTTTAAAATGCAGATTCTGGGCCCCACTACTCCAAAATCATGATGTGGTGGGTCTGGGGTCAGGCCCAGAAACCTGTGTTTTTAATGCAAACCTGAGTGGGTGGGACACAGACCTCCCTTTGAGAGCCTGCCTAAGAAGCTTCAAGAATGTGGCGTGCCACATGTAGGAGACATGTAGGAGAGACCCGAGCTGCAGCCAGACCGCCAGCTCTGAGAGGACTCAGCAGGTGACCTCATGGCTCAGGGTCCCAGTGTCCAGTCTGCAGTGCAGAGAGGACAGTATTACACCGACCTCCCAGGGGGCTTGTGAGAATTCAACGAAACGAGCCTGGAACAGCACCTGACTCCCAACGAGCATCCGACAGGGGTGGAGGGAAATCTGGCAAAAGAATCGTGAGCAGTCAGGGTAGAGGACTGTTGAAAGCTTTCATAGCGGAGAGGCAAGAGTGGAACCACCGTTTTAGGTAGACTTGGCTGCAGCAACTATCCGAAGACCTTTTCTATCACTCTTGAACATGATTTCCTGTTTTAAGAGAAAAAGATTGTTGCTTAGCAGCCTGATAATACAGTAACTGTACTGTTGGGTTTCTCCTAGAATTTGAATTTTACAAAACCTTAATTAAAATGGTGGTGAGTTGACAAGTAACTCCAGATATTTCCTCTGTCCTTATTCATGAGGGGGGGGCGGGGAAGTGTTATTAAGCACATAATTTCTTATCTCCAAGAAATACATCGTCTTCTATGTAATATTCAACATTTGCATTTCATAACAATTTAATGTCTGCAGTATTTTTTTCAAACATACCATAATGGAGCCGATATCATCGTTAAATGCTTATGGTAATTTTCTCATTGAAGTTGTTTTTAGGGAAACAAAGCCCATATATAACTAGTGAAGAGACTAATTTACAGCTTAAAAGTAAATGTAGGGCTTCCCTGGTGGCGCAGTGGTTAAGAATCCACCTGCCAGTGCAGGGGACATGGGTTCGAGCCCTGGTCCAGGAAAATCCCACATGCCGCGGAGCAACTAAGCCCGTGTGCCACAACTACTGAGCCTGCACTCCACAACTACTGAAGCCCTTGTGCCTAGAGCCCGTGCTCCGCAACAAGAGAAGCCACCGCAACAAGAAGCCCGCACACCGCAACGAAGAGTAGCCCCCGCTCGCCGCAACTAGAGAAAGCCCGCGCGCAGCAACGAAGACCCATCGCAGCCAAAAATAAAAATAAATAAATAAATTTATTTTTAAAAAAAGTAAATGTAATCTAATTATATTAAGAACAATTCAGACTCTGACACTTAAGTGAATTCTAGGGGGGCTACTATATTTAATAGAGGAGTCGTTTGTAATTAGCTTGAACCATTTCCATATGATTTAAAAAGTCCTCAAAATGTATTTTCTTAAGAAAATTAGCATGTTTCACAAAATCTCCATTATAATTCTAGTATATTCCTGCTTTTCCCCTGGACAGTACAACGTAGTCCCTTAACACGGTCCACACTAGAGTGGTTCTGAATAATGTGCTTTTACCATAAATCAACTGTGGGAATCTAGTGTGATTTCAATGATCAGCACGTTTTTGAGGTGAAACGTGTTATTATACCTGTTTTCTTGTCGGGAACAAATGTGTAGCTTCTGCCTCCCCTGATTTTAGAGATTTCGGGAGATTCATTCTGTCAGGCTTCTGTTATGATAGGTGCTCTGTGAGAATCTGTAGGCACCAAACTCAGGACTAATTTAAGATTGGGGTTTATTTTATATCACAGAATTCCTGTATCTCATAGAAACTGCTGGCTTGAGGGTTCTGAAGGGAATGTGACTCTTCATATTTTGAGAGAAAAATGTCTTTGGAAAAAGAATTCTGATTTTTGAGGCACTATTCCTAGTGAGGGGAAATTGCACATAACTACATCATAAAGCAATCAAGATTTTATCATCTTCATCTTCTCTGGCATTACTGCCCTTCCATTGTTCAAAAAAATTTAATAGCGGATATAAAGTTAAAGAGAAGTAGACTGATTTTATTGTTAATTATTTTGAGAAATTTGAACTTAAGCATGGATGATATTTGGAATAATTCGTTAACTAAATGGAGAAGTAGTAGTTCAGTTTGAAAAAGGAGAAAATAAACAAGTACTCAGGAGATCACCAAAATAATTCCTAAGTAAAAATGTCTGCCTGAAAACTAGCAGGCCAATGTGTTGTATTTTAGACGATTTCTCATCTTGCCGATTGACTGACAGTATCTTGCTAATAGGTTTCCTTGTTGTAACATGAAACTAAAAACCCCTCCTTTCCGCACAATTTACCACGACCTGGTCCCGCTCATTCCACAAGTTCACTGCCTTCCACCCAGCCATGACGCTGACAGTCTCCTGTTTTAGCAAACCAACCCCTCCCCCAATTATGACACACATACAAAGGTGGCCATTCTGAGAAAGTGTTTTCTTTTATGGAGGGTAGAGGGGTGGGAGAGGGGTACAACCACAGGAGTGCTTGGGGGACCATGTAAGAAAAGTTGCTTTTTAATTTCAAGTTAACATTTCGTTGGGAAATAAAAAGCCCCACTTGTCCAAAAATGCTGGGTTAACAATTATGACACTGGCCATTGTGAGAATTAGTATGACTGAAGTCACATGTCTGTTACTTTTTTGCTGTGAAAAATTAGTGTGCATCCGAATTCTGTGGGGTGCTTGTTAGGTGTCAGATTTCTGGGGTCCCTGAGATTCCAATTCAGAAGGTCTGGAGTGGAGCCCAGGAATCTGCATTGTTAACAGGCAGCCCGGGTGATTCTGGTGCAAGAGAGCTGGGACTGTCTTGAGAAACAGAAGGCTAGGTAAGATCTCTACTGCTCCAGCTTAAAAAGATACCGTATGGAATCTTAATAAAAGACCGTGCTTTTAGTTTAAATTTTGCAGATAATAATGTTAAGGAAAAAATGACCTTGTCTAGGCAGCAATAAATATAGCCCCTTATATGAATAAATCTATCAGCCCAGCCTATAATAGGTCAAAGAATGTTAAGGAATGTAAAAATAAATAGATGAATTAATCAATCTGTCACTCAGCCCTAACTTTTGAACCTTGAATTAAATGATTCTCTATTAAGGGCTTTACTAACTCTAAAATCTTACATGCCACTAAACATTTCTTTCATAACATAATATATTACTGGCGATTTTCAAGGTTAGAGTGCGATGTTGAATTCTGTGGTTAAAGATTAAAATCTGATGGAACAAAATCAGTTTTTAATGCATTTGTACAATCTTCACCACAAGTTGGGAACTGTGAAGTTAACACATATGTAAGACAACCTAAGGGTGGAATTTCCTTCTTACCAGTTAATTCCGAAAGGTGTTAGACATTTCACATGCCTATCATGTTCCTTTGACTTTCACTGGCAATCCCCACTTTAACCATAGAACTGAAGTGGTTTCGGTTTGCTTTTAGGAGGGTGAGCTATCAAGACAAGTATAATCCCACTCTGCTCTCTGAGAGATTTAGTAAACTGTCAAACAGTGAACACCGTGGAATCTGTTGTAAGGTTATCAGAGGGGAACGTGTTTGGACTACCTCCTGTTCACCCTGTTGGTGAGGGAGGGATCCTGCCCTGGGGTTATGGGGATGGCCACACACAGGACACCTGACACTGGGCAGATGAGATTGACAGTAGCTTGTGAGTCACGGATATTCACAGCCTGGGGAGGGAGGACGCTGCACCCCATGCAGGTTCGCATGGGGGTTGCACTTGGGAACAGAGTGAACAACCAGGGGCTGTGGGTGACAAGCGCTGTCCTGTCAAGAGGGTGTGTGACCCCTGGTTCCCAGGGAAGGATGTGATGACTTGTCTGAGTAATTCAGTGGTCTGGCAGGGAACTGAAACCCACTGCTCAGGGATAAGCAGGGACTGTGTCTGGTCCCCTTGAAAAGGAGCGTTGTTTAGCTGGCGGTCTTATCCACAGGAGCAGAGCAGGGAGGGGGACTTGCAGCTGGGCCATTCGAGGTCCTCCTGGTTTTACCAGCTGTAAACAGCACATAATACTGAGTCTTAATTTTAGGCCTTACAACCACAGAGTATGTGCTTTCTTGATCAAGCTTGCATCTTTTTTTTTTTTAATCCCTAGCAGAGGAGTGTGATCCAATTAGTTTGAACTGCCCAACAAATTCTGATGTGCAACACCAGGTAAGAATAATTTCAGTTATATTTTTACCCTTAAGTACATGCTAATCCAACTAGAATTTATTTAGGAATTGTCTTCTAGAGCTTTAAAAATAAAGAACAGGATTTTTAGATAATAAGTTTGGAAATGATCTTTAAGCATCCCAGTAATGTAGCATATCTATACAACTTCTGTTACTTTCAGTAACTGGGGTAGCTTTAATCCATTTTTTGGAAATAAATATTTATCCATATGCCAAAAACCATCAGTGTTACTGAGGTAGAAAGGAGAGTTGCTTTCTTTCGTGTATAGTTGGTATGCTGTGGATAGGAACTTTTTTTAAAAGCCTCAACAAAACTGGGTAGTTTAAAAACATTTTTGTAATGTTTTATAAAACTTTTACTTTGTTCAGATATCAGATGTCAAATTTTAACATATTATTTTAATTGTTGTTTTCCAAAATACATCTATTGTTTTCTGATTATAAAAGACTGTTTGTTATTTTAAACTTCAGATACAACAAAAATGTACCAAAAGGTTGAGAATCGCTTGTCACGTTCCATTGTTCACCTTTTGAGGTACATCCTTCCAGAAGCTTCCTTGGGTCACCGTGTGCTTCAGTTACTACTTGTACTTTCCAGCCCATCTCTGTTCACTCACTCAAAGCTCATTAGCAAAACTGCACAATACCTCACATCTGTTAAACTATAGTTAGAACATTAAATGTCTCAAAAAGGATGTGTTGCCTCAAGATAGACCGGTTGGGTCCTGCTCTCTTTATAATATTGATACCAAGTTAATTTTTAGCAAGACAAATTTGAAGCTTTGTTTAGTCTTGCTTTTAAAACATCAGTCAGTAATAAATCATTAATAGTGATATTCTTGGACAATCAAATCATTTTTGTAGTGAAGCAGAGTTATACAATAGTTGATAAAACAAGCAATTTTAATCATAAACACGGTTCTCTTGAAAATTGTCAATGGTGCTACTTTTAACTTTGATTTGGGGGGGTCTTCAGTCGCCCACTGAGAATATTATTTTCTTATTTATTAATCCTGATACTCAGCATTTTTCTTGGAATTACAGTCTAATGATTGACTTTGACATTGACTGAATTTGAACTATTTTAGTGAACCTAAAGTATAAATTTTTCCTTTCTTGCAATCCTTAATTTGTTTAATAAAGTTTTGCTCCCCACATTTTTTGCAATACGATACAGACTCCTTTGAAGATACAAGAATGTTACGTTGTTTGTTTAGTTTTAGGGATTTTCCAGAATCATTTAAGATTAGGTACAGAATATGCATTAGGACACGTTCAGTATTTTTTCTAATTTCAGTGTTATAGTTCTGGCTTTATCAAGTGGACTGTCTTTAAAGATGAAAAAAGATTTATCAACTAAAAAAAGCGGGAAAAACCTATTTGAGATTTTAATTTAAGTTCTGTTTTAAAACAGGGTGTCTTACATTCCTATAAAAAGTAGCACTGTACCTACCTACTGCAGTTGGTTATTTCTTTGCATAATCTATAGGATTTGTTCTAACTGCTAGATATCCAGAAAGAGTCTTTGAAACCAACTTGGCAGAACAAAGAAAACTCACTAGGGGAGAAATGTTTAAAAAAAACAAAAACAAAAACATCCGCACGCTTCATTTTCTATAGCTCAGACATTAAAAGCAAGTTGAAAATACATTCTTTAGAATATTAACATTTGCTGTTTCATTGATTTTTATAATTTAAAAACTAAAATCCACTTCACTTAAGACTTAATTTTAGCCACCTTTTTTGAATGATGCCACGGAAAAACATTGTGGTGTCCTGGCATCAAAATGGAAATCTGACATGTCATAAAATTTCATAAATGACCCTTTACTTTTAGTAATTTAAAATCAATACCCCATCTATTAGAGCTATCCTACTTCTACAGTTTGTTACAGCTGGTACTTGTCGAGCATATGCTCTGAGACCCAGTATTTTTGGACATGAAATATACCAGGGGGAGTGGGGGGAGGAGACCAGACCCCAGGCAGAGCTTCCAGACCTGGAGAAGCAGTGTACACAGCATTAGATTCTAAATGTGGATATGGTTCAGCTGTTTAAAATTTTTTCATGGTTCTTTTTTTAAAAAATATTTATTTATTTATATATTTATTTGGTTGCGCTGAGTCTTAGTTGTGGCAGGTGGGCTCCTTAGTTGCGGCTCGTGGGTTCCTTAGTTGTGGCATGCGAATTCCTAGTTGCAGCATGCATGCGGGATCCAGTTCCCTAACCAGGGATCGAACCCGGGCCCCCTGCATTGGGAGTGAAGAGTCTCATTCACCCTCATGGTCCTTTATGTTATAGAAAATGTTTCCCAGAACCTTTGTCAAACAATAAAATTTTAACTACAGGCACACATGTATGGCAAATGATAGTAAAGCAAAATTTATTCCAGTTTGTAGCCAAGAATCCATGCCAAGAGGACACTGAGGTAATAAGAAAAACAGTAAATATTAGGAAGCTAAGTTGGAGTTAGAAGTTATGAAAAAAATAACATTTTCTTCTATTTATGCTGTTTTTTTGGTTTTACCAAACTGTAATTTTTTTTTAAGGTTTAAAAACCACATTAAATTATTGGTATGATAATGGTATTATTAGTGTGATACTAATTTATGGTGTTGGTAATAAGGGAAACCAGTGTAGGGTGTGCAGGAATGCTCTATACTATCTTCTCAAATTTTCTGTAAATCTAAAACTATTTTGAAGTATACATATATTTTAAAAACCACACTAAATGGAATTTAGAATCTAGAAAAACAAAAAAAACTCATCCAAAATCCCACCACTCTAATACTCTATTTTTGTCATTTTGATGTATTTATTCCCTTATACATTTTTTTCATAAGGATAATTATAAAAACTGTTTGCAGACAATTTCATGTCTTGCTTTTGTTATATAATATTATCTCACAAACATTTCGTCCAGTTTGCTACATGGCCTTACCATCCGTCTGAATGGCTGCATGATACTGTCACCTCTGATATTTACTGATAGCAGAAATAGATTCGAGGATGTGTGTCTGAGGGCAGGATGAGAGCACTCTTGGTAGAAGGAATGCTGTAAGCAAAGGCTCTGAGAAGAGTCAGGGACAAATACTTTGCCTGGAGCTGAAGTATTGGGAGATTTTAGGCAGTGAGGCTGGAAGATCTGTTGGATCCGGGGTCCCAGAGCCTTGAATGCCAGAGGGAGGCAGTGGAAGGTATTGGTGGTCTTAAGGGATGGTCCCATGACCGTATCTGGGACCCTGGGAGACTGGAGAGAAGATGAGACCAGGTCTTAGGCCTGTGGTTGGGAGAGGGATGCTACCGACAATATCAATAGAGAATTCAGGAGGACGATAAGATTTGTGTGTTTTTAGGATTGAGAGTTGTTTGTTTGTTTGTGGGCTGTGGAAAAAGGAGATAATGGTCTGTAGAGTTTGGGGTATGTGAGATGTGTGATAGGAAGGGCTGCATTGGGGGTTGGTTTAGGATTCCTGCATCAGGAGGTTACACTTGAAGCCCAAGGGGAGGATGGGACTGTTGATGAGAGAGGCCTTGTGGAAAAGCAGAGAGGAGAGCCTAGGATGGAGCCTTGAGGGACAATCTGGAGGCCAGAGGAAGAAAAGGAGCTCAGAGGCAGACAGAGGAGTGGCCAGAGAAGAACACTGTCAGTGGTCGAGGCATCTGTACTTTCCTTTGCAGCACTTTCCCAGTTTATAGTTACATGTTTGCTGATGGCTTCATTGTCTCTCCCCACGAGGGCAGGGACTGCTGTGTTTTTTGGCTTGTAAGTGTATCCTCCATCCTTAGCACGCAGTAAAGTCTCTATAAATACATGTTGAATAAGGAGAGAAAAAGGCCAGGATTGGGCATTGCTTCACGTGCCAAGGAAAGGGCTGTCAACATCATCCTGTGGTCAAGGGCGAGGCCTACAAAGACACCTTTGGATTTATCCTTTCAGATGTTACTGGGACCTTTCAGGAAGGAGCTCGATCATAGGGACAAAAACATAATTGCAAAAGGCTGAAGGAGTGAGTGGGTGTTAAGAAAGTTTATGTAGTTCTGTCAAATTCATTAAGGTAGCAAGGAAAAAATAGTAAACTTTTATTTGAAAGTGTTGGAAGATACAGGAAAAGCTTCTTTTTTTAAGGTTGGGAAACAACAGATTTTAAAGGCTAAGTTATCACCAGGAGTGGAGAGATTAAAAATTAAGAGGGAGAAGAAAGAGAAGTGGAATAATTAATGGGATTTGTTTTCCCTGTGGAAGGTAGAGAGGATTAATTTTCTTAGCAACCGTTTATTGATAACATCCTTAGCAATATCTTGTGGAGAAGACACAGCACATTGATTTCCCTCAAGGAATTTGTAATCTGGAAGGTGAGATATATGTGCCCCTATGTTAGATAAATAAAGTTATCAAAGGTACAGAGAGATGAGTTAGCATTTTAAAAGTAAGAACCTCAACTCTTTTTCAGAGGCAAGACTAGAAGAAGGGTTGGATGGGGAAAGATAGAAACTTCTGTTTTAGATGTAAAGGCAAGAAGTTGAGTTAGTTGATGTCAGATTTGAATTGTGCCTTGAATGATGACATTTGGATGGGGCAGGAAGGGAAGAAATCCATCGAAGTGGGATTGACTCTACACACTACTATATTTAAAATAGATAATCAACAAGGACCTACTGTATAGTGCAGGGAGCTCTGCTCAGGATTCTGTAATAACCTAAATGGGAAAAGAATTTGAAAAAGAACAGATACATATATATGTATAACTGAATCACTTTGCTGTGCACCTGAAACTAACACAACACTGTTAATCAACTATACTCCAATATAAAATAAAATTTTAAATAAATAAATAAAAAGAAATCCAGCCAAGATATTAGGGGACTAAAGAGTTTGTTCTGCTCATACAGCAGGGAGGCCATAGGCCTTCGTGAACTAGGTGGTGGTATGACAGTGTTTGGTAAATTGGAAATAGACTGCAAGCGAATAGATGATGACCCATCCATCCATCCATCCAGTATCTGAGTCCAAGAATGTCTCGCCACTACTCTCCTAGGTGCTGGGGGGACATTGATGCACACTTAGAGCTTTCAGTGAAATTGGGCGTTTTTAAATCTCCGGCAAGGAAAGCTGAGTCGGAATGTTTAAGCTAAGAGACTCTCCCTTAGGTTCTCAGAGAGTCTCAGCACAGAAACAGAGGGAAAAGACAGAGAGAAGACATTTACTGAGCTCATTCAACAGGTAAGCAAGCTTCTTCGATCAGAGAAAGGCTTGTTTCTCCCACCCCCGGCATACCTGTACCCCAACAGCCAACGTTTTCTCTAACTGCCACTGAGGGAGGTGCTGCTCTAGAGGAATCTTGAGGGCCACGTTTGAAGTACGGGCTTCATCTTCCAGGCCCTGGGAAATGATGGGATAAAAACAGAGTCTTAGAAAGGTTATCCTTGTAGTGGCTCGTCAAGGGGGTGGGTGGGAAGAAAGACTGAGGCCAGGAGACCCCAAGTGGCTGTTATAGGAAGCTCATCCCAGGGGCCCCGGTGCAGCTGTGGAAGGAAGAATGAAGAGCGGGGATTGTAATTCCAAGACGTTAGTGTTCACTCGCTGTGACTGCTGTAACGAAGCACCACACAGAGGGTGCCTTAAGCAGCAGAAATGCATTGTTTCACAGCGTGGAGCCTGTGAGTCTGAAAGCGAGGTGTGGGCAGGGTTGGTTCCTCCCGAGGGCCGTGAGGGAAAGATCTGTGCCATGTTTCTCTCCTGGGTGTGTAGACGGCCATCTGCTCCCTGTGTCTCTTCACATCATCTTCCTTCTGTGTGTGCCTGTCTCTGTGCAAATTTCCCCTTTTTCTAAGGACACCAGTCATATTGGTTTAGCGCCCACCCTCTTGGCCTCATTTAACTTGATCACCTTTGTAAAGAGCCTCTCTCCAAATAACAGTCTCACTCTGAGGTACTGGGGGTTTGGACTCCAATGTGTGTCTTTGGAGGGACACCATCCAACCCCTAATGATGCCTGGAAAAAAAAGAAAAAGAAGAACCAAGTAATAACAACACATTTTGAGGGAGAGATGTCAGGGATTCAGTGTCTGACAGGACTTGGGACTGAAGAGAAGGGAGGGTTGGAGATCTGCTTCAGAGAGTTCCAGCTGGTGACCAGGTGCATAGTGGGGCCACTGTCGAAAAATAAGAAAATAGCTTATCTGGGCAGTGGGGAAAAAGTGAGTTCATCTTTTTTTAAGATGAACCCAACAAGTGGTGGTCTTGAGGCCCCCTTCACTTGGCTTGGGGGGTGGAGCCGAGAGCTGCCCCTTCCTCCTTATAGACAGAGGAAGGAAAGCAGCCCCCGCTCTCACTTCTTCCACTGAGTCCTTCACAGAAATCTCTTCCTCTTCTACAAGCTGAGGGTGGGGCTCATACCACTATTCTTGGCCCTTCTCAGCTGGTCCTTTGGGGTTTACCTGGCACCTCTCCATGGGGTGTATGCATACCATTGTCCTCAGCTTGGGACCCCAATTAAAACTCTTAAGACAGTGGGAAAACATCCCATCCCCTATCCTGTTATAGTCTATGCCATAGCGTTACTTGAGTTTCCCAATTATGGGACTTTGAGATTCTTTCGACTGTTTTACTGTTCTCAATACTGCTATGGTGGATGTCCAAGTGTCAGTCCCCACCATATAAGGCTATATATTTCCTTAGACTACATTTACATCTCTATTTACAGGCTAGACCTAATAGGCCACACTGACAGTTTGTTCTTCCACTAAGCAAGCTGTAAGGACTCAAAGTCAATTCCTAGTCATAAATACGACCAAATTTTAAAAAACATGTTGTCTTATCTATCGAAAGCCTATCAACAGCTAATTGATGTCTTCGAAATTAAGCAAGCCTTTTAAAGTTCCACGTTATATTACCCAGAGTAAATGGCGGGCAGGGGACATACATCCAGTTTTAAACCACAGAAACTCCAAGCATGCTGGTCCGTTGATAGTATTATACAAAGTATAACATGATAGCCAAGACAGAAAAGTGTCTTTAACAACTGATGCTAAAGTAGCAGCCCAAGAGATTAATTTTGTATCTTATTTATTCACCGAAGAAACAGAAGTCTTTTATTTCCAACGACACATATTTTGTATCTCAGCCGGGACTCTCCCCTGTAGCCTTGGCCCTTCACATACCGTCTGGGCTCTCACCTTCCTCCCAGCTCTCCCGCACACCCTCTGTTCCGACAGAGGCCGGGGCCCTGTCTATATTATACCTTATCTCCTGAGTTTGGTGCCTCCTGGTACTAAATCAGAGGGGGGGAGGCTTGGCATTGCTAATCCTGACCATTTAGAAAGTGGGTTTGGGCCCAGATGCCCAAATTGACAACTTGGCATCTTTAGAGCTGAAGGGGACTATAGAAATCATGTTGTCTCACAGAGGGGACCTGAGCCAGTGGTTGAGTGGCTGAGTTGGGACCTGGGGCCTTGTCCATCATCCCTCCACCCCCATCCACCCCCTCATGCCTAGCATTTCTGAATCGGTAGCAATTGGTGTTACCAGTTGCTGCTGGGCCTCTTGCCTGGCCTAAATCTAGGGAGACAGGCTTTTCCACAGTTCTCAGTGCTATCAGTCTGGCAGACTAGCACTAGGGTAAACACTACTGGAACAAAATTGGTAAATGGAGGGGTTGCTCTTGTCTTTAAAGTGGACTGAGAGGTGGGTGGCAAAATCCCATCCAGCAGCCTCATTGCCTTGGCAGAGACCATCTGCAAACCCGAAGCAGTTACGTGTGTTTTAGTAACAGGGAATGGACCCCACCAGCACTTGCCGTAGATGGTATCTTCTGTGAGTCAGCCCAGCAGGCCCCTACCTGCCCTTCTGGATATGCAGCAATCCTTTCAAGCTCCAACAAGATCTGTTTGATAGATTGGCAAGTCCTTTCGTTTGTTCTCTAAGGGAAAATCAGATTGTTCTGCTTTTAGGAAATACTTGGTCATTCCTTACTTCGCCCCTGATGTGAAGTTTAGAGATGGGGAACCAGATAAAACTAGAGAACTTTGCCCAGAACCTGCACTTGGTATTTTTAAGGGTTTTTTTTTGTTATTGACATATTTTCTCCTAGTTATTAATCAGATTTTCCTCCTTCTTTGTATGTTTATTGATTTTTTATTGGATGGCAAACGTTGTGAATTTTACATTATTGATCTGGATTTTATGAAGTTCCTTTATTTTATTTTATTTATTTTTTGGCCGTGCCATGCGGCTTGCAGGGCCTTAGCTCCCTGACCAGGGATCGAACCTGGGCCCCCTGCAATGGAAGTGCATTAGGACCGCCAGGGAATTTCCTTACACTTGGCATTTTTAACTCTGGTGAGAGGGACTCCCTTTAGCCTTGCAGTCACCATCTCCCAGTCCAAACAGGCTGCACTTTCTTTAAACAGGCTGTCAGAAGGTTGGTTCTTGAGACAGAGCTGTCTGGGCATTTAGAGGAGGGAGAAGGAATTTCGAGGGGTTGGTTTTGCTAGAATGGAAACCACCTGTTCGATTCTGTGAATTTCAGTCTCTAATCTCTCTTGCCTTGTGCTCCTTAGTCTCCCTGCTCCCTTTGTGCTTCATTTATCTACCTTCCCATCAGTCTACAGAGTTGACTATCTCTCCTCTAACATGGTGATGGAAGGTGCTACGTTAGAATCAATGAACAGATGCACTAACCATTAGAAAGTGAAACCTATGTGAATAATACCAGGTGAACTTGACTAGGGTCTTTAAGAGCTGTGGATCTTTTCTTTCTGCCTTTTAATACCTTAGACAATTTTGCCTAAAACAGATAATGATCTATCTCCCATTTGGTGTTTAAGTGCCTCAAGTTGTGTCACCTTACTTTTTCTAGCCTACATTTATTTATTCTGCGTTGTATCTTCCAATGACCTGCCTGCCTTCTCACTGTGCTCTGCCATCCATGGAACCATCACATCTTATCCCTGGGGACAGTCCCTCCCACATCGGTGACCTAACCTGGTCTGTTTTCTTGCTTCCTCCCCCTCACTCCCTCTGCCCATAGTTTAGCTGCTAACAGCCTCCACTCATCAGGCATTTTGGTGATGCTCTTGCTGATTCTGGGTGGAACCTGCCTTGCCCAGCCCTAGGTTAGGTGGACCAGGACCACCTCCTTTCTCTGTTTTTGATTCCTGGAGAAAATGATGAAATGCAAACTGCTCTTCCCACTACAAATTCATGCCACCCAACCACAGTCGTCATTTCAGGACCTTGAGTCCCTTTTTTCTATAATGAACTTCCCAGAAATGAAATTTTATTTATTTTTTCTTTTTAACATCTTTATTGGAGTATAATTGCTTTACAATGTTGTGTTAGTTTCTGCTGTATAACAAAGTGAATCAGCTATATGTATACATATATCCCCATATCTCCTCCCTCTTGCATCTCCCTCCCACCCTCCTTATCCTACCCCTCTAGGTGGTCGCAAAGCACTAAGCTGATCTCCCTGTGCTATGCGGCTGCTTCCCACTAGCTATTTTACATTTGGTAATGTATATATGTCCATGCCACTCTCACTTCGTCCCAGCTTACCCTTCCCCCTCCGCATGTCCTCAAGTCCATTCTCTATGTCTGTGTCTTTATTCCTGTCCTGCCCCTAGGTTCTTCAGAACCTTTTTTTTTTTTCTTTTTTTAGCTTCCACATATGTGTGTTAGCATACGGTATTTGTTTTTCTCTTTGACTTACTTCACTCTGTATGACAGACTCTAGGTCCATCCACCTCACTACAAATAACTCAATTTCATTTTTTTATGGCTGAGTAATATTCCATTGTATATATGTGCCACATCTTCTTTATCCATTCATCTGTCGATGGACACTTAGGTTGCTTCCGTGTCCTGACTATTGTAAATAGTGCTGCAATGAACATTGTGGTACATGACTCTCTTTGAATTATGGTTTTCTTAGGATATATGCCCAGTAGTGGGATTGCTGGGTCGTATGGTAGTTCTATTTTTAGTTTCTTAAGGAACCTCTGTACTGTTTTCCATAGTGGCTGCACCAATTTACATTCCCACCAACAGTGTAGGAGGGTTCCCTTTTCTCCACACCCTCTCCGGCATTTACTGTTTGTAGATTTTTTGATGATGGCCATTCTGACCGGTGTGAGGTGATACCTCATTGTAGTTCTGATTTGCACTTCTCTAATGATTAGTGATGTTGAGCATCCTTTCATGTGTTTGTTGGCAATCTGTATATCTTCTTTGGAGAAATGCATATTTAGGTCTTCTGCCCATTTTCAAATTGGGTTCTTTGTTTGTTTGGGTTTTTTCCAATTAATTAATTAATTTATTTATTTTTGTCTGTTGGGTCTTCGTTGCTGCACATGGGCTTTCTCTAGTTGCAGCGAGCGGTGGCTACTCTTCGTTGTGGTGCATGGGCTTCTCAATGTTGGGGCTTCTCTTGTTGTGGAACAGGGCTCTGGGGTGTGCAGGCTTCAGTAGTTGTGGCACATGGGCTTAGTTGCTCTGCGGCATGTGGGATCTTCCCGGACCAGGGCTCGAACCTGTGTGTCCTGCATTGGCAGGCGGATTCTTAACCACTGCGCCACCAGGGAAGTCCTGTTTGTTTTTTTGATATTGAGCTGCATGAGGTGCTTGTAGATTTTGGAGATTAATCCTTTGTCAGTTGCTTTATTTGCAAATATTTTCTCCCATTCTGAGGGTTGTCTTTTCACCTTGTTTATGGTTTCCTTTGCTGTGCAAAAGTTTTTAAGTTTCATTAGGTCCCATTCGTTTATTTTTGTTTTTATTTCCATTTCTCTAGGAGGTGGGTCAAAAAGGATCTTGCTGTGATTTATGTCATAGAGTGTTCTGCCTATGTTTTCCTCTAAGAGTTTTATAGTGTCTGGCCTTACATTTAGGTCTTTAATCCATTTTGAGTTTATTTTTGTGTATGGTGTTAGGGATTGTTCTAATTTCATTCTTTTACATGTAGCTGTCCAGTTTTCCCAGCACCACTTATTGAAGAGGCTGTCTTTTCTCCATTGTATATTCTTGCCTCCTTTATCAAAGATAAGGTGACCATATGTGCATGGGTTTATCTCTGGGCTTTCTATCCTGTTCCGTTGATCTATATTTCTGTTTTTGTGGCAGTACCATACTGTCTTGATTACTGTAGCTTTGTAGTATAGTCTGAAGTCAGGGAGCCTGATTCCTCCAGCTCCGTTTTTCTTTCTAAAGATTGCTTTGGCAACTTGGGGTCTTTTGTGTTTCCATACAAATTGTGAAATTTTTTGTTCTAGTTCTGTGAAAAATGCCATTGGTAGTTTGATAGGGATTGTGTTGAATCTGTAGATTGCTTTCCAGAAATGAAATTTTAAAAGAAAAATCATAGTACTCTAATTTGATAGAGTCTATTCATGCCTGTGTCTTTGACTTATTTCTACTTTGGGACCAAGTCAAAAGAAAATGTGGTAAGACAGGTACAAGCTAAAGGGCAAAAATGCCTGCTTCCTAGCACTTGGTAGTTATTTCCCTGAGAGCAGCATAAAGAGAAGTTTGTTTATTAATCATTAAATTGCACGGGGGGTCCTTTACTTTATCTGCTCTAATTGACCTAACAGCTTCTATTCTCATTATTGTTCAGTGCCCTGTGGACTGTAATGCCTTTGAATTTCACAAGTGGGCTAGAATTTCACTTAAAGTTCCGGTTGGTGTGGGTTTCAGGGTGCAGCTGCCCTTATACACGGTTGAGAGTGTAAATTGATACAACTTTCAGGAAATTATTTGGCAGCCATCTATTACCCATTGATCCAGTGGTCCCACTTTAAGGACTTGATCTCACAGACATCATAGCAGAGTGTGTTTGAAACAGAGGAGAGTTGTGGGTATCTTACATGCACATAGGTAGGAAGTGGTTGAATGAATTTTGGTACTTTGACATGTGTAATACTATTAAGCCATTGAAAAGAGGAGAGACCACTGACCTTAAAAGATACTCAGAATATATTGTTCAACAAATAAACCAAGTTGTAGACTAGTATGGTTTGGGGCTAAACAACATCTCTATATAGGTTGCGAGTGTGGCTGTCAGTAAGGACCGAGGAAGCATGTGCCCCAGGTTGTAACCTCTGGGGAGGGAGCTGGGATGAGAGATTAGGAGAAAAAGATTTTTGTATCTCTTGCTGCTTTTTTGAAAAACAGTATGATTTTGAATACTTGTTATTTTGTGTGTGTGTTTGGTATTTTCTTCAAAGAAAAGTGATGGACTAAATCATCCAGACATTTAGGTGGTATTTTGGCTCAGTAAACTTTTCATATATTGGCCCTTGAAGCCAGGTGGTCTTTCTTCAACTAGCACACAATTATGCAGCACAGGAAAATCAGAGACTGAAATAAAGAGTTCATGAATGCACTTCCTCATCTCGAACCTTCGATTGGTCTGTGCTCCAGCGTCGCTTGTATCCTCCGGCCCAGGATTTGTGAATGACAGAAACATAGGCAGAAACATAGGCCATAATCTCCTGTAAAATACTTTGTGATATTTCTGAACAATAACCAACTATACTTCACCCCCATAGGGAAAACCCCTCCCTCTTTCATCTTTGAAACCATAGCCAAGGTATGAAATTAATTACACCTGAGCGTCCCTGCCTTGAAGTCACAGGAACAGCCACTGCAGTCTTTGACCTTCACTTCAACTCCAAAAGTAGCAGGTCTTCCTTGTAATTGGATAGAAAACTCGTTGAAGAGAAGAAAGAACTAAATGTACACAAACCCACAGGTTTGCTCTCATCCTAGCAAAGCACCATAACATTCATTTCAAATTCCCATTCTTCCAGATTTAATTCTTTCATCCTCAGTGAAACTTGCCCTGTTTCTGAGGTCTCACTCGAGTTCCTGCCCACCTTTGTGCTACCTTGGCACTCGGTCTGTGCCTTTTTCACACGTTATTCCTTGTGGTATCGATGTTTATGTGCGTGTCTTTGTCCCATTACTGGATCGTAACCTTGCAGTGTCAGGGGTCTGCATTGTTGCCAACACTGAATAGGTGCTTCATGAATGTATCCTGACTGAAACACATTTCTAAAAGCCAGTTGCTGGAATACAGGCAGACCTTGTTTTATTGCTCTTGGCTTTATTGCGCTTTGCAGATATTGTGCTTTTTACAAATTGGGGCAACCCTGCATCCAGTAAGTCTGTTAGCGCCATTTTTCCAACCACATTTGCTCACTTCGTGTCCCTCAGTCACATTTTGTAATTCTTGCAATATTTCAAACTTTTTCATTATTATCATATGTGTGATGGTGATCTGGGAGCAGTGTGACCTTTGACGTTACTACTGCAAAAAGATTATGACTCGCTGACGTCTCAGATGATGGTTAGCATTTTTTAGCAGTAAAGTATTTTTAAATTAAGGTATGTAGATTGTTTTCTAGACAGAGTGCAATTGTACACTTAATACTACAGGATGGTGTAAGCATAACTTTTATATGCACTGGGAAACCAAAAAATTCGTGTGACTTGCCTGATTGAGATACTCGCTTTATTGTGGTGGTCTGGAAATAAACCTGCAATATCTCCAGGCTATGCCTGTATACTTTCAAATAAATAGATATGTCCAGTTTTCTATATGTATATTATACTTCAGTAAAAAATAAAAATGAAAGTAAACAGTTACTACAATAGTAATTAATTTGCAGGAAAAGAATTGAGTATAGGGCTTCCCTGGTAGTGCAGCGGTTAAGAATCCACCTGCCAGTGCAGGGGACACGGGTTCGAGCCCTCGTCCGGGAAGATCCCACATGCGGAGCAGCTGAGCCCGTGCACCACAACTACTGAGCCTGCGCTCTAGAGCCCGCGAGCCGCAACTACTGAAGCCCATGCGCCTAGAGCCCGTGCTCTGCAACAAGAGCGGCCACCGCAATGAGAAGCCTGCGCACTGCAATGAAGAGTAGACCATGCTCGCCGCAACTAAAAGAAAGCCCACGCGCAACAATGAAGCAGCCAAAAAACAAACAAACAAAAAAATATCGAGTATAAATTGCTTAGAAAAACCCTACACTAGACATAGTCTAGTCCTAATGTTTAGAAGTGGATAATCAGTAAACACATTCAGAAGAGTTACACAGATGTTGGGTCTGTCTTGGGAATTCATAGCGTTGAAAGGTGCTTGAGTTGCACTGGCTGAGTGATGGGAGAAGATTTAGAACAGTCTAAATCCATGCTATATAAGCCCTGTTACTGTGGCACACTCAGGCATTTAAAATCTTATTTTGAAAGCCATTTACTAAAATATTTTCATAAAGCAGAGACATTAAGCTTTAGCATTGGTTGTTCTCCCAAAGCAGCTAGTTAAGTAATTCGGTGTTAAGTCATTTGCAAGGGAGGCATTTCTTCTCAGGCTCTTTGTCTGTCGTGTAGGTTGCTGCCACCAGGTGGGCAGTGATAACTTTGGTCTTCATGGTGGTTTCCAACCAGATTTAGGCTACAGTCAGATTAACCAACCTGTTGAGTGCTTTCCCACTGTAATCCTCCCCTTAGTTTGCAAAATTATAAAGATGGGCTCTTTATTAGTTAGCTAAGCATAGACATTTTTAAAATAAATTTATTTATTTTATTTTTGGCTGCGTTGGGTCTTCGTTGCTGTGCGCGGGCTTTCTCTAGTATGCGGTGAGCGGGGCTACTGTTCGTTGCGGTGCGCGGGCTTCTCATTGCAGTGGCCTCTCTTGTTGCGGAGCACGGGCTCTAGGCATGCGGACTTCAATAGTTGTGGCACACTGGCTCAGTAGTTGTGGCTCGCGGGCTCTAGAGCACAGGCTCAGTAGTTGCGGCGCACGGGCTTAGTTGCTCCGTGGCATGTGGGATCTTTCCGGACCAGGGATCAAACCTGTGTCCCCTGCATCAGCAGGCGGATTCTTAACTGCTGCACCACCAGGGAAGTCCCTAAGCATAGACATTTAAAGATGAACCGAACAGTCCAGAAGAGCACATTTCCCAGAAACCTGGTACCTGGCCCCATCAATCTGGTGCTGGTTAGTAGCCTCCCCATCAGTCTGTCAGCATGTTCGGCCCATCAGTCCATCCCCCCGTGTGGACGGCACACGGAGTACATGTTCATCTCTGAGTTGAGAGCTTTCCCCCGAGTGTCTTCTTGGCCCTGGGGTTGCTGCTGCTCGGAGCCTGGTGTGAAATCACCACGTGTAAGTCTCCACGGGGGACTCTTGTTCAGCACCTGGTTCCTGCAGCTCCCTAAGCAGAAATGGGACCCGACGGCCAGGTTATTAACTCACCAAAGTGCAAAATTAGTGTCACCTAGCCAACTTTCTACTCAAAGAATTTTCAGCAGTGGTTAACAAATTTGCCCAAATACAAGGCAATTCCCCCGTATTCACAATGGAAAGGTTTTACAAAATGGGGATTTTCTTTAGCCTACTTGGATATATAAACCATTGGTGTTCAACTTTGTGGTTACCTTCAGATTTCCTAAGGAGATTTTTAAAAATTTTTATGTGGTAAAACAGTGGTCCCCAACCTTTTTGGCACCAGGGACCGGTTTCGTGGCAGACAATTTTTCCACTGATGGTGGGGGTGGGGCGGGGATGGTTCAGGCCGTAATGTGAGCGACGGGGAGCGGCAGATGAAGCTTTGCTCACTCGCCCACTGCCCACCTCCTGCTATGTGGACCGGTTCCTAACAGTCTGCAGACCAGTACCGTTCCGCAGCCCGGGGGTTGGGGACCCCTGTGGTAAGATACACATGCAGTATTTACCATCTTGACCGTTTTTAGGTATACAGTTCAGAGGCATTAGGTACCTTCACATTGCTGTGCATCCATCTCCAGAACTTTTTCATCTTCCCAAACTGAAATTCTAGCCCCATTAAACACTAACTCCCCATTCTCCCTTGCCCCACTCCCTGGTAATCATTATTTTACTTTCTGTCTCTTTGAATTTGACTCCTCTAGGTAACTCATATAAATGGAATCATATAGTATTTGTATGTCTGTGACTGTGTATTTCACTTAGCATAACGTCCTAAAGGTTCATCCTTATTGTAGCATGTGTCAGAATTTCCTTCCTTTTTAAGGGTGACTAGTATTCCACGTTTTGTTAATCCATTCATCTGTTGATGGACATTTAGGTTGTTTCCAAAAAAACCAACAGATTGCACTTGAACTTCACTCAGAATTAAAACGAGTCCTCTGAACAGAAATCTCTGAACAGAAGAGCTTTGGAACAGGACCTAACAGGGCCTTGATGAGGACAATTTGAAAGGAAACCAAGAATGACCAAAAAGCAGCTGGGACCCAGCTGAGATCATATTTGTGAGCTCATGAATGTGTGAGGCTTGTCATTTCTTTTTCCCCGGCAATACTGAGCATTTAGAGCAAGTCTGGTCGAGTAGAATCATGCAGAGCTAAGGACTGGCAAGGCCCACAGCTGACGGACACATCTAGGGTGTTTTTAAACATATCACTAAGATGGTTGACAGTGACTAAGTGACAGGAGCCAGGTGAGAAGGATGGATTGGGGGTGGAGGCGCACACTGGTGACCAAGGAGATGAGGCCAGAGAGCAGGGTGGGAGGGAATGGGGGAGGGGTAAGGACCGCAGCGTGAAGAGCAACATCCTCGGGTCTGGAGAACTCAGAGCCTGGGCTGGATTTAAGTCTTCTTTCCTCCCTCCCTCCCACATTTTCCTCCCTTCCTCCCTCACTTCCCCTCCCGCACATCTTCTGTGTTATCTGTCTCAGACGTGTGTTAATCACTACGGGACAGCATGGACGAGACCCTTTGCCTCGTAATCTAGAGTCTAGTGCAGAAGAGATACTGCACACCTCCCCACCCAGTGTAACGAGCGCCCTGGGGGGTGGCAGGTCCAGGATGCTGTGGGAGCACCCAGGGCCCGTCACCCAGACTGAGAGTTTGGAGAAGCTTCCTAGAGCTGGTGATGTCTAAGCCGAGACTTCAAAGACAGGAGAAAATGAAGCAGCTAGAAGCGGTGCATTGGCTCCCACCGCTCTGCTAGAGCTGCTTTCAGAAACCACTCTTCTCCTCACCAAACCGTATCTTCACGTGGCCCTTGGAGCCCTGACCTTTTTTCTCCTCCTCTCCGACCTGCCTCCTCTGCTTTCCTTTCTCATTCCCTCCCTCGCCCCCGAAATGTAGGCCGTTGGGTCCTCCTCGAGGTTGTGACCTCACTGCATGCCCTCCGCGGCCTGTCTCTTCTCCCGTGACCATGTCAGCATCCATGTCTCTGTCTCCTGCCCCGGCCTCTCCCAAGGACCAGAGACATCCTCAGCTCCTGCCGAGATCTTGTCTCATCCATCTCATCTTCCAGACTCGCTCTTCGTCTCACCTCCGCTCACTTGCCCACGTCCTGGCTGTATCCCTGCCGTGGCTCTAGCTTTATCCCTTCCTCTCCCAGAGGAGTGGTTTGGGGGCCTCATAATCCTTGCCTTTGAGTCAGTCGTGCTTCCCCCGCCTCCATCAAATCGCCTGGCCGCCCCACTGTCCCTGACCACCCGTGTATCCCTCCACCGCGCAGCTGGGCGCGTGTTCCCGCTCTGATCCTCTACAGCTGCGAGGATGCCCTGCTTCTGGTGAGAGCCCCTTAGCGACTCCCATCGCCTGAGACTGGCGTTCAGGCCTCAGCCCATTTTTCCCACCTCATCTCCCTCCATCACCCCCTCACTGACTTTGCTTCAGACAAAACACCCTACAGGGGCCCTATCTGTTTCCATTCTTTTTGGGCTCACATGAACCTCCGGCTAAATGCCCTTTCCTCCCCGTCCCCACTCTCCAGACCCTCATCAAGGCTCATCTCAGATGCCTCTGATTTGAAGAAAGCTCCTCTGGGTGGTTTTGTTGGAAGAAACCTCTGCCCTCTGACTTGATCTATTCCTTCCTATTGAAATGCACCGTCTTCTGCCTTGTATTTTAGTTACTTGTGTGCGACTCTGTTTCCCCAGCATATCTGAGGGCAGGCCTTGAGGTCAAGGGTTCAGGTCCTTTTATCTTTGTAGGTGGATTCCCCTGAAGGAGCTTGTACCTATTAGCTACTCAGAAAAGAGTTGATGAATGAGGTTTCAGTAAGACCCTAAAAACCACAAAAATCAGTCTTTTCTGATTTCGCTCTTACAAAACTAACCTAAAAAGTAGCATAACATAATAATCAGAGCAAGAATAGAGATTGCAGATCTAAATTCTGTCCCCATCAACCTTCACAAGTAATTCTGAGTCATGTCCCTCATCTGCATCAGGGGGATGAGTCTGGCCCGACACTGATTTTGGTAACATTTTCTCCAGATGATGAGAAATCAAGTCAGATAGGCCGTGTAACATGGTCTTTACTTAAAGGATAGTTCATGTTTTAGCAGGACCTCGTTAGTACCACAAAAATCCGTCAAGTGCTCACATTTGTGTGTCTCGACACTGAAGGTCCTGTTTTTGCTTCTTCCGCGCAAGTTTCCAACTCAGTGAGCAGAACCGTGACTGTGTTGATGGGAAGGCAAGCCTGCCTGGTCCTGCTGGAGCCGCGCAGATGCGAAAAGGCAGGTCTCCACACGACCGGGTGAATAATGAATAGTGGCCTTAACATCTCAGAGCTTCTGGGTTTCGCCTTGCAGAAGTAAAAAGTTGCAGAGAGGAATTTTTGTTCTTTTAGAAACTGCCCAAACTCTTACAAACTGTATATACCTATGGTGAGCAGTTTGCTTTTTGTACTAGTGAGGACAGTGGGAAGGAACGGGACTCAAACAAAAACAGTATTGAGATGAGTTAGGGGACAAAATCTAGCTGGTAAGACATAGGAATACTTCTTGTGTGAAAAAAAATAGGATTGTAATTAGACCAGTGTCTGTGCACTGCCGAGACGTGGGAATTTATGAGCTCGGAGCGAGGAGAAAGGCTTCTTAGGGGATTAAGAGGAAGAGACTGTCTAAAATGTTTGATACACCAGGGAGTTAACACATCATTAAGGGTGAAACTTTCAGAGACCTGAGAATGTGGAGCATCTTAGCGATAAGCGAATCTATCAGCCACCTCAATATACAAATAGGGAATCAGAAGCCGGTGCTGGTGAGTGATGTGCCTGAGGTTATGAGTGCAGCTGGACTTACACCCAGGGCTTTGACCAAACTCTTAGTGCTTCTTCTGCAATACTAGGGATGGAGGGGGTACTGTTAGGTGCTGAGAGATTTTAGTTTTATAAAGGTGGAGTTAACATAGACATATACTAGGGTCGGTCTCCTCTGCTGACTTCATTGAAAACCCTTACACACACACACACACACACCCCCTACAAGAAGATCAGGTAAATCCCTCCAGGTAGTGTATCTTGTAACATGGCCTTGGTTGTAAAAATGGAACCTCAGGCAGGCAGAAACACAATTACCTCTCAAGGGAATTGGTTGCTGCTTTTTAACGGTTTCTCTTTGCTGCTTTGTAATATGTACTTAAAAAGTATAATAGATACAGGAAAGAATTATAACCTGGACTGACAAACAACAAGCCCAACAAAAAGTAAATAGGAAATAAAATAAGGGAAATAGTCCATAATGTGAAATTAAAAAAACCCAAAACGGTAGCATGTTGTTATGTGCACTTACACTTTTTTAAAAAATAAGGACAGTAATTCATTTAACAAACATGTGTTGAGTGTCTCCTGTGTGCTGGGCATTGTTCTGGCCACTGAGGATCCAGCATGGAGAGCAAATAGGCAAGGGCCCCTCCTGCCCTCCAGGAGCTTATATTCTAGGGAGAGACACATCATTCACTACCCATTTTAAAAATGTTTTTATTGGAGTATGGTTGATTTACAATGTTGTATTAGTTTCAAGTGTACAGCAAAGTGAATCTGTTATACATATATCCACTCTTCTTAAGATTCTTTTCCCATATAGGTAAGTACAGAGTATTGAGTAGACTTCCCTGTGCTATACAGTAGGTCCTTATTAGTTATCTATTTTATATATAGTAGTGTGTATATGTCAATCCTAATCTCCTAATTTATCCCTCCCACTGCTTTCCCCCCGGTAAACATAAGTTTGTTTTCTACAACTGTGACTCTATTTCTGTTTTGTAAATAACTTCATTTGTACCATTTTTTTAGATTCCACATATAAGTGATACCATATGATATTTGTCTTTCTCTGTCTGCCTTACTACCCATTAAAATACCATTCTTAAGATCCGTCCTCCTTCCCCCACCGACAGTTTTTGGTGGAAATTTAACTAAATTGAAAAATTGATAACATCTCCAATCATGTATGGGTATGGTTTTAACGAAGATTGCTTTTTGTTTTTTAAGGGAGAAGAAAATGGCTTTCCAGACAGTACTGGAGATCCCCTTTCAGGTAAATGATTGACTCTAAAGGTATCTGGGCTTCAGTGATAGCTAGTGTGGCTAAATTCGAGATCATTTGAGATGTTTATCATTAACTTTCAAAATCTGTATTACACACTAGAGAAGCTTTCCAACCACACACCACAGTGAAGTGCAAAGAAATCTTACAGGATTTCACAGAAGCCTTCAGAGAGTATTTTCTCTGTGTTAACCCTCCTTTGCTTGGGCGGGGTACAGCAGGCTGCTCAAGTGGACGGGTTTAGGATCAGGTGAGGGTCGAACTGACCCTCCCTCCCTCTGAGTTCTGGGAGCCACAGTGTTGGCGGAGAGCTTTGCCAGGTGGAAACGAACAATGGGATGTAGGCAGACTGAGTCGGCGTGGGAAGGGCTGCTCAGCCACCTGCTGCCCGCTTCCCTCCTCCGGCACTTAGGGAGCCAAAGGGGCCCCTCCTGACGTTAGACCATGTGCTGGTGCCCACCGTTTTCTGCTTCTAGTGTGTTTAACCAAGAAACATTTAAAGTTTGTCTCCCCTGCCTCATCCCCTCCTGCCTTTTTTATTCTTTATTGTAAGATAGAAACTCTGGCAATGTTTAGATTCCTCATTAATTAATCATGAGGAAAATATGGAGTGAGCATTAAAATAAGCTACCAAAATAATAATTAGGAAAAAAAAAAACTCACCAACATTTTAAAATGTCTTTCAAAACACCTGTTGAATGGCCCGATTCATCAGGGGTTTGTTTGTTTCTTTTTTAAGGAAGGGTTGGTGACTCATAAAAGCCTTAGGATAATCTGTCATCAATCCCAGGCTGTGCCCAGGTAACAATGCTGAAAATCAGAACTTGTGGTGCATAATCAACTTTTTTCCCTTAGAAACATGATGTTAGCAGCAGTTTTCTCTCTGGGTGGTGAGATTCCAGGTGGTTTTTTGTCATGCAACAGATTTTTATTTCTTGAAGACCCACTGTGTGCCAGGCTCTCTAAGGAGGCCAAATGGCAAAGGTATAGTTCTGGAAGACAGAATTTGGGATTCTGGTTCCAGTTCAGCTCCTGTCCTTCTGTGATTAGAGAAATCCAGGAGAAATTGGGCCAGGAGAACTTCCGGTGGCGCTTACCTACCAGGTTTCATGGGACAGGCCCAATGTCTGGGGTCCTACCCAGGCACCCAATGGAACTCACCTTCTCTGGACCAGAATCTACCCCTACTAGAGGTTAAGGCCACGAGCTAATAATTTTCCCTCTTCCACAAATACTGCAGCAGACACAGGCTCAAATTAGAAGCACCTAGCTGAGTGAGGTGGAGGAGGGGAAAGCATCTTTGCATACAGGCAGAGGCAATTTTATTAATCTTTTCACTATCCTATATTTTAAAAATTTCTAACATGAGTGGGTATCAGAAAAACCTACCCCCAGAACTTTAATCTGTATATACAACTGTATATATAACAAATGATCCAGTGTAGGCAAATACATACAATATGTGGTAAAATAACCAAGGAAATCCCTAAAAGGCTAACTGTGATGGGCCTGGGTGATGAGAACATGAAATTTTTTTTCCACATGCTCATCTGAGTTTTTAGATTTTCTGTGACAAGTACATATTTCTTTTCTAATTGAAAAAAATCTACATTTAAACTTTTTAAAGACTAACACCCTGCACTCTAATGTGAAACGTCAGCTAAAATGAGAATGAATCAAGTAAGTTGTTCAGGAATATCTATAAACCGTTCAAAGACTCTTATGAGTTAAGGTCATTAATAGAGTAATCAAATTTCGGGTTGTCTCTAAAAATTTTTACCTGTGTCAAAATGAAATGGAAGATTTTCAAAGAGAATAAACTTTTCACAGTGATAGCAGGTAATATTACTGAGAGCAGAAATTGTACTGCTGAAGGCAACAGCTGTACCACCCAGCACGATGCTTTGCCCAGAGGAGTGTACAGGTGTTTGGTTGGGTTTGGGGTTTTTTTTTCCCATAAACAAGCAAATGAGAGACATTGACTTATTGGCTTTGCTCTTGGAAGAAAGGGCAAAAGCAGATCCCTATATTTCCTCTTTGAATGAGAGTAGCCACCTAAGTAATATTTATCTTATTGTTTTACTTACACTAATTCAGCATTTGCCATGTACCAGGCCCCCTTCAAGCACTTTTAGAGATATACTCAGAAAAAAAAGCGTTCATGACAACTCTGTGGGTCCAGTTATTTTCTTCACCAGGTGGATGCAACAGAAGTAGCCCTGGGTCCCGTGGCTGGTGCCCCATCACATAGGTCCTAAGTGGGAGTCAAGCCCCAGGCCAGACCCAACACTACCGTCCCCACCAGCTACGAGACCAGGCTGCCTCTCTATTGGTCAGACGCATCGCCTGTGTAGCACACGCGTTGAATACCTGAGTGTCACCCATGGGGGTGAAGGTCAGGCTTCCAGCTCAGAGTTTCCATCTGGAACAAAGCCAAGGTCCACCCCGACTCCCACAGAGTCAGCCTCCGAGCCGCTGAAACACCTTTCCCAGAAGCTTGCTGCTTTCCCCGCATCAGGCCCTTGGTCAAGCCTTAACTCAGAGCCTGGCTTTTATTTAATTCTTGCAATTTGAAAACCTTAGTTACCTGCAATCCAGTTTATATCTGGTTAAAATAAGGAATATGGGGAGAACGGAGGGCTCTAGGATAGAAGGAGGGAATTGACCAGAGTGAGAAATGACAGTTTGTAATCAAGGAGAGAATAAGAGTACAATTCAGAATCAGCTACTACTAGAAAAGCAAAGCCCCCTGGGTGGAACCATTGAATACAGAAGCAAGCCCCCAGGAGACATTAAAGTTTTACAATGTTTTCAGGCAATTTTTCAAAGTGAAAACATTTGGGCATCAAAGGAATAAGCCTCAGTTATAAAAACAAACAAAAAATGCAAAACTCCCAAATAGTAAAGTTAAAAACCTCTTCTTGTTCTCCCTTCTGGTGGCGGTATTTATCACCTGGACCATGACCCGCCTCCCCACCTATTCTCCACAGTTACCTGTTTTTCAAGACTGACTTTTCCGACGACCTTGTATAATTCAGCACTTGCTTAATCTAAACCTAATTTCCCCATAGAAGTGAATGTACAATAGGATTTTCATTTTTTTCAAATTAGGTCCATAAAGTGACACTTAGTAAATATGTTTGTCACATAATTTCAGAATTCATGTAAAATTCTATGTTGAATTTTAACCTGGGTCCTTTCTTATGTGTGTTTCTTTTTTTTTAAACGTGCCTTCTACACTTCAGTTTTGTTTGATGACAGAATGGCCCTGCGTGGTTTACTAGCCAAGATCCATCCAGTTTGTCAATTAGCCTCCCCAGTGACGTTAGCAACTTGATGTCTTCTTAAAAGGGTATTTCAGAGAGGGAAAATGAAACCATATTGTTTTTCCCTTTGGTTAAGAGATCAAACACCCACCAAAAGCCCTTGGGTCAGTTTCTTAATAGATAAAAATAATTCTTCATCATTTTCCAGCTCATAGCAAATAACTACCTCTGATGAGTCGTGTGGTGTGTGGGCACCCCAGTGATTTCTCAAAGCCGTAAACTGGCATTTTAAATATATTTATTTCCAACCACATCGGACACCATACACAGAAAAAAGCATGAATTTACACCCTTAACAAACATAACTGCAGAAGTATTTGACCGTACTTTTGACACTTGTTGGTATTTTCCAAATCTCATAATTAATAGACACCTAGGAGACAGTTATTTTATTTTAGAACCACAATGTTTTGCTGTTTGCAAAGCTGCCAATATAAAATGTTTACTATTTAATTGTTTGAGCTAACTCAAGACCTAGTTATCGTGAGGAGCATTATTATAAACGATCTGAGAGCCAGCAGTGGCACTGAGCACTTTGGAGGAAAACACCCGTGTGGTAATAGCTCTTGAAAAGCCAGGACGTACAAGATAAAACGGCACGTCCCCTGCAGGGAGATAACATTAAGTCAATCTGTGATCCACTGCTGACATCCTGACTGAAGCCATTTTCTAGGCTCAACCAATCATGACCCTTGTGAATTCTCTGTCTTGTTCCAACTAACTGTTAATTGACCAGCATTTTATAACCTGCCAGCCTCAAACTTGAGAGTTAGACACTGCGTCATTGGACACGAACTGTTTCTTACTTTGCTTTAAATGACATACACATACCTTGTCGATGAACATGCTTGATTTCTGAACTCTTCTTTAAGGTTTGATGTAAAATGTGTGTGAGAGAGAGGATGAAGAATAGGGGGAGAGGGGCAAAAAAAGCCCCGTAGGAAAATCCATTCTTCTGCTTGTGAGTGTAGGGAAGTATTATCTATCCACAGACTCCTAATCACCAAGCAGACACGGTATCTTTCAAAGAGAAGTAGCTGTCATTCCAAAATCTACTCTTGGCAGGCCCTTCTGACTAAGAACTTACTCTGTAGATGTCTTTAAGGCAACGGTTTTCAACCCTGACTGCACATTAGAATTGTCAGGAGAGCTTAAAAAAAATTCCCATGTCCTGCCTGTACCCTAGACCAAATAAATAAGGATCTCATGGGTGGCACCAGACATCAGGATTTTGTAAATCTCTGCAGGAGGAGCAGGGTAAGGGGGGTCAGAGAGTTCCATTTTTTGGCCAGGGTTGAGAACCACTGCTTTAAAAAAGGCTGTTGGTTATGGTTCCTTACCCGCAGTTACTAATTCTTTGTTGCATACTTATCGTGCACTAGGATGAGGCTTTAAGGGATGATATCATTTAATCCTCTCAACAACCTTATGAAATAGGTATCGCTCTCCCTGTTCAGAGAGGGAGGCCATGGCGTTAGTAAGCTCAGTAACCTGTCCAAGCTGCACACCTGCACAGTGTCGATTGTATTGACAGTCGGTCAGCACGCCTCTAAAGCTCATGTGGATAATCTCTGTGGTACTCAGTGTACTCTGTCTCCATAGCAACCAGTCATCTTTCTTCTGCCTTGTATATACTCAACACTAAAAAACTTTCAGTTCGTCTGAAAATCTCTAGATAGCTCTTCATAGGCTGCCCAGAGGTTTCTAATTTGACTATTTCTCTGTGTCCCATTCTTCATTCATTTGATTTACTCAGCAGACATTATTGAGTGCCTACTATGTGCCTATAATGAAGTGGTGACATCAGACATCTACATCCCTTTCCTCTTGGAGCTTATATACTAGTTGGGAGTGACAGACAATAAACACAAATAAGTAATTTCATGTGGTGGTAGGTGCCTTGAGGAAAATAAATGAGTACAGTGGGTTTTGCCTGCAGGGAAAGGATGCTGCTTTAGCTAAGAAGGTGCACCAAGGTCTAAATAATGCAAAGAAGCCAGCCATGTGGAGATCTGAGGAAGGAGGACTCCAGGGGACAGAACTAGCTGGTGCAAAGGTCCTGAGGCGGCATTGAGCTTAGTGTTCTAGGGACAAGTGTGGGCAGTGAGGAGCAGTAGAAAAGGTGGTGAGCTAGGCGGTGTCAACAGAGGCCAGATGACATGGGGATTCTTTTTTTTCTAGTCTACTTTAAAAAAAATAAATGTAAAACCTAACATCATTAAATAACATTTACATAAGACTTGACAAAAATGCTTTCACATCGTTTATCTCATTTAATGCATGAGCTGTAGGAATTATTATCATCTCCATGTGATAGATGAGGAATCTAAAGTCCATGGACGTTCAGTGCCATAAGCAGTCAAGCTCTGGGAAGCTGGAGCACCAGGGTTTGACGGGCCCCATCTGATACACATGCAGAATCGGATGCTTCAGGATTATGTGTGTAAAGGACTCAGTGCAGGGCCGGTTATACGTTAGGCATTTGATAAATGACAGTTACTGTGGTGATGAAAATCGCTGAGAAATTTGGCCCTTTCTCCACTGACAAATTCTTCCTTAGTTTAAGCCAGTACTCAAACTGAACTTACAGAGGGCAAGTCCTTCCAGGGTTTTGGCCGCTACAATAAGAAGTCATCATAAATTAATGGTGTAGTACATTCTTGTTTTGCATCGGTGGAAAATACCCAAGTCAAGTGTCAAAATATGACAAGTGAGGACCCTACTTGTTAGAGAATCTAAGTGAATTTTTATATATAATTAACTTCTCTTTTCTCAATAACACTCTCCTTTCCTTCCCCCAATCTAGAGTCAGTCCGTCTTTTTGTATTTGAAGGCCAGTTCTGTTCTATTTTCCACCATATCTGTTAACTGCCAGCAGACATCAGCAACATTCTCTTCCCTTTACTAGTAATTCTCTTTTCAGGTCCTAAAATTCATCAAACAGTAGTAAGAAACCTACCTTGTCTCCTGAGGAGAAAGCACAGTTCTCATTCATTCATTTAGTAAACAGTTTTTGAGTTTCTGCTCTACAGCCATCCTGTGCTTGCTATTGAGAAGCATCAAATAATAATCCCATTTTTCCCCATTTCTGATGAAAACTTCTTTGGTCCTAAGTCTGTCTCTCTCCACGATTGTTTCTTCCCCAAGGCATCACCCAATCTTTCCTTTCATGTGCACTGTTACAAGATGTATTTCATAGGAAAAGAAACACGTTTCTCTGTTTAAGTCCTCAGAGAGCTAATTATAGTTTATGATTCTAAAAGGCAACTTTAAATTCACAACTGTTGGTAGTTTCGGTAGATTCCAGTTCACTAAATGGCTTAGCATTTGTGTCATTGAAAATACAAAAGGAAAACATCAATAGACTTTTTGACACATCATGTATTTTAAAACAAACTAATAATTTTGTGGTCTATGTAGTTGTTCAAAGAAATAGAAGCTTCTTATACACTAGAAGGCTTAGAGGAGCTTCACAGAATCCTTAATGATGTTTTCATTCTTCTTCTTGACACTAAAGGAGAAAACATTGCCAACCCTGAGTCTTATGGAGGTAATACAGAGCAGACTTTCAGACACTAATACATTTAATTCTGGACTTAGAGGTGTAAATCCTACTTTATTTTTCTGTGACATTTAAAAAATATTTTTAAGTACCCAAATAAACGCAGTAACTATAGAAAATTAGGAAATATCCATTGTTAACATTGTTGTTATATGTACTTCCAGGTTTTTTCTATGCCCATGAATGTGTGCATAACATATACTTTATGTGGATATAAATGACTGTATTATTTTGTTTTTACAAAAACTGAATTATACATACCCTTTGGTAAGCTGCTTTCTTTTCCACTTGACAGAATATTATTTTGACCCTACCTTTAAATAGGCGCAAAGAAAATTGCACAGTTTCCCCCTTTTACTGCAAAACCACCTTCACCATTAGACAGTTCTTTTTTTTTTTTTAAATAAATAAACTTCTGTCCCACCATGTAGCTAAAGTCTTATTTCTTTGTACACCGTTATTAATGAAGCTAAAGAATAACTCTCACTATATTACATGTAAATGTAATTGAACATTTTATTTTATTTTATTTTATTTTTAAATTTATTTATTTATTTATTTTTGGCTGTGTTGGGTCTTCGCTTCTGTGAGGGCTTTCTCTAGTTGTGGCAAGCGGGGGCCACTCTTCATCGCAGTGCGCGGGCCTCTCACCATCGCGGCCTCTCTTGTTGCGGAGCACAGGCTCCAGACACACAGGCTCAGCAGTCGTGGCCCACGGACCCAGCCGCTCCGCGGCATGTGGGGTCCTCCCAGACCAGGGCTCGAACCCGTGTCCCCCGCATTAGCAGGCAGACTCCCAACCACTGCGCCACCAGGGAAGCCCCCTGAACATTTTAGAGCTGTAAGATGTGGGACATACTACAGAAGGATATGGATCTGTTCTCAGGGCATTTAAGGTAAATGAGGAACAAAAACAACAACAAAAACCATACAGAGTATCTCACTGCAAGGCAGAGTCAGGAGATGCAAACAAAATGATGGGATTCTGGGTGAGACAGCATTCTAGGCAGGAGCTGGGGGATTTCATGAAGGGGTGTATCTGAGGTGGGTTTTATAGAATGGATGAAGTTCAGTAGCTGAAGGGAAGTCCAGTTAGAGGAAGTTCAGTGAAAGGGCGAGAGAAAGAAGAGAGATAGATAACTGATCAGAGAGAAAATACCAGAAAAGGCATGGAGGAAATCTTTGTTAATTTCCACCTATGCAACTGACAAAGATTTTTTAAAGTAATATTTGGTGCTGACAAAAGTGAAGTGAGATAAGCACCATCACTATACTCTGTTTGGAGTATAAATTGGTGCAGCATTTATTTCTGGAAAGCAATTTAGTGTATATGCATTGATAGCCTAAAAATGCTCATAACTTTTGGCCTAATGATCCCATTCCTGGTGAGATGGTTAAAGATGTGCCCAAAATTTTTATATGTAAGGATCTGCATCGAATTGTTACTCATAGTCTTGAAAATATGGGAAAACCCTAAATGTTCAAGTTTATACAGAATTCACAATTGTATATAATTTTTAAATGTTCTACACTGAGCTTATATTAGTTTTTTTCTTTTCGTTTAATTAAACTTCGAAAAAAAAAGAAAATACAGGTGGTCTGTTCAGGGAACTGAGTAGTCCCCCTTCTCTGGAGCCCAGATTATATTCAAGGAATTCACGGGGAATAGTAAGAGAGGTGTGGAGGGCTTCCAGGGGAGGCTGGGACCCTGGTAACTGGTTGGATAGAGAGAAGAAGTCTGTAAGGATGCTGGGAAACTGCAAGTGTAAATAGGGGACTTGAGGTGCTTTGGGTGCACAGCGGGAGAAATTTAAGTGCTGTTTTGGGTCCTTTGAGTTGGAGATGTCTTCTGAACATCAAGAGGAGCTTTCCAGTAGTCAGTTCTGGAGCCCAAGTGAGTGGGCAGGGCTGACCATTCATATATTCACTCACTCATTCAGTCCACGTTGGTTAAGCATTTACTGTATGCCAAGGGCTGTACTGGGTCCTGCAGATGCAAAAAGAAAGGGTCTTCTGTTCTAGTGGGAGAGTTTTGTAGAGGTTGTTGGGAGTGGAGAAGGTGACCAAAGGGAGAGAATGTGGAAGGGGAAAACTTCGGGCTGAGAACAGGGCTAGAGCGCTTCCTTGGAACTCCCAAGGACTCAGCAATGAGACAGGCTGGGATCTTAGCATATCAGGCTGACAAGAGAAGGGGTGTGTCCAGGACATGGTAGGGTATGCCTGGGGATATGGGGCTTGGCGTTCAGAAGGAACCTTCAGGGAAAACACAGCCTGCAGTGCAATAGACAGTGTCCAAAGGGGCAAAAGAGTCTTGGGCCCAGTTCCAGAGGCAGCCAGATCCAAGGGGAGTTGGTGTGATGGGGGCGTTAGCAGCAGCAGGAGGTCTGGGTGATCCTCAAAGTCAGGTGGGGATCTGCTTCTCTAGACTTTTCTACCCCATCAGAACTGGACTCTGGCCCACAGTTGCGGTGTAGGGAACTGGGTCCAGTCTCTACAGGGTTTGGCAAGAACTAGGCTGGGTCAGATGCTGCTCAAAGCCAAAGAAGGCGAAGATTAAAAACCTGATGAGGCATTGGAAGCAACAGGTTTTGAATTCTCCTTCTAGAAGTTTAATAGTAAATTGGGGCCTCCCTGGCGGGTGGTTAAGACTCCACGCTTCCACTGCAGGGGCCACGGGTTCGATCCCTGCTCAGGGAACTAAGATCCCAAGTGCCGTGTGGTGCTGCCAAAAAAATAATAATAAATACATTTTATAAAAACAGTAAATAAGAGTTAAGAGAAAGTCACTTCAGTGAGTTATGAAGCCAGAGGAGGGCAATTTGAGGTTCTTATTTTTTATGATAGAGGAGCCCTGTACATATTTGTAGATGAAGGAAAGAGAATCAGTAGAGTTGGGTGGCTGGAGATGAGGGGAAGGAAAGGAGATATTTGATGAAACAAGTCATGGGGAAAGAAGTAAGGGGTGGGCTCAAAGGCCTAAGTGAAGCTTGGCAAAGAGGAGGGTCACTCCACTGCTAAGGCTTCTCTGTGCTAAACAATATATTTATTAATGTAATACATTGTTTTAGTTATCATAGAAATACACCACCACTAGAGAAAGTTTGGAAAATAGAAACATAATCCTACCACATTAACCACAACAGCTATTATTATTTTTGTACATTTCCTTCCATAGTAATATTAACAGAGACTTTTTCCATAGTTTTAATGAGTACATAAATTCCTCACATCTTGCGTTTTCCACTTAATGTGAGAGAACAAACATTTTCTAGGTTGCTACGTAGTCTTCATAATTACTTAAATAATATCCCATCAAGTAGTACAATAATTTATTCCACTAGTCCCCTAAGTTTTTAAACTGTTCTTTAAAAAATGGGTAATATGAATAAACTGTAATTAAAATGTTCATGTATATACATATTCTAGATGATCTCCTTAGGCTGGATTCTCAGAAGTTACATTAGTAGGTCAAAGAGAATGAACATAATTTTCACGGCTCTTGTTATCTTTTATTTTGTGCTTGCCTCAAAATTGCTGGTTCTCAATTTTACAGTCACCAAAGTGAGTCCCTTTTTCTGAATTCTTTACTTTCCTAAATTGGGAAGTCCACACGGCTCAGTGTAGAAAAGGTCATCATAACCTCCCAGAATTCTCCAAGCCAGTGATCTCTAGTGTCACCTTTGGCTGTTAATGTCCCTGGTCAGAGGGCTCAGGAGACCCAGTGCTGTTGCATATTTTAAGTCGCTTGGGTTGCCATGCTGTATAGACCCTGCTTACAATTTTACTATAACTGGTTTGCCTCTTACCTGCTAACCTCTTACCTCTGACCTACTCACCGCTTACCTACTAACTTCACCCTCCTGCTAACATGCTGCCGGGTACTGCATGAGGCCAAAGATGAGTGATGGGGAAGGTTGTCCTTCCTCCGTGCTGGGGCTGCTCTTGCTGAGGCTGAGCTCAAAGCCACCCACTCGTCCCACCTGCTGCGCACCTCAGGGTGTTGGCTCCACTTCAAAGGCAGCCCCATGGGTGAAGAAAACAGAGATAAAGGCAAAGGCATGATAAGGTGACCATAAATCTAGAAAGTAAGTTTTCTGGCATTATCAATTATCACTCATTTTCAAATAACGCATATGGAGTGGGTATTCCAGTTTTGGGTGTGTGTGTATTTTTTTTTTTTTTAAAGACCTTTTAAAGAATTGTGCAATCCTTTACACCCTAACATGCTGTGCTTGGCATTAAGAAGCTGTCAGGGCTGACTTGTAAGTTGGAAGGGGTGAGGGTTGAGTATGGGCTGGTTTCTCATGAGATGGCAGAGTCCGACACCCCAGGACTGCCGGTTTGCCCCCGGAGAAAGCTCTGCTCCTCGGAGCCCTCGTTCTGGCCAGCAGTCTCACGAATGCACAGCCTGGGCGACAGAGTCTCAGAAAGAAAGGAAAACTGGCTTTATAAAATCTTGCCACCGCTTCCGGCAAAGCAGCCATCCTTGGCCATAAAGAAGAACACATTATTGGTGAGTATGTAGAAACGAGTATCCTGAGATATCTCTGTAAGATGCGCTGTGGTACTTACACTGACGCTATGAACCATTCAGCGGGAAGGTAAAGGACGGAAGAGATGAGCGCGCCTCTTGGGCCTCTTGCTGACACGTGGACCGTATCGTTTGTCCCCGCAGATACAAGCAAGGACGCGTCCTGCGCAGAAAACTGTACCTGTTCCTCCTGCTCGCTCCTGGCCCCCACCATCAGCGACTTGCTCAATGACCAGGACTTACTAGACGTGATCAGGATAAAGCTGGATCCCTGTCACCCAACAGTCAAAAACTGGAGGAATTTCGCAAGCAAGTGGGGCATGCCCTACGATGAACTGTGTTTCCTAGAGCAGCGGCCCCAGAGCCCCACCCTGGAGTTCTTACTCCGGAACAGTCAGAGGACGGTGGGCCAGCTGATGGAGCTCTGCCGGCTCTACCACAGGGCCGACGTGGAGAAGGTCCTGCGCAGGTGGGTGGACGAAGAATGGCCCAGGAGGGGGCGTGGAGAGCACCCCAGGAACTTCTAGACCTCGGCTTCTTCTCATCGGCCTCTTCGGACATTGAGACGAGCCCAGGTTAAGGAGCAATGTGAATCTGTTCTTTTTTAAGTTTAGGCGAAGGACGTGGGACAGCGGACCTTGGTTTTCCCCAAAGCTGGTGGTTTTGTGGAGGGTAGGGTATGTTTTTGGTGGCGGATTTTCCTTTAGTTTTGCACATCTGTTTTTATTTAATATTTGAATCTGGAGTTGGGAAAAATATGTTGTAGACTCCTATAGGGACCAGGGCCAAAGCTACAATCAGAGTGGATTCATGCCATGATGAAAATAAAAGTATCCTCTACCTTAAAAACTGAAGATTGAAGTCAGAACTAAAAGTCCTCATCCACAAGATCCTTTATGATTAATGACACTCCCACAGCTTAGAAGAAAACCACAGAGAGAAGTTTCCCTTTAGTCTGTTACTCTTTTTGTTGTAAAGTACTCAGGTGAATTCACAGGCTGCTGGCATTGCGTGGTGATACTCTTCAGGACACATGCCATCTTTCTTATTCAAATACTTGTATAATCTGTGCACTATCAAAGAGGACTTTGCTTGAGTATTTTTGAAAGAAATGCAAAAACCGATGGTGATTGGGAGGACAGAGTCAGGAGCTAGCAGGGTAATAAGGACCATGGGAAAGGTGTTGACAAAGAGTAGGCCCTTTCGGTACCCTTGGCTTTTTAAAAATTAATTTAATATTTACTTTTATGTCTTGTATATCAGGCTGAGCGTTTCACCCCCGAGAGAAAGCTCAGTTAAGAAATAAAAATTACCTGGCCTGTGGATGAAATGCAACCCCGTCTAGCACCTACAACCCCACCTTAAAACAGGGCCCAATAATACTACACAGCACTTTAGCGAAGAAAGAGAAATCTTTACTGGTGATACTGGGAAGGAAGCTATGCATTAAAACCTAAATTTCAAAGGATTTTAAACCAAATGAAGAATTGGGTCCAAAGAATATCCCATGTTCTTGTTTGATGGTTTACTGTGGAAGGTGGGGTGGATGGGAGGGTTTGTTATTAGAATTTTCTAGGTTTGGGGGGTGGGCGGGGGGAGGGAGAGAGAAGCCTTGGTTTACTTGACGATTTCATAGAAGTGCTATTTGGTTTTGGCTATAGGTTTAGAAAATTAAGGCACTTTGTCCAATTTGGGAGGATTCTGTTTAAATCCCTGACTAAAATAAGCAAAAATGATGAATGACACTGATTGGAGTACAAGGGAGATTAGGATTAACTCAAAAGAAAGTTGTTTCCTAAACCACTGACATTTTTTCCCGCTAGCAGTTAGAGCAGTTTTTATGAGGTTGCTGGTATATAGTCAGCCTCACCGTCAAATGTAAACTCTAAACTTGCAAAATTACTATAGAGACTCACTTATCACTTCTGATTCAGTCAGTGCTAGTCACACCTAGCTCGTCTTGTCAGATTTAGCAGATAAATGTCAGGTTTATCAAAAGATGTACTCAAAGTAACAGCCAGGAATAAAATGTAGAGATTTTTAAAAAACGGGGTCTTTTGCAACTTGACGTCTAGGGAGTGGTTGCTATGTATTGATTGTCAGCCGTGTTCCAGGCACCGTACAGAGCTTGTAAGGGCGCTCTTATCTTCTAGGAGTTTGATTTTATGTACCGTGTTCTCATTAGGCTGCGTGTGACATGTTCTCATGTGTTAGCCCAGAATGTACTGTGGGAAAGTATAGATGAGCCTTTGGCATTTGTTATGGACATTTTAGGGAAATGGAACTGAAAGGTTGTGATTGTTTAGTGTTTTGTGGTACCAGACCCGCCTTGCATCCTGACACCACCTTGGGATAGAAGGAGCGGATCCTAGCCTGCCAGACGTCCTGCTCACTGCTGCCTGGCCAGGAGCCCCCAGAAGGTCCCTTCCCTCCCCTTGCAGCTGGGGACTCCCTGCACTCCTCCCTTCACAGTCCTCTCCGCCCCGGACAGACTTGTCACCTCAGCTCAACCCCAGCCTGCGGGGTCTGTGACCACCTTAGAGGCAGTGGGGGAGGGGAGAGGGCAGAGAATGGGAGCGAAAACCCCTTTCTGCTCCTCTCCCCAGCCTGCGCCTTCCTCCTCGCCCTCCAGGCCTTGACCTCCAGATGGCACGTCCACCCCCAGCTTGAGCATCATCCGGTGGAGGGCGGGTGGGACGGCTTCCCTTATTTCCACAGTCTCCCTCCACCTGCAGTAATGAAGGGCAGCCTGGGAGGAGGCGATGGAAGGGCCACTCTTGGTGGTCAGAACGGCAGCTGGAGGAGATGGGCTTCTGACTCCCTCCAATAGGGCCACAGCTGCAAATAAAATCAAGAACCAGTTCCTAACATCCCCGAGTTGAAATACGGAAAATGATGAAAATTTTCTCACGGAAACACTGTTGGTGGTCAGGCTCTGTAGAACGGACAGTTCTGTGCTTCACAAGTTCCTGAATTAACAGCTTTTTGTGGGCCGACTTGGGAACACTGGTCCCTACTGGCACTGCTTCTGTGGGACATGTTTCCAAAATTCCAGACTTCAGATTTCAGTCTCAAAACTGACTTTAGGCAGAATTTATCCTCATAGATTTGTTGAACATGGCTCTTGTTCATAAGTGTCAGCTGAACTTTCCTTGAGTTGGATCAAAAACGTTAAGACATAGAATTCAGGTGGATTAGCTATGGGCAGAGCTAAGCACGCTCCTTATCTTTTTTTTTTTTTTTGGCTGCATTGGGTCTTCGTTGTGGTGCGCGGGCTTCTCATTGCGGTGGCTTCTCTTGCTGCGGAGCACGGGCCCTAGGGCATGTGGACTTCAGTAGTTGCAGCATGTGGGCTCAGTAGTTGTGGCTTGCGGGTTCTACAGTGCAGACTCAGTAGTTGTGGTGCACGGGCTTAGTTGCTCCGCGGCATGTGGGGTCTTCCCGGACCAAGGATCGAACCCATGGCCCCTGCCTTGGCAGGTGGATTCTTAACCACTGCGGCACCAGGGAAGTCCTGTCCTTTATATTCAGGAATTACAGGAAAACTGTGAGACCACAGAGCACCACCCACTCATCTCTCCATTTGGCGGCATTAGTTTGAAAGCCCTGATGGCTAATAATTTCCATCACTGGCTGTGAAAGCTTAAATTTCTATTATAATTGCATAGGGGATGTGCCAGGGTAGAAGGGATTTTTTTTAAAATATGGGATTTGATAAAAATGTGTTGTTTTAATTTCACTCTACCATTATTTGCTCATATTGACATCTGTATCTGTTGGCATTTACCTTATGAAAAGTTTTAATTGAGTATGATATTAGCAGAGAGAGATTTAACCACACATTGTTTTTAATTAAAGTTCATTTGGATTCTAGACGTTGACCAAATGGAGGATGACTTTTATTTGTGTTACATACAGAAATATCAAAAGTAAATCTCAACTAAAGTAGAACTATAATTCAATTGTGAAATAATCCCAAGTAACTTTCTTTAAAGTTAATTTTTAGCAAATAAATACTGTAAAAGCATAAATATGCTGATATTGGGTTGGCCAAAGAGTGCCTTTGGTTTTTAAGTAAAAATAAAGGACACATTTTTCGTTTTCACCAAAAACTTTATTGAACAACATATTCACCCTTTTGTTTCACTACCTTCTGCCATTTTTCAGGAAACTTCATAATTCCATCTTCCCAAAACTTTTTATCTTTTTGAGCAAAGAACTGTTCCAGGTGCCTTTTACAGTCTTTCAGGGGATTGAAGTTTTTTCCATTAAGAGAATTTTGTAAAGACCTAAATAAATGGGGCTTCCCTGGTGGCGCAGTGGTTAAGAATCCGCCTGCCAATGCAGGGGACACGGGTTCGAGCCCTGGTCCGGGAAGATCCCACATGCTGTGGAGCAACTAAGCCCGTGCACCACAACTGCTGAGCCTGCGCTCTAGGCCCCGTGAGCCACAACTACTGAGCCCACGTGCCACAACTACTGAAGCGCATGAGCCTGGAGCCCGTGCTTCGCAACGGGAGAGGCCACCGCAATGAGAAGCCCACGCATCACAACAAAGAGTAGCCCCCGCTCACCACAACTAAAGAAAGCCCACACGCAGCAATGAAGACCCAATGCAGCCAAAAATAAATAAATAAATATATGAATTAAAAAAAAAAAAAAAAGACCTAAATAAATGGAAATCTGAAGGTGCATTTTTGGTGAATGCATGTCTGGTGAATATGGCGGATGAATCAGAACTTCCCAGCCAAGCTGTAACAGTTTTTGCCTGGTCATCAAAGAAACATGCAGTCTTGCGTTATCCTGACTAATTCTGGACGCTTTTCGTCGAGTGCTGCTTTCATTTGGTCTAATTGGGAGCAGTACTTGTTGGAATTAATCGTTTGGGTTTCCGGAAGGAGCTCATAATAGAGGACTCCCTTGCAATCCCACCATATACACACCATCACCTTCTTTGGATGAAGACCGGCCTTTGGTGTGGTTGGTGGTGGTTCGTTTCGCTTGCCCCACCATCTCTTCCGTTCCACATTATCGTACAGTATCCACTTTTGATCACCCATCACAATTTGTTTTAAAAATGGAACGTTCTCATTACTTTAAGTAGAGAATTGCATGCGGAAATACGGTCAAGAAGGTTTTTTTCACTTATGTGGAACCCAAACATCAAAGCGATTAACATAACCGAGCTGGTGCAAATGATCTTCAGCGCTTGATTTGGATATTTTGAGTATGTCGGCTATCTCCCGCGTGGTATAATGTTGGTTGTTCTCAATTAAGGTCTCGATTTGATCGCTGTCAACTTCAACTGGTCTACCTGACCGTGGAGCGTCGTTCAACGAGAAATCTCCAGCACAAAACTTCGCAAACCACTTTTGACACGTTCAATCAGTCGCAGCACCTTCTCCGTACACTGCACAAATCTTTTTGTGCGTTTCCATGCATTTTTACTTTTCTTGAAATAGTAAAGCATAGTATGCTGAAAATGTTGCTTTTTTTCTTCCATCTTCAATATTAAAATGGCTACACAAAAATTCACCAATTTTGATAAGTCTTTTTTATTTTTTTATTTATTTATTTTTTTTTAAACATCTTTATTGAAGTATAATTGCCTTACAATGGTGTGTTAGCTTCTGCTTTATAACAAAGTGAATCAGTTATACATATACAATATGTTCCCATTTCTCTTCGATAAGTCTTTTTTAAATGCACGCTGATATGACAGCTGTCACATACAATCTAACAAAATTGTTTTGAATGAAGTTAAAGACAACTAGGTGCTACTAGAGCCATCTTACGGAAAAAACCGAATGAACCTTTTGGCCAACCCAGTATTTTACAAAGGCAAAAGTGGAAAGAAAGGAAATTATTTAAGTTCATTAATACTTAAGAGCTTTGGGCTTCCCTGGTGGCGCAGTGGTTAAGAATCAGCCTGCCAATGCAAGGGACACGGGTTTGAGCCCTGGTCCGGGAAGGTCCCACATGCTGCAGAGCAACGAAGTCCGTGCACCATAACTACTGAGCCTGTGCTCTAGAGCCTGCGAGCCACAACTGCTGAGCCCACATGCCACGACTACTGAAGCCCGCACACCTAGAGCCCGTGCTCCACAAGAGAAGCCACTGCAATGAGAAGCCCGAGCACTGCAACGAAGAGTAGCCCCCTCTCGCTGCAACTAGAGAAAGCCCGTGCGCAGCAACGAAGACCCAATGCAGCCAAAAATAAATAAATAAAATAAATAAATTTATATTTAAAAAAATACTTAGGAGCTTTGCTTATTATACTGTCTGTAGGGATCCTGTTAAATTGACCACATTATGAACTAAACTGCTTCTGATGAGGTCCTTTTGCTATTAGAAGGATGAAATCTCTTTTGCTATTAGAAGGATGAAATCTCTTTAGCTAAGTTCCGAGATACACTCTTTTAAACAAAACTGCCATCTGCAATGTTATGATGTTATGTGATGAGGCTCTATGTAATAAGCATTTTATTTGGTTGCAATAAAAAAGTTCTACTTGCAAGGGAATGGAAAGCAAAGCTGTTTTAGACACCACACACCCCCAGGACATATACACACAGAGGCAGACTCAAGTGGAAGGTAGACCCAAATAAAGCAGAGGGTTATTTAAAATTATAAAATTTAAAATTGTTAGGGCTTCAACTGTATGCCAGGATTGCCCATCAATATTTCAGATAACTTGTATGAATGAGTCTTCCACTTTTGTGACACTAAATAATAAGTACTCAATAATATAGAGGGAATTCCCTGGTGGTCCAGTTGTCAGGACGCCGTGCTTCCACTTCAGGGGCCCCGGGTCCAATCCCTGGTCGGGGAACTAAGATCCTGCAAGCCACCTGGCGAGGCAAAAAAGAAAAAAAAAAATAATAATATAGGAAATACATGGTAATAGACAAAAGGTGCTGCACCTCTGTTTTTTTCTGAATAGTAATTTTAATGTGGTACTGCCCTCTGTTGGAGGATGAAATCTATTCCTATCCTTTCAGGCTTGTTTAAGACCAGCCTAGAACCAACCTTCTACTGATTATCGGTTTTATGTTAGAACCCTTAGAAGTAGCCCCACTAAAAGATAGGAAGAGTGCAGTTATTTTACAAATTGACAAATATTAGAAGTGGAATGGGGCCGGCATGATTGAGATGAGGGTTCCATTCCCCTGAAGGTCCCCATCATGACATCACCCGTCATTCAGATGGAATGTGTAACAGGCAGCTCTAATAACAGTTCCTCACTCTGGGGATTCTTCCTAAACACTCAGAAGGACTTTTCTTCTGTGGAGACTTAAGGTTAGCTGTCTGTGGTTAGTTAGTCTCTTTGGCTTTCAATTTAATGATGCTCCCTCCGTCTTTAACATCATGAGAACAGTGGCTTCTATGCAAAAAGGCAAAGGGATCGATCTCCCTCAGTTACAGCAGACTTCAACCAGGATCACTAGACTTTCCTCTTCCTCTATGATATATGATAGAAAAACACATTATTTTAAATACAGTCCTAATAACTAAGGTCTAGCAAATTTTCTTTCCCTATTTCAGATGAATGAGTATGTTTCATTTAGTTTTGAGCCATGACTATCCTCCTTATAACATTTTTCCACATCTGCCCTCTCTGTTTTAGAATTTTCCTCTCCTCCAGGTCCATGTTTCTGCTCTGTGTGTTGCTTGTTTTAGGGCCATTTCCTCACTCCTTGAATCAGATTTCTTCTATATGCCTGTGGCCTTCTCTCTCCCCGCTACGGGCTAACATCGGCTTCCTTTTTTCACTTAGACACGCAGAAGCAATTTGTTGGATTGTCTTTCATACTTGATGACACTTTGGCCCTAAGAACGTTGAAACTGTTTTCTGCCCTTGTAACTGAAACATACGGAACTGCGTGCACCCAAGGAATTGACTGAGAAACAGTTTCCCTCTTTGTTCTATGATTTCCTACCTGGGAATTCCGACTCCACCTTCTGAACCGTGTGCACTTGGGTATAGATGGATGAGAGGGTAAGTCTTGCTTCCCTCATGTTTAGAGGGTCACGGCCGTGACGCTGATCCAAGTGCCGGGCGCGTGGGGGGCCACACCTGGGGGTCCAGATCACCCAGAGGAAGACCCACAGCAGAGGAGGAGAGGCTCTTCTCTCTCTCCCCGTGGCCATGTTTAGCCGAGGATGCCTCCTGGAAATCACTCCACAGCTGAATCAAAGAGATCAGAGCAGTCAACGGTGCAACTCGAAACGAAATGACTGAGTTTATCTACCCTTTTGGAAACGTAGAGGGTAGCTTCTCGTGGCTTCCTGAGCTGAGCCGTGCTCTTCTGTTTGATGTGACCGCCGGTGACCATTTTCCTTTGAGGCATACCCTTGGAAGCTCCATGGGGGACACTTCTTCAGCTATGCTTTTAAACGACTGAATTTTTGTGATCCTTTCTATATCTTCGTGCTGTACTTTTTAAGCTGCCTTCATTTTGATGTCCTGCATGATTTTATGTTTTCTTTATAAATAGAAATTATTTTAAACTGTAATAATGGGTGCTACAAAATTAAATTGATGTCAACCATATCTCTAATTGGTGCTTTTATGCAGATTCTAACACAATCGTTGATTCATGTGTTCTCTTGGCCAGTCATCAGTCAGAAACCTAGTGACTTTCTAAAATGCATCCCGGGGATGCAAAGATAAACAACACCTTCCTACCCTCCAGGAACCTTAGACGAGGGAGAGTCATTGTACACGATGAGAGACGGTTCCTGGAGAAAATGCCACACCCGTCCAGGAACGGGCAGAACAAAGTGAGAATCACTGACGTAGAAAGAAAGACAAGTAAATAAGCAGTCTGACAAAGTGCTTCAGACGCTGTGATATCTATATGAGAAGGGTGGTTTCTTGGTTACTTTCTGCCTCTCCTAACTTTATCTCTCTGGTCCAGGCTTGTCCTCTGAGCTGCCAGACACCCACAACTACCAGCTTGACATCTCCACGCACGCGGATGTTTCCCAGGCACCTCAAACCCAACCCGTCCTAAAGGGAACCCATGACTCTTCTGTCCAAACTTGTTCCTCACCAGAGTTCCCTGTCGTACCATCCACCTTGTTTCTAAGTCATCATCAAATCCCCCTCTCCATCCCTCTCTCTTCCACCTCCCAAATGTCTCTTAAGTCTCTTCCCTCCCCTCCATCCTCATGACCGTCCTCACCCAAGCAGGCACCCTTTCTCACCCGATAACGGTCTCCCAAGTGGCCTCCCTGCCGTGGACGGATCCTGCCATCCCCACATGAACGCCTTCGAGGGGTTCCCATTGAAGATCAAGTCCCACATTGGCAGCGTGTCCTCCAAGGCCCTGTGACTTGCCTGTGTGGCATGTCATCGTGCTCTACTCGCCCGCAGCTCCTGATGCTTCAGCCACACTGAACTGCGAGGTCCCCTTGGCCGTCGTTCCCTTCCTACCCAAGACTTCACCGCGAGCTGCCTCATCTGCCCTGTCCACACCCTGGCTACACTCAGACCTGGACACACCAGCCTTCCCTAGCTCAGCCTCCTCAGCCCCCAGGTCTCACCTCACTTGGTTACCTTCCTATTATTCACCCCGTAGCACTCATCCCAATAGTGATAACTTGATTACTGGTCTCACCCCTGCTCGACTGCAAACCCCAGAGGACAGGGGCCTTGTTCGCTGTTCACTCTGTATCATCAGCACTCTCTGATCCAGAAGCAATTGGAAATATGCTAAAAAAATGAAATGGAACTAATGAATTAATAGAGACTCTAAATAAAGCAAAAACTTTTTTTTTTTTTTTTTTTTTTTTTTTTTTTACAATATCATGGTCCTTGAGGAGGAAAAAGGTTATAAATATAAATACAAAATGAGGGGTTTTACATACCAAACCATGAATGCTTCTCGGACATGGGGAGCTTTTATTTTAATGAGGTTCAACCCCTTTCGTTCATTTTCTGGGCTTCAAAGATCAAAGCAAAAATGTTCCAGAATTAGATGGTAGTGAATCTTGCACAACGTTGTGAATATACTAAAAAGCACCTGAATTGTACACCTTAAAATGCTTAACGGGGTGAATTTTATGTTATGTGAATTGTATCCCAGTTGGGGAAAAAAAAAACAACAAACATAAAAAATAACCAAAGTAGGCTTCCCTGGTGGCGCAGTGGTTGAGAATCTGCCTGCTAATGCAGGGGACACGGGTTCGCGCCCTGGTCTGGGAAGATCCCACGTGCCGCGGAGCAGCTAGGCCCGCGAGCCGCAACTACTGAGCCTGCGCGTCTGGAGCCTGTGCTCCGCAACAAGAGAGGCCGCGACAGTGAGAGGCCCGCGCACCGCGATGAAGAGTGGGCCCCACTTGCCGCAACTAGAGAAAGCCCTGGCACAGAAAAAAAAAACGAAGACCCAACATAGCAATCAATCAATCAATCAATCTTTAAAAAAAAAACCAAAGCAAGGGAGGGAGATGCAAGAGGGAAGAGATATGGGGATATATGTATACGTATAGCTGACTCACTTCGTTATAAAGCAGAAGCTAACACACCCTTGTAAAGCAACTGTACTCCAGTAAAAACGTTAAAAAAAAAAAAAAAAAAAAAAAGTAACCAAAGCTGCCTCCACAGGGGAGAGTAAGGCAGAAACAGCAGCTCCCAGCTCAGAGCCAGGCGTCTGTGGCTGAGGGGAGTGGGGCGAAGGTGGAGGGCTAAGTGAGGAAGAGGCTGGTCTTGAAGCCCGTGAAGACTGTTCAGTGAGTCCAACCAAACAATGCCCCTTCCGTCTCCTTGGTGACAGCTAGACGATGAGAGCGCCCTGGACCCCTGCTGTCCCCTCGGGAGCTGAAGATCCCTGCTCCTCAGACAGTCTGTGGAGGTAGGGGCCCTGCTCCTAGTACAACCATCCATCTAACCTCTTTGCCCTTTCGCCCTCTCCCGGCACAGCACAGGCCAAAACACCGAAGAGGTCAAAGTGATCAGGGCAGTAGCTGGTGGATTGGGCCAAGTTACAGAAAGTCGTCACATATTTGCCGTGGACTCAGTAAATGACAACGTGGGAGAACCAACCGGACCAGGTAAACGAAGAGAAATAAATGGCAAAAATTGGTTCTTCCTCTGCATGTATGTCTCTGAAACAAGCCAGATCAAAAAAAGAGTTAGTTTTCTGGAGTGACCGATTCGGACAGATTTTACCTCTTTTAGATGATTTCTGTTTCTAGTTTTATGTTCAAAAGACACTAATAGAGGAATTCCCTGGCGGTCCAGTGGTTAAGACTCCGAGCTTCCACTGCAGGGGGCGCGGGTTCGATCCCTGGTGGGGGAACTAAGACCCCGTGTGCGGCGTGGCCAAAAAAATTAAAAAGACACTAATAGAAGAAACCACATTAGTTCAGTCAACAAACATTTACTGAGCGTTTACTGTGGTCAGGCCCTCAGCTCACTTCTGAGAATGCAATGACAGCTCTTGACAGCCCCCAGCCTCAAGGGGCCAACAAGTCCAGGAATGAAGACAGGCAACTGTCGTGTTAGGAAGCTAAAGGTTATCTTTGATAGCTAGAATTTAGAATTTCTAGTTGTTTCAGTCAGTGTCTTTTTGGAGAAGCAAATGGTAAGTTCCATCAGGGAGATTTAATAAAGGAACTAATTACAAGAGTTAAAGGAAACCAGTGAGGAGCTAACAGATGTAGGCATCTTTAGGTCTAAAGGAGGAAGGTGAGGGAGAGGTCGGTGGGAACATGGCTTGGTAGCTCATTTCTGGTTTTTGGGGGGTTTTTTGGCCATGCCACACGGCTTGCATGATCTCAGTCCCCAGCGAGGGATCGAACCCTCAACTTCCACAGTGAAAGCGCAGAGTCCTAACCACTGGATCGCCAGGGAATTCCCTGGTAGCTCATTTCTTTTTAGCACTGATTATCTGGTTGTAACACAGTTTATTTAACCACTCACCTACTGAGGGACATCTTGTTTGCTTCCAAGTTTCGGCAGTTATAAATACAGTTATATTATACTGCTGTATAAACATTTATGTGCAGCTTTTTGTGTAGACATAAGGTTTCAGCTTCTCTGAGCAAATACCAGGAAGTGCAATTGCTGGATCATGTGGTAGGAGTATGTTTAGTTTTGTAAGAAACTGCCCAGCTGTCTTCCAAAGAGGCTCTACCATTTTGCATTCCCACCAGCAATATATGAAGAGTTCCTGTGGCTCCACACCCTCACCAGCATTTGGTGTTGTTAGTGTTCCAGATTTTAGCCATTCTAATAGGTATGTAGTGTTATTTCATTGTTGTTTTAATTTGCATTGTCCTGATGACACACGATGCAGCGCATCTTTTCGTATGCTTATTTGCCATCTGCATGTCCTCTTCTGTGAGGTATCTGCTCAAGTCTTTCGCCTGTTTCAAAATCAGGTTGTTCATTTTCTTATTGTTGAGTTTTAATAGTTCTTTGTATATTTTGGTGTCTATTGAGGTCATTGACCCATTTTTAAATTGGGTAGTTTTTTGTTGTTGTTAAGCTTTAAGAGTTCTTTATATATTAATATTTTGGATAACAGTCTTTTATCAGAGGTATCTTTGCCAGCATTTTCTCCCAGTCTAGGGCTTATCCTCTCATTCTCTTGACATTGTCTTTTGCTAGCAGAAGTCTTTAATTTTATTGAGGTCCAGATTATCAATTATTTATTTCATGAATCGTGTCTTTGGTGTTGTGTCTAAAAAGGCATCACCATACCCAAGGTCATCTAGGTTTTCTCCAATATTATCTTCTAGGAGTTTTATATAAGTTTTGCATTTAACATTTAGGTCTAAGATCCATTTTGAGCTATTTTTTGTGAAGGGCCTAAGGTTTGTATTTAGATTCATTTTTTTACATGTGGATGTCCAATTGTTCCAGCACCATTTGCTGAAAACACTATCTTTACTCCACTTTTTTCCCTTTGCTCCTTTGTCAAAGACCAGTTGACTATATTTATATGGCTCTATTTCTGGGCTCTCTGTTCTGTTCCATTGATCTATTTGTCTATTCTTTCACCAATACCATGGTGTTCTTGATAACTGTAGCTTGAAGTCTTGAATTTGGGTAGTGTCAGTACTTCAATTTTGTTCTCTCCTTCAGTATTGTGTTGGCTATTCTGGGTCTTTGATCTCTCCATATAAACTTTAGAATCAGTTTGTCAATATCCATAAAATAGCTTGCTGGAATTTTGATTGGGATTGCATTGAATCTATAGATCAAATAGGGAAAAACTGACATCTTGATAATATTGTCTTCCTTTCCATAAACATGGAATATCTCTCCATTTATTTAGTTCTTTGATTTCGTTCACCAGAGTTTTGTAGTTTTCCTCACATATATTTTGTTAGATTTATACCTACGTATTTCATTTTCAGGAGTGCTAATATAAATGATATTGTGGTTTTAATTTCAAATTCCACGTGTTCATTGTTGGTATATTAGAAAGCAATAACTTTTGTACATTAACATTGTATCTTCAGCCTTGAAATAATCACTTATTAGTTCCAGGAAATTTTTTTGCCAGTTCTTTCAGATTTTCCACATAGATGATCATGTCATCTGTGAACAAAGACAGTTTTATGTCTTCCTTCCAAATCTGCATACCTTTTATTTATTTCCCTTTCTTTCCTCATTGCATAAGCAAGGACTTCCAGAACAATGTTAAAGGGAAGGTTACATAGTTTTTCAAAATTCCATTAGAGGTTATGTGAGCAGAAGTGTTTAAAGACCACTTACCTGAACTAGCGTATCGTCGAGCTAGGATTAAATTCCTTGTCTCTCTAAACGCCAAAGCTCAAGATCTTACACATAAAGATCTATATCATCTCCAGGTATCTCATGGTTTGCTGTTTCTCCTGCTTCTCCTACCTCCAAATAAACAAAAGTACTAACATGCCTCACCTCACACAACCCTAAGGTTTAACCAGTTGGCTGTTTAACCTGGAAACCATTTTTTTTTAATTTATTTATTTATTTATTTATTTTTGGCTGTGTTGGGTCTTCGTTTCTGTGCAAGGGCTTTCTCCAGTTGCGGCAAGCGGGGGCCACTCTTCATTGCGGTGCGCGGGCCTCTCACTATCATGGCCTCTCTTGTTGCCGAGCACAGGCTCTAGACGCGCAGGCTCAGTAGTTGTGGCTCACGGGCCCAGTTGCTCCGCGGCATGTGGGATCTTCCCAGACCAGGGCTCGAACCCGTGTCCCCTGCATTGGCAGGCGGATTCTCAACCACTGCACCACCAGGGAAGCCCAACCTGGAAACCATTTTTATTAAAACAAACCATTTTATTAAAATAAACAACTCTACCTATGGCTCAAATGCAAAAGACCGTAAAATTTACCCTCACTTTCCTAAAGTTCCTTGCACTTTAAAAGTGCAATATTATAGCTAAATTATAGAAGAAAAATGAATATAACTACTAAGGTGGGAGGAGATTTTGAGTGATTGTTGCCCATTCTGCATGGCCCGTAAGCCCAGCTAACTTGGGCAAGGCCATGGCTGGACAATGTGTCACCTTTGTACAAATTAGGAAAAGGTGGTCTACACCCTACCACTATTCCTTTGCACCTGAAGATGGAGCACTTCATCGGTTTAGTGAGTAAAGTAGAAACTGGGTTTCAGCTACCATGTCTTCCTTCAGCTAATTGCCCTTGTGCATTTTATAAACATATGCAATGACTCTGTGACTTTGCATTATGCTCCAGCCAGCCAAGAAAAGAATGTAGAAAAGCAGCTGCTGTTCTGGGTAATTACCTTGACTACTTCCCAGTTTGCTCCCAACCTTTGTGCATTCATTATTCCCACACTTCTGTTCCTGGATTGAAGCTTCCATATCTCCTCCTGGTCCCTATTTGAAATCCCCTAGATTTCCTTCCTGGCTTCTTGACTTTGACTTTCCATGTGTTTCCTGGTCCTGTTTACTCCTTTGGTTATTTTTTGTTCCTCTCTCATCTCAGATGAGAGGTTTCTCAGTACAGCTTCTCAGGCCTCACCTCCAACACCCCTTTCCCATCAGAGTAGCCTGGATCTTCTTCTATAGTAGAGTAGGGACAGAGAATTTGAATGAATTCTCAAAAAGTGCTTGGACTCATATCTAGCAAAATTACATAGCATTTAACCTTTGACATAAAAATGCCATTTCTAGGAATCCCACAGAGGCGGTGTGGCAAATATACAAGGACATGTACACAAAGTTATGTGCTGAAGCATTACTTACGATAGATAAACAATCCAAATGTCCACAGGTTAAGTAAACTATGGTATGTTGACACCATGGAGTAATATGAAGCTATAAAAAGAAATGAGGAATGTCTCTGTAGTATACTAGTGCAGAGAGATCTTCAAGCTATATGTGAAGTAAAAAGAGCCAAATGCAAAACTGTTGATGGAGTGCCACCTCTTGTCTAAGGTGAGAATATGAATAGAGAGAGAGGTAACCATCGACCTATGTTACCTGTAGAAAGAGGGAGGGAACAGGATGGAGAGGACAGGGGTGGAAGTTAGATTTCCTTGAATGTATCTTGTCTGTAAATTTGGCTTTGAAACCGTGTAATATATTTCACAAAATTATAAACCAAAATTAAACCAAAATGAAATAAATGAAAAGCAAGGCCCAAGAACTGAAAGCAAGATGAAACCAATGAGTCTAATGGTGTATTGAGATGGTGGCTTCCTCACAGAGATATATTGTTTCAAATTACTTTTTTAAAAAAATTGTGTTTAACACACAACATAAAATTTACCATCTTAACCACTGTTAAGTGTAAATTTCAGTAGTATTAAGTACATTCATACTGTTGTGCACCAAATCTCCAGAACTTTCAAAACTGAAACTCTCTACCCATTAAACAACTTCCCATTTCCTTTTCCCCCAGCCAATGGCAACTACCATTCTACTGTCTGTTTCTATGAATTTGATTACTTTAGATGCCTCATATAAGTAGAATCACACAGTATTTGTCTTTTTGTGGCTGGGTTATTTCACTTAGCATAATATCCTCAAGATTCATCCATGTTGTAGCATGTGACAGAATATCCTCCCTTTTTTAAGGCTGAATATATGACATTTGGTTTACCATTCATCTGTCAATGGGCATTTGGCTTGCTTCCACCTCTTGGCTATTGCGGATAATGCTGCTATGAACATGGGTATGAAAATATCTCTTTGAGATCCTGCTTTTAGTTCTTCTGGACATATACCCAGAAGTGGGATTGCTGGATCATAGGGTAATTCTATTTTTAAGTTTTTGAGGAACCTTCATACTGGTTTTCATAGCGGGTGCACAACTTTGTATTCCCAACAGTGCAAAAGAATTCCGATTTTCCACATCCTTGCCAACACTTATTATTTTTTGATAACAGCCATCCTAATGGGTGTGAGGCATATCTCGTGGTTTTGGTTTGCATTTCTCTAATTACTAGTGATGTTGAGCACCTTTTCTTATGCTTGTTGGTCACTTGTATATCATCTTTGGAGAAATGTCTATTAAAGTCCTATGCACATTTTTGAATTGGGTTATTTGTCTTTTTGCCGTTGAGTTGTAGGAGTTCTTTATATATTCTGGATATTAACCCCTTATCAGATATATAATTTACAAATATTTTCTCACGTTCCACAGGTTGCCTTTTCACTCTGTTGGTTGTGTCCTTTATGCACAGAATTTTTAGGTTTGATGTAGCCCTATTTGTCTATTTTTAAATTTATTATCGATGCCTTTGGTGTCATATTTAAGAAATCATTGCCAAAATCCAATGTTATGAGGTTTTCTGCCTATTTTCTTCCAGGAATTTTATAGTTTTAGGTTTTTGTTTAGTTCTTCAATCCATTTTGAGTTAATTTTTGTATATGGTATGTTAAGGATCCAAATTCATTCTTTTGCATGTGGACATCCAGTTTTCCCAGTATCATTTGTTGAAGAGACTGTTTTTCCCCCGTTGAGTGGTCTTGGCACCCTCGTTGAAGATCATTTGACCATATACACGAGGGTTCATTTCAAGGTTCTCTATTCCGTTATGTTGGTCTGTGTGTCTGTCTTTATGCCAGTACTACCCTGTTTTGCTTACTAACTTTGTAATATGTTTTGAAATTGGGAAGCGTGAGGCCTCCAACTTTTATGTTCTTCTTCAAGGCTGTTTTGGTTTTTCAGGTTCCCTTGAGATTTCATATAAATTTTTGGATTTTTTTTTTCTATTTCTGCAAAAATGCTGTTGGGATTTTGATAATGATTGCAGTGAATCTATAGATCACTTTGGGTAGTATTGTCAAATTACTTTAAAACACAAAAATTTGATTATATATATCTTATGAGATATAGCCTCAGGACAGAAAAAGATGGCAAATAAACCTTAGTTTGGTTATGTAATCATATTGTTATGATAATATTTATCTTTTTATCCTGAAACTATTATATATGACAGGATAAAACAAATAAGTAATTTTGTTAGAAACTAAGATTTTCATAAGAAAAATGAGGTATAAATATAAAATGAAAAAGGTAAATGAAAACATTGTAATCCTAAATTGAATGAAATAAGTATAAACTCAGATATTAAAAACAAAAAACAAAAATCAAAAAACTTTTTTCCTAGCTCTATCCACTGAGGAAGTCTAGTAACCAACCCAGTTGCCATGAACACCCCTTTCCAAAACTGTAGTCTCTGTATACCATTGCCCACTAAAACTTTCCTTGGAGAAACTGCTAAGTCCAAGTTTGGCAGGAAATGAAAATGATATCTTGGGATATTTTGTCATACCAGGGAGCAAGGAAACTAACTAAGATTACTATGTTGTGTCAAAAGAAGACAGATGCCAGCTCATAGGGGTCCCCTTTGGTTATAGATGGGATAATTTAAGTATCAGGAAAAAAAGAAACACATCAAATATATTAATATTCATGAATTCATAATGACATTTTAAAAAACCAACTCATTGGTTACCTTTTGTGGAGGCTAGGAAAGCAGCTTATTATTAAGAAAACTCCTAAGTAAAGGGAAGGAATCAAGCATTTGGCCTGCCTTTCTGGCATAAACTTCACCTTGGGGTCACCAAATAGGAAACAATATTTCCTTATAGAAGAACTCTAACTCATAAATGCAGGAGGAATGTTGGAATTGATGTATCACCACTTTCCAATTTCTAATGAAATAATGGCTCTAGGCAGTGAACATCAATAGCCAGCTGCTAAAACCATTTGATCAAAAACTGATGGGAATTTTGTAATAGATGGATGGATCAGGCTGAGAACAGCTGAAACCACTGACCAGTCTTGATATCATACAAAGAAAAACAACCAGTATTGGCGTAGTTGCAATGTCATCACCAGTGAGGTTTATGAGAGGAGTGATTATTGCTAATAGAAAAACAACCAGACTTTCAGTTTCTCCTGCTGACTTGCAGTTGGAAACACATACCACCTATGAAGCCTTCTGGCCAAAAAAACTGAACCTGGGTCTTATTAACCTTAAAGTCTAACAACCAGTTTTGAAGTTTTATAGATTAAATGAAGTCTGAGATTTGCTTCAAAGTGGGCCGGGGGAGGGGGACAGTCGGTGAGGAGTAGATGAACCAAGATAGGACATGTTGATAAGATATGTCCATGTTGGAGCTGGACCGTGAGTGGATGGGAATTCATCACACTATCTCTTATGTGTATGCTTTGAAATTTCCAAAATAAAAAAAATTTTAAGTATTTGGACTTAATAACATTTTTCTGTTTGGAAAAACCACCTGGATTTCTTACTTGCTTCAACCTGTCACGGAAATTCTTCCCTTGAGGTTTCGCTTGTCACTTTATTTTATAATGAGCTGTGTAAATACAAGCTGGAAGGAGATTAGCTATGTGCAAGACGGGTGGGTTAAATATTGAGAGAGCGAGGCTGAGGGAGGCCTTTTAATGGTTTTATGAGTTGCAGCAACTTTGCAGGAACAAAGATCACAATGAACATTGACAGTTACTGACAGCACTCTTTTGCACTTTTAAAATTCCATATATGTGATTACTGAATGTCTAACTCCCACTGGATTTAAGCTCCAGGAAAGCTATATTTTTTACCTACCGTGTCTCTAGAGCCTAACATGTTGCCCAATTTATATATATATATATATATATAAACTTTTAAAGGATTCTCTTTTGTTTTGACTTTTAGATAATTTCAGATATATTTTCATGTCAAATAACAATACAACATTTTCTAGTTAACATACCATAGTGTGCCAAGCCATCCAAGAAAAGTATTTTAAAAATCGGACAGCATCTCATTCTTTGAGCCACTGGGATAAATTAATCCACACTACTCTGAAGATTTCTCCCATCTCCAAGATTCTTTTATTTTATGACAGAGCCATAGTTCTAGAAGCTTGTTTCTCACACCTGAAAAGACTAGATTTGGGACATGATCCTGTAGAACATAAGAGGTAAGGCTGATCAGTCTGAACACAGGGTGTCTGGAGGTGAGAAAAGAGTTTGAGTCCTTATAGGTGGTACTAGTATTGGTGTGTGGGAGACATGAGTTCAAAGCATGACGATTCAAAGAGGAAATGAGTCCATTGAGAATGGGGAAGATAGAGGAGGAAGATGACGCCAACCATGAAAACTTCCCTGGGAAGCAGACATACGCATGAGAAATATGAGTGCTGTGATTTTGTAAAGAATGCACTCCTAAAGACTGCATAATTTAAAACCTGCATAGTTCAAGACTAATTTTTCCATGGGAATAAATGGAAAGCAGAGTATGTGTTCTCAGAGTTCATAAGTCTATAACTTTTGTGGCAAATTTTTACTTTAATATCGCTTTTATTTATCATTATTATTGCTAAAGGTTCTAGAGTTCTGGCTCCGAAGTTCTAGTGAAAAAAAATCAAAGTAATTATTTAAAGTTCTTTACAATGTTTTATCACATCTAACTTGTATTTCAAACTTATTGATTTGGGAGCATATTTTCCCATCAATGGCACCACCATTTAATGAATGTTTGGAAGGCCAACATTTAAAAAAATTACTATTATTATAATAACAAAAATAACACAGCAACACAATAATAAGCAAAATCACTACCAGAGGTGTTTCCTAGCTTGAAACAACATAGTTCACCTTGTTGACAAAATATGGCAGGTATTTGTTTAGTCAACTAATCCTGCCAAGTAGCAAGAGTATATACAGTTTCAATTCATAAGTCTAAAATCATGTGATTTTTTTTTTACTAGTTTTTTGAAAATTGGGGCAATATATATTACTTCACATTTTAATTTTTTTTAATTGAAGTATAGTTGATTTACAATGTTGTGTTAGTTTCAGATTTACATCAAAGTGATTTGTTGTTATATATATATATTCTTTTTCATATTCTTTTCCATTGTAGGTTATTACAGAATATTGAATATAGTTCCCTGTGCTATACAGTAGCTCCTTGTTGTATATCTATTTTATATAAAGTAGTGTGTGTATATTTAATATTTTTGTATCACACTATTTCTAAATTTGTACTTTGTGAATGTGGCTTCTTGGGTAAGGAAAGAGGACAATAAAGATAGATGGAAAAGAAGTTGATCCAACCAGAAATGATCCCTTCATCTCTGGAAGTCTAAGGCAGTTGTCTACAAATAATTTGTAACATCTAGTCTTGCACACATTTTAGTGAGTTATAAGCAATATTTTTTTAAATGAAAAATTAGAATGCTTCATGCATAACAAGAGTATCGTTTTGTGAAATTTTTTTTCCATGATTTTAAGTACATATGTAACAAGTCACAATGTAAATGTATTTATTTTTATTTTTATTTTTTCGGCTGCACCGCATGGCTTGTGGGATATTAGTTCCCTGACCAGGGATCAAACCTGGGCCCTCGCAGTGAAAGCACAGAGTCCTAACCACTGGGCTAAATTTAGGACTAAACCACTGGACTAAATACATTTAGGTTCCCTAAATGTATTTATTTCTTATTGTGGTTTACTTGATAAAAGTCTAAAAGGCACCACTGTAGTACCTTCTCTTTTAAAAAACAAACAAAAACAAAAACAAGACAATCAAAATATTCCCTTTACCCCACTGCTTCCTTAGCCTCTGCACTTCTTTGTTCACAGCGACACTTCTTGAGATACTTATAGTCATTAGTCCCACCACTTCTTTACCTCAGGTCTCAACCCACTTCAGAGTCAGTCCCCAGTGACCTCCATGTTGCTAAATCTATTGGTCACTTCTGTGTTCCTTGACCTCTTAACACCACAACTGGTTGTTCTACTCTCTTGAAACACTTCCTTTCTTTGGTTGCTAAGACACGTTTTCAGCAGGTCTCCATGGTCGCCTCTTCCCAGCCTCTTTTATTGTTTTTTTTTTTTAATCTCCCTAGGGCTCTGTCCTAGGTCAGCTTCTCCGTCTATCTACTCGCCCAGGTGACCTCATCAAATTCCATGACTTCATCTCATATAATTTCCCCCTCTTTTACTATGCTTAGCCGTGCTGGTGGCCTCTCTGTGCCTGAACACACTAAATGTCTTCTCAGGAGCCTTAGAGACTTTGCATTAGCTGTTCCTTCAGCTGAGAATGCTCTCCCCCAAGATCTTCATGTAGCTGCCTCCTTTCTTTTCTTTTCTTTTCTTTTTTTTAATTGAAGTATAGTTGATTTACATGTTGTGTTAGTTTCAGGTGTACAGCAAAGTGATTCATATATATATATACTTTTTCAGATTCTTTTCCATTATAGGTTATTATAAGATGTTGAATATAGTTCCCTGTGGTATACAGTAGGACCTTGTTGTTTATCTATTTTATATATAGTACTGTGTATCTGTTAATCCCAAACTCCTAATTTATCCCTCCCCCCTTTTCCCCTTTGGTAACCATAAATTTGTTTTCTATGTCTGTGAGTCTGTTTCTGTTTTGTAAATAAGTTCATTTGTATTATTTTTGTTAGATTCCACATAGAAGTGATATAGATATTTGTCTTTCTCTGACTTCACTTAGTATGATAATCTCTAGGTCCATCCATATTGCTGCAAATGGCATTTTTCATTCTTTTTTATGGCTGAGTAATCCATTGTATATATGTGCCACATCTTCTTTATCCATTCATCTGTCAGTGGACATTTAGGTTGTCTCCATGTCTTGGCTATTGTAAATAGTGCTGCTATGAACATTGGGGTGCATGTATCTTTTCAAATCAGTTTTTGTCTTTTCCGGATACATGCCCAGGAGTGGGATTGCTCGATCATATGGTAACTCTATTTTTAGTTTTTAAGAAACCTCCATACTGTTTTCCATAGTGGCTGCACCAATTCACATTGCCATCAACAGTGAAGGAGGGTTCCCTTTTCTCCACACCCTCTGCAGCATTTGTTACTTGTGGACTTTTTGATGATGGCCATTCTGACTGGTGTGAGGTGGTGCCTCGCTGTAGTTTTGATTTGCATTTCTCTAACAACTAGCGATGTTGAGCATCTTTTCATGTGCCTTTTGGCCATCTGTATGTCTTATTTAGAGAAATGTCTATTTTGGTCTTCTGCCCATTTTTTGATTGGGTTGTTGGGTTTTTTGTTTTTTTGTTTTTTTTGATATTGAGCTGTTTATATATTTCCGAAATTAAGCCCTTGTCGGTTGCATTGTTTGCAAATATTTCTCCCGCGCCATAAGCTGTCTTTTCCTTTTGGTTAGCTGCCTCCTTTCTTTCATTCACTAGCAACTTAAACTTTACCTTTTTGGAGAAGCTTTCCCAGGCATGCAACTAAAGTAGCCACCCAAGTGCTCCCAATTATACATCATCCTATCTTAATCTTCTCCGGAATGTATCACTGTCTGTGTCCCCCACTGGATTAAGCACCATTGAAACAAGAACAGTCAAAACTCCCTGTCCTCATGGAGTTTGTAGTCTGGTGGATGAAGTAATATAAAATAAAAAGGTAAATAATGTAGCATATTAGAATGTGGTAAGTGCTAGAGAAAAAACAAGAAAGAGTGATAGGGATTGTGTGTGTGTGTGTGTGTGTGTTTTGGGAGGGTGTTTGCAATTTTAAATACGGTGGTCAGGAAGGGCCTCACTAAGAATCGACATTACTCACTGTCATTACTCAACTTTAAGGAGGTAAAGGAAACATCACATGCAAAAGTTCTGAGCTGAGAGTGTGACAGGCAGGCGGTAAGAACACCACAAAGGCCAGTACGGTTGGTACAGAATAAGGGAGGAGGAACTTAGTAGGAAATGAAGTCAGAGCGTGTGGAGGTGGAGGCAGGTCATGAAGTGTAAGGACTTGGATCTTTACTCAAAGAAGGAGCAAAAGCTAGTGGAAGGTTTGAGCAAAGTAACATTGTTTAGGTTGTGTTTCCCCATGATCTCTCTGACTGTTGTGTTGAGAATAGACTGCAGGGGGAAGGGCAAAAGCAGGGAGATCAATGAAGAGGATACTGTAACAATCCAAGGAAGAGAAGTGGGACTTCCGTATATTTATATCACTTCTCTGCGTCTAGAGGGCCCTGTACGGCAAATACTACAAAGCCCTTTTTATACTTGTCACTGTGCCTTGTCATGGTGGACATCGAGTACATATTTGTTGATTCTAAAAGATAGAAAAAACATACGGAGCTCATTGAACAAAACCGGACCAACGAAGGGGGTTTTCTAAGATAAATTCTCTGGATTTGTGGATCTTTTAATGCAGAATTACTGCACCAATACAGGATTTCTGGCCCTTTTGCACAGTCCCATTTATACCTAAATTCTACTTACCAAAGAAGTGGAGCATTGATGTGTATTTATTTCAACTTACTTTGTAGGGGGGAGGTAACCAACCCAGGCAAAGTTGTGAAGACATTCAATTGCTCCTCACTTTATCAATAACCTATCATTTCAACCTAATATTTACAGAATGTCTACTTCATGCAAAGCATTACACTAGGCATTGGGGAATATTCAAGACAGTTTCCTCTCCTCAATTTAAATTCGAGTTGGATAGGTAAAACACAACACACAGAAAGATAAGTACAAATCCCAGGCAGTGTATGTTAAGGGTTAAATACAGCTGTCGAAGTTGTATCCTAAAGAGTGACGCAAACTTGGAAAATGAATAGGAGAGAAAAGTCATAGGGAATCAGAATGTGAGTTCGATGGTATTGGGTGTGTAATGAATTTCTCAATTTAAATAAAAAATAATAAAACCCAAAGCTACAGAGGAGAAAGCCCAGAGCAGGGACACCAAAACATGCCTTTCAAAGGAAACGTGGTTAAAAATCAAGTAGAGACAAGTAGGAAGATAAGAACTTTGTGATCCCTAACAGAAAACAAACTATACCAGCTGTTCAAGGTAGCTTACATAACTTTATTTGTATTTCTCGCTAACGTTTTTTTACAGCCAACAGGTCAAACTGGCAGTCATTATGGGCACTTGCCTGAAAAGTTGGTTATTTCTGAACATCTACCGTGCTCAGAATTGTGCTCTCTACTGCTGACATTTTCCCCGGGGTAATATGTAACTTAGAAAACAACAACACACAAAATTGGCAGATAAGCCGCAGTGTCTTAAGTCCAAGTTAGACTCACTGGACGGGGGCTCCGGGCTGGACTCAGTCCAGCTATACTGAACCCATTTCCCCCGTCATTTTTTTTAACTTTATTTATTTATTTATTTATTTTTGGCTGTGTTGGCTCCTCGTTTCTGTGCGAGGGCTTTCCCCAGTTGCAGAGAGCGGGGGCCACTCTTCATCGCAGTGCGCGGGCCTCTCACTGTCGCGGCCTCTCCCGTTGCGGAGCACAGGCTCCAGACGCGCAGGCTCAGTGGTTGTGGCTCACGGGCTTAGTTGCTCCGCGGCATGTGGGATCCTCCCACACCAGGGCTCGAACCCGGTTCCCCTGCATTGGCAGGCAGATTCTCAACCACTGCGCCACCAGGGAAGCCTCCCCCGTCATTTTATTTACACCCAAAGGTGTGGCAAAAAAACCCCACCGGGATGCCTCCAAGTCAGCTTCTCCTTTATTGCACTGTATGTACTGTTTGGACTCCGACCCAAGGCAGACAAGGAAGTAGACCTTGAGAAATACCTGGCACCGACCCCGTTGACCCGGGCGACCAGGGAAGGTCACAGACGGCCCCTCTGGCCGCGTGGGCCCCTCTGGCCGCGTGAGCCCCTCTCGGCCATCGCCGGGTCGAGGCGGGGCCTGTGCGACGTCCACACCGGCCCTGGAGGCCGGGCACACGCGGGCCGAGGGAGCAGAAGGTCTCTCCTCTCTTCCCCGTTTCCCGGCCCCCCAACCCCGGCGGCGGGGCAGAGGCGGCCAGATCCACCCGAGAATTTTGGAAGCACACACTCTGCCCCCTCCCTCTCTGCTCGTCTCGCAGCAAGCCGCTGGCGGTCCGAGTCCCCGAGGCCGTGCAGGGGGCCCAGCCGGGGAGGCGGCCAGCAGCTGACCCGCCACCAGCCCAGCGGAGCCGCGAGCGCGCCCCGCACGCCGACGCAAGGCCGACGGCGACGCCAGGGGCGCGCGAACCAGGAAATGGCGGCGGACTGACTCCTCTCGCTTCCCGTCGCCGCCCGCGCACGCCCGGCCGGGAATCCGCACAACGCGCCGCGGCCAGAGAACAGCCTCCTGCGCAGAGCGTCCGCGACGCCAGTCCCGGGGTGAGTCGGGGGGCGGTGACGGCGGTGGGCTCGCCGGCCGGGGAGGGGATGCGGTGTTTCTGGCCCCGTGTCAGAGTCAGACGGGCGGGACCGGCTCCGGTAGCCCCGTCGCGCGGGTTCTCACCGCGGAGGGTCGGGCCGGGCGGCGGGCAGTGACCCGCGCGCTGCGCCCCGGGGACGAGCGATGGTCGGGAGTCGCGGCCCTCGGGCAGCCGGCGCTGTCCCTGTGGGGAGCCCCGCTGTCGACCACCGCCTCGCCCGGGGCTGTCTTCGCACCTGCGACCTCCCCGCCCGGGACCGAGCGCCGCCTTCGCGCAGTGGAATCCGGGGACGTTTCTTTCCCGGGGTTTTAAATGACGGGTTCTTTAAATTTAATGACAGACCTCCGTGGCCCTCCCGGGCTCTGAACATACTCTTTTGAGATGCAGAGTCATTTCCTGCAGTGTGAAACGTTAGGAAACGTTTGTCCTCTGAATTGCAACAGCATCGTGATGGCTTCTTGGGAAGCGAAGAGTTAGTAACAGCGGGACCCGTGCCTGTGGATGTTTCTGGGAATGATTGGTTTCACGCGGGCCCGTGGCTTAAATTGGGTCACTGTCTACTAACGATGTAAATTATGAATGTGGCTATGGCATCTCTGTATCCTTTGTTTTTGCTCTTGTTGATGCTTCCTGAGTTTGATGGAGCAAGACAGTTCTGAGGTGTTGACTAACGTGTAAGTTAATAGATGGGGTTACATTTATAAACCAAGAGGGATGCAGGGTTTTTGTTTTTCCAGCTTTATTGGGGTATATGTGACAAATAGAAATTGTATACATTTAGCGCATAAAACTTGATGTTTTGATTACACCCACTTATTTTCTTAACAGATCTTAGATCAAAAATTAGGGGGACCAAAAAAAATTAGGGGGACCAGGCTGAGTACTCTGATTAGGGTGTCACAAGCTGAAGTTCAGGTGTTATCCAGTTTGGGCTCTATTCTCTGGGAAAGAATCAACTTACGGGATACTTTAGTTTGTTTTCTAGGTTTGTTTCCTTCTTGCAGTTTCCGTGTGTGCCCACCCGCACTCCATCGAAATGCCACCAAGAATGTGTTGAATCCTTCTCAGGCTTCAAATCTCTGATTTCTTCTGCTACCGCATCTCTCTGGCTTCTTTGTTTATTAAGGGCTCATGTAATTACACTGGGCCCACCAGTTAATCCAGGACAATCGCCCTATCTTGACATCAGCTGGTGTCAATTACACCTGCAAAATCCCTCTTGTGAGCCCATCTGACATTGTTCAAAATAGAGTAATGCCTGTCAAAGGCCACTATCAAGTCTCTTTCAGACACCCAAGGACTGAAAAATTACTGAAGACAAAAAGTTACAGATTCTCAGAAAAACCACATCCTATAGAAACACAGCAAGCCCCAACACAACTGTGGGCCAAAATAGATGTGAACCCACCCGCTCTTTCCTGCACTTTGCCCTTTGAAACCCGTTAAAAGACTCAGACCGCCACCCTTCAGGGCCGATGCCACTCTATGCGTCTGGCCCCTTTCCTCCCTTGGAAAGTGAATAAAAGCTTTCTTTTCTTCCCTTGTTAATACTTCTGTGAATTCTTTCACAACCTGCATCTGCTCACCTAACACCTCTTGCCGTAACTTAACCACTCAGTTTATGTTGCATCCAGGGTTGGAGATGCAGTTTTTTCTTAATAGAGAAAAAGTAATAGATGTGATCAGTGCGTATTGCCCTTTGGTATAATGACAGAATTGGAGGAAGTAAAATGGTAGGAAGCTTGAGTTTCGTTTCTCTTTTGGTTCTGCTTAGTCTTCAGGTCTTCCCTGGAGCTGTTATATGTAGTACTGATGGGTACTTTTACCTTTAAAGCTTTTATCTTTTATCTTTTTTTTAGCCACATGGAAATTAATATTTGAGGCATTGGATTTTTTTTTCCTTTTGACTTGTTTAATTTGGAAGAGGAAGAGCAATCCCTTCTACTAATAACAATAGATAAAACTTATAAAGCACATACTATTCCATTGCTTTATTAATTCATTTAATCCGCAGAACAAACCTGTGAGGTGAATACTATTATTCTCATTATACAGATGAGAAAAGTTAAATGAATATCTCAGATAGCTGTACAGGAGTATTTGCTATTATTTGGTTTAGTATTTTAATAGCAAGTTTTTGTTTTTGTTTTTTTTTTGGCTGCACTGCCTGGCTTGCGGGATCCCAGTACCCCGACCAGGGATTGAACACGGGCCACAGCAGTGAAAGCCACTAGGCCACCAGGGAACTCCCAGTAATAAGTATTTTTAATAAATTTTCCAAATTAGAAGTTTTCTACTGATGTAGTTTTAAAATCAATATTTCCTGTACTCATAATCCAAACTTATTTCGTAAAGTACATTAGATAAGAATTGGAGTCAGATCTTCGTAATAGCATCCTGTTATTTGGTAAATATCAGTAAAATAATTTATGTACTTAAAAATAGTTATGAAGAAAAATGGTGCTTATTTTTCTTTCCCTCTATTTTGATTTTACACAGGTCAAGTGCCTCAGTTTCAATCTGGGAATTCTTTAAATGAAACTTGTTTAAAATCTTAGATCATACCCAAAAGAGAGACCCCAGTCAACAATAAGGTGGAAAAGAATGATGTCCTTAAACAGTCTACAGAATGTCGTCTATAACCCGGTAAGTAATTTCTGTAAAATCACTTTTTGCCTGTGGCAGGGTTGAGAGCAAGTCCAACTGGATAGTAATTACCCACTGCTGTGGGGTAGGGGCAGAAGTAAAATTCAGTAAACATAAAGCACCTGCTATGTGGTGGGACTGCAGTGGGCCCTGACTGAAAACCAGATCCAGCCCTTGGAGCTCCACGGATGCTTAAGTTCCCTAGTCAGCCCTCCTCGGTACCCGAGGTTCTGCATCTGAGGATTCAGCCAACCACCCATCAGGTGGTGTGTGTTTATTGAAAACAATCCGAGTGTAAGTGGATTCAAACCTGCGCAGTTCAAACCTGTGTTGTTCAAGGGTCAACTGTATAAGGCGATGAGACGTGTTATGAACGGAGAACGTGGGAGGACAGTGGAGGGAAGGCTCAGACCATCGTAAGACATAATTTTCAGGGGAAAATGGATTTCTTTGTCTACACATTTTAATTTTCTTTTTTAATTAGACCTGTTCACGAGAAGTTAATTTCTCAGCTTTTCCCTCTGCCTTTCAAATCCTGCTTGGTAGTTGAGCAGGGGAATGTCAAAAGCCAGTGGTGAGATGGAGAATGAGAAAAACTAATGGTCATGTCCCAGCCTCAGGCTGGTCCAGGAACCCCTGAATGTAATTGCTGGAAATTTCAGTGTACGTCCTGGGAAGTAACGAACTTGTTCCAGTTTCATGTGGTGTGCGAATCTTTAGAAGTCTCTAGTTTCCATGTGTCTGAAGCTGAATCCTGAATTTACGTCTGAGATAGAGTTGCTGCCTTTTTTTGTTTTTGTTTTTGTTTTTTGTAAACACTTTATAGGAGATTCTTGGTAAGGCTTCAAGTAAGGCTTTAAACCAGTCCTATTAGTGTAAGTGGATTCAGTTTTTTGTTATTTACTTTGTAGCTGTAGCTCTTTTTTTTCCCCTGAGGTTTATTGTCATTGTGCAGGAATGAGGCTTAGAAGAAATAGCCTTCAATTGTAGTATGTTTAAAAAGGAAGACTTGCTGAATTTGAAGTCAGCTAGACATTTAAAATAATTTCGTGCATCTTAAGAGTTAAAAACATCTCAAAGTTGTAGACTGACTTTCTGCAGAGATTTAAAAAAAAAAAAAAAAAAAGGCTGCCTGCCAAGGGGGACTGAAGTAATGTTGGTGCAAGCCAGGAGGGATGGATGGTCGGGTTAATGCTCTTCGGCTCTGCCCTTCATCACAGAGATGTCTTATTTGAATGTTATTTAGAAAATAATTTTATAGCTTAAAATTCCTGCATGTCTTGGTATTAGAGTGTAATGATGATTCCTGTAATTTCTGGGGTTAGCACCCTCGACTACAGAGTTGAAACAAAAATCAGCTGACGTATCATTTCCTGAGGACGGGGGCCTGCAGAAGTAGTGCTGCTTTCCAGCAGAAGCTGCATTCAGGGCTCCTGGTGGCCTTGTGCTGTTCTGAGGATACCGTCATGATAACTTTCCAAAGTAAATATTTTGTTGCATTCTGGTTATTTTGTTAGTGATCAGTTCAACAACAGGGGAGTGTTGATTGAGTTTCTGCTATACTCTTTATTAAGCCTTGTGAAGACCCGGAACTGCCATCTTTCTGTTTTTATTTCTTAATGTTTCCAAAAGTTTGGTCCACATTTATTGCCTCCTATACCGTAAAATGTTAAATTTTAGTTCGTATAACCCTGAATGCTATTCATTAATATCAGTAAAAAACTTAGCTTTAGGGCACTTTTTTGAGAGCATGAAGTACTGAATGTGTCAATGATAAAGCTGAAGCCTCTTGCAAAATGATTTTTTAAATGAAATGCATAAAGTCTTTTTGAATAATATAGTATGCTCTATTTACTTGATTATGTGATGTCAGAAGTGTAACTATTAAAAAAAAAGTGTAACTATTGAAACAATATATTCCAAATACAAAAACAAACTGGATTACTTTGAGGATGTTGAATAGCATTCACAATGGCTTTGTTTTAGTTTGGTTTGGGGCAGTTGCCAACCAGGTGAAACAGTGTTATTAAAATTAATTCAATAAAAATGACTTAAAAATATATTTTAAAAATTGTGGTAGACAAATTCTGTCCACATTAACTGTTGGAAAAGATAAATTGTATAACTGGCCTGTGTAATTTTTTCCTACGTAGTATATTTCATTGACTAGTTCAGTTGATAGAATTCCAAGACTTAAAAAAGTCCGGCTCACTTTTCTATTCCTTTTTTTTTTTCTTTTAAATTAATTTATTTTATTTTTGGCTGCATTGGGTCTTTATTGCTGCACGCGGGCCTTCTCCGGTTGCAGCAAGCGGGGGCTACCCTTCGTTGCAGAGCATGGGCTTCTCATTGCGGTGGCTTCTCTTGTTGCGGAGCACGGGCTCTAGGTGCATGGGCTTCAGTAGCTGTGACGCGTGGGCTCAGTAGTTGTGGCGCACGGGCTTAGTTGCTCTGCGGCATGTGGGATCTTCCTGGACCAGGGCTCGAACCCGTGTCCCCTGCATTGGCAGGCAGATTCCTAACCACTGCGCCACCAGAGAAGCCCGGCTCACTTTTCTTTCCACTCAAATTGAGTGAATAATTTGGAAGACGGTATCTTCATACCAGAAATGCCCTCAGTGAAATCTCTTGTTTGGCAACTCAGTATCTGCTTAAATATTTTATTATTGTTGTTTATAGAGTTAAGACGTGATTAAGTGTTAGTTGAGAAGTTATTTAGAAATTAAACTGATTGGTTGTCACTCCTAGTTAACAAACCACTTATTAACATTAATCCCACCTGGCCCTGAAAAGCTCATCGGTTCCAATTTCCTTCAGATCCTTACTTCCACACTGATCCTTTTTTCCTTAGTATTCTAAGTACCTCCGTTTCTACCTTGCAATTTAATACAACACAAAACAATAAAATCTTTTCTTTTTAACCTCTGAAGGTCCTTCCCCCATCTTTGTTCCCTTGTTCTTCTTTTGCTGACTTCCCTTTTTTGTTTTTTTAATATTTATTTTATTTATTTATTTTTATTTTTGGCTGTGTCAGGTCTTAGTTGCAGCACACGGGATCTTTTGTTGCGGTACGCGGGCTTCTCTCTAGTTGTGACGTGTGGGTTTTCTCTCTCTAGTTGTGGGGCGCAGGCTCCAGAGCGCATGGGCCTTGTAGTTTGTGGCACTCGGGCTTAGTTGCCCCACGGCACGTGGGATCTTAGCTCCCCTACCAGGGATCAAACCCGCGTGCCCTGCCTCAGAAGCCGGATTCTTTACCACTGGACCACCAGGGAAGTCCCTGACCTCCATCTTGAGAGAGTCGATTTCTGCTGCCTTAATTTCCTCACCATGGCTCTGCCATCTGATTTTTTTTTTTTCTGAATCCTAATTCTTTTTTTTTTATTCTAATTTTATATTGGAGTATGGTTGATTTACAATGTTCTGTTAGTTTCAGGTATACAGCACAGTGAGTCAGTTATACATATACATATATCTATTCTTTTTCAGATTCTTTTCCCACATAGGTTATTACAGAAATTGAGTAGAGTTCCCTGTGCTCTATAGTAGGTCCTTGTTGATTATCTATTTTATATACAATAGTGTGTATCTATTAATCCCAAGCTCCTAATTTATCCCTCCCTGCCCTCTGATTTTTTTACTCTCTTAATTTCTTTATCAATCTTGTCTTCAGTGTCTGTCTTTATTTCTCTGATGTCTTTACTGACCACCTTTTGAATATGTATACAGTTTGCATACAGTCTGCGTACAGTTCTGCCCTTTCACCCAGGGTGAATCTCCAGCCCTTTTAGATGCCCTGCCAGCCCTTGAGGACTGTGAGTTCAAAATGAAACTCCCATCTTCTTTCCCAAACCAGCTTCCATTTTGTGGTTTTCCATTTCTCTCAGTGTCCTTCCACGCTGTCAAGCCCCTAACAGTTTGAAGATAATCTGTCTTTAAAATTTTAAATTCATTGATGTCATCAAACTCAGTGGCTTTTCCTTTTTTATTATTATTTTAAAAGTATAAAGAAAATACGTGTAAATCATTTTTAAAAATTCAAGCAGTATTTAAGGGTTTCATTAAAACATGAATTTTCCTTCTACCTGGTGCTCAGTTGCCCTCCCTAAAGGCAATCATTTCCTCCCAGATTTTTGTATATCCTTCCTGAGAATATGTGTGTTGTGTGCATGTGTTGTGTGTGTCACCTTTTGTACACCCTGTTTCTTTACATGCATATATCATACTGTATAAACTGCTATACCCTGCTTTTTTTCATTTAACACATTTTGCAGGTACCAGCATATTTAGAGTTTACTCACTTTTTTTTTTCATACACACACACTGTATTTTATTTTTACAAGAGATAAATAGACTGGCACCAAGCATTGTAAATGGATGACCACAACAAAAGCAACAATGATTGCAATTACCAAACACGAAACACACTCATACTATGTCATAATATTGACATTCAGTCCAGTAATCCTCCACTGTAACAGCTCCTTTACTTTGCAGTGAAAATTGATTTGTATATTTTTTGCCTCTGAGTCCTTGTGGGATTTTTTTTTTATTCGAACAGAAAGTCACAAAAATTATAATCATCCTCATCAGTTCACTCAGTCCCATGTAATTTTTTTTTTTCATCTTGATAGTTTGTTAGCACTTTTATGAGTTCATCAGTTTTCCATTAGAGTTCTGAAAATGCTTATTCATTCACTTCAGCAGTATAGTCAGTTACCAGAAACCTGTACTTGTCAGAGTCTTTTCCATGAATTCCTTGAAGATGAAACCCTTTCACAGGAACATATTTGCAAAAGCATCACAGTACACCCAGAACTGTCTGTAAATGACAAAAGACTTAAAAATGACCATGGTTAAAGATATGATGAAAGTTCATAATAATGCAATTGACAAGGAAATTTAGCTATTTCTGACATATACATTTTAAAGTAATAACTAGAATTATGACTTACAACATTATACCAGAACATATAAGATTTTTAGAAATTTCATGTAATGTCTGAAACATTTATATTAACATATTTCCATACAAATAACCCAAAGAAAGTTTAGTATTAGTTGTTTTGCTTGTTTGTTTTTTTATACTGCAGGTTCTTATTAGTCATCAATTTTATGCACATCAGTGTATACATGTCAATGCCAATCGCCCAATTCAGCACACCACCATCCCCACCCCACCGTGGTTTTCCTCCCTTGGTGTCCATACATTTGTTCTCTACATCTGTGTCTCAACTTCTGCCCTGCAAACCGGCTCATCCTTACCATTTTTCTAGGTTCCACATACATGCGTTAATATACGATATTTGTTTTTCTCCTTCTGACTTAACTTCACTCTGTATGACAGTCTCTAGATCCGTCCACGTCTCAACAAATGACTCAATTTCGTTCCTTCTTATGGCTGAGTAATATTCCATTGTATATATGTACCACAACTTCTTTATCCATTCGTCTGTCAATAGACACTTAGGTTGCTTCCATGTCCTGGCTATTGTAAATAGTGCTGCATTGAACATTGGGGTGCATGTGTCTTTTTGAATTATGGTTTTCTCTGGGTATATGCCCAGTAGTGGGATTGCTGGATCATATGGTAATTCTATTTTTAGTTTTTTAAGGAACCTCCATACTGTTCTCCATAGTGGCTGTATCAATTTACATTCCCACCAACAGTGCAAGAGGGTTCGCTTTTCTCCACACCCTCTCCAGCATTTGTTGTTTGTAGATTTTCTGATGATGCCCATTCTAACTGGTGTGAGGTGATACCTCATTATAGTTTTGATTTGCATTTCATAATAATTAGTGATGTTGAGCAGCTTTTCATGTGCTTCTTGACCATCTGTATGTCTTCTTTGGAGAAATGTCTATTTAGGTCTTCTGCCCATTTTTGGATTGGGTTGTTTGTTTTTTTAATATTGAGCTACATGAGCTGTTTATATATTTTGGAGATTAATCCTTTGTCCGTTGATTCGTTTGCAAATATTTTCTCCCATTCTGAGGGTTGTCTTTTCGTCTTGTTTATGGTTTCCTTTGCTGTGCAAAAGCTTTGAAGTTTCATTAGGTCCCATTTGTTTATTTTTGTTTTTATTTCCATTACTCTAGGAGGTGGATCAAAAAAGATCTTGCTATGATTTATGTCAAAGAGTGTTCTTCCTATATTTTCCTCTAAGAGTTTTATAGTGTCTGGTCTTACATTTAGGTCTCAAATCCATTTTGAGTTTATTTTTGTGTATGGTGTTAGGGAGTGTTCTAATTTCATTCTTTTACATGTAGCTGTCCAGTTTTCCCAGCACTACTTATTGAAGAGACTGTCTTTTCTCCATTGTATATCTTTGCCTCCTTTGTCATAGATTAGTTGACCATAGGTGCGTGGGTTTATCTCTGGGCTTTCTATCTTGTTCCATTGATCTATGTTTCTGTTTTTGTGCCAGTACCATATTGTCTTGATTACTGTGGCTTTGTAGTATAGTCTGAAGTCAGGGAGTCTGATTCCTCCAGTTCCATTTTTTTCCCTCAAGACTGCTTTTGCTATTCGGGGTCTTTTGTGTCTCCATAGAAATTTTAAGATGATTTGTTCTAGTTCTGTAAAAAATGCCATTGGTAATTTGATAGGGATTGCATTGAATCTGTAGATTGCTTTGGGAAGTAGAGTCTTTTTCACAATGTTGATTCTTCCAATCCAACATCATGGTATATCTCTCCATCTATTTGTGTCATCTTTAATTTCTTTCATCAGTGTCTTATAATTTTCTGCATACAGGTCTTTTGTCTCCTTAGGTAGGTTTATTCCTAGATATTTTATTCTTTTTGTTGCAATGGTAAATGGGAGTGTTTTCTTAATTTCACTTTCAGATTTTTCATCATTAGTGTATAGGAATGCCAGAAATTTCTGTGCATTAATTTTGTATCCTGCTACTTTACCAAATTCATTGATTAGCTCTAGTAGTTTTCTGGTAGCATCTTTAGGATTCTCGATGTATAGTATCATGTCGTCTGCAAACAGTGACAGCTTTACTTCTTCTTTTCCAATTTGGATTCCTTTTATTTCTTTTTCTTCTCTAATTGCTGTGGCTAAAACTTCCAAAACTATGTTGAATAATAGTGGTGAGAGTGGGCAACCTGATCTTAGTGGGAATGGTTTCAGTTTTTCATCATTGAGGACAATGTTGGCTGTGGGTTTGTCATATATGGCCTTTATTATGCTGAGGAAAGTTCCCTCTATGCCTACTTTCTGCAGGGTTTTTATCATAAATGGGTGTTGAATTTTGTCAAAAGCTTTCTCTGCATCTATTGAGATGATCATATGGTTTTTCTCCTTCAATTTGTTACTATGGTGTATCACATTGTTTGATTTGCGTATGTTGAAGAATCCTTGCATTCCTGGGATAAACCCCGCTTGATCATGGTGTATAATCCTTTTAATGTGCTGTTGGATTCTGTTTGCTAGTATTTTGTTGAGGATTTTTGCATCTATGTTCATCAGTGATATTGGTCTGTGGTTTTCTTTCTTTGTGACATCTTTGTCTGGTTTTGGTATCAGGGTGATGGTGGCCTTGTAGAATGAGTTTGGGAGTGTTCCTCCCTCTGCTATATTTTGGAAGAATTTGAGAAGGATAGGTGTTAGCTCTTCTCTAAATGTTTGATAGAATTCGACTGTGAAGCCATCTGGTCCTGGGCTTTTGTTTGTTGGAAGATATTTAATCACAGTTTCAATTTCAGTGCTTGTGATTGGTCTGTTCATATTTTCTGTTTCTTCCTGGTTCAGTCTTAGGAGGTTGTGCATTTCTAAGAATTTGTCCATTTCTTCCAGGTTGTCCATTTTATTGGCATAGAGTTGCTTGTAGTAATCTCTCATGATCCTTTGTATTTCTGCAGTGTCAGTTGTTATTTCTCCTTTTTCATTTCTAATTCTATTGATTTGAGTCTTCTCCCTTTTTTTCTTGACGAGTCTGGCTAATGGTTTATCAATTTTGTTTATCTTCTCAAAGAACCAGCTTTTAGTTTTATTGATCTTTGCTATCGTTTCCTTCATTTCTTTTTCATTTATTTCTGATCTGATCTTTATGATTTCTTTCCTTCTGCTAACTTTGGGGGTTTTTTGTTCTTCTTTCTCTAATTGCTTTAGGTGCAAGGTTAGGTTTTTTATTTGAGATGTTTCCTGTTTCTTAAGGTAGGATTGTATTGCTGTAAACTTCCCTCTTAGAACTGCTTTTGCGGCATCCCATAGGTTTTGGGTTGTCGTGTCTCCATTGTCATTTGTTTCCAGGTATTTTTTGATTTCCTGTTTGATTTCTTCAGTGATCACTTGTATTAAGTAGTGTATTGTTTAGCCTCCATGTGTTTGTATTTTTTACAGATCTTTTCCTGTAATTGATATTTAGTCTCATAGCGTTGTGGTCGGAAAAGATACTTGATACGATTTCAATTTTAATAAATTTACCAATGCTTGATTTGTGACCCAAGATATGATCTATCCTGGAGAATGTTCCATGAGCACTTGAGAAGAAAGTGTATTCTGTTGTTTTTGGATGGAATGTCCTATAAATATCAATTAAGTCCATCTTGTTTAATGTATCATTTAAAGCTTGTGTTTCCATATTTATTTTCATTTTGGATGATCTGTCCATTGGTGAAAGTGGGGTGTTAAAGTCCCCCACTATGATTGTGTTACTGTCGATTTCCCCTTTTATGGCCGTTAGTATTTGCCTTATGTATTGAGGTGCTCCTATGTTGGGTTCATAAATATTTACAATTGTTATATCTTCTTGGATCGATCCCTTGATCATTATGTAGTGTCCTTCTTTGTCTCTTGTAATAGTCTTTATTTTAAAGTCTGTTTTGTCTGATATGATAATTGCTACTCCAGCTTTTTGATTTCCATTTGCATGGAATATCTTTTTCCATCCCCTCACTTTCAGTCTGTATGTGTCCCTAGGTCTGAAGTGGGTCTCTTGCAGACAGCATATATACGGGTCTTGATTTTTTTATCCATTCAGTGAGTCTGTGTCTTTTCGTGGGAGTATTTAATCCATTTACATTTAAGGTAATTATCAATATGTATGTTCCTATGACCATTTTCTTAATTGTTTTGGGTTTGTTATCGTAGGTCTTTTCCTTCTCTTGTGTTTCCTGCCTAGAGAAGTTCCTTTAGCATTTGCTGTAGAGCTGGTTTGGTGGTGCTGAATTCTCTTAGCTTTTGCTTGTCTTAAAGCTTTTGATTTCTCCATTGAATCTGAATGAGATCCTTGCCGGGTAGAGTAATCTTGGTTGTAGGTTCTTCCCTTTCATCACTTTAAGTGTATCATGCTACTCCCTTCTGGCTTGTAGAGTTTCTGCTGAGAAATCGGCTGTTAACCTTAATGGGAATTCCCTTGTATGTTATTTGTCGTTTTTCCCGTGCTGCTTTCAGTAATTTTTCTTTGTCTTTAATTTTTGCCAATTTGATTACTGTGTGTCTCGGCGTGTTTCTCCTTGGGTTTTTCCTGTATGGGACTCGCTGCGCTTCCTGAACCTGGGTGGCTATTTCCTTTCCCATGTTAGGGAAGTTTTCGACTATAGTCTCTTCAAATATTTTCTCGGGTCCTTTCTCTCTCTCTCCTCCTTCTGGGACCCCTATAATGCGAATGTTGTTGCGTTTAATGTTGTCCCAGAGGTCTCTTAGGCTGTCTTCATTTCTTTTCATTCTTTTTTCTTTAGTCTGTTCCGCAGCAGTGAATTCCACTATTCTGTCTTCCAGGTCGCTTATCCATTCTTCTGCCTCAGTTATTCTGCTATTGATTCCTTCTAGTGTAGTTTTCATTTCAGTTATTGTATTGGTCATCTCTGTTTGTTTGTTCTTTAATTCTTCTAGGTCTTTGTTAATCATTTCTTGCATCTTCTCGATCTTTGCCTCCATTCTCTTTCCAAGGTCCTGGATCATCTTCACTATCATTATTCTGAATTCTTTTTCTGGAAGGTTGCCTATCTCCACTTCATTTAGTTGTTTTTCTGGGGTTTTATCTTGTTCCTTCATCTGGTATGTAGCCCTCTGTCTTTTCATCTTGTCTATCTTTCTGTGAATGTGGTTTTTGTTCCACAGGCTGCAGGATTGTAGTTCTTCTTGCTTCTGCTCTCTGCCCTGTGGTGGATGAGGCTATCTAAGAGGCTTGTGCAAGTTTCCTGATGGGAGGGACTGGTGGTGGGTAGAGCTGGCTGTTGCTCTGGTGGGCAGAGCTCAGTAAAACTTTAATCCACCCGACTGTTGATGGGTGGGGCTGGGTTCCTTCCTTGTTGGTTGTTTGGCCTGAGGCAACCCAACACTGGAGCCTACCTGGGCTCTTTGGTGGGGCTAATGAGAGACTCTGGGAGGGCTCACGCCAAGGAGTACTTCCCTGAACTTCTGCTGCCAGTGTCCTTGTCCTCACGGTGAGGCACAGCCACCGCCCGCCTCTGCAGGAGACCCTCCAACACTAGCAGGTAGGTCTGGTTCAGTCTCTCCTGGGGTCACTGCTCCTTCCCCTGGGTCCCGATGTGCACACTACTTTGTGTGTGCCCTCCAAGAGTGGAGTCTCTGTTTCCCCCAGTCCTGTCGAAGTCCTGCAATCAATTCCCACTAGGCTTCGAAGTCTGATTCTCTAGGGATTCCTCCTCCAGTTGCCGGACCCCCAGGTTGGGAAGCCTGACGTGGGGCTCAGAACCTTCACTCCAGTGGGTGGACTTCTGTGGTATAAGTGTTTGCCAGTCTGTGAGTCACCCACCCAGCAGTTATGGGATTTGATTTTACTGTGATTGCGCCCCTCCTACCATCTCATTGTGACTTCTCCTTTGTCTTTGGATGTGGGGTATCTTTTTTGGGGAGTTCCAATGTCTTCCTGTCGATGATTGTCCAGCAGCTAGTTGTGATTCTGGTATTTTCACAAGAGGGAGTAAGAGCACGTCCTTCTACTCCGCCATCTAGTTTCCTCCTGGAGTCCTTAATTCTTCTACTCACTTATTTTTAATGGCTGCATAATTTTTCCACTGTATGGATGTACTGTAACTTATTTAACCAGTCCCCTGTTAAAGAGCTGTTTCCTTTTATGATTGTATCCAGTGCTGTGCTGTACATCCTTTAGACGCATCTTTCTGCGCATGTGCTAGTGTTTTACAGGATAAATCTGTAGAAGTGGAATCACTGGATCAGAGGGTATGATATCCATTTTAGTATCATTTTGGGGGCAGCGGGGGGGATCTTCCTTATTTTTCCATGTTAAGGACATTGACAGTCCTCCCATTTTTGAAATCGACTTCCTTGATATGCGTGCCCTCTCTGATGGATCCTTCCCTTCTCTCTTCTTTCTCTTCTCACCCCCTGCATCGAGGTCTCCCACACACCCTCAGTTTTGATGATTCACCAGCATAGAGTCATACCCATGGCTGTGATATATCCCAGTGAAAGGATGTAAAGCAAAATCACAAAGGGAAAAGGCACATGGGGTGAAGTCCAGGGGGAACCAGTGCAGGATTTCAAGGGTATTATGCCAGTGGAGTCACACACGATGGACTTAAATCTCCCAGCAACTAGTTGTGACAGCACATGTGAAATGTTCTTTACCAGGGAAGCTCATTAGGGACTCACTGCCCAGGGTTTTTATCGAGGGCTTGGTGTGTAGATAGCGTCTGCCTAGCACGTACCCAAACTCCAGACTCTAAACAGGAAAGCAGGTTTTTAGCATAAACCATAGTGTTTGCACAAACAGTTTAGGTGGGTAACCCACCCTTCTCACCTAGGGTGGTGGGTGCTCTCTCCAAATCCAAGTTCCTAGACAGCAGCCACGGGCCAGCCTTGGACGGAGGCCTTTCAAAGATAGCAGCCAGGTCTTCTGTGTTAACTCTTTATGCACACCCCCTAATCTGGCAGCCTTTGAGGCTTTGCTCCTGACTTTTCCTCTCTCTGTTTATCTAGTAGCTCTCATTTTACTTAGTAATCATCTCTACTCTGACTTCTGAGTCTTGGCCATTCACTTAATGTTGGTCCTGAGTGTTCCACTTCTTTCAGTATGTTCCCTCTTAGATGTCCTGCCGACCCTTTACACTAAAAGTATTCCAAGCTAAACTCAGCATCTTCTCTCTGAAATCTTTCTTCCCCAGTGTTACCATTGTAGGTGGTGGCCCCAGATAGACAGTTTCCTTTGAAATAGCTCGTGTTTATCTCCTGCCTCCCCTTTCCCCTCAGTGTCTGCCACCATCAGCCTGGATTATGTCCTTATCTCCTTGTGCCAGGCTTACTGGAAGGAGTCAGTCTCACAGATAATCCCCTGCCCTCCAGTGAATTTTACCCCCACTGGATTGTTGTTCCCAAACCCCACTTTCCTTATGTCCTTCCAAAATCTGACCTTAACTCTGTCTGTCTTTAATTGCTCCCTTACTATTTACTGGCTCCCAGATACGTTTTGTCTTTTCCTGCCTCTCTGCTTTTGTAAACGGACATTTCTGCCTGAACTGGCTTCCTTCTCCTCTCTGCCTAACCATATTCTTCCCAGCTCAAATCATACCTCCTTCATAAACTTTGGCCACCTCATTTAGAATTCTTTATACATTTTTCTGAAGCATTTATTCAACACTTACTTACTGCCCCATTTTTATGGATGTTGAATTGGTCAGAGTTTGTGGTTGTAAACATGGAAGCCAACCCCTAATTTAAGCAGAAAAGGAATTTATTAAGTGATATCTATCAGCAGGCAGGACTGAAGAACCAGGCTTGTCAACTACAGCATCACAGACAACAGCCAAAATCAGGCTGCAGGGCTGTTCTCACTAAGAGACGTCTGTCACCACCACTGAACAAATGTGGTACTTCTTGCACTGGCAACACCACTGGTGCCACTGCTGCCTCTGACCCTAGATGTAGCTGCTGCCCCCTGGCCAGAGCGAATACTGCATGATTCTGGCTGCTGCTTGTCACAAGTTCTAACTCAGAGTCTGAGCTGGGGGTACTGATGGACAGATTTTCATCGTATGCTCTTGCCACAGTTCAGATGAGGTCTCATGTTTATAAGGTAGAGGATTTTCCAGCTGTGGAAGGAGATTCCAATTTGAACCGCTAAACAGTATCACATTGCCACTCTAATCATCTTTCCATAGGTATCTGACTTCTTCCCAACTGTATCAGTTCCTCCCGGATGGACGGGACTCATATTTCTTTCCAGCTGCAGGCTACCGTAACATGACCCTGGTGTAGAGCAGACATTTAATGAATGACAAAAAAAAGGCAAAGCAATATGAATCAGCTAGGATGTTTGGGCAGGTAACACCAAACCTAACTAGGGCTTAAGCTTATGGTATTGTCTCTAGTGTGTTCATATCTGTATTTTATTGTTTTACATCAATTATTTTTGAAACATCAAAGCCTCAAAGCTTGGAGTTGCCTAGAAAACCACCCTTCTCCCTTTCCTTAGGAGCAATGTTTGTGAGTAAGTGAGTGGGCTGTCGGGCATTTGTTTCCTTCACATGGTCCAAAAAAGTTGAGTATTGTTGATAGAAGTTAGGGTACTTTCCTAAGTAGACAGCGTTAATATGGACAACTGAAACAGCAATTGGCCCACGCTTGCAGTGCAGTTGTTTCTCAGACTGGAACAACTCATTAGCAGTTATAACAATCTGTTAGCAGTGATTGGAGTAGATGGTTGGTCTCAAAAAGCTCTTTCCACTTTGCTGTACAGCAGAGATGGGCACAGCATTGTAAATCAACTATACTTCAATTAAAAAAAAAAAACTCTCACCCTAAAATTAAATATATAATAAAAAAATCTGTGGTTATAAACATTATAAGTACTTATTATATAAATCTGGAAAATATACAACTATATGAAGAAGAAAATTAAAATGTCATCCCTCAAGAAAAGTGTTGTAACATTTTTGGCTTATTTCTTTACAGTGTTTTCTTTTTCCCTTTTAATGTTTATTATTAACTTGGTTAAGACCATACTGTATGGAGTTTTGTAGGCCACTTTCTCACCGATAATTATATCACTGACATTTTTGTGTTATTAAATAATCTGCATAAATACAAGTTGAACATAGAAAAAAATCTGAAGTTACAAAAACTGTTCTCATTTTATTAAGAGATTTACAGAATGGAACATGCAGGTATTTATTCTTGGGCTGTGGCCAAGAGGAGTAATTGCTTCCACATTCTCTGTACACAAAAACCATCCACTCTGATGTGCAGCTGTAGCCGTGCTCTATACATGTTATGTTTTTCGTTTTCTGGTCTGATAAGCTCTGTTCATCCCCCCCATGCTGCCCTCAGCAGCTGCTGTGACACCAGATGACAACTGGATTTGGTGATTTCTTGTCTTATTGCTTAAGGCAGCAACACTCCATTCAGCAGCCGCTTAGTTGCCGCTCCTCTGCACATGTGAGGCCTACATGTGAGGCCTGCCAGAGCCCAGTTTCCGGGCTGGTGAGAGCTCATTCATTCACCAAGTGATTATTGATCATCTCTTGACCTCTGTCCTGGGGGTGTAAAGGTGATGACCCAGTCCTGCCCCATGCAGCTCACAGTGTAGGCATATGTTTGCAAATGAACAGAGTACAGAGTGCCGTGATGACCTTCAGAGGGCGGCTAACTCAGTTGGCCCAGGGAGTCTGAGAAAGGCTCCACAGAGGAGATTTTGCTTGAGCTGAGATTTTCAGCCGATGAGCCACTGATTTACAACTACTTATATACGACCTCTCTTGTTTTCTTTCTTTCTTCTTGACAGTCAGAGCTACCTTGGATCAATTTTAGCATAGATGTAACCCGGGTGAGCTTGGTGTAAGGCATGCTGGTGTCTGGCCTGCTTGGTGCGGTCAGAGGCTCCCAGGGGGAAGAGGGAGGTGGTTGTGGTGCAGGAGATGCATCCACGTAGCCAGTGGCCCGGGAGGATGGCGGAGCACCTGGGGGAGGGGAGTGACAAGATCTGATCATGTCAGGCCCCAGACAGAGAGGCTGGCTTCCAGGTGAGAAGCGGGGAGGGGGAGACCCGAATCCTGTGTGGGACCACCAGTCGGGGCCCAGGCCTGCACCCTGGACCAGGCAGGGTATGGAGATGCTGTGTCTTGAGAGATCCAGAGGCGCCCACAGCGCATCCTTCAGACCATGCAGTTCTCTGGTTCCTGGCAGTGCCCTGTGGGGTGCAGCCTGGAAGCCCAGGGGGGAAGGCGAGGCACGCAATCCCAGTTGCGGCAGAGTGGCTGAATTTGGAGCGCCCTCTGCAGGCAGTGAGTGCTTGTCATTTTTCTCTGTCAGCACCGGCCTAGGGCCTGGCCTCTTCTGGATCCTGCTGTTGGGCTCAGTGGAACTTTAGGAAAGACCGAGGGGTGGGGCGTGGCATTTCACAGAACCCCCAGCCACATAAAAAGTACTGTGAATAATATGTCTTTTCCTAAAGAACTCGGAGTGGTGTGCGGGTGTTGCGAGTCTCCTAGCCATGTTGTTCCGGTGTAGCTGTTTGAATGGTGAGGAGGACCTGGAAAATGCTAGGGTCTGAGCAGACTTGTGTGCAGCCTTTTTTAATTTTTTAAATTAATTTTTATTGGAGTATAGTTGCTTTACAATGTTGTGTTAGTTTCTGCTGTACAGCAAAGTGAATCAGTTATACATACACATATATCCCCTCTTTTTTGGATTTTCTTCCCATTTAGGTCACCACAGAGCACTGAGTAGAATTCCGTGCTATACAGTAGGTTCTCATTAGTTATCTATTTTATACATAGTAGTGTATATGTGTCAATCCCCTTGTCCCAATTCATCCCACCCCTGCTTTCCCCCTGGTATCCATATGTCTGTTCTCTACGTCTGTGTCTCTATTTCTGCTTTGCAAATGAGTTCATCTGTATCGTTTTTCTAGATTCCACATATAAGCGATACTATACAACATTTGTTTTTCTCTTTCTGACTTACTTCACTCTGTATGACAGTCTCTAGGTCTAGCCACGTCTCTGCAAATGGCACAGTTTTGTTCCTTTTTATGGCTGAGTAATATTTATGTGCAGCCTTTAAGAATGTAATCTTTTGATTCTGTAAATGAACATTTGTTAAAATTATTTTTTTCCTAGATAATCCCCTATGTTGGGACCATTTCTGAGCAGTTGGAGCCCGGAACTTTGATTGTACTACGTGGGCATGTTCCTAGTGACTCAGACAGGTAAAGTCATTCTGTTAGATGAGAAAAGAACAAGAATAAACTCGTTGTGATTGTGGGACAACAAAAAATCATGAGGGAGAGACCATTTTGGATACTCGGAGGCCTGATTTTGCTTTTATAGCAGCCCTGGCCAAGGTGCTGAGGAAATTGGAATGAAAAACTGAAATACAGGTTATTTGGATTTTTTGTTGCTATAAGTCAGATTTTAGTATAAAGAATTAGAGATACGGTTAATGAAGGGAATTGTGGTCAGATGACAGGGACACAGTCTAGTTACAGTGTAACATTCCCACACCATCTCTTAAGACCTGTTCTGGGTGGTTTTATCTAATGCTTGCTTTGGGTAAAGTCTGGACGAGGCTGTATCAGCTAGAGTTGGGCTCGGCTCTGTGTGGTGGATGCCTGAACAACAGTGGTTTAAATAAGATGTGAACGTGACATCTAAAGGGGACAGTCCAGAGGGCTGAAGGCCGCACGCCAGCAAGCTGTTGGAGTGGGCCTCTTCACGCTCTCACCCTGCCATCGCAGGGTGAGGTCCTCTTTCTCATGGTTCCTGGAAGCTAGGACTCTGGTCCTCACGTTGTGTTTGGGTAGCTGCGTGGGACCATGTGCTATTTGGGGGGAAGGGGTGGGGGGTGGACAGAAGGCAGATGCCAACTGACTTTTGGGACCGTTTCCAGGAGTTTTCCTTGCACAGTTCACTTCTACCGCATCGGCAGAGCTTGGGGCACCTGGGCGAACCCACCTGCGGGGAGACTGCGCAATGTGGGTGCCTGTGGTGGACCGCCCCCAAAAGCATGCGAGTGAACAGAGGATCCGTCAGCTGTCACTCGGCCTGGGTTTCTGCGCTGCCAGGCCTGCGAGGCCGCCTTCCTTCCTGAGTCCTCACGCGGCCTGTGTTTCTTCCCCTCCTCAGGTTCCAGGTGGACTTACAGTGTGGCAGCAGCGTGAAACCTCGAGCGGACGTGGCCTTTCATTTCAACCCGCGGTTCAGAAGGGCCAACTGCATTGTTTGCAACACTCTGAAAAATGAGAAGTGGGGCTGGGAAGAGATCACCTATGACATGCCTTTCAAGAAAGAAAAGTCTTTTGAGATCGTGATCATGGTGCTGAAGGACAAATTCCAGGCAGGTTTTGGAGAACAGGGGTTAGATCCTCATTTGTGAGAATAAGCACGAGGGAAGCTTTTCACGAGTGAACTCACCCTTGCGTGTCCTAAATCCAGAAGAAGAGTTTACCTTTATCGTGTTCCTCCAGAGGAGGGCCCGGCGGGGACCTTGCTGTGAGGCGGGCACCTTGCTGTGAGGCGGGCACAGCCAGCGTCCCTGCCGGGGTCGCCGTGCCGGCGGAGGGCGAGGCCAGCGCAGCCGGCTTTCTGTTACATCGTTGCTCCTCGCGGGGCTGAGCTTCCTTCTGACCTGGCACAGCCTTACACTCAGGATGGGAAAGTAAACCCCGGGCAGCAGGACCCGCAGGGTTGGGGAGTCTGAACTGACAAGACAGTTGGGATCCTGGCGTAGGAGTTGGGGTTTGTAAAGTTGCGTCCTGCCGCGGCCTAGTCCTGTAGGATCTTGAGATTCTAGACCCAGAGGAGCTCGCAGCAACCCCGCTGCGTGTCGTCAGTTCTCCCTCGGGTGTGTGTGGTCCGGGGGGGCGCCTCCACCCGCTGGCCCGTGAGCCTGCGGGGGACTTGACGGCTCAGGTGGAGACTCCCCACCCGAGGTGCAGACCCCTCCGACCCTCAGAGCCCGCTCCCACCAGCGCTTCTCCCCTAACCTCCTCTCTCCCCTCATCCTTCCTCTGGCCGTTGGAGTACTTGTGTCTGTATCGTTCTTTTTAATGCTTGTCCGTGCTGTTGAGCTTTGGTTTTTTTCCTGTGTTTCTTTTGCCTGCCAATGGGATTTTCAGCTCCTTGAGATCAGAGACTGTACTGTGTTCGGTGCGTCTTCCCGACACTCCTACAAGTACTGACATCTGGCGGGAGAGGGAGGAGCCCCGTGCACTGGTACCCGCTAAAATGCATTTATTAACTGTTTTATTCGGGGTGGGGGGGCCTGTCTTCTGTGTTTGCCCAGGTGGCTGTCAATGGAAAACATACCCTGATCTACGCCCACAGGATCAGCCTAGAGAAGATCGACACCCTGGGCATTTATGGCAAAGTGATCATTCACTCCGTGGGTTTCAGCTTCAGCTCCAGCTCGGTCAGTGCCCTTCCACAGGGGGCGGCGGGGGGTCTTTGGTGATGTTTTCTTGAAAACTGTGTAAATATGTCCCTCGCTAGTGTGTTAATTTCTTGGAAGTAAATCTTTCAGACTAGTAGGATGCTAGTCATTGCCCAGGGCTTGTCTGTAGGATCTCAAACCTAGCATGGTCCCAACAAAAACCCAAAACAGTAACAACACAACAAACAGCCTTTACAGGTGGAGAGGGGCTGTTTCCTTGACACAGGAGCACAGTGGAGCAGTTCGCTAGGATCGTTTCTAGAAGTGGGACGTCAAAGGATACCTGCATTTTAAGTTAGGATTGAAATTACTAACCTGCCCTCCAAAGAGAGTAAAACAAAGTAGTCTCAAGATCTGTATTCATTTGCTCACGTTCTTCTTGACATTAGTTCTGATTTTAACATTTGCCAGCTTGAGAGAGGGGAGAAGGAAGCTAATGTTCATGCATTTTTGGATCATAATTTTCTATCATATTTTCATGTTTAATACCATTTATAATTTTTTTTGGTATGTCAAGCAGGTTATATTTAGAATTCTGATGGATGTTAAATATTAATCTGAACTTTTCTTCAGGATTTAAGAAGTAGCCAAGCATCTACTCTGGAATGGACAGAGATAAGTGAAGAAAATGTAAATATTAAATCTCTTAATGAACCACCAGTTTAAAAATGTTTTTTTAGTTGCCATGTAAATTAGGTGGCAGGCAGGCTGAGTTTTTAAAAAACTATGTTTTTAATATGAAAACTTACGTTTTTAGTAATTAATAGGCTGGAAGTAATCGTTTGAAAATTGAGGCATATACTTCAGGGTGCCAGGTGCTGTAAGTTTTGCTGTTTAGACTCTCAGTGGATCTGACCACTACCCACCAATCTTCTGTACAGAGAACTCTCTGAACTGCTGAATAGGGCTGTCAGGAGGTGTTTATAAATAGTGAGCAAAGCCAGTGCATCGGCGAACGAACTTCCACGTGTATCTTCTCCCCCCTGTGGAAACAACTGCGGTTCAGACATTTTTTGCTGTTATTAGTGTGGAGAAAGTGAGGCCTTACCGATCTCAGCACGTTCCTAGACAGACTAGAATCTCAGCATTTGGGGAGCACCCTGGGAAGAACAAGGAAAATGTGTTTGAAGCCCACATGTGGCGTTTGGGAAATGCTCAGCTTGTGGTGGAGGTTATAGGGTTCAGATGAACAGGACAATCAGTCTGTTCCCAGCCTGAGTGGCACTCTGCAGCTCCAAAGCACTCGGTCAGAAAGCACTGGCCACCTGCATGTCCCCCCGGAGTGGAGCAGGCACTGCCAGCCCAGGCTCTGGGTGGTACAGCCAGTAAGACCCAACTGCTCATGTTATAAAATGTATTTTTTCCCCGTCAGACGTCTGTATTTTTTCTTTCTCTTCCAATAGGTACAAAAGTCTGGCGTGTCACAGTTTGTAAGTATTTTTGCTATAACATGTGGAACCTTTTATAAGATCGCCCAGGAAATGAATAGTAGAAGCCTTGGAAGACAGCTTCGTTCATTCCATACCTTATTGCAGAACTGTTTCCCTACAGCCTAGTAATAGAGGAGACATTTCTAAAATCGTCCCCAGAACTGTCTACACCAAGAGCAAAGGTTCGCCGGCCAATCACACTTTGACTTGCGCCAAAATACTACCTACCGACTGTTTGTCAAAGGTTTGAAGAGCCAAAATTTTCTTAATTCTGTCTAACAAGTTAAGTGTTAGTTAGCTGGTATGTGTAACCTCTACCCTCAGTACAAGCCCAAAGCAGCCACTCTGCGTTTGCATTGGTGTCCTGGATGGCTGTCAGTCAACTGGACATCAGGTCCCTGAGCCATTAGTGTGTTTCTGTAACTCCCCCTACCTCAGCCGCTTCCCCTCCAGGCTGAAGGCAGCGCACGCTTCAGGCCAGCCGAGGTGACTTTCTCAGAGGGCATTTCACTCAGGCAGAGGATGTCAGGTCCCTCCCCACATCCATTCATTTCACTGTCTGAAACGTGGAGCGTTTGCTGTGAGCCAGGGACCCACCTGGGACCAAGGCAGACTTGGTCTGTCCCTTCATGGGGTTCACGGCCTTTAAACATTTCCCAGTGTCTTTCGGCAGTTTTCCCTCAAGATCCCTTTTTGCAGGCTTCCTGATGCTAACCGGGGTTTCTTTTCAGACTCTGCCGTTCGTGGCGAGGTTGAACTCCTCAATGGGCCCTGGACGGACTGTCGTCATAAAAGGAGAAGTAAATACAAACGCCAAAGGGTCAGTATCAGTAAGTGGCCGTAATAATGCAGCTGCTGCTGCGTGTGTCTCTTACAGCTGTAACCCTGTCAACAATCTCGTGAGGTGTAAGTCGGGCTAATGTCATAAGCTTCATTTGAAAAGTGAAACTGTTAAAGCCAGAGGAAGTTGGACTGCTGACAACTAGTAGTTGGCGGCACCTAGGCTTTCTGTGGCCAGGCAGGAGGGTGGCATTTTTGTCCACGAGGCCCACCCTTGTAGAACTGCAGGGCAGCTCTGCGAGAGCAGATCACTTTTATTAGGGCTCGTTCCTCTTGCCATGGGTCTTATAAGATTCCTGCTTTTAGAACCTTTTCCAGAGGTGTTCAGAGTTCTGAAAGCTTGAAATGAGAGCTATTTTCTAGCAAGTAGTATACCTTGAAGAAGAACAGTGCACTTGTAAATGCTGAAAGACTTCCTGCTTGGAAGGACCCTATTGCAGCAGACGTGATCCTTTGGGTCACTTGCTCTCACCCTTTAATTTCTTCCCATAGCCTTAAACGTGGATTTTAAAGTTCTTCATATTTTTATTTTGCAAATAACATACTTATACCAACGGTATGCTGACTCGGAATTTTAAATTTCACCTTCACCGGCATTCCTGGGTCCTTGTGTGTACATGTTTTGTGTAATCAGAGTTTAATTCTGATTGTTAAAATTGCAGAAACCAGACTCCTCTCTTCTACTTGGCTAATTAGTTGTTTTAAATTCTCTCAAAAGCTTTGCTGTTGATCTACTATCAGGAAAATCCAAGGATATTGCTCTCCACCTGAACCCACGCCTGAATGTTAAAGCATTTGTAAGAAATTCTTTTCTTCAGCAGTCCTGGGGAGAAGAAGAGAGAGATATTACCTGTTTCCCTTTTAGTCCTGGGATGTACTTTGAGGTGAGATAATTATCTTCTTTGAAAATGGGACAGGAAAAAGAATCCTGCAGGCAGGGGTAAGATGTAAGATAAATGGTCCATTTAAATTGAGTCCAACTTAATATGTGGAGATTGTGTGTGGTTTTTGTTTATTTGGAGATTGTATTTTGAATGCTGTCTTTTATAACGCAGATAATCAGCATAAACGGCCAAGCCAGTCGAGTGCCACGTTATTTGCATTGGAATTATCTGACATTTGTTTTCATAATGACAATTTCTGTGTAGCCCCATATTAGTTAATAGGAATTTTAACAGGAACCTTGTCTCAGGGCGGGAGTAGCACGTTTAATCCTAAGTGAACATGAGGACGTAGGAGCCACGAGACTGCCGGCACTATCCATCGTCCCAGTGACACACAGCTTAGGTGGCAGTACTCTCTTCCAGGCAGTCCTGTTTGTATATATTCAAAGAAAGACACATTTAGACCATCGGGACTTGAAGGCATGTAGTCCTGAGCCCCCAGAGATGTGAACATTCTAACACAGCCTCTCCCCAGATGTGCTTCTGGGTAGTCTCGCCACGTGGGTGCTGCGTGGTTGGCTGGGTGCCCTCACCAGCTTCCGTGACTCACTGCTCACGTGGTCATTTAGGGTCACAGATTTCGGTCATGCTTCTCCAACATTTTAAACTGTCACGTGCTCTGGACCGTCGGAGCTCACAAGACTTCTCAGAGTTGTTAAAAGCGTGAACGTCAGGCTGACCGGAAGGTGGTGATTTGGCGCTAATATTTATTCGTAAGTTCCCGTCTAATGCAGCGCCCTGGTGTGGGGAGTGACAGACAGGAGTGAGCTCATCACGGGTTCCCTGGGAGTGGTGGGTACTCGTTTGGAATTCAGAAGGAGGTGGGGGGGAAGGTAATCTGGGTTTTCCGGATTTCGGGGGTGGTACGGGCAAGTCGCTGGAGGTGGGAAGGGCGGCACAGGGCTTGTTGACTAGGCGGCCGTCAGGCTGTGAAGGGTGGCGTGGGTTCACTGGAGGCAGAGGTGGCCGCTCCAGCAGGAAGCTGATCCTTGTGCTTGGTGGCTGGAAACTCGTGACCTGGTTTTTGACCGATTTGAGCCCCAAGTTTGGGACTACTGTATTAAAACAAAAGAGGACAATACTACACCCTTTTAAATCATCTTTTCCTTTTGTTAGTTTTCTGCTTCAGGAAGAAGAGCAGCTGTCCTCACGTTGCATCATTATTGTCGGTTTTTTTGTAGTGATAGCTTTTTTCCAATAGCTTTAAACTCCTGCCTTTTTAATAGGCTTTCATCGAGATTCTCACATCTTTCCATTAAAGCCATTGTTTTGCTTTTAAACAGTATCTTCTGTTCCGTGGCATTTCAGATTCACCTATTAGTTCCAGCTGTAATCATTTTAAAAATGTCTTTCGGTTTTATAACTTCATCTGTGAGCTCTTTATCAAATTCATGTTCTTAGGAGCTGTTCAGGTGGTTGAGGGATCTTGGTGTTCCATGTTTGCATGTATGTACTTTTCTTTTCTCTTTGTTTTGCAACAGTGTGTCCACTAGGCTGCCTGCCATTTCTCTTCCATTTGTAACAGAACGTGCTGGCGCTGCACTTGCTCTGACTTAGTCTAGAGAACTCTTCTCCCACTGCCTCTGTCTAATGCCAGTTTGTGTTCCCTTCCGAGCACGAGGCTGTGTGTTTCGTGTTCTCTTGAGATTTTGTTAAATGTCCATCACCAAGGTCCCTTCCACCTGGTTGAAACTGGGATTTCCACCATCGTTGTGGGCATATAATCCCCAGTTACGGCTATTTTCCCCAGTTCTCTGTATAGCCCTGCCGCCTTCATCTGTGTCAGTTATTGCTGTTATCCATGGAACTTCCCCCTCTTCCTAATCTCCCCCAGCAGCCATTTCCACTAGTCCTAGCAAAAGAAAAAAGACACTCAGTTGGCTGCTTTGCAGATCCAGATTTTGTGCCTCAGTCTGGCCTCCGGGGAGAGCACAGTGTGGGTTCACCCAACTGGCCCGTGCAGTGTGGGTGGGAAACAAATGGTAGTCAGTGGCCAGACTGGCACGGGGAACGTGGTAGCAGAAGTAAGAGGTTTAGGTGTACGAGCGACTTAAAAGGATAGCAGTTAACTCTGAAGGGCTAACACCAGTGAGGACTCTTGAACTGTATCTCTGCCAAAACTCATAGGTTCACAGAACACTGAGCTTTGAAGAGCTTTGGAGAAACAGACAAGATGTGCTGAGCTGGGTGGGAATCGGTCACCAAGCAGCTGTGCAATCCCTAGCGAGTGCCCTAAACTTCTGAGATTTCACATTGTCTGAGTTGCCCAAGACCCTCGAGTTTGAGGCAGCGAAGTGAGGATCCAAGCCCCTTGGTTCCCAGCCTGTGACTGGGAACCAGCTCTTCTGTGAACGAGTGTCACAGTCAGCCATTTTCTCCTTCCCAAGTGTCGGCAAGGAGGGCGGCTTGCCGCTTACCCAGGAGCACGGGGCAGGAGAGGGCGCGTGCCGAGGACAGGAAGCCAGCAGGCCCTGGGGACAGTGTGAGGGTCCAGGCACGTGAGAGTCACTTCCTGGAGTGGGACAAGGCAGAAAGTGCCACTACAGATACACGTTAGTCAGATCCTGGAAACTGCAGCAGGGAGTCGGTGGCGGCAGGCTGGGAGAGGAAACCAAATGGTTTACTTTTTGACATGCTGTTCGTTCGTGTGCGGGGAAACAAACTCTTTAGCCCAGGGGCACCACTAATGTTGTGTATACTTTCCTTCCAGATGATAATTTATTGTGATGTTAGAGAATTCAAGGTTGCAGTAAATGGTGTACACAGCCTGGAGTACAGACACAGATTTAAAGACCTGAGTGATATCGACACGCTGGAAATCGATGGCGATATCCACTTACTGGAAGTAAGGAGCTGGTAGCTGACAGGTGTGCTACAAAAACTGAAATACAGATGACTTCTGTGTAACCCTGGCCTTGTTAAAATGCATCTTACTCTCATGATATGGTTTATATATATTGTTAAAGTGAGCTGAAGTCCTGCTGGGTGTCCTCAGTCCATGTCACGCAGTGAGGCTTTGTCAAGCAAAAAATGAGGACGTTTGAGGCAACAGCAGCTTATAGCCATTATTACAACAGGCCTTTCTGCTCGCTCTCCTGCACCCTGGCCGCCTCTTTCTTAAACCTGCTTCACACTCAGCAAGTGTTTACTAAGAGCCTGCTGTGACACAGTAGCCACCCTGCGTGGAGCGCTCGTCTCCTGCCGGCACGGTGCTGGGAGCTGGGAGGACACAGTGGGGCACGTACGTTCCCTGTTCTGTTCAGCTCAGAGCCTTCCGTGCTTTGCCACTGTGCCGTTGTTTCTCCTCCATGCACTATATAAACCCACCAGGCACTGCAAAGAAAGAATTATTCTATTAGATCACCTAAGGACACTAATCTCTATAGGCGACACCACTCTTCCTCCAGTGCTGCCCTTCACACCCAGTGTTTGATCGTATCCCGTAATTGAGAGGATTGATGTTGACCTACATCTGGCGATTTTCTTTAGCATAATATCTAGCTCTTCTAGCTGTAAGCATTACCAAATATCATTATGAGATCTGAACACAGCACAAGATAGAGGCAAAAAACAAAGCAAAATGAACAAAACCAAATGGTGCTGAAATAAACTTGATGTCAATCTATCTCCAGGCCACTGATCTTCTGTACCAGTATTATTTTAGAATATTGGAATTCAGGGTGAGTCAGAGGTCTCCTCTGCATATACTCTATAGAAAGTTTAAGGTAGACGAGAGATGGATTCAATTTGTAAAATGTTTGCGGGTAACAAAGCAATGCCGACATTAGACTTAATGGTTGATTACAGAACAGGCCCTATCAGAAAGTAAAATAGACCAGCAGAGACCAGTGGAGTAGAGAGAGGCGGTGTGTGTCTGTTGCTTGTCCGCACGCAGACCAGCACGGCCTCTCCTCCTCTAAGACGACCCCATCATCGTTAGTGACTGAGATCAAAACGCTGTTCTCCCTTCAGTGATTAAAATCAAACCTGTACCAGCAAGTTAAACTGTTGTTGCATTTCTGTAATTTTTTCTGTTATTCTTTGAAGCGAGTTGGCAGAAGTTCTTTGTAGAATTCTTACACGTCAGATCTTGTCACAGGGAATTTCAAAGCCTTGGGAGTGGGGAGGTAAAAAGCTAGATCAGTCAGATCATTTTATATTAAATCGCTGGGCTGAATTCTGCCAGGATTTGGGAATATTTTCATAACAGCTTTTGGTTAGGTATTATTTGTATCCCTGTAGTGGAAAGAATACTATTACCAGTCTTACTTTTAAAAAGTACTCAGTGTAGAAACTTCTAGCACCTAATTCTTTTCCACCTTTTCATATTAATTTATTATGCTCAGTCTTGCCAAGCTCAAACAAACAAACAAACAAAAAACACTGGTGGAGGAGAGGATGTTGGGAAAGCTATAGAAGGCAAGAAGGGTCTAGAATCCCCCAAGGTTTTTTTCCCCCTCCAGAAAAGAACATCAGAGGGCCTGGCAGATGGTGGTGGAAACTGTGGACCACTTAGGAAAAAAGAAAAGCCCACTTGCCTTGCTTCCTGTAAGTCTTATTAAACGTAGTTCATTTCCGTTTTATGTGGATGACACTAAGAAGTCAGACCATTTCTTTGATAGAATAAGTACAAAATCTTAAGATTGTTTTTGAAAAGACGCTATTAGCATTTATTAATGAATCATGTTGAGATGTTTCATAAAGAGAAATATGCATTCCTAGCAAGCTGTCTCCAAACTGCAAATCAGCCTTTTGCTTGTCACGATTCCACACTAAGTTTCTGTATTAAATTAGATCAAGGGCTTTCAGACTTGATTTGAACATCTATGGAACAGTGCTTAGATGCCTTAAATTTTAAAAAGGCATAAATAAATAAAATGCCTTAAACAAAATAAAGGCAGATTTGTTTACTTTTCTTTGCGCCCTCACTTTGCAGCTTCACCACGACATAGTACAGAGATTAGAGAACTTCAAAGCTTTGAAAAAAAATCTGTTGTTTACCTTACTCCTCATAAAAGTAATCCTTGGTTAACCACCAATAGAAATGTGAGCATTTCTAACCCTGAAGGGGCTCCTTCTTACCACCTGGTGTTTCCGGGCCCTCGTTATTTGTGGGAGCAGTCAGGTGTGGCTGTCTTATAAACAGCCTACTGCCTCCACCCCCTGCCCCGCAACAGACTGAAGGATAAAGGAGAGACGATCATAGTCGAGAGTAGAAAATGCATTCCAGAACGACTCCCCTCCACGAGCACGCGCAAAGATTAAGACTGACGTGTCATCTACCCAAAATGAAAAGTACAAGTCCAAATGGCTTTACAGTTCAAAGCATTCTTGCCGGGTGCTGAATAACTAACTCTCATTTTCTTGAAGTAAAGAGCTGCTTGCTTTGAGTGAAATCTCTGACACGGATACCACGTACAAAAGATAGTCCTTTACCAGGAAAGTCAAGGCTTTACCGTCTAAATGGGGGTTAGCTTTGGGTGCTAAAATTAATCATGTATGTAATGGTAATAACATCACTCAGAAAAGACCATAATCGATGGTCTTAATTAAACAGCAGTCTGTATAAAAATACCACGTATCGTTTACTCTTTTTGTATATTCTGTACAACTGGCAGGAGAGGGTTATGTGGTAGCACAAACCAGGTGGGAATTTTGTAAAGAAGTCCAAGTAGGTGTTACGGCACCAAAAGTAATATGGTCCTAAACACCCAAAATAAAAATATGAAAAATAAGTCTGACCTCTGAACAGAGCATGAAATAACCAGAAGCCCGGGTGTTAGAAGTAGCTCTGGAGCGGCTCTCCCAGGACGGTTTCCAGCTGCTGGACAGTCTTCTGGCACTGGCGCTCCACCTCTTCACACTCATCTAAAAACACAATGAAAATGAGTCCGTCTTCCTGCCTCAGTTCTCAGAGCCTGGTTCTTCACGTCTCGCATCCGCTGGCCGTCGGCCAGAAGAGAGGAATGAAGCGCAGTACTACGTGGAGGCAGAAGCCGTCCTGGGAACCCCTCCTCTGCCTTCCTCCTTCCTCCTTCCTCCTTCCTTCCCTTCTTTCGGTCTAGGACTTGGGAAGCAGAATAAGACAGACCCCAAGAGAGTGGTGCACAGATGAGAATTCCAGATGCCTAGCGAAGCCACTCTTTTTAGTAGTTCACACAGCCCCTCTCCGGGAGGGAGGAAACAAAGGTGCAGGCACCTGGTTTTGGATCAGCAGTGAATCGCTAACGTGAAGGCATCTGTCCGCTCGCCTCCATCACCCCGCTAATAAGCTGCGCTGTTATTTCTTGGGCTGCGTGGTGGCACACTGCTCGTCCTGCCGTTCGTCCAGAACTGCCCAAACCTGGACTTAAGCCCCAGTTCCACCTGTCACACATTTTTATCAGCTAGATTACTTAATCTCTTAAAGCCTCTAGTTTTCTCCTTTATAAAAGGGGGATAACGGCATCATCCACATAGAGCACGGAGTAAGTGCTGGTCGTTAACACGCAGCCACCCCACTGCAGCCTTAGTGGCACTGGATGTTTTGGTATAATAACCCTGTATCTGTGGACCAAAATATTCAGTTGTAGACATGCATGAGGTTAAAGAAAAACACTATCATAGACCGCACTGTCAGCAAAAAACACAAAAGATAGCGCGATTAGGCTATAAACAAATCTCAAACGACAGCGAGGCGGCCCCTGCACCCCACTCAAACCAGGCGCTCAGCCTCTGCACGGAGCGCTGGAGACACGAGCTCGGCACAGGCTATCCAAATGTGCATTCTCATCGGGCACGTTCCCACAGAAGTTCACTCTAATTATTTCTTAATAGTTTGGGAATTACCTTCCATCAATTCAGCTAAGAAAGGAATGGATTCTGGTAACAAGACGATATAATTCTCTCTTAGTTTTTCAGCCAGTGCCAGCACCGTAATCAGAGCAGCAAATCGAACCTGAAAGGGATAAAAAAAGGTGAAGAATAATTTAAAAAAAACAAAAAAACCTAGTATTCTTGTATTACTTTATGATCTAACTTGAGATGAGCTCCGAATTTTAAACTGTTACCTCGTGTGAGTTTATTTCACTTTCTGGCCAACTTTCATCTTGGAATACCAGTTTGTTTAACAATTCGGGATCCGCCTATAATATGCGCAACCTTATAAATCAGTGCTTTTCAATCTGTGTTCTAGTACTACAAGCCTTTCATGTGAATGTCTTTTTATAACATTTTTCTTAAAACAAACCAGTAAAAAATGCCACCTGCAAATTCAAGTATGTCATCAGATGTGACTGCACTGGAGCTGCCGGCTGGCCTGGCCGCTGGTGATGCTGACCTGGCAGGACCGCGTCCCCGGCCACTGCAGCAGGCAGGACTCCCGCCCTCAGGACCCTGAGTGGGGTCACCATGTGGTTGTGTGAGGGGCCAGGCGCCGGCTCTGGCCGCACCCTCACCCCAGCCTGACTAAAAAACACACTCATTGTGTCATAAATGTCCTAGTTTTGGAACTTAAAGATGGGAGTGTTGCTCACATGACTTGCCTATGACAAGGAATGCAACCAGTTGTTTGTTTTGTTAGTGATTCACTTTGAAACAAAAGCTATGTTAGTCTTCTTTCTGGTTTTGGGTTATTCTGGTAAAGAATATATGGATAGAGCAAAGTGAGTTGTTGAAAAAACGTTTGTTACTGCCTGTGTTCAATCAGGATTTTCTTGATATTGTACAATCAAAACAACATATTACAAAACAACAAATTTAATGCTGCAGCTTTGTAAGATCCTACAATTTAAAATTTGGGGGTTCCCATCCATACATCCGTGAAGAAGAATTAGCGTAAGAAGAAGAAAAATATATTTTGTTAATTACATTTTACTTCCAGGATCTTTCAAGCCAACCTAGAAAAAGAAAACCTTGGGCACTTCGATCCTTTCATGTGTAAAAAGGAAACTGAACTAGAAAAATTAAAGTAATAAAAACATTAATCTGAAAAAAAAAAAAGAATAAAATAAAATTTGGGGGTTCTTCGAAACAGCCTCATTGTTTTCATACTTCCTAATAAAGAAATGCTGTGAATTTCAACTAATAAATTTATTAACAAAATTCTGCTTCAGTCTGTTTCATCCACTGAGGTTCTAGTGTGATAATTAGCTTGAGGAATGGCAATTCATTGCTAGAACAGTTTGAAAACTTCCAAACTTCCGCTCATCCCCCCACCCCCACATTAATGGGCATCAACCGCTAGCCCTTACCGTGCGTTACTCCACCAAGTCCTAAGCCTGAGATTGATACACAACAGGGACAATACTCTGCTCTAACTCAAAGGAATGTTCTGTAGACAAAGCATGCTGTCTCTGGGAGCACACTGACATTTAAATGGTGCGTAAGAAACATGAGGAATTCAAGTCTTTTCAATATTTAAAAGTGTAAAGTATTTTAGTGCTCATGTCTAGCACACCATGGGGCTGGGGGAGGACTGCCATTATTTATAAATGGCCTGTAAGTGAAAACCAGGTTTCTCAGCTCAACCTTCGGGCTGACACAGCTGGACCCTGGTGCTAGAAGACATGCAGCAGTGCAGACCGGTGAGGCCCCAGGGAGAGCGCACAGCGTCCCCGCTGGCACTGCGGCTCCTAACCTTGGGTGAGGAGTCCCTCATCTTCAGCAGGATCTGGTAGTTGAGTGGTTTCCAAAGCGAGTCGTCTGCCATGGCCACCGAGAACTGTGCAAGGCATGGGATCAGGTGCTTTGTCACCCGTTCCTGGAACTTCTCTTCTCCTCCAAGCCTGTTTTCCAGCTGTTAACAGTGAGACAAGGACTGAGCAACGGGTCTCATTGCTGTTTGAGAAAATACTCAATGTATATAGTACTTTACTACCCTTCCTGATATCAGCAGGCTCAAAACCCAAGGTGCTGTTTATTCTCAAAAACCAGGTACTGTTTGCTCGAGAGAGAGAGAGAGCACAAATTTAACTACCTTCTAAGAACTCAAATGGAATCACCGCCCTTAGCAATATCCCTTTCCCCCTGCAGAACCTCTGAGAGGAGGGCAGCCAGATCCTGACACATTCTCAATGAACCCCGTTTTTAAGAATTAAAAACTAATACACCTTACATCATACCTCTTATTTGAAAAAATTTAAAGTAAAACTCGGTAAATGCCACTACAAAGATAAGTTATTAATACATCCGTGAAAAATGAGAAATCAAGTTTGAAATAAAAACTTCATGAAAAGGAAAAAAACACCAGCAAACTGTGGTTCTAGTCGATATAAACCCTGCAGGCATGTAACACTGATGGCTTCCTTGTCTTTTAGCAGAAGATGATTCCACTGGTTACCTGGTCCACCAGGGGCATCATCAAGGCTTCTGCTCTCTCTTTACTCAGAAAATGCTGGGTGTCAAAGAGGAAGATTTTATATAAACAGTTCAGAATAAACTGCAGTAGCAAGCAGCACTTTTCAGGGTCATTTTCAGAGTCAAAAAACGCTTCATCTGTAGATAGGGGAGAGAAAAAATGGAAACAAAAACAACAAAGAAGCTGAATTTCACAACTTAATCTCCAATGTTTAACTTCAAATCGCTATTAACAGAACTATAACCAGAAGGTTATTTCTAAAATGATCCAGAAATCACAGTCAGGACGAAGGCAGAGCACAAATTAAACAGACGGTCTCTCGGGGGGGTGATTTGTTCTTTCAGAGTTAAGATTCTTGGTTATTAAGATTGCTTAGTTTGGCAATTGGACTGCTTATTAGCATTAAAGAATAAACCAATCTTAATGTTTTAGAGTTACTTCCAATAACACAGGACTGCCCATTTATTCTTCCTCGCAAGTGAGTCAGTTAATTAATAACATGCTAAAACACTTCAGTGTCTGACAACTGACTATAAAGAATTCACCTTCCTTATACTTACTGTTATCTCACGTAAGGTTCACAGAGCAAGTGTGCCAACTGACCTGGAGTCAGCTACCTACCCGTTTTGGAGATGTTCACCTGGTTCAAGGTGTCAGCGAAAGGCTTCACTAAGTGGCCAGCAAACAGGGTAAAAAGCCCTTTCAGTTTTTCAGCAATGCAATCTGCCAAGTTGTAAAATGTCAACAGTCTGTCCTTTGGGGCGTCCTCTGTTTTAGCCCAATCAAACAGCTAAAAAGACAAAGTAGCATTAATTTCTTCTTCAGATCTTGTAACTGATACGTGAGTAAAAGGAGAAGTAGAGGAAAAGAGCTCACCTTGAAGAACAGGGGCCTGAATGTGACCTCAGAAAGTTTTACAACCATGGCCATGAGACAGTCAATGATGTAATTTTCCGTTTTTCCAATTTCCTCCAGATCATTCTGAAACCAGAAGAGCTGATTTATTAGCCAGAGTAGTGACATCTAGCTCTAACTTTGGCAAGTACAACAGGTCTGAGTTAGGTGAGAAGTTTAGGATGGGGGGTGGGGGGAGAAACACGCCTACCTCAGAGTGCTGGGCACGGAAGTCCAGGGCCTCCAGGAAGAACGTGGTGAGCTGGGGCTGGTCGGAGGCGACCTCCTCCTTCCTCATCACCCCAATGTGCTCGCGCAAGATGCTCATAAATGGGCCCATGAGATTCTGAAAACACAGTCAAGAGACACGCCAGTTGTTAATATTCCTCTAGTTCATTAATGCATTTATAATGGAACTAAACCACCATATTCTTCTTTAAGTGAAAATCTAAACATTTCAGTACCACATCTCCCTCCTCCAAAGTCTAATACCCAGTACAGTCTAACCTTCCAGTTCTTCTCAATCTGCTTGTATGTCTTGTTGATGGCTGGCAGTAAGACTCGGGGTGACAGCGTGGTAGCCAGGGTCTTTTTAAGGGACGTGAGATGGACATTAGCCTGGGAGGCAGGACCGATTTCACTAGTGATTTTCTCCAAGTGAATCACCTGTAGGGATGTAACAACAACGATCAAGGCCACCGCGGGTCCTCGCCGGGAGCACCTGTCTGCACACCTACAGGAAGTCCTGGTAAGGACGGAAAAGCCCGTCCAAACGCTGGTGCCTGGGAAAGCTCAGCGCACTTACCATCAACGCAGCATTCCTTTCAATGCCAACCCCGAATGTTAAAATAAAAGAAATAAAAATAAATATTTATTTGTAGTATTAAATAGATAAAAATGGACCGATGCCTCTTTCCAAGAGGGAGTCAGGGATGCAGGCAGATGGTGGAAGGCAGGACACAGAGCACTCAGAACGACGATCTTAGAGAACAGGAATCCGGGGACCATGAGGAGAGAGAGTCACGTTCTCCTTTGCTAAAGAATCTAGAAACCTCCTCAGATGCAGAGGTCCCTTTCTATAAGAAGTCTGCCTTCAAGGCCTGGCTGGAGAGTATGTGAATCGGTTAAGTCATCTGCGTCACGGCACTTAAGGCTCCCAACCTCATAAATGGCCAGTGATCAATGCAACAGCATAGGGTGGGGCGGGAGGCCACTCTCGGGCATTTGCATTCCGTTGGAAACGCCACTAGCCCGCCGTCTGGACTGCAACACAGGCATTCCGCTCTGACAGACGCCTTAGGGTTAAGAAACCTTCACGTGAGGAACTAAGTGGGCATGCCTGTTTCTACAAGAAGCTCTACCAGACCAAGGCCAAGGAGCTCATGGGGGGAAAAGCAATAAAATGCATCCTGCAAAGTCAAAAAAGAGAAGAGCCTCATGACGAAGTGACACCCATACCAACGTCAAGACTGAACAGGAGGGATGATGGCAGTGACAAAGGGACACATTCACTAAAAACAAGCACCTCTTTTCAGAAATAAGAATCTTCCTGCCAAACAAAAAACGTCAAGCACGAATAAAATGATCAGATCTGTAAGCTTTCCCTTTCCCCCCCTGTGGTCACCAGCTCACCTGCAACAAGACACCTTCCAGGTAGGGGCTGATGAAGTGCGGCAAGGTCTCAACCACCTTCTGCAGGGCCGCCAGGGCGCTGAGCAGGTAGACCTCGCCCGAGACCAGGTCGCAGGTGCTCCTTATGGCTGTCAGCAAGGGTGGCATCAGGCTGGAAAGAAAGGGCACAAGCTTCAGAGGAACTTTAAGCAGAAGTAGAGAACGGAGAACGGAGCAGAAGTCACTCTGAAAAAATCCAAATAACCATGCCCGTTACATCTCTGACGTCCCACAAAACGTCTACACGGTTTATGTGACCGAGAGCAAGAGCTCTCCCAGTGCCCGCAGTACTGACCCAGCATCACCTTAAATAATAACACCACCTTTCAGTTTAACACTTGCTGTGTGTCGGGCAAAAAAGCCCCACACGCACTGCCGCACGGGCATCCTGTGAGGTTGGTGCTGCCTCGGTTTGTAGACGGCAAAGCTCTGACAGGCTGCGTAACCCTGGCAAGCTGGCGAGGCTGCACGCTGGCAAACACCAGAGCCAACGAGAGAGCCAGGAGCGGCCACTTCTGGCGCGGCCAGCACCTGGCAACTGTGGCCCAACCGGCTGGGCCCCTCTACGAAGCAGTGTTGTCACCTACTGCTTCCTAGGAACGCTGGTCAAAGGGGAGCAAAAACTGGGGGACAATACACATCAGGTAAACGAGAATGTTATTATTTTCCAGTTTGAAGAAAAGGTCACTTCTCTAACAAATCTAATTTTATGAAACTTCTACTGACAGTCGGGAAAAAGTCACTAAGGTTTTATTTTCCAGCTGATACCAGAAACCTCGTGCGGTGGTCTTGTGTCAGGTCCCCTCGACATACCTGGGGAGCTGAGGGATGGCCAAGGCTTCCAGCGTGGAGACCACCTCGGCCACACACAGCAGGGCACCCCCCAGGACGTTCTTCTCCTCCTTTGTTCCCAGAGCAATCAGCCTCACGGCAGTGTTCAGCACAGGGACAAAAGGCTCTGGATTTTCTGCACCAAAATTCTTGCATAAAAGCTTCAAGGTGTATAAAGCTGTCTGTCTGTTTATTGGTTGTTCTTCTAATGTCTTTCTTTTATGCTTCACCATGGCCACAAGGACTGGGACCAGTTCCAGGAAATGGGAAACCTGAAAAAGAGCCAAACTTCCCAAATAATTAAAGCTACAAACAAAATGCTAGTCCTTTTCTCCATGTTTACTGCTTGAGACTGCCTAAATGGAGATCAGACCAAGACGTCCTACGCCACACGATTAAACACAAGCGACCTTTTCTCCATCTGCTTTATTTACCAATAAATGGACGCATGTGCTTGCGACCAATTCTGTATTTATATAAAGCACCCTACCCACGTGGAGTGAAAGAGGATTAGAATCGTGCTAAAGTTAAGGCAACATATGGTCCATATTAAGCAAGAATACTACTAGGCTGCAATTCCACTCTAAGAGCTCTTATAACACGTATATACGTGCTCCTATCAGAATTAGCATCACGTTTTAAACACACACGCATCACAGCATTGTATTTGGATAATAATATACCTATTTAAATTGTACCGCTGGAGAAACTTCAAGGAGTTAAATGCAGCTCTGATAAAGCAAAGAATGGGAAATGGGTCTGTAGCGCAGTCTTCACTTACAATTTTCTTCTTCCAGGAGGTTTTCTGCTGTAGTTTGTTGTTCAAAAGATCCAAAGCTTTCCGGCGAACAGACGGCAGTGGGTTCTCCAGCAGCCCTCTGATCACAGGGATGAAGGTTTCTGTGGGCAGCAAGCCATTGACCTACACAGCAGTTTTACATTTAACAAAAAAGGAAAATAAAAAATACAAAAGGGAAGATGACTCATTTAAGACAGACTTCCATTCGCTGCACACCTTCTAGGTGTGAGACATTTTTCTCTCACTATCTAGTTGTTACACTAACCCTTTAGGGAGGCATTACTAACCACATTGATCAAACAAACAACAACAACGACAAAAGGATGCTCACACTGTGAACTGCTCAGCGCCACGCAGCTAAGCGCCTCAGCTGGATCTGCAACAGCGGTCTTGGCCACTGATTTTACTGGTGAACTACAAGCTCCACTGAATAGCTATCTTTTATTCCACTTGAATAAAGCGAACATTATATAGCAGGACATGAATCAATATTTAAAGCATCATATTTATTGAGGCACATGTTCTCACAATTGGTAGGGAAACAACTGTTTTCCTGATAAAATGATCTCCAGTCATCAAGAGATTCTTTTCCAAGAAAAATCTGGGCTGCTTTCTCTTAAGCTATTGCTAAGTTTACTCTTAAAGTAAAACTTTCTGTTAAATAACTTTACGATGACATAGAACAGCAACAAAACACAGAAGACAGGGAGAAATAAACACCCACCTTGTCCAGCATGTCATAAGCTTTACTGAGGAGCGCTCGCCAAAACTTCCCAGTGAGCTTGTCTGCGTTTCTCTCCATGGACTGTGCTACAGCATTAATGTAGCCAAGAACCATTTCTAGCAACCTGAAACACAGGAGACGCATGAGAGAGTCTTGCGTACTCTTCTTCCAGCTTTTTGATTAAAAGTTTGAAATTATTTCCAAATACAAATTTTAAAAAAGGTAACATACCTCTGTTCAAGGCCTGTCAACACCTTAGGACCGCCACTTTCAACTACCTAATTTTTAAAGAAGGCGTCATTAGAACAGTATGACAGCCGATGATGAAAAATCATTTGAAGTGCAATGAAACATCGGAGACCGACCAACTCTCCCCCCCAGTGTTTTCTGACATTACAATTTAATCAGGTCCAGATCACCCCTGTCATACTGTGATAACTCCATTTCCCTTAATTTAATTAGTCTTTTCACTTATTTTCATTACATTCTATAGATATTCATACTATCTGTAAAGTACTACAAAGATTCAGAAAAATACAGCAAGCGATTAACACCTATTAGTTTTCTGAAATGCTAATCTTTTGTTAGCCCATATCTAATTTTAAGATGTTAAACTTAAGGATACAGCTGTAGTCCCCTCTGTATCGTTCCCTAATCCCAATCTCCTTCCACCCCAAGCCCCACAAACTTGAATCTGCGGCTGAATGTCATCAGAGTACGTATCAGCTGGCAACACGCTTTCTTGATTATATTAGATTTTTGAGATCTGTGGTGACTTACGTTGTTCTAGTTCATTCGTTTTAACTGCACACAGTATTCCTCTCCACGTACCACGACTTATTTATTCACTCACCTCTCTTGGTAGATACTTAGTTTTATGGCCCTTTTCTTCCCCCTTTAGTAACAGTGCTAAAAAAGAACCTTTCTCCTTGAGCATCCAGGCAAGTTTTTGTAGAGAAAGGGAACTGCTAGATGGCAGGCGTGAGCATCTTCACTTTGAATGGACACTGCCCCGCACTTTCTGAAGTGGCTGTACCGACTCCTGCTACCCATCACTATACACGAATGACCATGTCCCCCCAGCCTTGCCACTTCTTGTATTAACTTTAAACTTCCTGCCAGTTTGATAACATCATGGTGGTATCCTCTACAATCTGAATTTTCCTTCTTACTAGGGAGGTTGTTTCGTCACATTGGCCCTTTGTGATTCCTCTTCAGTGAATTCCTATTCTTTGCCAGTTGTTCTAACGGAAACGGATGCTTCTTGATTTATAAACAGCAATACCCTTCTTTTAGTCTGTGGCTTTCTTTTCATTTTGTTTATGGTGGCTTTTGGTTGAAGTTCTTAAGAAATTCTTTTCCACCCTCCAGTTACAACGATGTTTTTCCCTTGGTTTTCTTCTCAAAGTGCTAAGTACTTCTTTTCACACTGAAGTTTTTAAGCCACCTAAAACTGTCTTTTGTTTATATATGAGATCAGTCTTTCTTCCCCCCACTTGGAAAACAAACCGTGCCAGCTCTAGTTCTTGGACATTTTTCTCTCCCCACTGCCACGTGGTGCTACCAGCCATGGAGCACGTGTCTTACATCACGTGGGTGTGTCCGCCTGGTGTCCAGTCACACTGACCCACCCACGTGCTTGGGAAGCACCACCATCCTCAGCAAGCCTGCTTGACACAGAGCAGTGTCTACACTGATCACTCTCAAGTGAGCTTGCTGAGCCAACTACCAGTTCTACAAGCTCATCAATTCTCTTTTTTTCTGATTCTTACACTTCATTTCTTTTGCTGAGTAGGAATACTGACAGAGGGCACCTTTGTTCCAGACTTTAACAGGCACATGTTAATGTCTCATCATGAAGTGTGCTGTAAACCACAGGCTTCTGACGGATGTCTTTATCAGGCTGAGGAGTTCTGTCCATCTCACAATGGTGAGGATTATTTTTCTGAAATCACGAATAAGCACTGGATTCACTAAATTCTTTCTCTAAATATTTCAATGATCATAGGTTTCCCCCTGGATCTGTTCATGCGTTATAACAGAAACAGAATACAGATACTTGAATGCTCAGCCATTCTTATGTTCCTGGTCATGACCCTGGATCCTCCTTTGTTTCTTTATTTCTTCATTTTGTTTCTGTATTTCCTTCTTTCTCTCTAGTTTAAAGTTTAGCACACAAACAGAAAGGTGCACAAATCATGTGTGTAGAGCTCACCATATTTGGGTAAAGAAACAGCATGTTATCAGCACCTCAGAATCCCTCCCCTACTTGACCCTGCCCTTTCCTCCTTCCCAAAGATAGACACTGTCGTTACTTCTAAAACCACAGGTGTGTTTTGCCTGTTTCTGAACTTCATACAACCGGAATCACAGGATGCATTTCTTTGTGTCTGCCTTCTCTCCTTTGATATTATGCTGATGAGAGTCACCAGATGGCCATGTGTCCCTGAGGTTCACCCACATCCAGCTATGATGAGACGCTCTGTCCACTCCACTGATGATGGACACTTGGGTTGTGGCCAGTTCTGGGCACCATGAACAATGCTACCACGAAGATTCTTGTCGATGTCTTTTGGTGCACATGTTCACACACTTCTGCAGGTATATACCACTTGAGAACAGAACTGCTGAGCCACAGGGTTTATGTATATACAATCTTAGTAGATCGTGCCCAACAGGTGTTCATGTTGAGGTGAACAGCACTGTCTGTTTCTATTACAGGCATGCCTCACGTTTTCATGAGAGACTTGCCAAGCTGTTTTTCCTAGCCTAAAACACAGTTCCTTCAGAAAAAGCAAACACATTTAAAGAACATCTCACCTTTCTGATAAAATTATTGGAAGCCAGAAGCTGAGACATGAAGGACACTGACAAAAATTTAAAATGCCGCAGTTGCTTGCTGGTGTGAGCGTCTATGTTAAAAACCTGTAGCATTTCTTCTTGTGAGTCGCTCTTGTAAGATACTGATGTGGGAAGGGTTTCTGAAAAAGAGCAACAAAACCTCACTCATCTTCGACCTGATTCTTTGGTATTTAGATACAGACATAATGAGCAGGGTAAATGGATACAATTTTTAGAGAGAAATTTGTTACTCTGTTATACACATAATATACGATATGTATATTATTATACATATGCATGTGTATATATAATTTGTTATACCCAGTTTTTCCTCTTCTAAACCAGTGAAAGATAGGAGTATATTTACCAAGAAAGTACCCAAACAGCCCTGAGAATAGAGTATGTAAGACAAAACCAACCAAAAAACAAGGTAACTCAGACAAACAAACAGAAGACAAAGATACTGCAAAAGGAGTCTAAACTGGCTCCATGCCCCATTTCCGAAGCTGCAGAGACATTTACTTTGATGGCCCACAACAGACTAAAGGGGGGGTCATCCCTTGCCTTCAACATTTAACTCTAAAAGCTGCAGGTGTCTGTCCTAAAACTGTAGAATCCCACATTCAAATGTATCAAATACGAAAGGGGTTGGGGTGCCATGGCTGGGGGTCCGTGGTGGGCCCCTTAAAAACCACCGTCCTAGAGAGCGACTTGAATGAAGGCTTCGTCCTCCGCACGTCACCACACACAGCTCACTGGCGCCTCCCAGCTCTGTCCCTCCCAAACCCGGCCAAGCAGGGCAGGCAAGGTAAACAGCCGGTCACCCAGACAGCAGTCCCTGCGGAGTCTTCAGACCCTTCTTTCTAATGTACCTCACTGTTCTGCTCCAAAGGGCAGAGAACTAAGAACAGTCAACACGTCAGCCCTTTCTTTTTTTTTTTTTTAAAGAAATTCACGTTCTTTTATTTATTTATTTATTTATTTATGACTGTGTTGAGTCTTCGTTTCTGTGCGAGGGCTCTCTCCAGCTGCGGCAAGTGGGGACCACTCTTCATCGCGGTGCGCGGGCCTCTCACCATCGCGGCCTCTCTTGTTGCGGAGCACGGGCTCCAGACGCGCAGGCTCAGTAATTGTGGCTCACGGACCCAGTTGCTCCATGGCATGTGGGATCCTCCCAGACCAGGGCTCGAACCCGTGTCCCCTGCATTGGCAGGCAGATTCTCAACCACTGCGCCACCAGGGAAGCCCCGTCAGCCCTTTCTTAAGCCAACCTCATCGGTGCTGCAATGAGCGGAATTTTCTTCAAGACCCCTACGTGGTAAAATTTTCATATTTAGTTACCACTGCCGTGGTACCTGTTTTGTTTTTCTTCTTATAAAGGTCTTCACGGGAACTCCCTGGCGGGCCAGTGGTTAGGACTCTGCGCTTTCACTGCCGTGGCCCAGGTTCAATCCCTGGTTGGGGAACTAAGATCCCTCAAGCCGCATGGTGCAGACAGAAAAAAAAAAAAAAGGCTTCACATTTTAATGGGAAACTAAGATATAGCTAATAAGATGCTGCTAACTTGCTGTCACTTCACCATCAATTCATCCCAGACACTTGGAACACGCCACAGCCCACACATAAGCGCAGAGGCACAGAGGCCTGAAAGCCAACGTGTGAGGAACGGCAAGCAGAAATCCCACTCACTGTTTTCCATAAACATTTGAGAAGGTAACAACTGTATACTCGAATAAAAATTACTAACTTACTTAAAAAAATCCTTCTAAAGACGCACCATGGGTTCTGAAGGCAAGCTGCACTACCTCCTGCCTCTCTCAAGCTTCCAGATTAAACAGTAATTAACATCAGACTTAACGCCCACCTTCTTTTTCCTCTGGCAGCTTCATTAAGTACTCAAGGATATTCATCAAGCTTTGGATCTGATGCTGGACACTAAATTCACAACAGACTGAAATCCAAAATTCAGTGTCTGCCTCTAAAATAGCATCCTGTGTAGGGGAGAGAAATAGGTAATAAACTGTACCTCTCAAATTTATGTTACTTAGTAAGTACAAATAAGGGAAATGTTTTAAAAGTACTTCTTAGCACACAAAGCCACTCCATGCTGTTCCTTATGGTCACGTGTATGACCAGAGGAATCAGGTACTGAGCTTCTTACATAAAAAAGCCAATTTATGAGAATTATGAGGCATAATTCCAGGATACACTGCATTATGATATCTGGCAGAAATGAACATACTACTTTACTTGGAGTAGGTTCTAGATCTATTCCTGGATCCCACGTCTAAGAAGCCATTTAAAAACAGCCCTGGACGTGTAACTTCTGCCCTCATCTCTCTTCAAAACAGGGCTCTTCAAAACTGTCACCTGCATCTCACTGACTTCAGTGACACCGGCCTTCCTCCCCTGCCCCCTAAAATGCCTTCAAAACCATGTTCAAGAGACACAGTTTAATTCCTGTACAGCTGTACTCTTTGGGGCTTAATTAAAATACACCCACCCAGCACGGCACCAGCCTAGTTTCTTAGAAAAGTCAAGTCACCCTCAGGAGAAGCCCTGTTGCTCCCGAGGGTATTCCGTGCCTCGGGCTCTGGAGGCAGTTTCAGAGAATGCTAGAAACACCTTTAAAAGCCCTTCTGAGCACACACTGTTAAGTAACGCACACTAACCATTACCAGCCCCATGTTTCAAGTGGAAAGTGACACAAAATCTGTGTGAAACACCACCCGTTTTTTCTTGTCACCGCGCCCTACGCTCTGACCTTTTCTCCAAAGGCAGCCACCAGCGCGGTTTTAGTGACATACTGTTCAAAGAGCAGGAGGAGGAGAACCCAGAGGAATCTCTCTGCGCCCAGTGTGTCCACAAGCTGGACGAGGACAGGCAGGCGCCTGTGCTCGGGCACGTGGGGCAGCGCGTCCACGAACACGTTAATGATCTTGACCACGATGTCCTCCACGCTCCTCGTGACTTCTGCAGAGGTGCCACCGTCAGACTGCAGGGCAGCAAGCAGCAACAGTGAGTAGAAGCAAATAACCCTCCGCGAGACAAGCTATAAGTAGACACGGAAAGGCCTGCAGATGTGCCCCCAAAAAGTTGTCAAAGGAGTTCTAATAATCAGAGACCAATCGGTAAGTATTCAAGGAGTACACAGATTACGTCCTCGGCACTCTGTGGCCCCGAGGGGACTGCAAAGTGCAAGGCGTGAGCACGTCCCCAAAGGAGATGTATCATCTCCACGAGACACGATACACCTGTGAAAAGGAAACAGGCGGCACTAGATGGCAGATGCCAAGGACGGGCCCTGATAGCAAGGCTGCTCTCGGGCCGTCCTGCAAAAACCAAGCAGGATTTGAGTTGTGCCTCGAGAAGAACGGTTTAATCTGAAAAGCAGAGCACGGTAAGGCCATCAGCTCCCTGCTGCTTCCAGAATAAAGTTCAAACCATCTGGTACAGGTGCTCAGAAGATAACAGCCTAGCGGATGAAAGGATGAAGGAACAGACACCTGCACGAGTGGCTAACCCGGTACCCCTACTTCCACCCGCTTCGGCTCTCCACATCCCTCACACACACTGCGCACACCATCCCCAGGCCAGGACTGCCTGCTGTTTCAGGGAGCAAATCCTATCTCCTCTTCAGACCCATTCAAAGTCCACTTCTTAATCAAGTCTGTGTGATCATCCTGGCCCGCATGGACCTTCCCCTATTCTGAACTCTTCAGCGTGTATCAAATTCCACTGGCATATACCATATTAATGCGTATCGTTATTTTCCTTTTTATATACGTCTCCTGTCGTGGCTAACTTGCTGGACAGAGAATACCAACCTTATACCAAGATTAAAAGGAGGAGGTGCTGGGTATGGTCATCGCTGAAATGGTCAATAGCATGAGGAAAGACAGTGACAACAGTGGGGGTAAACAGAAAACGCAAGTGGACAGCCATGCCCATTCACGTTCAAGGCTACTTTTTAGTTTCGAAGTCTTCACTCCTTGCTGAGACTAGTCTGGCAGAGACCAGGTCTCACTCATCTCTTTGCGTACTGAGCTCTCAAGGGAATGCTTGGTAAATGCTTGCTGAATTGTATGTTAACACATTTGCTCTAAAACTTCCTATTTCATCGACCTACACAGGGGTCTTATCAAACTGACGCGATGTCCTGAGATACACGGTAAATGTAAATTCACTTTGTCAGAGGAATGTTAAGGCACTTATATAGTTATACCCTGGCAGTACAGCAGAACCAGCTTGGCATGTTTATAGGTATTTCTGGAAAAGACATTATTTCCAAGATTACTCCTTAACTTCACCACTCAAATTTAAGGGGCACAAATACCTGAGCATTTCAGAAAGGCTTTTCATGTCATGTATTTACCACTTCTTGAATTTCATGCTATGTAAAATCTTAAAAATCAGAAAAATAACACCAATGATGGTGGAAAGACAGCTTACCTGCATAAGTGCTGGAATTACCATTTTCACTGTCTTGTTAATAACTTGAAAACTGTAAGTATCATCTAGACGCATCACATTGGCTCCCATAAATGTAAAAATAGACATGATATTGTGTAGAACTTTATCCTGAAAGAAAACACATTTTTCAATATTTTCCATTTTAAGCACATCAAGTATCAAGATTCATTAAACTCAGCAATAAAAAGAAATAACTCAAATTAAAAATAGGCAAAGGATTTGCAAAGACATTTCTCCACAAATAAACAAATGGTCAATAAGCACATGAAAAGATGATCAACATCAGTTATTAAGAAAATGCAAAATCCAAATTGGAAGACACCACTTCATACCCACTAGGATGACTATAATAAAAAAGACAATAACAGCTGTGAGGGAGTGGGGACATAGAACCCTCAGACACTGCTTGGTGGGTACAAAATGGTACAGACGCTCAAATAGTCTGACAGTTTCTCAGAAAGTTAAGTTGGCATATGACCCAGTAATTCCACTCCTATTGAAAACACTGAAAACATGTTCACACAAAATCTCCTATACGAGTGTTCACAGCGGCATAATTGTTAACAGCCAAAAAGTGGAAACAACTTAAATGTCCATCAACTAATGATAAACAAAATGTGGTATACACGTACAATGGTATATTATCCAGCCATAAAAAGAATACTGATTCAAGCTTCAAAATGGATGAACCTTGGAAACGTTACATGAAGTGCAAAACATGCTACGTATTATATGATTCCATTTACAGGAAACGTCTAGGATAGAGAAGGTAGATCAGGGGTGCTGGTGGTAAAGGAAACGGGCAGTGAATGCTAATGCATACGGGGTTTCTTTCTGGGGTTGATGAAAAAGTTTAGGAAGTACATAATGGTGATGATTGCACAATTCTGTGAATAAACTAAAACCACTGAATTGTATACTTTAAATGGGTGGCACTTAACTATATATTCATATGGCATATGAACTATATTTCAATAAAAACAAAAGAAAAATATCAATGATTCTTAATTTTTTCTGGATTATCAACCCCTTTGAGAGCTACTGACTCTACACCAAGGGGGAAAAAAACCCATACACATTAAATCTTGCATATGATTTTAGTAGATTAAGAGACCCGCCAAAGGTCATGCAGAACCAACTCCAGGTTAAGTACATCTGACCTAAATCCCCTACATGAAAATAATTTCAATCTCTTCAAAAATTTTTAAACAACGTATTTCTATAAGGAACACGATTTCTTTAACTGAGGTACTTTATAATCAAATTAATTTTAAGTCACTGGTTGAAAGCTGTGTGAGGATTACCTGAGGATTCACGGGATTTTTTCCAAATAACACTAATACCACCACTTACTGGATAGCTACATTGCACCAAGCACTGTGCTAAGTGCTAACAATAAATTATCCAATCCCATTCTCACAACAATCCTACGAAGAAGGTTACTATTATTCTCCACTTCACAAAAAGGGGAACCAAAGCTTAGCAAGATCAACCAGCTTACTGTCTCAGCTATTGAAGAAGCAGGGCCAAGAGTCCCATCAGCGCTGTAATATCCAAAATGTCCACTGAATTCACAACAGTGCAGGCCTACGCATTTCCACGGAAAAAAATACCTGCGTAAGTCTTAAATCATTAACACTTACAGGAAATATTCCAGCAACAGTACCCAAAAGTAAAAGGGCATGGTGATGGGTCTGAGGCATCTCAGAAACGCGGATGCACTGAACTATCAATTCCACGTTGAACTTCTCCTCATCGAGAACATCTACAGGGCAAGAAATAAAAAATCTCTAAGTGGTAGGTACATTCATACTCAGCGTAGATAATCCTTCCCCACCTTTCCTTCCAACAAAGTACACACCTTTTGGTATTTTGCCGCCATCTGGAGAGAGTTTTTGGCAGATGTTAAGCAAACAACTTAGAATTAACTGTTTGGTGTATTCCATACTTCCCTGCTCTGGTGGCAAAGGCTCTAAACACCTTCAGGATGCCCGGAACAGAAATGATGGGAAATGAAAGAGTTGTACAATTTCAGTGCTGCATTAATGACCACTGTCCAGAACACATATTAAATAAACATTTAATTTAAAACATTAACATTAAACATTTAATGTTAATAAAACATTAACATTAAACATCAAGTCTAGAGCCTGCGCTCTAAAGCCCATGAGCCACAACTACTGAGTCCGCGTGCCACAACTACTGAAGCTCACGTGCCTAGAGCCCCTGCTTGCCACATCTACAGAAAGCCTGTGAGCAGCAACAAAGACCAAACCAAAAATAAATAAATAAACTTATTAAAAAAACCCAAAAACATCAAGTCTATAAACATGATGTAAGATTTCTAACTCTGATTCTTCTAGTGCAGGCAGGCGCTTACGTCACATTACCTCTCCTCTCTATTGCACCTTCCGTCAACCTATTTTAAATCTCCTTAGAGGACAACCTTGAGAATTACTTTCTTTTTTGGACGAGAGCACACATCTGCGATGCAATGCATACACTACAGCTATCTAATAACGCACACCTAAAAAATATAGCGGGTGTCACACTGTATCCTTAAATACAAGTAATGATGCCCCCGGGGACATGGTGTTGAAAGTGAGGAAGGAAAGTAGGCTGGAGAAAGCGCTCATTTATTATGTAATACAGGATGAAGGTTAGTTTCGGGCCCTGGCAACCGGTTCCTATAACCATTCTTTAAATCTTTCAACTATAGTATTCAACTTGCTCTATTTTACAGACGAGCTAAGCAAGAAGAGAATGTGAAAAGAGAATGTTAAATAAAATAAGATGGGCAAGAATTAGAATCTCATTCTCTCACAGATCAAAGGCAAGTGTCATTACCTTGAGAGCAGGTTAAAAAGTGTCGGTATCAATATCTGAGGACTTTTGAGTTTCTTTTTGTGCTGCAGTAATTCTAGGATGAGGGTTGTTCTTTGCCAGTAAGAACCTCCAACTTCCTGAACAGATTCTAGATCTTGTGATTTTCTGGGAAACAGACAAGACAAAAAGTTAGAAGAGCAAACATTATCAACGCTAATAAGTAAAAATTACTGTATCCGATTATGCCCAATTGATGGGTATCAAAAAATCACAATGGTTCCAAAACATCCAAGGCCTGGGGGACAACAGTGTTCTCATGCATTCATAGCTCTTACTTCTGCTGCATTTTCTGCCTCCTTGTTTGCTGAATTGTGCCTAAGGACTTAGTTTTATCTGGTGGCTCCAGTTCTATTCTGACTTGTTCAGCATTAACAGAAATCTGGAATATGAAGGAAGAATGGGTGATGACAGGATTCCATGGGTGAAAATTAGAGCAGTTTACGTTGATTCAAACAGATACAATGAACATGTTTCTGTCCACTCTGTCCCCCTACAACCCTATAGCCCAGCCCAACCCCCAAAGGCAAATATCATTGACAATTTCTTATGTATTCTTGGGAAATTTTCCATATACCGACAGCTCTATAAATATTAAACACAGACAGACAGACAGACACACACACACACGCACAGAGGAGCATATTATATATACACACTGCTCTGTGCCTTAATTTGTTCCACTTAACTCATCTTAGAAATCTAAGTAATTATGTTAAAATTCTGAAAACTGCAGAATCTGGATACTAAGACTTTACCACACTATTATCTATTTTTGTGAAAGTATTTTCCTAAAAAAGCACAACAAAGCAAAACACTGAGTAACTAGGTGGTTATTCTGATCTACAGCTAGGTTTCAATATACATATAAACCAATGAGCAGATTCTCAATTCCATTCTGTATGTCATTAAACAACTATTTAAATCAAGCAGAATAATCCACGACCCAGCTGAACATGGAGCCACCATTCATTCCTGTTCTTGCATAAGAGGAAGATTCTCCCTAATATGAATAAGATCCAAACTAACATACACCCTACGTGTTCAAAACTATAATTATTTCATACAATAAAAATAATGATGAAGACTTATAACGTTGATATTGCACTTCTCTATGACCTCCTTTTCCATGATTCTGGTTAATGGGAACATCTGACTTCCTAAAAGCATTATAAAATGGAGGAAGCTTAGGGCTTCCCTGGTGGCACAGTGGTTGAGAATCTGCCTGCCAATGCAGGGGACATGGGTTCCAGCCCTGGTCTGGGAGGATCCCACATGCCGCGGAGCAACTGGGCCCGTGAGCCACAACTACTGAGCCTGCGCGTCTGGAGCCTGTGCTCCGCAACAAGAGAGGCTGCGACAGTGAGAGGCCCGCGCATCGCGATGAAGAGTGGTCCCCGCTTGCTGCAACTGGGGAAAGCCCTTGCACAGAAACGAAGACCCAACACAGCCAAAAATAAATAAATAAATAAATAATAAAATCCTACACCAAATGTATAAAAAAAAAATAGAGGAAGCTTAAACATGGTGTTACTTGCAAGAGAGTAAACATCAATAAACAAATGGCAGGAAGTTTGCAACTTACCCCTTTAAAAACACTGCTAACAGTCTGAGCACAATGTGAGTTTTTACAGTTCACCAATAAATCAAACAATGTGCACAAAAGCTTCTGCTGAACCTTTTCATCTGAAATAGCTGCAAAAAATGGCTTCGTAATCTAGAGGCAGAAAAAAGGCAATTGAGATAAATGAACAAACTTGAATTCCAAACATGATCTATCATTCTCTTTTACAATGTGAAACTGGTCTCCATTTTGTCAGTTTAAATGACTCATGAACATCATTCAGTTTTGCAAAATGGGTCAAATATATCATATTCCTTTAAGATATGCCCAGTCTATTTTCTTGAAGTAAAACATTACAGATTTTTGAAAGCCTGAACATGCTTCAGTTTCTGAAAGAAATCACTAACCTTTTCGAGGGCTGTAATCTGAACGGTTGGCATTCCTGTGCAAAGTTCCTTTGTTGTGTGCACAGCTTTTATAAATATATCTAGACTCTTCGGGTCCTTATGTAAAAGGGAAGCTGAATGTTCATTATATTTTCCCAGAATGAGATGCAGAGCAATGAGCTCATCTTTCAGGACAACTGTGGGCTCCTTCTGCATCTTTTCTAACAGTTGCTCAATCATAGGCAGCAGCTGAGAAAGCACCATCTAAAGTTTGGAAAATTTATTAGTAAATAGTTATCTATATGGATATAAGTTTCTGCTTGCTGTACAAAGATATCCAAAGATATGCTGCAAGACTGCAAGCTTAGCCTGGAGGAAAAAAAACAATAAAATAATGACCTCTTAAGACACAGGGATAGCTATTAATCCAACTAAGGCACCCAGGTCCCCTCTGACAGTTCAGTCTATAACAGTCAAAAGATCCAAACCCTTTAGAGATGACAGGAAAAATAATCTGTGAGCATCCTAACACCTTCTGAAAACAGGAAATACAAACTAAAGTTTTGGACTATAAAAATAAATTTTAGTTTTTCTACACTACATTTCCAATGCTGTGTAATTAATATTAATTAAAATTATGTATCTGAAGTCTTTAATAACTCAACCAGGAGTCAGCAAATTATGGCTTGCAGGCCAAGTCCAGAGGACCATCTGTTTTTGTCAATTTTGTTTACTGAAACACAGGCATGCTCATTTGTTTACATACTGTCTGAGGCTGCTTTCGCAACACGATGGCAGAGCTAAGTGGCTGCAACACAATCTGTATGGCCCACAGAGCCTAAAATATTTACTACTTGGTTTTTTACAGACCAAGACTGTCAATTCCTTGTTTATACCAGGGACGACACAGAGCTGATAAAGGCCATCTGTTTGCTGACAACAAGACAATATAATCAAATGGCTTTTACTCCATTTGATCCCTCTTTTAGTTCTGCAAGTTGCAGTCAGTCCAAGAACGGTAAGGTCCACGGGCATTTCTGGAACACGAGGATGAGGAGCAGTTTTTCTGTACCAGCACAAACCACCACACAAACATGTGATTCACAACCTCTTTCTTTTGAATCACAGGCTTCCTTGACAACATAATGAAAGCTTTGGATTCTCCCCACAGAAAAATGTACAGCCACATACATTTTAAAAATGAGTAAATGATTTTGGAATGTGCACAGACTTTTATGTTCAAATATATTATTTTGTGGAGGATTTTCACCTGAAGAACAAACAAAAACTAACAGTTTTTCAGCAGTGCATCGTCAGTGTTTTTCCCTGTGTAACTGTAAAATTCATTTAAAATCACATCAATGATGAGACAGGGATAACACACAATTTTTAAATGGAAAGAAACTCACTAATATTTGCTTTTTGTATCCTGTATCTCTTTTCTCCACCTCAACTCTTCCCCCTCCCAAATTAATAAAATGTTCACATCTGAGTGTATATATGCAACTCTCACAAAGTCTTACGCACACGTGAGCAGTTACAATAATCTTTAGTAACATCACGTGGATTGGACAGCCCACTTAAATTGCACATACCTCACTGTTGACCTCCTGAAGTACTTTCATCAAATCTTTTGCAATATAAGATGGGCAACTATATACACAATAAAGTAGGTTTTTCAAAGTTTCAGACAACTTCTGATGAGATTTCAGCTTCTTTTCTCTCTGTAGTTCCTCAAATAAAGTAGCCAAATCCTGGGATACAAAAAAAAAAAAAAACCGGATTGGAAAAAAAAAAGTTACATGTACTACTTATGGAAGATTCTTTCCCAAATGATGCGACACTGCTCATGATTTTCAATACCCTTAATAGGAAAGGGTATCACTACCCATCAGGTAGCTTACTATCAAAAACTAAACATTGGCCTTTTAGCCCTTAAAAAGATAGCAGAAATGAAACATGGCATTGCTATCTTTTTAAAATGGGGGAAGAAAGATGTGCAGACATTGACATATCAATTTCTAAATTCAATGACGTCGTCAATAAAAATCCCTGCAAAGCAGAATGTCAAGAAAGGAGAAAAAGGTTCATGTGTCCACACGGGCATACACACTCTCAATCTTCCTTGCTACTGAGTTTACCTGAGCAACATAGGTGGCATCTGAGGTGATCTCCTCTGCTTTAGGAACCACATGATCTATGACCAGATGAAACTGGGATGCCACTCCGCTGAGGGCCTGGAGACAATGAATGGCAGCCCTACGTACTTCTTTTATGGGGCTTCCCAGATTAATGAGTAGAGATGTCACCACTAAAACCAAAGGGAAAAAAATTTAAGTAACGATTCAAAACATTGAAACAGGGCTTCCCTGGTGGCGCAGTGGTTGAGAATCTGCCTGCCAATGCAGGGGACACGGGTTCGAGCCCTGGTCTGGGAAGATCCCACATGCCGCGGAGCAACTAAGCCCGTGAGCCACAACTACTGAGCCTGTGCGTCTGTAGCTTGTGCTCCGCAACAAGAGAGGCCGCGACAGTGAGAGGCCCGCGCACCGCGATGAAGAGTGGCCCCCGCTTGCCGCAACTAGAGAAAGCCCTCACACAGAAACGAAGACCCAACACAGCCAAAAATAAATATAAATAAATAATAATTATAAAAAAAATTATTAAAAAACCCAAAAAAACCCCACTGAAGGAGTATAAAACTTCAGTAGTACCAAAGGGTGCATGATGCAAGTTTTCCTCTCAACTCAAACTCCCTCTCTGAAGACCAGTCACTGTTTAATTATTTGTTTTCTATGCTAGAGAAGTGTTAGACATTTTCGGTTATATTCTTTTGAAAACACACAAATGAGACCATAGCATACATATCCTGTTCTGCACCAACTGCTATCACATCTCAATGTATATTGGAAGGGTTTTCCATTTAAGTACATACGTATCTACATTAAATATCCTTTTAAAACTGTATACAAATGCTCCATTGTATTTTACTTTACTGGTTACTGTATTTTACCTTACTGGTGAAAGTTTAGATTGTTTCTAGTCTTTTGGCATTAAAACTGCTGCAACAAACACCCCGTACATACATCCTTGCACAAGAGTGCAGAGGAAATAACCCATTTGTGCATGATACTTTGCAGATATTTTGTCCTGAATAGATGTTTGTTTTCACTTTCTTTTTGATGTGGAAATTTTATAGCTTTATAGAAGAATTTTTCTTCTAGTTTTACATGTTGCTTTGAAAGGTGCTCCCCACTCTAAAAGAGTTTTAAAAGTATCTACCTCTAGTGCTCCACATTTTCTTCTAACACTAAAGCTAAGTTTTTTTTAATGTGAAATCTTTAGTTCAGGTGAAATTTTTGTCTAATAAGGTTAGAGTCAAGCTTCTTTAATGTTTCCAAATGGCTAGCAGATGTCCTGTTTAACAGTCAACCTAAGAACCCCACAGATCTGGGATGTCAGCTTTGTCATTCATACATCTCATTAGTATCTGAAACGTATCTATTTTTGCCTACTATGCTTCTAGAACCATGTTCAATAAAATGATGAATTTTAACAGGAATGCTTTTGTTTCGCCAATTACGTGGCAAAAATACTAGCTTTTGATTTGGGAAGTATTTTCATCATGTTACTCCTACTCTGCTGTCACTTAATTAGGAGTAATTACTGATTTTTATCTCATGCCTTTTCAGATCTTTGGACATGATTATATGGGTTTTCTCTAGCCAATTATATAATAGAATATCTTGTTTTGAACCAACTTTGTATTTTTGGAATGAACTCTGGGGAAATGTTTACTTTCTAAAATAATGTTGCTGGACCCAGCAAGTATTTTATTTAGAATTTTTGCGTCATTATTAAATACAGCCATCGTCTTTTATCTGTAAGGATGTTGTGCTGGTTTTAGACAAAGAATCTGGTAGCTTTCCTTGGTTCTATGCCCTGCCCAGTTCAATAACATTGAAATAACCGGCTTCAAGGACCTGGTAGAAATCAAGTGAATCAGGGTTTTTTGAAGAAAAGTCTCCAGGATAAAGAGACATCTAAATTCCTTTTATGGTAATTAGTTATTTAAGCTTCATTCCATACTATCTACTGGGGCAAATTTTGGTGATTTTTATCTTGCTAGAAATGATCCATTCTACATATACTACTTCTGGAATGCTAAGAAAGAGTGTGACAAGCTTTCATACTCTTCCAAGAAGGTCATATGAAAGCTGGAAATCCTTCCTGGTCTCCATGACATTAATTTATAAAGTAAAGCCAAAAATGAACAGCTGAGAAGTTGAATTCATACAAAGGGCAGCATCAGGCCATGATATCTGTTTGCTAAAATTCCCAGTAGAGTGGGGCAGAGCTTTCAGAAAAAGCCAAATTCAAAAACAAAGTACTAACTACTATGGTTGCTATGTTCAAGTAAGTTACTGGAACCCAAGGTGGGTTAAACTACATTATTTAAGCAATCAGCTGTTAAGTATGTCCTTCCACTTAAAAATCTATGTGACTTCATTCTCCCAACTAATTTTTTTCAGATTTGAAATAGCATATTTTACATAAAAGCTGAAAAAAATACTTGAGTTTTGCTTTTAAACATGTAAATAAACTTACTATATTGATAAGGCATAACAAACCAACAGCAGCCTCCAGCTTACAAACATTAAACTCTTATTCATCTAGCAAAGATTTGCTCTATGCAAGCCTGAGCTGGAATACATATTTGCACAGAAAGTAAAGAAACTGGTTAGATTCCCAAGCCACTGACAAAAAGTTAACTCATACAATTATATTAATATTGCAAACCCTTTTTCTTTTGCACAGCATAATATTTTCTTGTAAATATATGAAAACAAATAACAGCCAACACTTCCTAGACTCCTAAGGGAAAAGGTATGGCTGGAAGCTCACTGTGGATTCACAGTGGAGTGCTCTGAGGACCGGTGCAATGAGGAAGCGGCCCTCTACTTGAGGCCCTGGGGGACTCTAGTGGTCCTTGAGCTTGCATGAAGAACAGAGTGCATCTCTCCTGTTTTCAGTGGAGTAACTGTGACATATCTAGGCAGCATAAATGCAAAAGTACTTCAGGAAGTGGGGAGGTGACAGAAGGCAAGAGAGCAGGGGTAGGAAGGGAGCCCGTCTTGCAGCAATACCAGAGGAAAAGTTAGGTCCTTTGGTCATGCTGTTTACAAAGAGGCATATAATCCTCAGAAGCCACTGCCTTTGATGCCAAAGGATAGCACATTTCATACCTAATTAGAAAATCTAACTACTTGTGACTTTGTTTTTTTGAAAACTCATAAGTTTAACAGTAGATAACTATTTTAATAAACTATGGTATCTCCACACAGAATATTCTGCAGACATTTAAAATATATATATAATTCTGTATTTATTAATATAGAAAGATGTTTACAATGTATTCATTCAAAAAGTTTAAATGCCCAGAACATATACCCTGAGAAAACCATAATTCAAAAAGAGTCATGTACCATAATGTTCACTGCAGCAATAGTTACAATATCCAGGACATGGAAGCAACCTAAGTGTCCATCAGCAGATGAATGGATAAAGAAGATGTGGCACATATACATAATGGCATACTCAGCCATAAGAAGAAACAAAATTGAGTTATTTGTAGTGAGGTGGACGGACCTAAAGTCTGTCATACAGAGTGAAGTAAGTCAGAAAGAGAAAAACAAATACTGTAGGCTAACACATATATATGGAATCTAAAAAACAAAAAGAGAAGGTTCTGATGAACCTAAGGGCAGGACAGGAATAAAGACACAGACGTAGAGAATGGAGTTGAGGACATGGGGAGGGGGAAGGGTAAGCTGGGACAAAGTGAGAGAGTAGCAGTGACATATATACACTACCAAATGTAAAATAGCTAGTGGGAAGCAACCGCATAGCACAGGGAGATCAGCTCGGTACTTCGCGACCACCTAGAGGGGTGGGATAGGGAGGGTGGGAGGGAGACGCAAGAGGGAGGGGATATGGGGATATATGTATACATATAGCTGATTCACTTTGTTATACAGCAGAAACCAACACAACACTGTAAAGCAATTATAGTCCAATAAAGATGTTAAAAAAAAAAAAGTCCAGGAAATTCATATCCGAAAAACCTGAATAAACCTTCTTTAAAGTAAATCCACCTAAAAAAGGGACTGCAATATTTCAGTAAGTAGTGGAGAAAAAATTACATTCATGGGATTTTATTGTGTAAGTAAAACTTAAAATTGTATACCTATCTCACATATAACAAAATTTTGGTTACAACTGTAATTATGTGCTCTTTCAAGGAGCCAATAAAAGATAAATATTGAGAAATTGTTCTGGGGAAAATGTATGGTCATTCACTTTGCTTTCACAGAACATTTATAACAAGTGATTTGGGAATAAAAAACTTAATCAAGAGCATGTTCAAATTCTCCACAGGCCACTGTCATTCCTCTGGTACTTAAATGATTCCGTCATCCTCATCAACTTGCTCATCTTCAATCACTACAGGGTCTAATTCTGACAGATCCTCTCATTTGTCAATAGCTTTGCAAGTCAATCCACTTCTCAACAGCATGTTTATCAACTTTGTGAAATTCTGCATCTTTTGCAAAACTTACAACTTACTTTATAAAAACAGAAGTTTTATTTTTGGGTGTTTCATTAGTGAGCGCCCAACCTGAAAATTACTTTATACCTGATAAAAGAGATAAATCCAGGAGGGTTGCCTGAATGGAGACCAATTTTATAATTAATCAGTTGAATGCTGAATTGTATTATGATGGTTTGGCTTCCCTAGACAGCCCAGTTACTATTCAAAAAATGAACAGATGGATATTAAAAACCCATGATTAACCACCTGCCATTTTTATTATCTGTTTTGGTGAGATTTTGCCATTAACGTTTAGAACTTAAAGCAATACTTAGGAGTAACCAAAAAGTCTACAAATACACAAAAATATATACGCACACAAATACATACATACACAGACAGAAAGAGTGTGCACCCACACTAATAAAAAAATAAAAAGAAATTCTCCAAACTACAATCTTCACACAGTACACGCGGAGAAAGCATTACCATCTGGTCACGACGGAGCAGAACGACGCTACTTGTAGTACCTGGAGAAGACGCGGATGCCAGCTGATGTCTACACTGAGCCTTCTGAGAAGAGAGCGTTGCACAGCCCACATAAAGAGCTTGAGTCTGCAGCACGGTTGTCACCCTGCAGTTAAGTGGATTTGAAAGGCTAGAACCATAGGTCCATAAAACAGAAAAGAACTTGAATAACTGGAAAACATCTTCTAGATGTACCTAAGTTAAAAACAAAACACAGTGAAGTTTAATTTAATTTTTACTCACATAAGCTGGTTCCAAATCCTCTTCCCACTAGTGTACAATTACAGAAAACAATTTATTGCAACGTTTTGCTTTGTCTAGTCACTTAAAATTATTCTCTGCTTGGTACTTTAACCGACTGGGAAGGGTGTGAAGGAATTCAGACGACTCACTATAATTTTGCACTTGAACACATTTAACAACAATGGAAAGGATGAGGTCACCAAGCAGAAAACCAAGACAAAAGTGATGTCGGGAAGCCTCACTTAAGAAAGTACTGTGAGGGTGGAGTGAGTAGTGTCAACTATGTCAAATGCTGTCGAGAGGGCAAGTAGGACAAAAGCAAAGAACTGACCACTGGGCCTGGCAGCACGGAGGTCACGGTGCCGTGATGAAGTCTCTTCACTGAGCGACTGCATATCCTAAATCACCTCTCTGAACTGCAGTTTCTCGCTGGTAATGACAGTAGTCAACCGAACATATCTGGCCATTGTGATTATTAAACACCTGAGCAGGCCTAACACGTGAGGAGGCCGGCAGCAATGTCAGTCTCCGTCCAACCTACCGACTGGTGTCACGAATCAGCACTGCTTTACAGGGTCTGCATCCATCACCACACGCTCCTCACTGTCTAAAAGTCTTTCATGTTCATTAAAAACTGTCATAACTCAAAGAATCTACAACATCTTCTTCCAGGGGAGAGTCTGCCTGAAAAAGGTGAGCTGGTACCTTCATGAAAAGTTTCATCAGAACCCGAAAATGGACGGTGTCAGCACCACTGAGAACCATCTCGAAGAGCCCAATGAGCAAGCACAAGTAGTCTCTGCTGTCTTCGTTCAGCTGTTCAGGATTCCACCAGGTATTGTCTACGGGCATGTGAAGAGAAGGAGAAACGGTGCATAAACTTATGCGAATACAACGCTGGGAACTTCTCATTCAAGACATAGAACAAGTTGTGGAATCAATAACTCAGTTTTCCACAGTATCACATTCAAAAGATTCACAGCTTGTCCTACCTTTAGGAAAAGATTTAGGAGCCTTTAGTGCATGAATAAAATTTTTCAGTGAAAACACGAGTAAAACTGAGTCCTCCACAGCAGTCCTCTGGGCGGTCTTGAGCTCTTCTACATAATGTGCCCACAGCTCCAATGGTATCCCTCTGTCCATCATCAGCTCAAAATTCCATTCCGAGGGGATCTCCTGAAATGTCAAAGGAAGCAAAAACAGCACAAGTTTAACGGGGTTCTGAACGTGGGTTATACAGATGGACTGCAATGGCTATATGACTGGTAATTTGCAAAATTCTGTCTATATGTGTATTTGGGTGGGGAGAGGAATAATAGTTTTAATCAGATTTTTAAAGAGATCTAACCATCACTATTCACAAGACACAAATAAGTTCATCATGGCTTCATTTTATCTATGTTTTCTTAAAACACCGTCCCTAAAAACAAATGTTATTCATATAATTTATCCTTGTCAAATAAAGGGTAGGCACGTTTCTAAACAGAAAAATAAGGTACTGGATTTCCAAGAGATCCTTAAAGGGACTTTTCTCGTTTCATACTTTTACTGCTTATCTGAAGAAGGTACATGGTCAAATCCCCAAACTTGCAGATGATTCTAAACAAGAAGCAAAACGTTAAGGTGCTTAGATATTACACTACAAGTGCCAAAAGGAAGCATGAGAAATGGCGCAGGAAAACAACAAACGAGACTCCATATAGGTGAGCGCAGAATAATAACTTGGTAGTAAAATAACCCAAAGCCAGACTTTTAAGATAATGTCTCTGGTGAGGGATTTCACTGGCTCAAAGTGCTGCTACCGCCGAAAAGATGCTCGGGTCTCTCAGAAAGGGCATCAAATATAAAACCACCTGTTATCTACGTATGTATAAAACACTCGATTTGTCCACACTTTACCACTGAGAACAAATACAGTCCAGGTCACCACACTTTCAAAAAAATAAAGAAAGAAGTTAAGAAGGGCTCATCTGGGTATGTGGGTGTGTATGTATGTATTTATTTGCCACGCTACGTGGCTTGCAGGATCTTAGTTCCCTGACCAGGGATCAAACCTGGGCCCTGGCAGTAAAAGAGTGCCGAGTCCTAACCACTGGAATGCCAGGGAATTCCCTGGGTTACTTTTTAAAATATGAAGATTCAGTCTCTTAAAGTTTACATAAATTTAGCTATAATGGCTATGACCAGAACTTATAAAATCCTGAGGGTATAAGTGAACGTCAAAAAGATGGGATTTGTTGAGCAACTCCTACAACAAGGAACCCTCTGAAGTCTGGAGAACAAATAAAAACAAGATGCTATTAAGTACAAGACACTATTCTATGGCAGATATTAAAAGAAATAATCTATAACCCCAAGGTGTGGTGTTTGGTAAAAATATCAACAACTGAAACATGTTCCTTAGTAAGACTGTCAAAGATAATAGTACGCTGGCAAAATCCAAATTAAAATAATACAAAAGATCTATTCCAGTAAACAACAGAATGAAACAATACTTTATTCAAGCACTAATATATCTGGTGAATTCCTCACCACTAGACGTAGTTAAGTATAGCTTGGATAATTACCCAATAAAGATGATACAGGGGAGAGTCAACTATCAGACACAAACACCACAAACGTGAAATTCCATGATTCAATTAAATTTCTTGCAAAAGGAAGACAGCGCCTAATCCACTATCTACTGCTACCCAAGGCTGCCTCACATTTCACCCCTAGAATCCAAAGACTCAGCATCTCAGCCCCCGATTTTCAGTTCTGCTGTGATTAACAGGCCAGGCAGTCACTTTTCTAACATTCAACTTTCCAGAGAGTTTGCACTCCTTACCACTGTAGTAATGACACTTTCGAGCTTCTTTATTTTTTTCTGCAACAAACTGAAGACTCTTGTCGCAAATGGAAAATGAGTTTCTTTTAAAGATGAACAGCAGGAGACAAGTACAGCCAAGATCACGTGAAAAGTCACTTTCTGCTTCAGGCTAAAGGACTCCTTTTCTCCAACACTTATTAAATCCTCCACCTTGAAAAATAGACAGACTCCGTGAATGGTAGCTCTTGGTTTGCATAAAAACAATTTTCTCTACCTCTGCCTATCTAGGTATCATGTATTTCATATTTAGAGTGAGATGATAAATATAAAACCTTAAAAAAGTAGTAAGCATTGATTTCTGGGTAACTATAAAAATAAATAATTTCAGAAATTATAACGAACACAACTGCACTTGCCAACTGGACGTTTTTATGCCTTTAAAAGATTTACTAAGGCAAAAGAAAATTTCTCCTCTTTTAGATTATATTTTGCTATTTAAACAAAAAATATGACTTTAATATTTTAAATGAGAGGAGAAAAGGTTTAAAAGTAGACATTATATTCCTACTGGTCCAATATAAAACCAGGATGAAATAAATTACATAAAATGTTAAGGATTTCAAACAATCTGCAAAATATACTAAACACTATGTTTTTAAAACAAAACAAAGTACTCAAGAATGGAAAAGTTATTTTAAAAAAAGAAGAGGAAGAATCTAGTAAAGCAAACACTGAGAATCCAATAAGATTATGAGAAGGAAACCCAGGGGGTTGACTTCGACAACATACCTACCATCTTTAACATTGAAGAGGGATCCCCTGAATTTATATTATCAGCCAGCAACTCAATCATCTTCTGACTTGCTACACCAATTAGTTCTCCTGACTTTGTGCTTTTAATCACATTTTCAAGAGCTGTTTAAAAAAAAAATAATAATTGAACACCAGAGGGCCCTTATGTTACTAACACTCACCTAAATATCATGTCAAGTAAAGAATTTAGGCAAAAGTTTTACAATTTTCCTACGAAGGTTTGCTTTTTATTTTTCTTTTCATAAAATAACGAATTCTTCAGTGGGTCAGTGTTCTTTTCACTGTATACTTTCCATATTAGCAAAAATTTTTTAAAATCTTGCTGGCATGTAACACAATGAACAATTTCAAATAACAATCACTGCCAATTTTTAATTACGGTTATCTTCTTTTTTTAAAGTGTCACCTGTTCACTTTTTCTAAAAAACAACTGAATTTCTTACCTTCTTTCCAGCCTCTTAATAAAGGATGCAGAGAGCAAATTCCTGATTTTGATAAATATATAGCCATTTTCACCTCAGCAGATTCCATATCATCACTGTTGATGACCATAAATGGCAGCAGGTGCACCACCACCTGATTCGACAACTGATCATTCTCACTCAGTATCTCTGCTTTAATTAGTATGTCTGCTGCTATCTCAAGCACACTGTACCTAAAAGATACATAAACACATTTGGTTGAGACACATGAGAGACTTCAGTTCAGCAAAAAATCATTGTTACATTTTTCCAGCTCAACTGACACCATCCTGGTCTCTTTACCAAACACATTATTGAGAAACATCAAGATATCACTTAAAATCCATGCTAACAAAGGAGTTATTTGGGACATTAATTTTAAACCAACTCTGTCAAATCTTTCTTTTTAAGAAATCATTAGGTTAACTGTAACATAAAACATATCACACTATACATCTCAACTCCACTAGAAATCAGAGATTCACTCATCAGTTCAAAAAATATTATCTGAACACATACTATACGCTAAGAACTAAACAGGACACAAAAACCTGTAAGACATGCTCTCATCCTCTAAGGAGCTTAGTCACTTTTCCATGCAAAAAGCTTAGGTGCCAAAAGTGAAATAACGAAAGCTCATCAAAACATTACAGAAGGTATCATGTGCCTCTGAGCTTATTTTTTATTTAATATATTTGTAATTGTTTTAATTATAAAGTGTAATATATTATCCTTGTAAAGTAGAAATACATTATATAAAGCAAAAAATTAAAGCTCCTTCCCATCCTACTTCCCAGATCTCAGTATTATATCATACACTATACGCTTCTTTTTCCATTTTATTAAGAAAAATTTCAAACATAGAGAATACTACAACAAATCCATACAAACCCAAATAAAAGTGAACTTGATATAAGAATTTCAGGCACTTCCCTGGTGGCGCAGTGGTTAAGAATCCGCCTGCCAATACAGGGGACACGGGTTCAATCCCTGGTCCGGGAAGAGTCCACATGCCTCGAAGCAACTAAGCCCGTGCGCCACAGCTACTGAGCCTGCGCTCTAGAGTCCTCGAGCCACAACTACTGAGTCCGTGCGCCTACACCCCGTGCTCCGCGACAAAACAAGCCACCGCAATGAGAAGCCCGCTCGCCGCAACTAGAGAAAGCCTGCGCCCATCAAAGAAGACCCAACGCAGGCAAATATAAATAAATAAATAAATAAATTTATTAAAAAGAAAAGAATTTCATTAATTTATTTAGGAGATACAAATACATACCATCCCCTTTTTTTTGAAAGTTCTGCTCTTTGAAAGAGATTCAGGAGATTTGAAACTGTCACTTCTGAACTAAACTGTTGTTTGAAAATCTAGAGAGAAAAAAATACCCGTAAGTAAATTTTTGCTTGCTTCAAATATGGTGTTTGTTAAACGAACTTTAAAAAATTATGAATTATAAAGAATTTATCTCCCAAGAATTCCAGTATAATTTAAAAGTTCTATGAGACCAATTTCTTAAAAGTGCCATTCAGGATCCAATTTCCCAGGATCCCTACGTATTTACTACTGATAAAAATTCACAAAGCACTTTTCCTTTTTAAAAGAACTTCCAAATATATAAAGTTGTATAATCTAATTACTCCCATGTGCTTTCCCCAACCAGGCTTAAGTCTATGCTCTCAACAGAACAAATTTCCAGTGAAAGCATAATTTCCAAATATGTTGCTGCCTAGAGCAGAGATTCATGTGAGAAGGGTAAGTAAATATTTACAAACAAAACATGCACGTCAATGAACAACAAATTCACTCACCTCAAATGCACTTATAGCTGACAAGACAACATCTATGCTGTCATCACCTAATCGGGTTAAAATAGCTTCTTTAATGAAAGACTCATCGATACTCTCCTGAGCAATAGAAAAAAAAATATTAATTTAGTTGTTGCTAAAACCTCTGAAGACTTTACATTAGAAAGGAAGTATGGTTTTGTGAAAAGCACTCCAGAATTCCAGTTAAGGAACACAGGTTCTGCTGCCCCGGATGCGAATTAAAAACTAAGCACACTTGCGTTGAACTAGGCAAACTCTAGAAGTCCTTTTTAGATGAATAATTGTTTGGTACAAACTCTTTCCAGTTTCCACTGAAAATATAATAAGATGTGCACTTAAAATACAATTTTTGCATTAAAGAGTTCATCTTGTTAAAATGAGAACCTAGATTTTGGGAGAGCACAAACTAAAGAACCAGAATGTCTAAGTTTAAATCCCAGTTCCACCACTTACTGGCTGTGCGACCTTGAGCAAGTTACTTAACCTTCCTAGGTCTCATTAGTCTCATCTATAAAATAGGGCTAATAATAATACCTACCTCAAAGGGTTGTTACAGGATCAAATAATACATATCAATACTTAAAACAGTGCTTTAGACATAGTAAGCAGTGTTAAAAGTTAGCTTTTAATTTTCAAGGTTTTTACAAGGATGATGACACGTGCTGATGACTGCAGTCTGCCCCAAAAAGTTCATGTTTTTCTTTTAAGTAACAAAAGAAAATAAAGCATAAAATCATTCACAGTAACAGAAAAATAAGACTGCTAACCAAACTGAATATATCTCTACCTGTAGGTGGTGAAAAGAAAAAAAAAACAAGTAAATAATCCCACAGAAAATAATGTAGGTCAGAAGGTTGGGAGACAAAAAGTAAAATCCCTAAAATTCACAAAACTGAAGTCAAAGTTTAATGCCAAATGCCAAAATTTTCTCAAAAGCTAATAAGTAGCCAAATAGCTCAATCTGGAATTCGAGAACAGAACAGAACCTATGTCCAGACATTAACAGAGAAGGGAAAAGGAAATCAAAGCATGCAAAGACAGACATTAACTGCAATTACAATACTAAAGCCTGTAAGTTGAATGTATACACTGCCCTTCACTGAAAAAACTAACAAATCCAGAGGAGGACAGGGTAGGACGGGATTAAGAGTAAAAGCAGGAAGGATAAGAATGGCTTCAAGAATATTAGGAGATTGTAAAGCAATTATACTCCAATAAGACGTTAAAAAATAATAATAAATAAAAAATAAAAAATAAAAAAATTAAAAACTAAAAAAAAAAAAAAAAAAAAAAAAAGAATATTAGGAGATTCCAGGAATCCCGCTTTTTATTCTAGGCACTGAAATCTTCCTATTACAACAAAGAACAATATTCACTGAGTTTAATTATCCAACAAATCAATGAGACAAACTTACCAGCAATTTATGAAAGAAACATAATTTGTACCAGATCAGAAATGAATCAAGCCAAGCAATATTTTTCAAATTTGAATACATCTACCATTTTAAAAATTAAGTATAACTCTTTAAAAATATAAGAGAACAAAAATATTTTTAAATATTTTTAAAATTACAAATTGAAAAGTAAAAAAACTAAAAACAGTAAAATTCAAAATTAAATAAACTTAACGTGGTAATTATGATTAGCTGAAATTAAATTCTACTTGTAATACGAATCTGGTTTTAATGGCCATGACACAAGTTTAGAGTTCAGTGTGTTTATACTACTATGTGCTATGGAGAAACTAAACTCTGCTAGCATTTTTCTCTAGTCTAGAAATTTTCCAAATATGCAAATGGTAGTACATGAGATGATTTTAGATATTACACAGATGAACAATCTTATTTCAAACTGTATTAACTACAGTAAAATGTACATACAATTAGCACTTCAAACGCATGATTTAAAAGCTATGTGAAATAGATGAAGAGGATAATGCAGTATAAACTACTAGGTATAAATTAAGTTACAAGGATATAATGCATAGCACGGGGAATATAGTCAATATTTTGTATTTACTTTGTATGAAGTATAATCTATAAAAATACTGAATTACTATGTTGTACACTTGAAATATAATATTGTAAATCAACCATAACTCAATTTAAAAAAAAGAAAGCTATGTGAAAAAATGAGTCCATTTAAAAGAAACTAAAGAAAAATTAAAAAAAAAATTAACATCAGTGGTCAGCTAATACAGCAAAAAATTTGCTTGAATGACTAAAGTTTGGAAAATACTGCTCTATTTGAATCACTGCAAAGTCTTTGTAAAATATCATTTTGTTATAAAGGCTTTATTTACAAATTAAGTCAGCTTCTGTACTTACTACCAGAAGCCACCAAAATTTTAAAGACAAATGCAACTTGCAGGTACCGAAATCATGAACAGGGCTCCAAAAGCTATCATTCTGATGTCCCCAGATACGCTCATGTTAAACTTAAGACTCAAATTCAAATTTCAAAACTAAAAAATTCTCAGATAATTTATGCTCCTCTGTAAATTAATCTATAAATCCCAGGTTGAAAAACTCTTAACTAAAGCCAACCTAATCATCTGCAACGTGGAAACATATACAGGTTAAAATGGTGGCTTCTGGCATGTATGGTCCTAAATCTTTGTCCAATGAATGCCCATATTCTTTATTAGGCTTATCTCTATAATTAAACAATATTGATTCTAGGTGGTAACTTCAATTTCTTATTCTAGAATTACACTGCTCATCATAAGGATAAAAACATCACAAATGAAGGCTACCTGACACAAACCTTTGATGTTGTCATGACATTTTTCAGATGATTAATGGCCAGAAGTCTCACAGGAGCAAGTGGGTGATTCAGACTGAGCATCAAGGAGGTATCAGAATCTGCTAAAAACTACAGGATTCAGCACAATTACCACATGATCTCGCCATTCAATCTGAGCAGCACATGATCAAGAAGAACCAGAGAAAACCACCCCGAGCTGCCCAACTTATTCAATAACCACCATCTAATTTCAGAAACCAAAAAGTAAACCAAACTGAAAGTAAAAAGTAAAGCAAAATCTTTGTCTCCAGAACATAGTATGAGTAACAGCAGATAAAAAAAATTTGTTTTGTGAATGTTGTGATTTCATGTATACTTGTGCCTACATCTAGGTTTAAATTAGTGAAGTAATTCTATGAAGTAATTTTGTATTCTTTATGTATATCTGATTCCAAGGTGAAAAGCACCTACGATAAATCACTGTATTAGCGCCTAAATGAAAATATAAATCAAAAAAATTGATCACTGAAGAGAATGCAATTCATCTAAATGATGTAACAGTGACACTCAAATTAGTGACAACTTTATTTATGTATTGATAATTAGACTACGAAGGAAGTCTATCAACATATGATTTTGGAAATGAAATACCATTAAAGACGAAAGTCTAATTATGGAGGAGAAAAACCCAAACAATCATATTTCTCATCCTAACATTTATTTTCAAGGCTAATTATAAGAACTACTTAAATGTCTAACTTCTAGTATAAAGACTTAGGGCGAATCACCAGAAAATTTCTGAAGTTCTAACATAATCATGAAACAAAATCCACTTCCCTTTTCCTAATCAATGACTTAAATAGCCACACGTGGCTGGTGGGTACTGCACTGGAAAGGGTAGAGGAGAAAGATAAGGAACACCAGAAACCTAAGTTAGGCCATCTTTTGGTGATTGCTAATGAGCATCATATGCAAAATTTCCAAACAACGCTTTTCCAGAAATAAGTATCAGGTTCACAGTTATCTAAAAATTACTGTACCCTTCTCCAATTATTTAATTCCTGCCTCAGAGTCTTACTTCAGCTAACTAGGCAAACGGTATAAAATCTTCTCTCTCTATGAAACTTCCCAAACAGAAGTGAAGTAGCAAATTTCCTTCCGGAGCTCTTCAACTAACCACACAAATACCCGTAAGTGTCATAATTCCCCTGAAAAAAAGTTACCTGATACTTTCCACCACTTGCAGAGAGAGAGATAAATTGGTGAAAAAGCTCCTGTTTTTTTAGGTCTGTAATTTCCTTTAGGCGTTCCTCTAATACGGCATCTAATGTTTTGGGATATCTGGGATGAAATTAAAGAGTTAGTTCATTACTCTTAACAAAGTTATTAACCACACACACCATATATGTATAAAAGAAAAAATATAATTTTTTAAATTACTGAGATTGAGACTTAAATTTTTGACAAATGGAATACGTAAAACCAAATGATATTGATCAAGTTTGTTACTACGACTCTTTCAACAACAAAAAGTCTATATAAAAAAAATTATACTCTCCACAGTCCCCACACAACCCCTATTTTCCCTTATATTTCAAATATATTTGAATCCTTTAATTGTCCCTTCCTCAAAGGTAGAAAAGAAGAACATTATCTTTACAATTCATTCACTATATTAAGTTGCAATTTGTGAATCATCTCTTTATAAAACAAGAGGTACACATTAAGAAGGGCACAAACACACACACAACTCACCTGTTTTCTACAAGTCTGATAAGTGGAAGAAACTGCTCATTAAGCAAAGATACTTTATTAGAATCGATTTCTTCCTGTGAGCTATATGAAATATACTCCTCAAAAAGAAGGCTGCAGAATAAAACAAATACCGCAGACATGAGAGTTACTATTTATTGAATCCTACTACATTCTAGGTGCTTTAGAAATATTCTCTGTCAGACCTCTACAAGATAGAAATTAGACTCATTTTACAGATACAAAAACTCAGACTAAGAAGTCTTATAATTTGCCTGAGGTCAAACAAGAACAGCAACAAGAGGCAATACTCAGTGAGCCCTATTGAGCCATATAAAGTAGAGCAGGTTTTCCACCCTTGTCTGACTCCAGAGCCAAGCTCTCAACAGTACTTTGCATATTTAACCTCACTGAATTCACAAGCCAACTATGGGAGCAAGGGACACAAATGACACGCCCACCAGATAGGTACCTGCCCAACGATACACAACGGCAAACCGAGATCCACGCAGCCTGACCGTCAGAACTTATTATTCTACTAGCCGGAGGTGATAAGATTTAAACCTACATCCGACCACCATGACTACATTCTTTTCACTGCATCGAGTTGCCCTTCAAATAAGAAAAGAAGACGGGAGGCTGAACTATCTTTACTTCATGCCAACCCTCAGGATTAAGTTTCTAGTTGATATTTACTGATTACCAACTGTGATGTATTGTTTCAGGCATTCTGGTCCACTTAGTACTAGAAAATTTTAAACAACCACAAATTACATGTAGTATAACCCAAATTTCGTTTCACTGTTAACTTTCCATGACCACATATAAGCACTAAAGACAAACAAGAGAAATTACATTTTCTGTTGCCACAATTATTGGACTAAGTACTTATAATTAGATGAAATGGCATGGACAAAGCAAGAAATACATTATAAAGGGATACTGGAAAACTGTTAGCCAACCCTGAAAAGTATACTAAGCCACAAAAATACAAATCAAAAGCATGTCAAAAGTAACAGCTTACCTAGCCAACAAATGGTCTAAGTTGTTCTTCAAGGATATATTTGTAAGTATGGCTTCTAAGAGTCTCCTATAGATTTGACCATCCATCTCTTCAGTTTCTTCTCCTTAGCATATATAACAAATTAAAATTGATTGGGGAAAACGTTTCCCGCATGTGTATGCTATTAAGTTTTTTTACAGCAGAAAATCTTTCTACAAGAATAACTTTAAAACACGTACATAACGACATCCAGCTTTTTACCTATTTTCAAAAGTGTACTTCACCTGTTTAGTCATTTATATCTTTTCAAACCACCTTTGTATACATTACCCTCATTTATCCTTTACCTGATATTCCCTATATTTTTTAAAAACAAGTACTATCATGCCTCTCTCACAAATGAAACGGAAGTCCAAAGAATATAGTCTTTCCCCAGGCCACATTACAAGCGGTGAAGTTGGGACCTGAATCTACATCTCAATAAACTATCCTGAATACAGGCTAAACTTCATCTCAAAGCCTCCTTACCGAACCAAGAGCTGTCATCTTCCATTCCACATTTATGAATGAACGTTAGCCCTGGCTTCATTACTCATCACCATCAGAACAGGAAAAGTACACTTTCATTCGTGCTAGTCATGTTTCTGAAACTCACGTTTAAACTGAGATGGAGTTAAGCAAATCTTATTTTCCAATAAATGGACATAACTTTAGAAATGACTTTCTTAGTATGTCTTTCTTAGTCCAGTAGCAACAGGACCAAGTATTTCTTCCTTGTCTTTCTATATTTATTGAAGGGTGAAAAATGTATAATGCAAATAATCACCTTCTAATTAACTTTTGGACTTTTTTTAAATTTGGATTTTCATGCATGAGATTTTCTTGGTCTTATATTTCCAGTGACTCAAGGGAGAAAAACTGTTTTGGCAACTGGATATTTATTGTAAATGAATCACTAAAGTTCATTAAATATCTAAATGAGAAGGGAAAGTTTTACTGAGTAATGTGTTTTAATTGTTTCAAAATAATTCCAGTCTTTTTCATGTAGAGACTGTGTGAGAACACATATTTTAAAAAAAAAAACAACACTGAGCATATTACTCATTTAACAAGGATTTCCTTTAAACATGCTCCCCACCTCCAATGTTTCTCTATTCAGAAAAATAGATACATTACACAAAAACAATTAGCAGAAACTCTAAATATCTTCAAGATGTTAACAAGGATGTGGTTCCTATTTTAAGAGAATCACAGCTGAGAAAGGAAGTTTCTGGACACAACATGTAAAACCACATACCTGTAACATGATTAACAATGGAGACAACCAGATGGGGAAGCATGTAACGGAGAAGAGGACTGATGTCGTATGTTTCAGAAATCCCGTGAAGTAGTGTAACAAGATCAGGAACAGTACATAAGTGAGGAAACGGCCTTTGAAGAAGCAAGACATAAGATGTTGACTTCACAAGTTAGACAACGAATGGCAATTTTTAAAAATAGTGTAAAATTTATCTTAGGAAAAAAACTATTCAAAATAACTTCATTCACTTGTAATTATTATCATTGCCAATTCAATTATACGTACTTTTTCCCCAGGCTCTCTGGCTTCTGTCTCTGCAGGAGCACTGTCAAGCAACCCAATCCATCCTTGATCAGAGAGGGAATTCTGGTCAGTGTTTTGATGATCTGTGAAGCCAAGGAATTGACGAAGGTATCTTCCATGGTCACTTTCACCGAAATCTGACATATTATCATGTACGTTGCAGCTCTGTAATCTGGTAAAGATGATTTCAATCCCTAAATATATTTTTAAATATAAGGAAAAAAAAGAAACTGTGTTATTTTATCCTACTTAAAATGTTACTTTACTTTGACAAACTGGAAATGTCATAAATGAGAGATTAATACAACCTAACACACACTGAGAGTCAACACTCCTCGGAAGTGAAAACATCAAGATGTTGGCCCCTTTTCCTGAGGGGACATGGAAATGAGACAAGTCTCTTGAATGACAGAAGGGATCTCAGAAGGTCTCCCAACTCAAACCTCCACTACACATCCTAACAGGAGCCAAGGAGTCTTCTTTTATATGAAAACATCCACCTGTGTAAGGGAGACTTCAGTCAGGAATAAAACAGTGCCTGATTAAAGACAATAATTTTGGGACACTGGTGGGAAGCAAAGCAGTTCCTCCACTGGGAATCTGGGACGGTGGGAGGCAATGAGGCACTTGGGGAGAAGAAACACTGAGAAGCAGAAGTCAGTGCAAAAGGAATGGTAAGAGAGCCTCTGCCCTGAAGAGATTTTCTAATCCGTTCTCTTTCCACTGAGGTAACATGAATCTGGGAGAAGATGGCAGGGCCAAACAGCGAACATTCATCCCTAAGGAGCCCTAGCTAAGATCCCACTCTGGTAAGTTTTTAAGAAGTCATATTTTTTACCTATAAATTAAATCTCATTAACCACCTGAAATAAATTATCAATGTAAAAACATTGATGTCTAAGTGAAATTTTCAAAAGCAAGAAAATTCCTTCAGGTACAAAATAATCTACTTTACACATGAGCGGGGCCAACCTTTTGAACATACGGGAACAGCTTGGCGACTATATTGTCAGATAAGTCCTCAGCGGTCACCAGAGCAGACACGATGGTAGAAGCATAGAAAGTTAAGAGCACCCTCATCTGAGCTGAGCTCCCAGGATACTCAGCAAAAACCTGGAAAAAAAACCCACAAACCACACACAGTTTTAAGAGTGAAAGGCCAATCAGATGAAAGTATAAAAATATTTACAGCTCTCCTCAACTACTTCAGGCTGACACTTTAATTTTACCATATGTAACATTACATAAACACATCTAATAGTTCAATTAAATATGACAAGAATGAACAACCTTCCTGACATTTTTAGATTGTGTCTTTGTTTAAACAGTCACTGTAAATAGGATCTGGCAAGGAAGAGAATAATTTATTTTTGTAGAAAAACAGCTTTGGTGATGAAAGACTGATCAAGCTGCTCATGTGCCAAAACAGCAGTTCCTTTAAAAAAAGGGCACTTCTTCAAAGTCCCACTGTTATTAGAGAAGGCCTTCATTTGTTTTCTCGATGAAGAGGAAGCAACCTTCTAATGGAATTATACATTCATGAAACAGTTTACTACTCACCTTCACAGATTTTGTCACCAGACTACAAATGAAATCCATGAATCCAAGATCTTTGTAGCAGTGGGTAACCAACGTTCCTTTAGCTAAGGGCACTCCAGACTGCTATTATAGACAGAAAGAACCAGCTATTACTTAGGACATTCATCAACTCATCATTATTTTTAAAGTACCTTCCAAAGTAACAGCTTCAAACTGCTGCAGTTCATAAGTACGAAATATAGTCTTTCCTCATCGCTGTTGGTAAAAGATGAAATTAACACATAAAATTGTGCAAACTTTAGAAATTCAAGAGAAGGCCAAGCAATGAGTGTGGAGGTACTCAGTGAAAAACGCTCACTTATCACGTGTTGCATTTTGATATGTATTTATCTAAATCTGGATTCTCTAGATTCTTAGTAACTCTACTGGTTAAATTTGGTTTTTGAGCCAATGTGATATGGTTCCGTCACTACTTCACAGTAACACTAGTAATAGAAACAGAGAGGAACACGGTCAGCTTATACTGCTCTTCCCACTGCCTAGCACTGTGCATGGCATGTATTAGTGCTCAATAAATTTTGAATAAATCAATGAAAAAATAATTTGAAGTGAACTTTAATAGGTAAGGGGGGTTTGGATACCTGAAAAAAGTGTGCCTAGAGAACAGCAGGGTCTGTGTGTAGACTAGGGGAAAAATAATTTTGATGTTATTAGCAGAGTGAACGTCAAGTAGTTGGATTAAGAAGCTTTATTTTAGGTTGGCCTTCTCTTCTTGAACATTCTTTAAGTTCAAGTGCTTTACATGCAAACACTTAAAATTTTCTTCTAATTAAAAATTCCCATTCCCTTTCTTTTTACTAATTCTGACCATGGACCTCCTGTCATCACCCATCAAGTTAACTCATTCCACAGGCCCAGCCTGTTAACCTACTTTCATCCCCATTTGCCCTCCTGCTGGCCTGAATTGCCGTGTTCAACATTCAGTAAAATTCTTGCTAACAACATACATCTACTTTCCTCTACTATAGATGCAAACAAAGTGATAATGGCAAGTCAGTTGTTTTACTGCAAAATCATGCTATCTGATCTCAGCCAGAGCTTTCCTGTAAGACAACCATCCTATTATTCATCTGTAAATTAATTTTCTAGCATCTTCTTCACAACTTTAATAATTTCCGGAAGTCCTTCAAGTATCCTTATCCTTTTAATTTTTGTAAGTATTTTATGCATTTCTTCACCTCTAACTTGTTTTAAGCTTCTCAGTTCCAAAATTTAAAATGCCAGACAGCATGGTATAGTGGAAAGACAAGCTTTACAATCAGATCTGGATGCAAACCCCAACTCTGCCACTTTAGAGTTACATGAACTTTGGCAAGTAACTTAATTCTCTGAACCTGTCCTCATCTGTAAAAATAGAATTTTGTGAGAATCCAAGATAATAAAATACAAATTGCCTATCCTGATATCAGGTACTAAATGAAAGCCAGCTATTATTCATAACAGTTTCAACTGGAAGTTAGGAAATAAAAGTGATGGAGGTAATACTTGGTCTACTCTCAGGAGCACCAAAGACTTAATTTTTTCCAAATTATACCTTTAATGAAGGTTTGCAATGATTATAGATACATGTCATTCAACAAGCATACCTTAATTGGCAATAACCAGAACCACTTGTGCTTTGAATTATTAATTTTTAGAAGCTGTATAACCCGCACAAATATTCTTGTCTCGTGGTATGGGAGAACACAGGCAATGAGGCTATCCTGATTATAAAGATGGATATGGAACCTGGGGAAAAAAAAGCAAACAATTCTAACTGACACAAAACTTACAAGCGTGTATTTCCTTATGTGTCCAAACGGTGTAACAATGAGCTAAACCCACTTAAAGCAACCATACAACTATAAGCAAGGTATAGCGCACTTAAAGCATAGGCATGAAAGTACTCAACAGGGTTTGCCAATTCTCATGCAGTAGCATTTTAAAATATTCACTATCAAAATTGACATCCATTCACTTTCTCTCAACTTTTTTTACAATCCATTATTACATTAACATGACTTTGGGATCAATGCAGTCAAACCAACAGAAAACCAAACTGGTCAAGTAGGCAGCAACACTCAGCTTCTCTCCATGCTCCAAAGTTCACCTTCCACAGCTCAGTTTCCTCACCTCACCTAACTATCATAATCCTAAAACCAGAAGACTAATTATAAAGAAAATCATATTACTTTCTTTGAATAAAAAAAAAGATCAAATTATAACCATATTTAATTTGTCTATGAACTTTACAAAACTTGGTATTGGTCATGCCACCCTAATAACATAAGACAGATTTATTAATTCTGTCAGATCCATTACATCCTGTCTAGCCTTTAAGATCTAGCTCAAATGCATTCTTTTTCAAGATGCTTTTCTTAATTCTCCCAGCCAAGTGATCCCTCTTACATCTGTCTTAACTCTCCTATCCTTTCACCTGTACCTTTCTTACAGCACCACGCCCCTTGCCTTTTATTAGTTCTATAATATGGCTTTAATACTAGCCAAGACATCACTTTCTCCATGAAGCTTTCCTCAACTACTTCAGGCAGCACCACATGCCCCAAACTTTGTATACACCCTTATTGTGGCATTTCTTTCAAAACAGTAAGAAAGGGCAGCCTATTCATCCTTGTATTGAACTTAATGTTTGCTAAATAAATAAGTTACATGAATAAATAAATGCAAAACCAAACGAAAAAAGTACTCCTTACAGTAACGATCTATTTGGGGTAAATTAAATGCTAGAAGACAGAGGGAAATAGTACAGGTTTGATTTTTTTTTGACTGATGAATCTAATGATACGATAATGAGAAGACCCAGGTTACACTTATGTTTTCTCAATGATTCACTGGCTTCCCTTACCCCCATGCCTCTAATTAATGAAGTGGAAGCCTTTCTACTTTTAAAACATACCTAGGAGAAAAAATTAAAATGTGTCAACTATGATGTAATACCAGTGTAATGCAAATAAATGAGAAAATAAACTGAATAAACCTACTGAGACAATTTCCAAAGTAGAGTAAAGATCAGACCTTGGAAACAAAATTTGCATCTCTGCTTACCAGTCATGTGACTCAGCCAACTTAACTCTTCTACACCTGTCTTCTCAACTGTAAAATGGGGATAAGAGAAGCATCTCCCCACAGGAATGTCGTGAGTGCTGAGATAATGCGTGCAAAGTGCTTACCACAAGGCCTGGTGTATAAATGTTCAATACACATTAGCTATTATTGTTTTTCTTAAGTTATGGTATTTTAGAGAATACTCTTACTCTGTTCCCAAACCATTCTTTTTGTTATTTTGGCAAGAAGTTTAATAACACCCTTTGCCCCAAATATGCAGTAACAATTTGTAACGGCAAACTGACACGAGCCCCTCAGAACTAATGAGGCTAGACTATTCACTCAAGATCTTCAGTAGCTCTACTTCTCAGTATCAACAGAAATGAGTTCAACAGTAGAAGGGCATGCTTACCTCACCCAATACAAATCGTGTTAATCTCTTAATACACCTGATTTTTCAATTTTAAACTTTAAATGTAAAAAGATCAATGTTATTAGCCCATAATTATTTCCGTAATTCCATTTGCTACCTGTGGATCAACCACTCCAGACACTTCTGTGCCGGCTTCAGCAGGAAGTAAGGAGACAGGTGGATAAGAAATAATGAAATGTTTTCATCCAGCTGTTTGTTCACTGCTTTGGTCTGAACGCTCCGCTCCAAGGTTTTTGCTAGCTGGCTGAACAACGGTGCTTCAAAACGCTCAAAGGAAGGATCGATACCAAGCAGCTCTTCCAGGCCAGTGCATCCTAGGAAAAGGCCACTTTATTTAACAATTCTTTGCGAGCAAACTCATCTCACCCCTCTTTTACAGTGTTACTTTTGCCTAAAACTCTCTGAATTCTTTTAGCATATATAATCTGTAATACAGTCACAAACATAGACTTCTAGTTTCCAACACAGAGAATAAATCTCATCTCACCAACTAGGAGAACAGAAATACCTTTTGGCAGGGGGCCTTTTTTCTTTTTTCAATACAATACAATTTCAATACAATAATTAGGCCAGTCCTAGGAAGGCTCCTCCCCTACCCTCCAGCCACAGCCTCTCGCCCCTTTTGACTGTTCCTCCTCTCTACAGCTTAGATGACCCCCCAACCTTGTTTATCACCTGTGACATTCAGATGCCGCTGCCTATATACATTTCACGCATCTAGCGCATGGCTTTTTGTTATTCTCTTTCCCTTAACAACGTAAGTCAGGTTAGCAAGTTAGAAACCGCTAAGGAAGAGAGCGGGTCAGAAAAGAAAACAAGAAAATACACCAACATCCAGGAAACACACGCTTCCCAGAGCTTTCCTAAGTTAAAGGGTAGCTCACCAATGGCAAAGGCGGTGTCCCTGTCGATGGTGGCCGCTTCCTTGGGGTCAAACAACAAAGAGGCAACTTCATCTCTAGATAAGAGGCTGGGATCACTTTGAGGGAGGGCGAGTCGTTGGAGCTGCTGGGCTAAGGACGTCATCTTTCAGGCCAGCGGATTTCTAAACACACAGGCTAAGAAACATAACCCCGTGAGAAGCCTCTACAAAATTAAGAAGGTGGCTTAACGGTAAGCAGCAAATGCCTCACGTACAAGCAACTTTCCTCCGTACTCAACGCGGCCGCGGACACATCACCTGCTGCCCGGGGACTCGCGGACGCCGGAGGTGCAAACACTAAAGCAACAGCGTTAACAGTTAATTACAGCCCCGGGGGCCGCGCCGAACGTTTCTCAGCCCCGACTCCGCGGAGACTCGAAAACCAGCGGACACCTTACGCTCCCCTGTATACCAACCCGACCCACAGCTCCCGCTCACCCGGAGCTCCACTTCAGTCAGGACTCAAAAGCCAGCGAATCTTCACAGCAGCTCCCACGTGGTACCAATAAGTCCAGCTCTCGCCCGGAAATGTGGAGCACTCCTCGCGCGAACTTCCGGTCTCAGGCACTACGGCAAGTGAAGAGGTACAAGCTTGCCCGAATGAGAAAAGGCGACTCCGCCCCCAGACGGCAAAGCCCTGCCCCTCCGCCGCGCCGGACTTCAGGCTCAGAATCTGCGGTCCGCTAGCTGGGAGCTAGTGGTCTGTTTTTGGCTTGTGGCTGGAAGTTTCAGTTTCTGGGCGGGCCTTTTGTGAGCTTTAAGGTTCTGTAGCCGGAATCATTCATTCAACATATACGTATCCAGCTTTTACTAGGTACCGGCAGCACCGCGCAGTGGTTAAAACTGTGAGCTGCGAAGTCACAGCCCGGGTTCGTATACCCGCGCTAACGCCTTTGGGCGGTGTGAGCTACACCGAATTCTCATCTCTCTGTTTCTTACCTCCTCTATAAAACGAAAAGAAGCTGAGAATTTCAGGCGATGAGCTACTGATCGCGGTGCGAGCCGCTCCGCAAATTCTGGACACAACCGTCCTGGGGCTTGGGGGCCATCCCTTCCTCCGCTTTGCATTCTTGGAGGCCACGCATTGCTTTTTGTTTGTTCGTTGGTTGGTTTAAACTAACCCTGGTGAGAAGTAATTTACAAACGAAATCACACACTTCAGTTAAGCAATTCGATGAGTTTTAACAAAAGAATAAGCAGGTAACACTATCTCCCCATTCAAGACGTAGAAAGTTTCCATCGCCCCTAAAAAGTTCCCTCTTGCCCCTTTGCTGTGCTGCCCACCCCGCTGCCGGCCTCAAGTAACCATTGGTCTTCTTGGTGTCACTATAGATTGGTGTTGCTGACGAGTGTCCCATATGGATATACCACAATCTATTCCCAAAGCAGCGGTATGTGCCCAAATGGAGTGAACTGGCCTCTGCAAGAAGCTGCACCGGACACAGGAGTGAAATTGGATATCCTACCTATCTTTTTTGGATGCATTCGTTTCTCTTAGGATGTGGAGCTCTTCGATGCCAGGGTGTCAGTCTTCTTCCTTGGAGACTGGTGGAAACAGAGTTACAGTTTGGGGGGCTCACTTCTATACTCCATGCCGATCTCTCCCTTTTGTGAACACAATCTTCTGTTGTGCTTTGCTTTAACAGCATTTAAAACAACCAAAAAAATCTTTTCAGTTATTTCTACAGAGAGTTAATGATCTCCTTTTGCATGGGGTGTTGATTGCCTTGTAGTGTGGTTTTTCAAGTTCTGGTGGTATCTCTTTCATCCTTAACAACAGATCTCTCAAAGGAATTTTTTTTTTCTTTACCAAAGTAGTCAGTTTGGGGAGAAGTGAAAGTAGTGAGAAATGAAAATCAGGCCTATTTTTATCCACAAAGACATATTTGTTTTTTTGCCTAAAAAAAAAAAAATCTTCATATATTTAAAAGCTTCATCAAAGTGAAAATAAATGGAAAGTTACCGCAAGTATTTGGTTCAACCATTTTTATGTCAGTTCCAATGGTGTATGGTACCGTCTGAATTTTACTTTAGAAGCAAACTAGCAGGGCTTCCCCGGTGGCGCAGTGCTTAAGAAGCCGCCTGCCAATGCAGGGGACACGGGACCGAGCCCTGGTCGGGGAAGATCCCGCGTGCCACGGAGCAACTAAGCCCGTGCGTCACAACTACTGAGCCTGCGCTCTAGAGCCCGCGAGCCACAACTACTGAGCCCGCGTTCCACAACTACTGAACCTAGAGCCCGTGCTCTGCAACAAGAGAAGCCACCGCAATGAGAAGCCCGCGCACCGTAACAAAGAGTAGCCCCCTCTCGCCGCAACTAGAGAAAGCCCACGCACAGCAACGAAGACCCAACACAGCCAAAAATAAATAAATACATTTTTAAAAAAAGAAGTAAACTAGCAAAGTAAAAAGAACAAGTCAGAGATCCATAAATGTAATATTCGTTTCAAAAAGCTTTTGCCGTGATCTTGAGTTACATCTTCTTCTCCAGAATTTCTCTAGAATTCTCATCTAATTTCTCCAGAATTTAAAAAGAATTCTTTTGATATATTCCTGATTGTTTTCTGATTATCACCTCCTCAGTTTTTGTGATTATAAGCCTGTCTCCTGGTTTGATTATTCAGCCGAGGACCAGAGCAAGTGTCCTTTCTCAGTTATTTGAATTTAAAATATTGGTTATAGATCATCTGTAGCTCTGCAATTCCTCCTATCTTATAATCCTCTTAATGCCTTGTGCCATTTTACATTCATTAAATCCAAAATTTTAGCCATAGCGATACATATTTCTTGATGCCAGTGTAAACATTGTTTTCAGAGACGGTATTTTAACCATGCATTCTTACATCTTATGGGGGATATCATATGGCAGAGTGATGATTCTACTCTGTATTCAATCACTGTTCATAGCAAGGACTCTACCCCAAGAAAGCAAATTCATAAGTGATTTGAATGAATGAATTCTTTTTAAAAGGATTTTTATAAAGGACTTTAAAAAAGCCCTTCCTCACCCCACTCCCCTTTAATCCAGAGCACGGATACTTTGATTCATTCCATGTGTACTTATACCAGGCTAGGCATATGGTCGTGAACAAGACAGGTAAGTTCTCTACTCTTGTGGAGCTTACATCCCACCAGGAAGAGACAGATAAAAGGCAAACAGATAAATCAGAAAACCATCAGGCAATGTAATAAGGGGTCTGATGACAATAATACAAAGCCATATGATAGGGGTCACAGAGGGAGGGCATCATTAGTCTGAGTGGTTGGAGAAGGACCCTCTGAGGAGGGAACATTTATGCTAAGACCCGAGTGACAAGTCTTGATAAAGTGGAGATATCTCAGCTAGGGTTGATCTTGACATTTACTCCAATCACAAGGGAGCTAATTTCTGCCCATCAAATACACCAAGCTTGCATTTTCCTCATGTCACTTACGGTTACCTGAAATGATCTGATTTGTTTGCATACCTATTTATTTCTTGTATTCCCTCACTAGAATACTGTCTCCATATAGGCTGGCATGGAGCCTGCCCCTATGATATTGGAGCCAGGGCAAGGATACAGAGGGACACACACCTGTCAGTCTAAATACTTAAGAGTTATAAATCAACCTAACACACTGTTACCTCGGATATGTTATAACCTCCAATTTTGACAAGTAAACCATTATAATGATAAAATGAAAATGTTTTCATACGGCTGAAAGACAGCAAAATACAAAAGATGACAGCATTTAATTACCATTATAACTGTCTGGGTACAGTATTGATTGGCTGATGATTGTGGATGAGTAATAAAGATATGTAGAGCTAATACATATCCTATATATTTAGCCCATAAAATTTTGCCTTCATTTCAGCAAAATTACCAATTATGTTGTTTAATCCAGACTAGCACTGTTTGTGTTCTATTGGCAAAAATGATCAAAGAGATTAAAAAATAAAATTTAATTACATTCAAAGTGTACAAAATTTGAATATATTTTCATAAAATATAAATTAGGTAAAAATCAATACATTTATTTTCCACTTGTTTTCAAGAGAATTATATTCAAGAAGGCAAAAGTACAGATTATAATGACAACATTTTAAATAAAATTAAATTAAGTTAAAGGTTTTTAAAATTTTTTGGGAAAATTTTATAACCTTATTTCAATAAAATATTTTCATAAAAAATTATTCACAAGTTTATTGATCCATGTCCTTCTAGTTGCCAGTGTAAAGAATCAGTATCACCCTTCATTCATGTTATATCTATATTTACCTTTTTTTTTTTTTTTTACCTATTTTTAAATGTAAGAGTCGTATGAATTGTTTAATGTGGTTAAAGGATCCTCAGCTACCACATCCAATTTTTGAGAATATGTAGTACAGTAATTCATGAGTACCTCCAGAACCATAAATTGGAAAACAAAAGGAAACAAGAAATTACATGTTTGGAACTACTTAGAAATAATACTTTACTATGCAAAAATCTAATGTGTACATGCAGTCTGAAAGGAAGATTGTGACAAGTTCATCAATTTATCCTTTCTCTTATCTAAGCACTTCCAGATTCAAATCTTCCCCCTGCTCTGAAGCAGTGTCCAGAAACAGTACAATCCACAAACCAGAACATTCAAACAGGCTTTTTTCTTTTATTTGAGGACACAGGGCAAGAGACCTGTTTCCCTGAAATTTAAATACAAAAATCAGAGACTGGAGATTCAGAGTTATAGGATGTGCAGTCCTAAGTGGCAGTTTTTGAGGGACAGGCTTCCACATTAAAAAAAAAAAAATTTATTATGTATTTGTGATATCCATGTGCAGACCTTATGCTGGTCCAAGGATGGTGTTGAAGACAGGGCTTTCTCAAGTTTATGGCTGAATCCCTGCTACACAGTAAAGTGCATGGCATACGGTTGACAATAAATATTTATGAGCTGAACAAATGAATGAATGAATGTAAATGTGTGTAAGCTCTATCTGTATCTCCTTCCTGTTCAAGAAATATGTATCAGAATGCAAGTAAGAGTAGCATTGTTACAGGAATAACTTAGAATTATTCTAACTATAATAAAACTAAATCATTCAGAAAATTCAAAATTGTATTTTTAGCAGATTATTTGCATCATATATTACAACTGATGGCATACTATCTCCTTGAAAATGTATCTATTAATGACAAACCAAGTAAGATGTACCTAATTAGCACTGTAAATGCAGCATGTGAAATCTACATTTTACTCAAGTGCCAACAAATACATGACTAGTTCAATGACTGAGAAGTTAAGAATTTGTTTCTTCATGTTATGTCCCAAACAAAGTAATCTACATTATTATGAGGTTGAGCACTGTGGTCTTGCCACCCAAAATTGCAATGATTTTTCTGGTTATTTTGAAAGCCATTGGTAGGGAGCTGGGAGTTGAAAGAAATGGTTTGGAAATCAACCAGAGTAACTGGTATATCTTCAGGAACCAGCAGATGGCACCAGAGCATTTTCCTGACCCCGGAGTGCAGTCAGCTATACCTCCAGGTACCTTCTGTGGAGCAGTAGTTTTCAAACTTTTTAAATTTGAAAGTTATGTACAATCAAATAAAAATTGGTTCATTAACTCTTCCATATATTATAACATGTAATAAAAATAATGTTTTTCAACGTTATTTTAGAGAACCACGGGACTTTAAAATGTTTATATTGTCTTAGCTAATGAGAAGCATTCAAAGTCATCTGTTTGCTAAGTACATTAAACGGTAGGTGTGGGTAGCCTGAATCCACCCCCCGCCCCTGCCCCAGCCCCATCCTAACTTAAATTCCATTGAATATTTGCCACTGGAAAGATTTTTTTTGTTGGTTAGGGTAATGGTGAAGTAGAGAACCAAGAAAGCCAGCAAAGTGGAATTAATAGGGTTATCAGAAAATCCAGGAAACTTTGGGTGGTGCTGGTGGGGGAAGGACTTGGCTCTATGTGAGCTGGATTTGAAGAAGAATGTGGGGCAGAGAGAGGAGTTTTGGGGATAAATTGAAGAGCAGTTCCCTGTGTGAGATGATATTAGATAGACAAGAAGTAAATAGAAAAAATAAAAATCTTTTGCTTTGTGTTACATTTGGATTCTTCCTTGGGTATTTTTAAAAGGATTCTATGAAGATTTCAATTTATTTTCAGTTCAATTTGGGATCCAGACTAATATTTCTTGTAATGTAACTCTATGTTGTAGCTAGTTTCACGACCGATTTTATGGAATTATTTAAGTATTGTAAATAAAGTGACAAAAATACCATTATTTCATAGTGACATGATTATATACCTAGAAAAGTCAAGGGTTCAGTTCTAAAAACAACTGGATATAGTATGGAATATGGGAAGCCAGATCAGTGCAAGTATATACACACAGACACACAGGCACACATGTGGCGTCAAGAACATTTTATCTGTAATTGTAGAAAAACAAATTGACAAAATAAAGGTCAATTTCCAATGGCAAACACACACACAGAAGTACCTGAGAGAAAACTTATATTCACAAGATCTTTGTGAAGAAACTATAAAAACCTTTAGAAAATTAAAATGAAAGATTTGAATGAGTGGTGAAGATTGATAGCTATAAGACATTACATAAAAAAAAAAAAAAAAAGATTGATAGCTATATTATGCTCCTGGATAGGAAGACAAATATTATATAAAATTTCTGTGGGCCATCCTCAAGTTAATTTCCATATTTAATTCAGTCTTAAGAAAAATCCCAGAATGGTTTTATAAATTTGATAAAATGCCTCTTAAACGGATATAAAAGAATAACAGAATAAAATTTAAAATTCTCAGAGGAACATTTAATGGAAAAGTATAATAGGGAAGATTAGCATTATCACATATTAAAAATATATGACAAAGCACCTGCCAGTAAAAGAGCATACCTCTGGGGCAAAATTAGACAAATAGATCCCCAGTACCCAAGAGCTGATCCAGAAATAAACCCCAATTTAAGTGAGTGTTTAAAATAGTGCAATGTAAATATCAACAACAATCAGGGAAGAAAATTTTCACTAATTAATGTTGGGGTAAATAATTTGGATGGAGTAAAAAACAAAAATCAAAATAGATATGCACTTCAACCCATATGCAAGAAGGGATTCCAGATACCTAAAGAAATTATAGTTCTGAACTGAATGGAGTAACAGGTACCATTTTTACACTCTCACTGGAAACAACCAAAACGAGGACAAAATATATGAAACAATGGTTTTCAAGGCACTGTACATCAGGCAACTAAGCTGCCAGTGATCCTAGAAAGACATGACATAAACAAAGTGAGCCCCATGGTTGCCCCAGTTTACTGCCTTGGGAGAGTCTTCTGGCTGCAGCCCAAGAAGAGGAAACCCAGGCAGAACACAACGGACCCTCTGAGTTGAAGAAATGGAGCTAAGAGTCCAGGGAGGACAAGGTGGCTGGAGTTTGTGGGTCACAGTATGAAGAAGAAAGAACCTCAGAGAAGGCTCTGAAGATATGCAGAGGGTCCGCCTCAGGTAATGGTCAGCACTTGCTTGTGAGGAAGCTATCTCAAGCTGAGGAAAGAGTCATCTGAAAGGATCAGAGGGAACAATATCTGTATTCACCAGGAATGAAATTCTATCCAATCATGAGGCTTTCATCTCACTCATGTCACCAACAAGATGAAAGTCTCATGACTGGGTAGAATTCATGGAAAGATCTTGGCCTCAGAAGTGGGGAATAATTGCCCCTGACTGACCACTGCTCCAATCCCACCTAACATCTCAACAGCAAGACATGGAAGATGAAACTCTTTCCAAGTAACCTAACCGCATTCCAGAGCAAAACTCAAGCATGTCTAAAGGAAAACAAAAATAGCCAGCACCCAACAAGGTAAATTTCACAATGTCTGACATGCAATAAAAAAAAATTATGAGGCATGCAAAAAAAGGAAGAAAACACAACATGCAGTGAGGAGAAACATCAATTGAAACAGACACAGAACTAACACAGGTGTTAGAATTAGCAGACAAGGACAATAAACAATTGTTATAACTATATTCTGTAAGTTCAATAAGTTAAAAGAGACATGGGATATTAGAAAGAAAAAAAAAGACCTACATTGAACTACTCGAGAAGGAAACTACAACGTGTGAGATGAAAAATACACTGCATGGGTATAATGGCAAAGTAGATATCACAGAAGAAAAGATTAGTGAACTTGAAAGCATAGCAATAAAAACTATTCAAATGAAACACCCAGGGAAAAGAAAATTTTTTTTAAAAATGAACAAAGCATCAGTAAACTATGGGACAACTTCAATTGGACAATGTGTTTGTAATTGGAGTCCCCAAAGGAAGGGAGCAGGCAGAAAAAATATTTGAAGAGATAATGGCTGGACATTTTCCAAATTGATGAACAATGATGAATCCATAGATCCAGGAAGCTCAATAAACACCCATACAAGAAACAAGAAGCAAACGACACCAAGTCTCATCATAATCAAATGCCAAAAATTTATATAAAAACTTAAATATTAGAAAACCCAGAAAATAATGGAATTGCATATTTATCAATTTGGGGGATGTCATAAGAGAGGACTTCCTAGAAGTTTCAGAAAACAATTATTGAGGAAAAGGTCAGCAGGTATAACTACATATAAATGACAAATTTAAGTACTTCTGCTTTTTAAAATAACATGTAAACAAGCTAAACAACTTTTAAAAGACAATCAACAGAGTGAGAAAACAGCAAATATAGAAGATAAAAGGATATTATATATGTATATATGTATGCATATGACACATAGTTCATAATAATAATGAGAAAAACACTAAGATTTCAATAGACAAACAGCCAAAAATCATAAACAAATGATTCACACACACAAAATCCAATTATTAAATTTACAGGAAAATGTTGAACTCTGTTAGAAAGCAAACAATGTAGATTAGAATAATGCACCAAATATCTACTAAATCAGCAAACTTTTTTTACAAAGTAATATTGTTTATTCCTGGAAAAAGCAGATTTTTAATTTATATTTTCATGCATTACCAGTGATACTATAAAGTGGTGTCACCCTTTCAGAAGCAATTTGGAAATATGCATCAGGAATTCAAAATATGTTTGGACCCATTAACTTCCTAATTCCATATCTGGAAGTCTGTAACAGTCCAACATTCCACAGCTGTAAACAGACTGTTGTCACTTTATTGTGTGGAATGGTAGATTTTAAAAAGCATAATTATATATAATTAAATATACAGTTAATATAAGTATAAAATTTAAATTATAAACTTAAAACTATAATTTGATAGTTTTAAACAAAAATAATCAAAGATCAATTAAAAATGAAAAATATAATCAAAGGTCTTTTTCTAATTTATGCATACAAACCATTTTTACATGTCATTTTCCATTTTAAGTCAGCCTCTAATATTTGAACCTTAATTAATATAGTTAACATTTTTCTTCATAAATAACTCCATATAATTGATTAGAGAATATCTATTAACAAGTATTTAAATAAAAATGGACATTTTGTGATATGCTATTTTTTTCCAGTTTGATTGAGAAATAATTGACCTACCACCACACTAGGTTCAGCTAAAATCCATCTTCTCGTGTAGATAGATACAGTAAAAGGAAAAGAAAGAAAAGAGGAAAACTTTTTCTTATGATGAGAACTCAGGATTTATTCTCTTAACAATTTTCCTATATATCATATAGCAGTGCTAACTATAGTCACCATGTTGTACATTACAACCTTAGTACTTATTTATTTTATAATCGGAAGTTTACACCTTATGCTATTCTTTTTTAAAGGCTTTTCTTTAGCCTGGGAACAAACAGCATACTTTGAAAAAGACATTCCATTCTGGGAATCAGGTTTCTATTACAGAAGAAGTAATGAAATGAACTAACTCCATTTAATATACTTATAAAGACACTGAGAAATTTTTCAGTATGTGTCTCAGAGGACCTTTCTGTAAAAGTCATTATACTCATAAAAATTTTAAGCTATCAGCATAATTGCAGACGTTAAGGAATTGAAGGCCTTAGATTAAAGGGTGAGGTATTTATGTATAGGCAGTTATTATTTTGGACTGTCAGATAGGTAGAGGGGGAATCCATTCCATTAAATCTCCAAAATTGGTCACGTCAAAATTCTTTGAACATTTTAAAGGTTGGGGATGGTGGTATACCTTTTAAAAATTAATTGGATGAACACTAACAAAGCAAATTGTATTTTACTTCGCACATGTGGTTAGTCTTGTGTTTTCATTGAATGTGCTTTCAAACAGCTCAAAAGATCACAGAACCTTTAGGGAACCATGGCTATTGTACAAGAAGTACATCAAAGAAGATTGTAAAAATAACAGAATGAAATCTTTCTCATACCTCCTTCTCCCAATAATAAGGAGCCGGGGATCACTGTGCCACAGACGTGATTCGTTCGGAGTTTGCATGATTTATAAGTGTAGTTTATATGACAATGCTTTCTTGGAACTTATTCCATGATCGCCAATAAAATGAGTCTCCAAATACACTCAGATTTGCCACTATGTCATTCAATTCAAGTCAATTCAATGAACACTAATTACGTCTGTACAGTATGCCCGGCACTTTGATAAATGCTGGAAAGATGACCGACACACAGAGCCTATATTTACCCAGAAAGAGGCGTTAGCAGAGTCTAGTACAGAAAGCAGCCATTGAAAGTAACCTCTGCCATCTGTTTAACAGGCATGAGACCAGACATTGAGGGCACAAAAGGGGTCAGCTTTCCCTGGGGAGTTCAACTTCCCAGAGAAGGTGACATTTGAGCTGCATCTTGAAACGTTGAATAGAAACAAACAAGGGGATGACATGCCGGGGGACAAGTCATTCTGGGTAGTGGGTCCACCTGTGAAAATGCATGGAGATACAGAATAGAGAGTTCGGAGAACTGCCAGGCTGACACGCCCAGAACGTGGGGTATGCTAGAAGGAAAAAGGCGAGGAAGGAAGTGGGATCGGGAGACCAAGATCAGATACGGAAGATGCTCTAAGCCAAATCTTCTATAAGGCAGGGACGTTGTAGGTTGGGTCAAAGGAGCGAAGGCTGGTGGCAGAGAGGCCAGTAGGAGGTGATTACAATAGTTCAGTCCTGGGGTTATGTTAACATTTTAATAAATTTCTCTACAGGGACTTCCCTGGTGGTCCAGTGGTTAAGAATCACCTTCCAATGCAGGGGACTGAAGTTCGATCCCTGGTCCGGGAACTCGGATCCCACATGCTGCGGGGCAACTAAACCCGCACACAGCAACTACTGAGCCCGTGGGCCACAGCTAGAGAGCCCAGGTGCCGCAACTACAGAGCCCACGCGCCCTGGAGCCTGTGCAACACAACTAAGACCCAACTCAGCCAAAAATAAATAAATAAATAAAATATTTTTTAAAAAATTCCCTACAGGTGCCATTTAGAAATTATTTCCTCCATTTTTATAGTATGATTGATTGAAAATTTGAAAGGTAAAAGTTTTAAAACTGCACAAGGATTTTATGAAATAAAAAGAGCTACCAGAAAGGAAAGCATTAAACAAAAACCAATGGTAATTAAGACGTAAGCTTTTACCGACTTTCGGAGCTGGAGGGAAACTCAGGAGTACCTTAAATCTAGGAGACAGCTTCCAAACTGCTACTTAAGAGACGCCATAACTCTTAATACAGCAATTGAGTGCCAAAGCCAGAAGGGCACATCAATCAAACTAACCTTCCCCTGGGTAGATTTTCCATTGCTCTGTCATAATCTTTTTTTCCCCCTAGGGCTAACTGAAAGTTTTATTAGCATTAGCCTAATATCTACATATCTAAAGTTTAGCCAGAAAGAAGACATTAACAGAGATAGTTTCATCAGTAGAATTATTACCAATAGTTACAGAGTCCCTGTCAAATGCTAGATCTTAAGTACCGAGCTTTTGTCCTTGGTTTATTTATAACATACAGTATTGAAAGAAGGATTATATATTTTTAGCCTTTTTGTTACTTTTTTTTTTGGTACTGTTTCCTCCTTTTTAGTTAAAATTGCTGAAAATAGCAACAATTGTCTTCGTTCACTTCAGATGAGATTGTCAGGTCCCATATCTCTAAATAGATGTCCAACCTCCTCTGGAACCCTCAGCAAAAACTCTCAGGACTGTGCATTATAGTTTTGCAGATGGGTCAGGAAGGGCCCGGAAAAGTCCATCATGATGGCAGACATTTATGTCTTTAGAGAAAGCAATTGTTTTCCACATAATTCCACATGTAACATTTTAGAACCCAGATGTCCTTAGAGATCATGCAATCCAACTCTTCCTTTCCTAGACTAAGAAAGTTTCAATAAGGTTCCATTTTCACTGATCAGACTGGCAGAATATAAGAAGATATGTGGGGCTTCCCTGGTGGCACAGTGGTTGAGAATCTGCCTGCTAATGCAGGGGACACGGGTTCGAGCCCTGGTCCGGGAGGATCCCGCGTGCCACGGAGCAACTGGGCCCGTGAGCCACAACTACTGAGCCTGCGCGTCTGGAGCCCGTGCTCCGCAACGAGAGAGGCCGCGACGGTGAGAGGCCCGCGCACCGCGACGAAGAGGGGCCCCCGCTCGCCGCAACTGGAGAAAGCCCTCGCACAGAAACGAAGACCCAACACAGCCATAAATAAATAAATAAAAATTAAAAAAAAAAAAAGCAGTTATTTAAAAAAAAAGAAAAGATACGTGATATTTAATGTTGGTTTAAAGTGTGCAGAGGGAGCAGTCTCATGCTTGATTAGGGGAAACATCAAATGGTATGATTTTGGAGTGCAGTTTCTCACCACCTACACAAACTTAAAATATATATACCTTTTGGCTCAGTTTTAAAAAGCTATCCTTAAGGAACCTAATACATACACATGAGAATATCTGTTCCAATGTGCGAATGTTTCATGATTTTTTACTTTTTATTTTTATTTTTTTACTTTTTGGCCACGCCACTAGGCACACAAGATCCTAGTTCCCCAACCAGGGATCAAACCCACACCCCCTGCAGTGGAAGCATGGAGCCTGAACTGCTGGACCGCCAGGGAAGTCCCTGTTTCATGACTTTTAGATGGTGAAAAATTGGGGTCAAAGTAAATGTCCATCAGTAATGGAAACTGTTTCACCAATTAGGGTATCTCTGTACCACGAAATGTAAGACTGCAGTTGGAATGTCCACGATACAGTGGACAAAGTGGAAAAAGTAAATTATATGGATATAGAGAGTTTGATCCTATTTTTATTTTTAAACTACGTTTAACTGCTTATAGAGAAATGTATAGAGTGATGTACACCAAATTTTAAACGGTGGTTATACCATGGAGTAGACTCAGAGAGTGAGGCAAAGTACATTTTTACTTTACATACTTAAATGTTGCTTAAAAATTTTACAATAAGCGTGCATTATTTTTGTCTCTCCTTTTTCTTTTTTTGGAAGAAAAATCTGAGCCTCAGATAAGTGAAGTAACTTGTTCAAATCACTCAAATGGTTAGTGAAAATGACAGGACGAGAACCCAGGTTTTCTAATCCAAATCAAGACGCTTTTTCTCCTACAGCAAGGCCTTGAGAGACTTTACCTAAACATCTAGCTTCCCGCAGATCTAGTCAGATCTCATATTTCTTAAGAAAGTAGGTAAAATGTGTGGTTTCCTGCTTTTATCAAGGCAAATAAATTTTTGGGTCTCTTAAACAACAATATATCCTTCTCAAAAATTTTTTCTCTACGTACTATTGTAATCATCATGGAAATATTCATTGATGGTTACCATATTTTACTTAGATGACCAGTTCTGATCATTTCCCTAACCACTAGCTCACAAAGACAGGATCGAAATTAACCTGGATATTATTTCATAGTTGAACAGAAGACCCAGACTTCCCAACAGAGCTCAAAAGTCTATTCTCAAACTACAGAGGTATTTGCTATCATGCTTCCTCATCTGTCCTTAGAATATCTTCTGCAGTCTTACTATTGTTGTTATTTTTAGCTGCATTTTGGTATTCATGATGGATGGCACCATTAAGTAAAATAAAATATATGAAATCTTTGTTTAAAATCTACAGCAATAGTAGCTTTTTCTGTATGTTTAAGTTACTTTTACTGATTAAAAATTTCCCAGTGTGGAGTTAGAATTTTCAAACTTTAGGAATGGCCATAATTATTGGGCTGATCTTTTTCCCAATTAATAGATGAAGAGAAACATCTGAAAGTAATTCAAGGGTAATTACCTGTTTAATTGAATATTTAACTATGTTGGAAAATGTCTCTATGCTAAATAAAAAAAGATACCAAAAGTGTGTATCACAAATTATCCCTACTCAGTAAACATGTATTTTTATATGCAATCATACATGCATAAAATAAGATCTTGAAAGAAATGTATGCCAATATTAGCATTAACTCAGATGATGAAACTCTGTTTTCTGTTTTCTTCTCTGTGTTCCTTGCAGTTTCTGGTTTTGTTGAAAGAATGTTTACTTTTGACATCAGAAAAAAATGTTTGAAGACCTGGAAGCCAATTTAACTTAAAACAATACTTCCTGAATGTCATTTCTTTTTTAAAAAAATTAATTTATTTTATTTTATTTATTTTTGGCTGCGTTGGGTCTTCGTTGCTGCACGCGGGTTTTCTCCAGTTGCGGCGAGCAGGGGCTACTCTTCATTGCGGTGCGTGGGCTTCTCATTGCGGTGGCTTCTCTCGTTGCGGAGCATGGGCTCTAGGCGCACGGGCTTCAGTAGTTGTGGCACATGGGCTCAGTAGTTGTGGCTCACGGGCTCAAGAATGCAGGCTCAGTAGTTGCAGCGCACGGGCTTAGTTGCTCCGCGGCATGTGGGATCTTCCCGGACCAGGGCTCGAACCCGTGTCCCCTGCATTGGCAGGTGGATTCTTAACCACTGCGCCACCAGGGAAGTCGCCTGAATGTCATTTCTGAGAACAATAGTCAACTTTAGGCACTCCTGGAAGGGCATGACATAACCTCATATTAATTTGTTAATATGAGGCGAGGTCTAATTGAAGTTTGACCTTTTTAAAGAAAAAGTGGACTTCAATAGAGAGAGAGAAAAGGAGACTAAAAGACAAGAAAAGAGAGAAAAGAGGTAAGTAGACTGTTGATTTGCCTGGGTGGAGCTCAGATTTCAAACATAGGACATACAAAGCCGGGGGGCTTCCAAGCAGGGACTTGTGGAAGATGGTAGAGAAAGAAGGTGTGTTATAGAGTGAAAGGGAAAGGGAAAAAAATTCTGGCCACAGGAAAGCATCAGCTGTAACTGGGTTTTCCTTTCCTCACCCCACCCTTCAGCCAGGCCTTACACAGTGTCTAGTACATGGCAGGGTCTTTTTTTTTTTTTTTTTAGGGATGATAAATGAGGAAAGTGCAGCAGCTGTTTGAACCTAGATGAGATTGAGGTAGTAGCTACAATTATAGGGGAAAAGCCAAGATGGAACACACCAGCAAACTCTTGCTGGGATCATGATGTTGGTAGACAGCTCTGTTACTCAGCCAAGGCTGAATAGTCTGTAACTGAAAGCCCCGTCTAGGGTCCTGACAAAATGATTAGGCAGAGTAGACTAAAAAGGGGAAACTGAGCTAATCATCACAAAATATGAGGATTATAGAAGGAAAAAGAAAAGACCAATGATCTAATTAGTTATTTGTTGTTTTATTTTCCTAGGAATCAAGAAAACGTTGAGTAGCATGGATGGACCTAGAGATTATCATACTAAGTGAAGTAAGTCAGAAAGAGGAAGACAAATACCATGTGATATCACTTATATGTGGAATCTAAAATAGGACACAAACGAACTTATCTACGGAACGGAAACAGACTCACAGACATAGAGAACAGACTTGCGGTTGCCAACGACGGGGAGAGAGAAGGATTGGGAGTTTGGGATTAGCAGATGCAAACTATTATATATAGGATGGATAAACAACAAGGTCCTACTGTATAGCACAAAGAACTATATTCAATATCCTGGGGTAAACCATAATGGAAAAGAATATATATATGTATAACAATCACTTTGCTGTACAGCAGAAATTAACACAACATTGTAAATCATCTATACTTCAATAAAATTTAAAAATTTTTTTCATACATTAAAAAAAGAAAGAAAACATTGAGTAGGAGGTAAAAAGGTCTTAGTCATACTAAAGACAGATTGATCAATGATATTAATAGCTATTATTTGATGGACCACTGACTTTCAAAGTAAAAATATTAATATCTATCATTTAATAGGCCATTGACTTTTCCATCTTGTAAAAAATTTTTAGCCTCTTTCCATGCTTCGATATTCCACTCTGTAAAATAGGACCCAAGTTATACTTGCCCTTATTCCTTAAAAATAGTGTAAGCATTAACATGCAGTGCTGAAATAACAACTTATAAACATATCGTGATACGTTACCATCTAGTACTCTTGAGGAAAAATTCTCTAGCCCACTCACTCCTGGTGAATAACAGTTTGTTTTGGGTGAAGTTAAAAAATAACAAGGAATTATTTATAGTAAGTTCCCAATATTACAAGGGTTATTTACCTGGTTCCTTATTTTTCCTCCTCATTCATCCTAAGGTTCAAAATCAATTGTATACTCATTACCAACTCCTAGAGTGGTGGTCCGAAATAGGAAATGTAATGACAATTCCTTCCATTTTTCTTCTTCTTAGTACTCATTTCAGAAGTCATATCGAGGAAGACGGTTGAAACTATAGATTAAAACAAGAAAAACTAGATTATCTGTGAATGTCACTTGTCTAAACTATCCTTAACCAGGAACCACGCCATCTGCTACCTTTGTCTCCTATAATAGTTGATTGCATTGGGGAAGGTGGAGTGGAGTTGGTTCCTTAGAAGAAGTGGAGTTCAAGTTTTGGAGATTTTTTGTTTGTTTGTAACACTGCATATAGATTAGTATTGCTGCATATCTCCACAGAATATCTTGACATTGGTTTTAAATCTTCTGAAACCCATATGTTTGTCAAAAAACATTTATTAAGAGCTTAATATGTCCAAGGGAGTTTTGCTAGGGGGCTAGAAATACAGAGATACATAACACAGTCTTCAGTCTCAAATAGATCACACTCTCAAATAAAAATGAGCAAAAACTTCTAAGGCTTGGACTTTCAATACAAAAGTAATACATTTCACTGTATTTTTTTGATATAGCTAAGTCAAAAGAAGAACTATAAAATCACCTATTATCCTTATCACCTAGAGATAACCACTTTTAACATTTATAGACACATACATGCATATTATTTAAAAGGAATCATGTTTGAAATATCTACTGTTTTTTCAAACTGTTCCCCCCTCTCCAGGAACATTTTTCCATGGTAAAATCTCTGTTAATAGCTACATAGTTTGAGTGTACTGTAATCTGTGGGTGTCAAATTTATTTAAATATTTTCCAAACACTTAAGCTGTGGAAAATATTCCACGTTACTAAAAAAATGTATTTAAGAGAGGATTCTGGATATGTGCCACCTGAGTGAGGCTCACTTGTAACTTTACTTTCTGTGCCTCACCTGGACCAGGTAGCTGTAGCAGCAGCTAGGAGAAGCAGACCCTTTGCCATGTGTGAGGGCGAGCTGCTCTCCAGGTACCAGGGAAGAGCATGGAGGCTAAAATATCAGGAAACTCTTACGTGAAGACCATAAAGGAGAGGCTCCTGGGTAGAACATATACTGCTAAAATCTATGCTCCTTCCTATGGTAGGTTGACTTTGAATGCATGAGTGTGTCTGGTCTTCCTGGCCCCAAGAGGCAGACACATCCTAAAGTGGTCCCCACAGCCCCTGTACTTGTCTTCATGCCTTTATATAACACTCTCCTTTTGAGTGAAGATGGGACCTATGACTTGCTTCTAACCAATAGAATATGGCAAAGGTGACAAGATATGTGTGATTACATTGCATACAATTGTGACATTAATCTTGCCAGGAGACTCTCCTCCTTGTTGGCTTTGAGAAAACAAGGAACTGTTGGGAAGACCCACCTGACAAGGAACTTAGGGCAGCCTCCAGCTGACAGCCAGAGAGAAATGGAGGCCCTCAGTCCAATAGCCCACAAAGAAATGAATGCTGCCGACAACCACATGAGCTTGGACGTGGGTCCTTCCCTTGAGCCTTAGATGAGCCCAAAGCCCCTGCTGATACTTTAATTGCAGGTTTGTGAGATGCTGAAGCAGATGACCCAGCCTGGCTGTGCCTGGACTTCTGACCCACAGAAAGTGTGAGATAATAAATGTGTTGTTTTAAACCACTGTTTGCAGTAATATTGGTACCTAGCGATGACTACTGATACACAGTTCAATAATGTCCTGAGTCATCACTGATCTTGAGGCTAGGAAATAAGAAGAAACTGAGAACAGAAAGATTTTGTCTGTGATCCTCAATGGGACTGTCCACTTACCTTGTTCTATATTGTCAAGCCATAGGAGGAGAGACAGCTTCAGCTTTTATTACACAAAGGGAGCTGTCAACTTAGGCAATCTAATATCAGACCAGAGCCCCATAAGCCAACAAAGAAAAATACATCTTATTTCAGAAGAATTGCCAAAAAGAGGAGTTTAAGTCAGAACTAACAAAACACATGTTGCTGAAGATGACAGCCAACATCTTGAATTTAAAAAAAGTAATAAAAGAAGTCTCACTTCCAGTACTGGTATAGTACCTAAGATGGACGAATTTTTTTGCTGATAAAAATCATTACATCTTCATGAAATATTTTTTAAAAACCCAATAATTTAAGGGACTAGAGAATGACCCATAGCAGGCAGACACTGCAGAGAAGTTGATCCTTGAATAATGAGCCGTGTACCAGTAAGATCTCTTAATGTGACCTCAGCCCATTTTCTTATTTATTAATTCTCTGCAAGAAGCCAGCCAGGCACTGCTGAACCTCTGTGTCTGGAGTTTGTTAATCCTGCCCTATGTCCTGGCCTTTCCTTGAATCTTCTTGTCTCTGTGGACTCAGGATCTCAGTGTTCCTCACTTACCCCCAGCCAAACCCTTGATCCAGTAGTGCAACCTCTAGCCCTTCCCTTTCCGTGGCTCATTTTTCCTTTTTTTCTCAGGGCTGCAGCATGCTTTTCCTAACGACTCCCAAATTACAACCATCCTTCTTAACTACACACGAGGTGAACTTGGCCTCTGAACATCACCATACCAAATTGGTGTAGTCTTATTCGTATTGTAAGTCAATGACCTATAAGGCCCTACCTATCCCTTACATTTCTTTGGCTTCTTCTCCTATTTCTCTCTTCTTTTCTCTCTCAATTTCAGCCACATTTGCCTCTTTGATGCTTGCTGCTTTTCCAATGAAAGAGACACACTTCCACCTCAGGGCATCTGCACTTGCTGTTTCCTTTGCCTTAAGTGTTCTTCCCCCAGATATCTCCATGGCTCTTCCCTTTTTTTTCAGGTCTTTGCTCAAATATCACTCTTTTGGTGAGCCCTTACCTGGAAATTCCATCTAAAACTATCAACCCAACTCCTCTGTCATGACACGCCTACCTCCCCTTAGTACTTATTACCTAACATGCTAAATGTTTTACTTATTTAGCTTGTTTGCTATCTGTCGCTCCATCTAAAATATGTGTCGTGTATGCATGGATTGGTGTCTGGTTTTTTTTTTTCTTTTGTTAATTCTGTAGAGTTTGGAACAGTGACTGACACATGTCAATCATTACTTGTTGAATTTCTCAACTTGGCTTAAAAGTTTCATTTTCTCATAGCGTAACTTCTCCCATAGATTGGTAGGCTGGTACTAAGTTGCAGAGGTGTCTTGATGATCCACAATTATGGTTTTAATATTTCAGTTCCTTTTGGCTAGAAGTATTGATACTTGATCCTAAGTGACTAAGGCAGAAGGAAATAGAATATCTAGGGCTTCCCCAATGGACAAAGTCATGGGTTCCAAAGTTCATTTATAAGTCAATTGTTTGGACATCCTGAACTTATTTTCAGAACACGATTGGACACAGCTAGTTAACTGCAGGGAGTCTGAGCAGACTGGAAAATACCAGAACTTGGAACCAGATCTGCCCACTGGGATGGGGCAGGCCCCGAAACGGCAGGAACAGGTGCACTGCACTCAAAGGGTGTTCAATGCAGCCAGCAGGAGACATTGTCCTGAAGGCAATGGCACAGGCAGCAGTTAGGTTAGAGAGAACCCAGAGAAATGGGGGGACCCCACTGGGAAGCCGAGTTTAGCAATTGGCCATCTAGGAGTAGCGATACTTACAAGACAAGTTTATCTAAAATCACCACTAAGATAGTGCAAAGGAAGGCCAAAGATTAGAGAGAAAACATTTGCCATATGTGTATCTGACAAACGGCTCATATGCAGAATATTTAGGGAATGGCTTCAAATCAAAAAGAAAAGATAGACAACCCAATAGAAAAATGGGCAGAAGTCTTTAACAGTCATTTCAAAAAAGACAGTCTCTAAATGTGTAATAAATATATGGATATGTTCTGAGCATCGATTATAAACAGTCAAACTAAAGCCACGGTGAGATATTACTACACATCCACCAGAATGGCTAACACTGGGAAGACTGGAAATAGAATGGTATTGGAATAAAAACAGATACATAGATCATGGTATTGGAATAAAAACAGATCAGTGGAACAGAATTGATAACCCAGAAATAAATCTACACATGTATTATCAATTAATTTATGACAAAAGAGACACGAACATACAATAGGGAAGGGGCAGTCTCTTCAATAAGTGGTCTTGGGAAAACTGTACAGCTACACACAGAAGAATAAAACTGGACCACTCTCTTACATCACACACAAAAAGTAACTCAAAATGGTTTAAAGACTTGGACATAAGGTCTGAAACTATAAAATTCCTAGAAGAAAACATAGTCAGTAAGATCCTTGACATCAGCCTTGGCAATGATTTTTTGGATTTGACACCAAAAGCAAAGGTGACAAAAGCAAAAATAAATAAGTGGGACTATATCAAACTAAAAAATTTCTGCACAGCAAAGGAATCCATCAACAAAATGAAAAAGCAGCCTACCAAATGGGAGAAAATATTTGCAAAGTATATATCTGATAAGGGGTTAACATCCAAAGTAGATAAAGAACTCACACAGCTCAGTAGTAAAAAAAAACCAGTCCAACTTAAAAATGGGCAGAGGATCTAAATAGATATTTTCCCAAAGAAGACATACAAATGGCCAACAGGTATATGAAAATGTGCTCAGAGTCAGAAAGAGAAAGACAAATAACATATGATATCACTTACATGTGGAACATAAAATATGACACAAATGAACCTATCTATGAAACAGAAACAGAATCACGAACATAGAGCATAGACTGGTGATTGCCAAGGGGGAGAGGGTGGGGGAGGAAATAATTGGGAGTTTGGGGTTAGCAGATGCTAACTGGTATATATATATAGAATGGATAAACAACAGGCCCTACTGTACAGCACAGGGACCTATATTCAATATCCTGTGATAAACCATAATGGAAAAGAATATGAAAAAGAATGTATGTATATGCATAACTGAGTCACTGTGCTGTACAGCAGTAATTAACACAACATCGTGATTCAACTCTACTTTAATAAAAAATAAATTTAAAAAAAGAAAAAAAAAGAAAGAAAAGGTGCTCAGCATCACTAAGCATCAGGAAAATGAAAATCAAAACCACAATGAGCTATCACATTACACCAGTTAGAATGGCTATTATAAAAAAGACAGGAAATAACAAGTGTTGGCAAGGACGTGGAGAAAATGGAACCCTTGTGCACTGTCAATGGGAATGTAAATTGGTGCAGCCACTATGGAAAACAGTATAGACGTTCCTCAAAAAATTAGAAATAGAACTACCAAATGATCCAGCAAATCCGCTTCTGGGTATTTATCCAAAGAAAACAAAAACCTTAACTTGAAAAGTTAAGGTTGCACCCCAATGTTCATTGCAGCATGATTTACACCAGCCAAGATAAGGAAACAACCTAAAAGTCCATTAATGGATAAATGGATAAAGAAAAATGTGCTATATATTATAGTGTAATGTATATTTTATATATTTATATTTTATTACTCATAAAAATATTATGCAATATGACTCAGCCATAAAAAGAGAAGGAATTCTTGCCAATTGCAACAGCATGGATGAATTCTGAGGGCATTATGCTAAGTGAAGTAAGTCAGACAGAGAAGACAAATACTATATGATCTTGCTTATATGTGGAATCTAATAACAAACAAACAACTGAACTCATAGATAGATTGGTGGTTGCCAGAGATGGGGGTGGGAAGGTGGGAGGATGGGAGAAATGGGTGAAGGGAGTCAAGAGGTACAAACTTCCAGTTATAAAATAAGTAAGCCCTGGGGATGCAATGTACAGCATGGTGTCTATAGTTAATAAGGGAATTGGCTAGTCTCTGCTCCAGCATGTTAGGGCTGGGAAGCCTGGAAGCCAGGGGGGACTTGCTGTTGCCTTAACTCACACCCTGGTGGTTGATGCTGGTTGGCAGCTGGGACCTCAGTGGGGCTGGACCCCATACCTGGGGAGATCTCTCCATGTGGTCCCTCTGCCAGGGCTGGTCTGGGCTTCCTCACAACATGGCTAAGGATCCCAAGAGAACCAGGCAGAAGCTGTATCACATTTTTCCTTGTGGTAAAAAACATATTAACATAAAATTGACTATCTTAACCATTTAAAAAAAAAAGAGAGAGAGAACCACTTCCCTGGTGGTCCAGTGGTTAAGACTCTGAGCTTCCACGGCAGGGGGTGTGGGTTCGATTCCTGGTTGGGGAACTAAGATCCCATATGCCACACAGCATGGCCAAAAACCCAACCAAACAAACAAACAAAAAACACCTGTCCTCTTTTCAAGCAAAAGTTAGAGGAGATATTTCTCGATTTGTTGGGTTGGAAAATAAAACTATTTCTTATTTTCAGCATCTCCAGCCCCTTTGAATATTGGCAGATGTGGAGGAAATGACATTCTGGGACTTCCCGTCTCAGCACTTAAAAAGGCATTGTGGCCTCTGCTTTCACCCTCTTGGGATCCAGTTGCCTAAAAAGGAGTTCAAGATAGACCACTAAATGATGAGAAACCACATGGAGAGCAAAAGGCCCAGCCAGTCCCCAGCCATCCAGCTTCATTGGCTGCAGTGTGCGGTCCCTAACACACAATTAAGGAAGACTTCTTTGTGGTTCCAGCCCCAGGGGAGCCCCCAGCTGAGCACAGCTGCATGCGGGACCTCAGCCAATACCTCATGGAACAGAGCCAAGTCAACCCCACGGAGCCCTGCCTAGGTTGCAAAGCCAGGAGCAAATAAATGGTGGTGTTTGCTTCAAGACACTAAGGGTTCAGGTGGTTTTTGTGCAGAAAGAGATGGCTGAAATACCTAGCCCTAGGCAGCACACAGATGGTATGACATTTTCATACTCCTTACCCCAGTGCACAAGGTCCTAAAAGATCTGTTCCTCTGCCTGCTGTTCTTACTTCCTCTGGTATTACTCCCTGTGCTAGTTAACCGGGGCTGCTATAACAAAATGCCACAGACTGGGAAGCGTAAACAACAGAAATTAATTTTCTCACAGTTGCAGAGGCTGGAAGGTCAAGGTCAAGGTTCAGTTTCCGATGAGGATGCTTCCTGGCTTGCAGACGGCCACCTTCTCGCTGTGTCCTCACATGACAGAGAGATAAAACACATGAGCTCTCTGCTGTCTCTTCTTATGAGGGCACTGATGCCATCACGAGGGCCCCACCCTCATGACCTCATCTAACCCTAATTACCTCCCAAAGACTCCACCTCCAGATACCATCATAAAGAGAGTTAGGGCCTCAACATAAGAATCTTGGGAGAATGTAACTCAGTCCACGGCACTCCCTCTCACTTTTCTCCAACAACACTAAGTTTTCAGTTTCTCAGACATGACACACTCATTCCTACCTTGGGCTGTGTAACTGTTTTTGCCTGTCTGAAATGTTGTGCCACCCAGACCTTCACCGTTTCCTTCTTATCATTCATCTCAGAGAAAATGTCACTAATATTTCCTCAGCATGGCCTTCCCAGACCACCCAGTTGTAAAGTATGCCTCCTGGCCACTCCACCACATCACCCTGTAGTGTTTCATTCACAGAACTGAAGTCTCTCTGAAATGATTCTATTTGTTTGTTTACTTGTTTCTTTGCCCATCTCCCCCCATGTGATGACCACGACGATGGGCAGCTTACCTGTCACTTTTATGGCTGTTTCTCTGATGTCTGGAATAGTTCCCAGCATGTGGTAGGTGTAAATTTTAGTCTAATGAATAATCTACAATACACCTACACTGTCGAACTTTTTTTTTTTTTAAGATTTATTATTTATTTATTTTATTTATTTTTGGCTGCATCGGGTCTTAGTTGTGGCACACGGGATCTTTGTTGAGGTATGTTGGATCTCTCGTTGCGGCGTGTGGGCTTCTCTCTAGTTGTGGCGTGCAGGTTTTCTCTCTCTAGTTGTGGCACGTAGGCTCCAGGGTGCGTGGGCTCTGTAGTTTGCAGCACGCAGGCTCTCTAGTTGAGGCACACAAGCTCAGTAGTTGTGGTGCGCAAGCTCAGTGTGTGGCGCATGGGCTTAGTTGCCCCATGGCAGATGGGATCTTAGTTCCCTGACCAGGGATCAAACCCGCATCCCCTGCATTGTTAAGGCACATTCTTTACCACTGGACCACTAGGGAAATCCCTGTCGAACTATCAATAAGTGTATAATATATTTGACTGTTCATCAAACACACATTATCACACAATAGTTCATTGGGAGTTGAAGATGGATCAGATATGTTCCTTGACCTTCCAAACACTCCCCCTGGTTGCATAGGGTGTCTGGAGAAGGGCAGAACATAAACAAAAATTTTAATATAATGTGATAAACACTCTAATAGAAGTGTACACAAGAAGGGTGGAAATTCAGGTTAGGGAGCAATGAATTCTGTCTGGAGAAGCAGGTCATGGAGAACAACAGACAGGACATTTTAGTTGCTCCTTGAAGAACAAGTAGCAAATGGTAAGGAGGTGAAGGGCAACATTCCATGCAAAAGAAAGAGTGTGAATGAAAATACAAGTGATACCACTTGGCTTGATGCCAGGAGGGTGCAGGAAGGAGGGAGGGCATCAGTTATGGCTGGAGCGAGGAGCAGAACTAGGTTATAAAAGGTCCGTGGATCATAATGAAATCTGTACTTTGTCCTGCAGGCATTGGGGAAATGAGAGCAAACCCCACTTTGACAGAGACCTAATTCTGAATGTCAGGAACTTACGTCTCCTCCGCTGCAGTCCTAGAAATGGATTAAGAACCTCCCAGGTGTACACCACTAGCAAGGATCTCATGGCCCAGGGCAGAAGTTACTGAGCCTCGGAGGCTGGGAAGAAGTGGGGAACAAGGATTGGGGACCCTAAGGAGGAAGGGACTATGGCAGGAGATGTGGGAGCAGAGAAAGGCTGGGAGCAGACTGGACAAGGGTGGTGGGCAGAGGGCCCTGTGGGTGCTGAGTAATGGTGTGGTCCAGGGGGTCAGGGGCCGTGAGGGATAGCACTGTGCCCCAACCTCCTGGGGTCAATCTTTTCCCATCTTCCTCTCATTCTCCTCACCATGGACATGTGGCAGGCATGAGGTGGTGGGGAGGAGAGGGAGGTGCAGTGGCAGGACGTGGGTGAGAGCCTTTCCTTTCCACATTCAATACCAGGGACTAGTGTTGGGAAGAGAGGAACAGACGGAGTGGGGTGAGGAGGAGGAGGTGGAGAGGGAATCTCTCCCCCCCTTTCCTCCACCAAAGGTCCTATTTTCTATTTTTATCTATCTATCTATCATCTATCTATCTATCTATCTATCTATCTATCTATCTATCTATCTATCTATCTATCTATTTTTGGCTGTGTTGGGTCTTTGTTGCTGCGTGTGGTCTTTTCTCTAGTTGCAGCGAGCGGGGGCTACTCTTTGTTGCGGTGCGCGGGCTTCTCATTGCGGTGGCTTCTCTTGTTGCGGAGCACGGGCTCTAGGCGCGTGGGCTTCAGTAGTTGTGGCTCGCAGGCTCTAGAGCGCAGGCTCAGTAGTTGTGGCACACGGGCTTAGCTGCTCCGCGGCATATGGGATCTTCCCAGACCAGGGCTCGAACCAGTGTCCCCTGCATTGGCAGGCGGATTCTTAACCACTGCGTCACCAGGCAAGTCCGGTCCTATTTCCAACAGATACTCACAGTAGAACCAGGAGAGGAGTTGGGGGCGGGGTTGTCACGTGGGAGACATGGCTAACCTCAGACATGGTGTGATGCAGCGATGATTCTGCAATGGCAAAGGAACTGGGCAAAGAGAGGCAAAGCGTGTGTGTGTGCACGCGCATGCACGCACACCTCCAGAGTTATGAAGTGAGGGAGAGGGAATCTCTGGAATCACCCAGTTTGGGGGGGGGGCGGTGGAAGGGAAAGGGGCAGGTACAAGGGGCAGCATAGATTAATGTCATGCCATCAGGGACTGGCAGCCCAGGGCCGGAGCCACCTAGCAGATGGGAAGGCACATGACCTGGCTCCGTGGTTCTACTGCAGTGGCTTCTGAGGTTCTTGCCAAGAACTTCTTGATGGACTCCCACAGGACTGGTATTGGCCTTCAGTGGAAAGAATTGCTCCCCTATGGCAGGACCAAGAGGGTGTAAATTAGAGAAAAGTATGCTAGTCATTTGCTGGTCAGATTGCTTTTTTTTTTTAATTAAGAAGCTTAGAAGACATATTACAAATTTGCTTTTAAGCCTTTTCACCAAACTCCTAGACTAGTTCCACTTCTATGCACTGTTTTCCTAAAACAGCACAAAAGTCGCGAAAGTTGCCTTCTCCACCAAGACCTCATTCCATTACTATTAGAAGTTAACTGTTTAAACTTAAATTTTAATGGAGTCAGTTTAATTATTGAAACCTCATAAATGAACGGTATTTAGATAAAAATAATACGTATATATATTTTAAAGTCAAAGTATAAGAACTATGTGGTTATACAATACCAGTACTTTTTCATAGAATTGAAACATTAAAGCTGAATATATACATATATATATATTCATATATATATATATATGATATGAATCACTGAATCACTTTGCTGTACACCTGAAACTAACATAACATTGTAAATTAACTATACTTCAATTTAAAAAATGGTTAAAAAAAGACAGATGAAGAGAAAAAAACCTCAAAAATAAAAGATATCATCCATTCAATTATATAAGGAATATACATAAGCTTATAAATAGGGTTTATTAATTTTTTGAGCATTATATTTCACGGTTTGTTTTGTTATACTAGCAACTAATATCTATTAAAAAGAAGGTTCTGGAATCTTGCCCTGGCTTCCAGAATTCTTGGGGAAAATTTTTCTAGAAGCGTTATTTCTGTGCACCCTCCATTAAAATAGCCCTGCTCACATGTATATGATTCATTCGTTTGTGTACAACCTACTTGATGGAAGGTGCTGTGGCCACTACTCTGAGATGTCAGATATATAAGTATATACTTATATGTGTACATGCAGAATAACACTTTATGCATATGTCCTCTCCTGCTGGCTTGTGATCCTCTTTAGGGCAGGTTCCATGTCTGTTTTACCTTTGTATATTTGTCTGATTTTTAGGACAGTGCCTTGACCATAGTTAGGACTAATTAGGTGTTTGTTGCCTGCTGTGTGGTCTGCTGGACAAAAATGGTAAAGATGACCACAGAAAAGATGGGTTTGGACAAGTGTGGCTAAAACATACCCTTTAAGTGAGTAAACTCTATCCTCTTCCAGAGTGCATTTCCAACATCAAATGGTGATGAACTAAAGCTTTATTTTATTTTCTCCTTAACGAGTAGGTTCGTTAGACAGGACACTTGAAGCAGGGAATAACAGGCGACGTCATTACATTCTCTGTCCATGATGGCGTCATACGCACTGGGCTCCAGTCCATTCAGCTTGTATAGCACTGGCTGTGAACATCCTCTGAGGTTAGGATACCGTTCAGGAGTCCCGCGTCATCACTTTCCATTCCTTCCAGCGCCTGGAGTCCCATTTTAGCTGCAGGGATCACGCGGTGTGTCTATCACGTCACTTGTGGAGATACCAGGACTGTTTTGCGTCTACTGTCCAGTGCCCCCACTCCAACACCCCGTGTCATGTACCGTGTGTGTGATTTAGAAGAAGGGCATCTGAGCTGAAGGCTTTGCCTGCAGCAAACTTTTCAAAAAGAAAGTGTGAGACATAGAGAACAAACTTATGGTTATCAAAGGGGTAGGGGGGGAGGGATAAATTAGGAGAGTGGGATTAGCAGATATACACTACTAAGTATAAAACAGATAAACAACAAGGTCCTACTGTATAGCACAGGGAACTATATTCAATATCTTGTAATAAACTATAATGGAAGTATATAGTTATAAGATATATATATAACTGAATCACTTGTGCTGTACACCTGAAACTAACACAACATTGTAAATCAACTATACTTCAATAAAAAAAATAAATACAAAAAGAAAGTGTGAGCAAGGCAATTTCTCAGTGTTCAGCAACAAATTCAGTCCAAATACCTAGGTAGCTGTAACCCACATCACCTTTTCCCTACAATAAGAGACAGTAGGATAAAAAGTCCCCCTCTGAGTAGCCAGGGCTCCAACTGTCCTTCAAATCCTCCTGCAATTCCATCAAGATTACCATCCCATGGGTAGCGGCAGGGATTTTTAGTAACCTATTTTTCCACCCGGGAATATCTCTTTAGGACAATCACTTTCATTTCATTGCTATTCAGTTCCAGACGCAGAAACGTAAAGAGGGAAATCCAGAAATAAAATCGGAGGGACAAAGAAAGCAAGCGATGTAACAAAATACTTTCTGAGAGTTACATGGACTTTGTGGAATTTCCTTTCTTAATAATCCTCAGGATCATCGAAAATAGGTCCCGGCTGCCCTTTTGGGTCCTGCAAAGTTCTCGGTCTTGCACCCCTCCTAACTTGAACACCACGCTGGGCAGGTGGGAGCTCTCAGGGCAGGGGTCCCTTACAGAGCAGCTGCACAGAAGCTTCAGGAGCTCAGGGCTGCCAGCACTCCCTTAGCTGGTTGCCAGGTTTCCAGAGTGTTAGAATAGTAAACAGTTGTTTCTCAGAAACAGAGATGGGGTTATCCACAGCCTCACATGCTAAATTTAAATTTAATGAAGCTCTTTCCTAACAACCCGTATCAGTGATTTTCAACCGGGCTGGTGGTGAGACAAGATCCATCTCCAGGGGGGTTGGGGGAAGGAACCAGCACGTGTACTTTGAGAAAGTTCCCCAGGTGACTCTGTATCCCACCTGCAAACCCCAATGCCTCTTCAGAAAACCACTGGCACAGATCTTGGATGCTGGTGGAGGGCCTCTCTAGCTTTTTCTGCAATTTGCCCACAATGCTCCTGACATTTTGGAGTTCACTTCTGAAGCACTTAGGGAAGATGACCTAAGCCTCCCTCCCCCAGTGCTGCCCTGTGAACTTTCTCACACTTAGGAGAGCATAGCTAAGGAGGCTGAATAGCATACAGAGAATGAGGTGGGTATAATTCAATATTGACAACAGTTGACTGAATGTCTTAGGTTTGTTCCTTGGAGCTGCCGAAGATTTCAAATGTAAATTTGGATGTCATCAATCACGTCTTCCATAATCCCTGCAGAACAGGGATGGTTGCACAGCCTGGAGCAAAGGGCTGACGGTGGAGGCAGATGCGTCCTTCTACTGTCCCATCTCAGACACATCTTCCTGCTCCATATCCTTCTCTCATGCCACGAGCTTGGGAGGGAAGCTTCCTTCTTGCAGAGATGCCTGGGAAGAAGGAAAGCACAGGCAACATTTATTTGACCCGTGACTGAATAGACCCTATGACTTTCTGAATCCAAATGCATATTAGGGAAACCAAAATGAGTCTGTATTTACAAAACTGCCGGTCGTTTTCTGTTTGGTAAGCCGTGAAGAGCTGCACATAATCGTGGGGAAGACTGTTCCTTGGTTCTGAAGCTAACACTTGAATTGACCATTTAGTTATGCAAATAAAAGGCAAAGCCCCAAATTGGAAAATGAGACCATGGCAGACACCCCTCAATGGCTAACACAGGGCTTCCCAACTAAAGACCACATCTATGCTGCACTGGTTCTCAAAGTGGTCCTGGGACCCTTTCAGGGGGTCTGTGAAGCTGGAACTATTTCTTCCAACACGAGGACAGTACTTGCCTTTGCCACTCCCATGCTTTCACGAGCGTACAGTCACATTTCCCTGACGTTATATGACATGTGATAATGAAACATTGCAGGAGCCGATAGGAGAATCCAGCTGTCTTCTATTAAGATACATAATAAAGAGATATGCAAAAAAGGCAAAACAATGCTACTGTACCTACCCATTTTTTTTTTTTTTTTTTTTGTAAAATAGAGTTATGGGGCTTCCCTGGTGGCACAGTGGTTAAGAATCCCCCTGCCAGTGCAGGGGACACGGGTTCAAGCCCTGGCTTGTGAAGATACGACATGCCACGGAGCAACTAAGCCCATGCGCCACAACTACTGAGCCTGCGCTCTAGAGCCTGCGAGCCACAACTACTGAGCTTGTGTGCCACAACTACTGAAGCCTGCGCGCCTAGAGCCCACGCTCCACAACAAGAAAAGCCACTGCAATGAGAAGCCCACGCACCACAACGAAGAGTAGCCCCAGCTCGCCACAACTAGAGAAAACCCGTGCACAGCAACAAAGACCCAACACAGCCAAAAATAAAAATAAATTAATTAATTAAAAGAAAAAAATCATTAAAAAAAAAAGTTATGTTTCATAAAAATATATTCTTTGTGTGAAACCTATATTATGGGTTTGTTATTGTTATTCTAAAATGAATTAAGAAATATTCTTAAAATTTGATTTTTCTTTTTAAAATTATTATTGTGATAAAATATACATCACAATTTAACATTTTAACTGTTTTAAGTGTGCAAGTTCAGTGGCATTAAGTACAGTCATATTATTGTACAACCATCACCACCACTATCCATATTCAGAACTTTTTCATCATCCCAAAATAAACTCTGTCCCCATGAAACAATAACTTGCCAATGTCCCTTTCTCCCGGTCCCTGGTAACCACTATTCAACTTTGTTTCCATGAATGTGACTATACCAGGTACCTCATGTAAGTGGAATCATACAGTATTTGTCGTTTTCTGTCTGGCTTCCATCACTTAACATTTTCAGGATTCATCTGTGTTGCATCAGAATTTCATTCCTTTTTAAGGCTGAATAATATTCCAGTGTAAGTACATACCACAGAATTTCTCATTTTTTATATCTGCTATGGTAAATATTGAGAGATATAAGCCACATAAATAAAAGCTCTTTATGGTTCCACTATAGAAAGTGGGGAAAACAAACAAACAGGAAACAGATATTTGCTTTCCTGGCTTACCTTGCATCCAGCATCCTTGCATCCAGTGGCCATGCGTCTGAGTTCTCACCAGTGAGACCTAAAAGTAGGTGAGAGTTGTTTCTGAGAAAGCTTCTGCTTCCTCCCAAAAGGTCCAGGTAGGAGACAAGGACATGCTGACATGACCCTGTCCTCTCCCTCTTGCCTGGAATGCCTGGGCTGAGGCAGCTGTATTGCAACTGTGAGGGGCCACACACATGGCCTTTTGGATGACAGCATGGGAAAACTGGCCTAGATGGCATCCCTGTGGAGTCTCCTCATTCTTTTTGTCACCTCAGAAAAAGAAACACTATTTGTTTAAGTTTTAGTATGACTTCCTGTTCTTAGCATCCAAAGCATGGCTAATGGATACAGTTACCTAAAAGCTCAAAATGTCCTGTGGCAGGCAGTGCTGCGAATTTTGGTTGCCTTGAGGAAAATGTTTTATTCATTTTTCCCCCTTACATATACTTAGAGATTATTCCGTGCCTAAAACATAAAACCACACACAAAAAGAAAAACGTGTACTCTGGCAGGAGCGTGTGTGTGTGTTGAGAGCTGCTGACAGATCAGTGGCTGGGCAGAAGGTGGGAGAGCTGTCCCCGCATCTCTGGCAAGAGCAGAGCTGCTGGGGCTCCAGAGACAGAGTGTGGGGAGAGCCAGGGAAAGGGCGTGAGAGCCATCCTCCCCTTTGCTCGCACCTGCCAAACCCCAGCACCCTGCAATGGTGCCCTTCCTGTGAAGTGCTACCCAGAGACCCAAACTGCCAAGACCAGTGTCTCCCTGGATGAGCTTTGGCTGCTTTGCTGGGACCCAGGACTCTGGTTCCACAAGCAGAGCCCTTCGTCTCTGATTATGGCTTCTCTCATTGGGTGTTCATCTCAGCTCTCAACTCTTCTCAGCATATGGCATTCAGGGTCCTTCTACCTTCACGCTCTCCTCCATCTTCCATCAATCTCGGTGAAAGCCTCTTGCTCGTGGTGCTAGGGACCTAACAGCCCCCATAGGACCTCCGGGGCCCGGTCCCCCTGTAAAGGGGAGGAGCAGGGAATACGGCCACTTCAAAGACCAGAGGCAATCATCCTGAAAAACGATGTGTGAAAATAATGCCGGAAATAGAGGCACCTAGTCACATGTTATTATCACTCTTGTCCCACGTTGTGATCTTTGGCGGGTATCTTAGCAGCACGGGACGGCTGGTGAGCCAGCATCCCCTTTCCGGTTCCACTCACATTCTGCATGCTGAACACTTCCTTTTGTGCCTTATATTTTCTTAAGGCGCCTTGATGTTTGCTTCTATGTTGTTTCACTGCTATAAAAAATGTAGGGGTTTTAAAAAGTATAAATAACAATTGTAAGATATGAAATCTAATAAACGAATAAAAGTGTCTTCAACAAAAAATTTCTCAGCTTTTAATAATCACTTTCTTATGGCCAATGTACCTGATTTAGCTGCCTCATGGTGTGTTTATTTTTTGTAAATATCTTCTCTCCCCAACTAAATTTTAGCCTTGTACGGAAGAGAATACACTGTGTCCTCTTTGCAAATCCCAACATGTAACACAATCCCTGCATGCAAGGAACGCTCCATCAGTAGGGTACTTGTCCCTACCATAACCATTAACAGCCTCCCCTTTCACTTTCAGATGTATCCCAGTTTGGACAACAAATATTCTGGTCACTCTATGAATAAGTGATTGTGGATGGTGAACATGGTGCAGAAGCATCCTTCATGCTGCATTTTATCTGGCTTCTTTTTCCACTCTCCTTTCCTTTCTCCATGTCACAGCCAGATTTCTGATGTTTGTTTTTGAAAACAAAACAAAAGCATTCATTAGCGGTTCTTTCACATAGAAATACAGAATTGTAATTCTCCTTTCAAGTCCAGCAGTATGTTAGGATGAGAGAATCATCTCCTGAAAAGCTGTATGCAAAATATGGTTGTTCTCCTTTCAGCTTAGCTGATGGGGAGACAAGGGCAGAAGCAGGATGGCACAGAGGCAACCCGGAACAAACTTGATATTCTTCAAGTAGCCTGAGCTAACCCTTTGAGCCTGAATGTAAGCAGAGTGTAAAATCAGCAGGTGACACAATAAGACAGCAATTAATTCTCTGATATTTTAAAACATCATTATAATGACTGGCACAAGGAAGATGTGTTTTCGGATGTCAATTATCATTGGTATCAAAGGGATTAAGAAATTAAAATTATATTTAGTCCCTAAGCAGTCAGTTAAGATGTGATCCACCCAAGCAATGTGATTTGAGGATTTAGAGTCTGGTTTCAATTCCTCTGAAAATAGCAGACATTGCTGTGATCTGACTTTAGCATGGCCCTTTTGACAATAAGCACAATTTGTGAGAAATCTCTATTTGGCAGTGGTGGAGGCCATTTTATCTTCCATGTGCAGAGGGCTGCCTTTGAGTTGGGTACCTGTGTGAGTCTAAGAACCCTTCATGTGAGAACTGCACTCAGTTCAGACTTGGAGGAGACAAAACTGTTACAGGATGGGAGGATTCAGAATTGACTCTTGTGGCCAGATTTCCCCTCCTGGAGTATGTATATTTTTGGTACAGGCAATGTTATGGTAGTGTTCAGTATGCTTAGATACATTTTGAAAAGCACAAAGTTTCAGAGGTGAGTGGTATGTTCAATTAACCCTGTGCTCCAGAATAAAAGCCAACTCTTTGCTGGAACCTAAATAATATCTTGTTGGTTTGGAAGATAAATCTTACCCCAGGTACCAGCATGCTGATATAAATGTTAATCCTCTTGTGACTCGGTTTGATTGAATTTTGATTCTGGCTTCTATTTTTGGTCACCTTCTTCTGGAAAATGTCTTATGTGCCCCACAAACATCATGTAAGACCCACATTCTGAGGTGGATCTCAACCTATGCTCCTGCAAAAACTCTGTTGCTCCAATGCTGAACTCAAGTGTCCTGCTGGTAAATTCAAAGAATGGTAACTGTTTCTTAACTTTCAGAAAACGATAATTTAATGGATAGGATTTTCTCAACTTCAAATTATTTTTTTCCCCTACTTTTCTTCACACTTAAGAACTTGGGTTGACCAAAGACAAAATGAATACAAATATAGCAAATAAATAAAAACTCACGCATTTCCTGTTTTCCTTTTTTAAGTTCATATTGATTGTTGCAACTGTATATGCATCTACTAAATAGAGTTATCCTTTCTTTTAGTCAAATTATCTTGGTTTTGGTGAACGATTTGAATATATCAGTACGTATCAGAGCCTAGCACAGTGCAGACACTCAATAAATGTTTGTTGAATGTCTGATTATGGGATGAATACATCATGGTCTTCCCGGAAAGCACCATGGGATTCTGCAAAGAGTCTCCTGTCTCCTGAAGAAGTTGGTGAAATCACCCACCAACCGAAGGCAAGACACTGTTCTAGGCCCCTGGAGAGACAAAGAAGAGCTAGATAGTTTCCACCCTTTGGAGAATTGTTAATCTTTGGCAAAGTTTGATTGGTAAAATATGGCAAGAACACAGATTACTGTACTACCATATAAAGAAAGATGGGTGTCTTGGGTGGACCTAGAGATTATCATACTAAATGAAGTAAGTCGAAAAGAGAAAGACAAATACCATATGATATCACTTATATGTGGAATCTAAAATATGGCACAAATGAATTTATCTACGAAACAGAAACACACTCAGGGACATAGAGAACAGATTTGTAGTTGCCAAGGGGGGAGGGGCCGGGGAGGAAACCATTGGGAGTTTGGGATTAGCAGATGCAAACTATTGTATATAGGAAGGATAAATAACAAGGTCCTACTGTATAGCATGGAGAACCATGTTCAATATCCTGTGATAAAACATAATGGAAAAGAATATGAAAAAAAAAGATTTGTTTATAAACCATAAAATTGAATCTAAAAGAGATATTTAAATGTTCCTATGCACTTGTCTGGACTATGAAAATTCCTTAACTGTGGAAAATTATTATAATATTTCTCCTTCAAAAGGAAAAAAAAAAGAAAGATGGGTGTCAGAAGAGAGGTATTTTTCAATGGCAGAGTGAATAATTATATCTGATTGGAGATGATCAGAATAGATTTCACAGTGGTTCTAGTACTTAATCTGCACCCTGAAGGACAAACTGGATGTTGTTGAGTGAACTTAAGATGTGTAGAATGAAATGCAGGGGCAAAAGCAAAAAGTGAGGAAGCATCAAGGGCAGATCCAGCAAACCTTGAGTTCTATTTGGTGTGTGTGAATTAGAGTGAATTGGGACCCTTCTGTGTGGAAAGTCCTACAGGCCTGGGTAGGGGTTATGGTTAATTAGGAAAGCAATGGAAACCACAGGAAGGTTTTGAATGGGGAAGGTGATGTGACCAGAGCTGCTCTTTGGGAAGGTCAGTATGTATGGAATGGATTTGCTCCCCCCCAGGAAGCAGGTATGATCGTACAACCATCCAGCGAAGAAATGATGATTAACAGCAATGCTATGTTCTTTTGAGTTCTTATCACACAGCCATACCAAGGTCAATAGGCAATAAGTATTAATTCTTGACAATGATCTGTACTATTACCCGCAAGGAGATAATAGCTAACAGACCTGTCTAACAGCCCCACGACTTTGGATCCTTAGAAATGGCCTTTGTTTAAAGTCTGGGTAAGTTGTGCTGGCCCAACTGCAAGGAGCGCCACGCACTTCAGGGCACCACAAATTTATATGGTGATGACGACAAGAAGCTGTAAAATGTCCTTAAGAAGGGGATCCCTTTTCTAAATTGCACAAAGTCTCCTGTATGCAAAAAGTGGGGTGGCGGGTACATGATCCTTCAGAGGAAAAGACGCTTAAATTTCTTGGTATTTTTAGAGGGGCTGCTCCACGTTTGATGAAAGCTAACTAGTGCCTTTCATTTCTAGTTTGCTAACATTCTATCATCCCAGAAACCCTTTACTAACCCTGGTAACTCAAAACACCGGCTGAATCACTCCATTCTTAGTGAGCGTGTCCTGTCCTCTTCCTACCACCTTGAGACCAAGAATCTTTCTCAGTCAGTCCAAGAAAATCTTAATTTAGGCAATGACTCTTCCAATCTCCCATGTTTTTTGTCCTCTTGCCAAAACTTGTGTAGGTTATCTGCTTCTAGCAGTTAAATGCCAGTTACCCTAGAGAAGCAAAAGAAACAGATTTTGGCTCTACACTTCCCTACACTGTTGACATGCACAGTAATAGGACTGTATAAAACCCAAATGCTATTATTAACTCTGAGCCCCTGCCTCCCCTTCCCCCCAAAAATAAATAAATAAAACCCAAGTCAAGAGGTATTCCAGGGTAGACATAAAAAAGGAAGTGGATGTCTTCATTTTAATTAATTAATTAATTTATTTTTGGCTGTGTTGGGTCTTCGTTTCTGTGCGAGGGCTTTCTCTAGTTGCGACAAGCAGGGGCCACTCTTCATCGCGGTGCGCGGGCCTCTCACTATCGCGGCCTCTCTTGTTCCGGAGCACGGGCTCCAGACGCGCAGGCTCAGTAGTTGTGGCTCATGGGCCTAGTTGCTCCGCGGCATGTGGGATCTTCCCAGACCAGGGCTCGAACCCACGTCCCCTGCATTGGCAGGCGGATTCTCAACCACTGCGCCACCAGGGAAGCCCTGGATGTCTTCATTTTATTACTCCAACCTTGATCCAGTCAGTTGGCTTGGCCATGTAGTTGGTCTCACTTGGGTTATTTTCAGGTCAGGCCCCTAAAGGATCTCTCCTCTTAGGGGTAAGATAATGCGGCAGCCCAGTCTGAGAGACAGGCTGGGCAGACAGCGCTTGCCTGTTATGATTCAAAGGGTGAAGTCCTTTACCCTCAAAAAATATGTCTATTTATATAATAATATTGCTTTCTCCCTGTAAGTACAGTTACCCTTGAACAACACAGACAGTGAGGGGTGCCCACCCTCCGTTACAGTTGAAAAATCCACATATAATTTATAGTTGGTCCTCCGTATAGGCAGTTCCTCCATGTCTGTGGTTCCTCTGTATCCCTGGTCCTGAATCCTTGGATTCAACCAAGCATGGGTCTGGACCACGTAGTACTTTAGTATTTACTACTGAAAAAAGTCCATGTATAAGTGACCCACGCAGTTCAAACACATGTTGTTTAAAGATCAACTGTATTCACCTTCTGAAACGTAGGCATTCCTGCTACAACCTGTTAAAGCTTTTCTGCCTGGGGCAGTGAGGAAGGCCCAGCCCATCTGGTGTACAGAGGAGAGGAAGGAGCAAAAGAAGGGGGAGGATAAGACTGGACCTCACCTTGCCCTAATTTTGCCAAGGGCTTCCCCGCTTATGCACGTGGATTAGCAGACTGGCAAAATGCCTGTAACTAGAAGAACAATTTTTCAATAAGCCTGTTTCTTGGCGTGTAGAAGCAGCTGAAAAGTTCTTAGTGGTTTTTTAAGATGCCTTTTCCAAATGACATTTGTTCATTACCCAAAGTTTATTTGTAAAACCAAAACTATGAACAGGACCGGCTATGTAATGTATGGGGCCCAAAGCAAAATGAAAATGCAAGGCCTCTTGTTCGAAAATTTAAAATTTCCAGTGGTTGGTGAGAGCAGAGCATTAAACCAAGGACTAGAGCTTCTGAGGGGAGGCGGGGAGCCTGGGGTGCTGCCCAGGTTGTGTGCCCATGAAGAGGCTTTATTCACCAACTCTCCTTGGACCAGTTTTCTCCACTGCCGAAATCTAGTGTTCTCAGGGGTGAGGTCCCTAGAAAGTGGCATCAGTGACATCCAGGAACTTGTTGGACATGCCCATCTTGGGTTCCTGTCTGTGATTTAATCAACCTTCCAGGTGATTCTGTCTCATGTTCAAGTTTGAGAACCACTGCCACGTGATGGAATTCGATGTTTAAAATGATGGATCTCGGTAAGTCAGACGGAGAGGGACAAATACTGTGTGATATCACTTCTATGTGGAATCCAAAATATACAACAAACTAGCAAATATAACAGAAAAGAAACAGACTCACAGATACAGAGAACAAACTAGTGGTTACCAGTGAGGAGAGGGAAGGGGGAAGGGTCAAGGTAGGGGTAAGGGATTGAAAGGTACGAACTATTATGTATAAAATAAATAAGCTATGAGGGTATATTGTACAACACAGGGAATATAGCCAATATTTTATAATAACTGTAAATGGAGCATAACCTTTAAAAATTATAAATCACTATGCTGTACACCTGTATAATATTGTACATTAACTATACTTCTATAAAAAAATAAAAATAATAAAATGAAATAAAATACAATACCATGTAAAAATAAAATAAAATGATGGATTTCGGAATGGAAGCAATCATAGGGATCGTGTGGCCTAACTATCTTGTACTGAGGAAATGCAGGGCAGGGTGAAGCAGAGCGAGGCCTAGAGTTCGTGGTTAACTCTTTACTCATCCGCTGAATAATTTTTAGAGCACCAAATGGTCTACGGTTCATCACTCATGGTCACCTTCCCAGTCAAGCCAGCTCATATCCCAGTTTTAAAGATGAGGAAATCAAAATGCCAAAAGTGTTCAATGAGCCGACGAGTGGAGCTGGGATTAAAACGCTGAGTTCTTAAATCTCCTGCCCACTGTCCTCTGCTCGGCCTACAGGTAACATGATACAGGTGAGCTAAGCGGCTAGCCACTCTCCACCAGCATCAAAACCCAACACCAACCAACAGAGCCCCATGGGCCCAGCAAATGTGCAGCTCAGAGTGGCTCAGTTCAGTGTCATGACAACGACTGACGGGGGCCTTGGCTGTTTTGAAGAAGCTGGTATTTGTGATTCACGCTGTGTGTACTCGTGGATCTCAGGACTGGCACAGAAGTGAGTCTTGGAGTTTTCTACCCTAGTCTAAGCAGCCAGCAGGAGAGGGATGCAGCCTAAGTCCTCTGCACTCAAAGGTTCTTCGGGAGGCCTGTAATACCCTCTTCTGTATCCTCAGGTCTGCCCCTTGCATTCCTGGCATTCAGTCACTTTGAAAGCTTTGGCCCCAGCTTATCATTTTTTCCATTCTTAGGCCAAGGCTATTTGTAGTTTCTCCACCTGTCACCATGTGTGTTAGGCTGCAAAGGGCAAGTGCAGCTTCATGAATCACACGACCCCAGCTCAAGCTCATTTAGAACACCATGCTTTCTTTGAACGTTCCATTTGACGGATACTTTATGAATCTTCGCAGCTTTTCAGCCGTGCCGTTTCACTTGGGTTGGGTGATATATATTGAGTTAGGTATATACGAAGTTAGTTTCATTTAGGGTCTGAATTATTTCCCAGTTTAAAATGAGAAATCTTTGACTTACTAATTGCAAAATATGCTCATGATTAAAGAAGTGATTGTACAAGTCCAAACCATATAGACATTATAAAAGGATTATTGCAGAAGAAATACCAATGGAAAGGAAGCAGAAAAACATAGTGGAATAGAAAGTAAGAAGAACACAATTTTCAGAGCGCAATTTATAGTGTGAGTGGAAAATAGCCACCAATGCAATAATTAAAATGGGAAATTATGGAGAGTATTAATCAAAAAAGAAAATAGAATGTATCACAGATCTAAATGAAAAACTCCTGGAAGATAACACAGAAAAAATCAAGGTTACCTTGGTTTGGTGATGAGTTTCAAATACAACACCAGAAGTGTTATCTATGAAAGGAAGAAATAAGTTAACATAGAAAACAAACATGGTTACCAAAGGGGAAGGGAGAAAGGGATAAATTAGGAGTTTGGGATTAAGATATACACATCACTATATATAAAACAGATAACCAGCAGGACCTACAGTAGACCACAGGGAACTATATTCAATACTTTGTAATAACCTATAAGGGAAAAGAATCTGAAAAAGAATATATATATATATATAGAGAGAGATATAGATATAGATATAGATATGAATCACTGTGCTGTACACCTGAAACTAACACAATATTGTAAATTAACTCTAGTTCAATAAAAAAATTTTTCTAAAGAAATAAGTTGGACTTCATTAACATTAAAAAAAAAACCTTCTGGGGCTTCCCTGGTGGCACAGTGGTTGAGAATCTGCCTGCCAATGCAGGGGACACGGGTTCGAGCCGTGGTCCAGGAAGATCCCACATGCCACGGAGCAACTAACCTGTGCACCACAACTACTGAAGCCCACGCGCCTAGAGCCCGTGCTCCGCAACAGGAGAAGCCACCGCAACGAGAAGCCCGCGCACCGCAATGAAGAGTAGCCCCCGCTCGCCGCCAACTAGAGAAAGCCCGCTTATAGCAACGAAGACTCAACACGGCCAAAAATAAAATAAATAAATAAAATAATTTAAAAAAAAACAACAAGAACAAAACCCTTCTGTTCTGTGAAAGTTACTATTAAAAGAATGAAAAGTCAAGCCACACACTGGGAGAAAATATTTCCAAAAGAGATCTCTCATAAGAGACCATTATCCAAAATATACAAAGAACTCTTAAAACTCAACAATAAGATCTGAACAGATACCTTAAGAAACCAGATATACAGATGGCAAATAAGTGTATGAAAATATGTTTTATATCATATTGTCATTAGGGAATTGCAAATTAAAACAATAATGAGATACCACTACATACCTGTTAAAATGGCTAACATCTAAAACACTGACAACCCAAATGCTGCTGAGGATGTGGAGCAACAGGAACTCTCATCATTGCTGGTGGGAATGCAACATGGTGCAGCCACTGTGGAAGACTGCTGGAGTTTCTTACAAAACTAAACATACTCTTACCATAGGATACAGCAGTAGTGTTTACTATTTACCCAATAATTTAAAAACTTATGTCCATATGAAAACCTGCATATGTGTTTGTAGCAGTTTTATTCATAATTGCCAAAACTTGGAAGCAACCAAGACATCCTTCAGAAGGTGAATGAATAAACAAATTATGGTACATTCAGATAGTGGAATATTATTCAGTGATAAAAAAGAAATGAGCTATCAAGGCATAAAAAGACATGGAGAGGGCTTCCCTGGTGGCGCAGTGGTTGAGAGTCTGCCTGCCAGTGCGGGGGACACGGGTTCGAGCCCTGGTCTGGGAAGATCCCACATGCTGCAGAGCAGCTGGGCCCGTGAGCCACAACTACTGAGCCTGCGCGTCTGGAGCCTGTGCTCTGCAACAAGAGAGGCCGTGATAGTGAGAGGCCCGCGCACCGCGATGAAGAGTGGCCCCCGCTCGCCGCAACTGGAGAAAGCCCTCACACAGAAACGAAGACCCAACACAGCCATAAATTAATTAATTAATTAATTAATTAAAAAAAAAAAGACATGGAGAAAGTATAAAAGTATGTTACTAAGTGAAAGAAGCCAGTCTGAAAAGCTACATACTATATGACGGTTTATGACATTCTGGAAAAGGCAAAAGTATTGAGATAGTAAAAAGATCAGTGGTTGACAGGGATTTGGGGGGAGAAGGCAATAAATAGGTGGAGCACAGGGTATTTTTAGGTCAGTGAAACTATTCAGTATTATTCTGTAATGATGGACACAAGTCATTATACACATCTGTCAAGATCCAAAGACTGCAGTACCAAGTATGAACCCTAATGTAAATGATGTACTTTAGTTACTAATAACGTATTAATGTTGGTGCATCAATTGTAACAAATGTACCACACCAATCGCAAGATGTTCGTATTAGGGGAAACTAGTATTAATAGGGGAAATAGGTGAGGGAGTAGATGGGAACACTCTGTACTTTCAGCTCAATTTTTCTGTAAACTTAAAACTGCTCAAAAAATGTCTATTAATTAAAAGATTATATAAACTTACAATAGAATAAAGGATTAACCAAGCCTAAATTGCCTACCTCTGGATTTCTTGTTATGTGGGGCTACACATTTTCCTTGTTTAAGTGACTTCTAGTCAAATTTCTATTACTGGTAGCCCAAAGTGCCCCAACATAAAGTTTTTGTTCGTTTTCGGTGGTGTTTTAGAATTATGCCTTTTACACCACTCTGTATTGCTTTAACACATTCATTCTCAATGAAGGGGTGAAGAAAATCTTACTCTTTTTATGTGTAAAGCACAGATACACACACAGTGTCTAAACAGATTTACAGATTTTCTCTCGTATTTTAATTTCATGGAGAAGGGACAGGTTTAGGGGGAAAAAGACCAAAAAAGACTCCTGGGGGTATAATAATGAAAAAAGTGGTTGAGAAGCTCTGCTTTCACAGAAAAGATTGGAAATTTAGATAGCAGCATGATGTACTGAAAAGAACATTTAATTTGGTGTCAGAACACCAGCTATGTGACCTCCATAAAGACACCTAAATTGGGTTTCCCTGGTGGCGCAGTGGTTAAGAATCTGCCTGCCAATGCAGGGGACACAAGTTCGAGCCCTGGTCTGGGAAGATCCCACATGCCGCGGAGCAACTAGGCCCGTGAGCCACAATTACTGAGCCTGCGCGTCTGGAGCCTGTGCTCCGCAACAAGAGAGGCCGCGATAGTGAGAGGCCCGCGCACCGTGATGAAGAGTGGCCCCCGCTTGCCACAACTAGAGAAAGCCCTCGCACAGAAACGAAGACCCAACACAGCCATAAATAAATAAATAAAATTAAAGAATATTAAAAAAAAAAGACACCTAAATCCTCTGGCCACATTTTCTCTGTCTAAAATATGGGATTGCACTGATGATCTCTGAAGGTGTATTCAAGTTCCAACAGTCTATAATTTTTCTTAATTTTTACAAATGTGGCATTTTCTAGCATTAGAATACAGTGTTATCGAAAGCAATCTCAGTGCTAACGGCATCATATAACCTTACAGTGAAGGAAACAACAGGAAAATAAAACCATGTTGTCTACATTGGAATTGATAACTGTTTTTAGTTTTCTGTCTACAGGAACCTCTTCAAGGTGAGCACTGACTAGAAAACTTAACTTTATCTTGCTGATGGAGATAGGGCTCTGAGAGCCAACTGCAACTGGTCCAAGGGTGATTGATGTGCGACAGGGCTGTTGCCAAGGTATGTGACAGCTCGCCTCTCTTCCCACTTCCACCCTCCCCCCACCCCCAAACACACAGACATAGACACAGTCACGCGCACATCCTTTTGCCTCAACCGATACGCAGTTAGAGACTGTGCTTTCTGATGAAGGTAGAAAGAAGAGGGAGCAGGAATCAAAAAGAGAAGGGAAAGGATGGACCAGCTTCCGTTTATGAACTCAGGTGTGTGCAGGGGACTTGAAGTATGCTAGGTGGGAGAATGAAGCCTGGAAGTTGAAAGAACTCTTCAAGAACAGAGCCTCTGCGTGCAAGCAGAGCTATGTGGTATTCCAGATGAGAAGGTTGGAAAGGAAGCCCACCCCCTGGCCTCTGTGCAGAATCCGACAGTGCTCTGACATCCCAAGTCCTGGAAGCACTGGGGCTCGGAGGTTGGTGGTCCACGGATGGGCAATCAGTGAAAAGTGTCTTTCAGGGCCATTCCACCAGCCAAGAGGCCAAGGAAAAGCAGGCCTGGCACTGGGAGGAAGTGAAGGTAACAAATTGCTTTATGAGCACTTGACAATCACTCTTTAAATTCTCCAGAAACAGCTGGGAGATGTTTTGAGGGGGGCTGAGACCCCATTGTTATGCATATGAATGCTGTTGAGTCAGTCAGTACGTGGGTTAAGAATGATACCCTGAAATGGTACAGATGAACCTATTTGCAAAGCAGAAATAGATACACAGACGTAGAGAACAAACGTATGGACACCCAGGGGATAAATGGGGGGGTGGGATGAACTGGGAGATTGGGATTAACATATATACACTACTATATATGTCACTACTATATATACACTATATAGTAGTGACATATATACACTACTATATATGTAGTTTAGTAACTACTACTACTAGTTACTAAACAGATAACTAGTAAGTACCTGCTGTATAGCACAGGGAACTCTACTCAGTGTTCTGTGGTGACTAAATGGGAAGAAAATCCAAAAAAGAGGGGATATATGTACACATATAGCTGATTCACTTCGCTGTACAGCAGAAACTAACACAACATTGTAAAGCAACTATACCCCAATTAAAAAAAAAATAAAGGCAATGTAAGGAGAAAAAAAAAAAGAATGATACCCTGTTTAATGGGTCCAGAGCTTTAATTTGGGAAGATGAAAACCTTCTAGAGGTGGATAGTAGCGATGGGTACACAGCAAAGTGAATGTAATCTGTGCCACTGAAATGTACACTTAAAAATAGTTAAAATAGGGGCTTCCCTGGTGGTGCAGTGGTTGAGAATCTGCCTGCCAATGCAGGGGACATGGGTTCGAGCCCTGGTCTGGGAAGATCCCACATGCCGCGGAACAGCTGGGCCCGTGAGCCACAATTACTGAGCCTGCGCGTCTGGAGCCTGTGCGTCTGGAGCCTGTGCTCCGCAACAAGAGAGGCCGCGATAGTGAGAGGCCCGCGCACCGCGATGAAGAGTGGCCCCCGCTTGCCACAACTAGAGAAAGCCCTTGCACAGAAACGAAGACCCAACACAGCCATAAATAAATAAATAAATAAATAAATTAAAAAAACAAAACAAAAAACTAGCTGTTTATCCTCAAGCAACCGCTCTCTTTAAAAACAAAAAACAAAAAACCACAGCATGTTATACTAGATATATCATTCACATTATAAACACATCTTTAAAAAAAAAAATAGTTAAAATATTATATTTTAAGTTTTAACACAATAAAAAAAAGTCCTGCAGAAATGCTGTCAATCATCTTGTATTGCCAGAGTCTTCTTTTTAAATAAAATTAATAAAACAGATGTATGACTGAATCACTTTGCTGTACACCTGAAACATTGTAAATCAACTATACTTCAATTAAATAATTAATAAAACAGAGGTCTGGGAAAGGAAAATTTGATTAATATTTCTGGGACTTTCTCCTCTGTGAAAATGATCTCCAATTTCCTCCAAGCTCGAAGATACCAAGCTTCATAATTCTGTGACTTAATTTGACAGGGATGTTTGCAAAACAGGAAGGTTGGATGGATAATGAAGCAAAAATGAAATGGAAGCAAAAATGAAATGGATAAAGCATTTTCTGCTTTATCATTTCAAGGTGGGCTCAGCTCAGCTGTAGTTCTAAATGTCTCCACAGTCTATTGATAGAAGCAGACTTCCAGGAAACGAGACACAATTGTGAAGGGGCGAGTTTTTCTCTCTTGCCATTTGTAGTACTTTCTGCCCTTTCTGGGCAGCACTGCTGAACTCTCTCATACCCCCCGACCCCCTCCCTCTCCCTCTCAGCAGATGTCCTTGCTTCCTCCACTTCTCTGGTGACTCTAAAAAGCCATCAGACAGAAGCGCCTCATCTTCCGGGGACCATGCCCACAGCCACCCAGCATCTGTACACGTCTTCACCATCCCCCCACCCTGGGAGCCCCTGCCTCATCCTCATGTGCTCTGATCCCATTCCCTTCCTTTACACACACACCTTCCTCCCTATTTCTCATTTCTTCCTCGAATGCTTCCTCTCCTGCTCTCTTCTGGATTGTTTCCCTCCACATTCAAATTTGCTCTAATATGTTCTACTTTTCTGTTTTCCTTTCTTTTTTCTTGCCTTTTTATGGATAAAATTTTTTCTTTTTTTCCTCAATCCAATTTTTCCCCTTTACTACTTTGAAAGTTGTACACCATATTTCTATTCTGTTAGCAGTTAGATGGGAATTACAACATGATAAATGCTAACTTCTAAAGCTATACAACATCTTTAACTTCCTCCTGGACCATGCAAGGACTGTAGAACACTGTAATGCTGAGCACCTGTTCCTGATTTATATGCTATTGTTCTCATGCCTTTAAATATACATGACAGGGACTTCCCTGGTTGCCCAGTGGTTAAGAATCCTCCTGCCAGTGCAGGGGACACGGGTTCAAGCCCTGGTCCGGGAAGATCCCACATGCCGCGGAGCAACTAAGCCTGTGCACCACAGCTACTGAGCCTGCTCTCTAGAGCCTGCGAGCCACAACCACTGAGCCCACGTGCCACAACTACTGAAGCCCACGTGCCTAGAGCCTGTGCTCCGCAACAAGAGAAGCCACCTCAATGAGAATCCACCGCAATGAGAAGCCTGCGCACCGCAATGAAGAGTAGCCCCCACTCGCCACAACTAGAGAAAGCCCGCACACAGCAACAAAGACCCAACGCAGCCAAAAAATAAAATTTTTTTAAAATGTAAGAAAAATAAATACACATGACAAAAATATATAGCAAAACATATATGACATAAAATTTACCATTTTAACCATTTTTAAGTGTACAGTTCAGTGGCATTAGGTACATTCACATTGCTGTGCAACCATCACCAGCATCCATCTCCAGACACTTTTCATCTTGCAAAACTGAAATTCTATACTCATTAAACAATAACTCTCCATTCCCTCCTCCCCCAGCCTCTAGCAACTATCATCCTACTTTCTGTCTCTATGAATTTGACTCCTCTAGGTACCTCATATAAATAGAATTATACAATATTTGTCCTTTTGTGCCTGGTTTATTTCACTCAGCATTACGTCCTCAAGGTCACCTATGTTGTAGCATGTGTCAGAATTTCCTTCCTTTCTAAGGATGAAATATATATGTATATATATTTCACACTTTGCTTATCCATTCATCTGTCCATAGATGCTTGGGTTGCTTCCATCTCTTGGCTATTGTGAACAAAACTGCTATAAACATGGATGTACAAGTATCTCTTTGAATCTTTGCTTTCAATTTTTGGGGGTATATACTGGATGCAAGGTAATTCTATACCACTGGATCATATAGTAATTCTATATTTAATTACTTGAGGAACCTCCATACTGTTTCCCACAGTGGCTGGACCATTTTACATTCTCATCAACACTGCACAAGGGTTCCAATTTCTCCACATCCTTACCAACACATTATTTTCCGCGTGCGGGGTGGCAGATTTGGTTTCCTTTTAAGTAACATGATGCTTCCATATTCAAATTTTGTAAAACATTATTGATGGAAAACATTGTAGATGATGAACTCCTCATTTCTATGTGGGATTTTTCCAGAACATACCTCTGTGTTCATGCAGGTAGTCTGAGTGCTCTGACACTGATTTCCCTCATGAGGTTGGGGCTTTGTAAGATCAAGTGACTTCTGGGTAATAAAGGGAAAATGAAATTGTGTTCCAGTTACCTGTGTGTTCTTTAGGGCAGGAGATGGCTAACTTTGACTGTAAAGGGCTAGATAGTAAATATTTTAGGCTTTATTGGCTATATATTGTCTGTGTTGCAACCAGTCAACTTATTGTACTTATAATAATATAATTATTGTGCTTACACTTTGTACTTATAATAATACTCCATTGTATGTGTATTCTATCTTGATTTTTTTTGAATTTTATTTTATTTATTTTTTTATACAGCAGGTTCTTATTAGTTATCCATTTTATACATATTAGTGTATATATGTCAATCCCAATCTCCTAATTCATCACACCACCCCCCCATCTTGATTTTTTAACCATCAAGACATTACTATTTTTGTTTCACACAGTTTAAAAAAAAATTTTTTTTGTTCATTTATTTTTGGCTGCATTGGGTCTTCGTTGCTGCACGCGGGCTTTCTCTAGTTGCGGCGAGTGGGGGCTTCTCTTGTTGCGGAGCACGGGCTCTAGGTGTATGGGCTTCAGTAGTTGTGGCACTCGGGTTCTAGAGCACAGGCTCAGTGGTTGTGGCGCATGGGCTTAGTTGCTCCACAGCATGTGGGATCTTCCCGGACCAGGGCTCGAACCCGTGTCTCCTGCACTGGCAGACGGGTTCTCAAACACTGCACCACCAGGGAAGCCCTGGCTTCCATTGTTGATGTTGAGTAGTTGTGAATCTAATTGTTGTTTCTTTGTGGTAAACTAACTGGGTTTTCTAATTGACTAGCATCTCTTTCTCTTTGTTGCTCTGCGGTTTAACCATGAGAGGTCTAGGGATGGATTTCTTTTCATTTATCCTGCTTGAAATTCAATAAATTTCCAGCATCTGAGGATTAGGATCTTTCATCAGTTGGGACAGTCTTATGTAACGACTTCTTTGAAAGTTGCCTCCTCCCTCCTATTCTCTATTTTGTCCTCCTGCAACTCCTACTGGTAGTACCTTAGACTGCCTCACACTCTCCATATTTTTTAAACTTTCTTTCATATTTTCCATCTCCTTTTCTCTATGCTGCATTCTGGTTTTTTTTTTTCCCCCACATCAATCTCTAGGTTATTTATTTTCTCTTCAGAATATCTGGATTCGTTTTCTATTGCTGCCATAACAAACTAAAACAAACTTTGTGGCTCCAAGCAACACAATTTTATTGTCTCACCAATCAGTAGGTCAGAAATCCATTGAGCTTGGCTGGTTTTCTCTGCCCAACTCCCACAAGGCTGAAATCAAGACCTTGGCAGGACTGTGTTCCTTTCTGGAGGCTCCAGGGGAGAATCTGTTTCCAGCCCATTCAGGTTGTTGGTAGTACTGAGTTCCCTGTGGCTGCAGGACTGATGTCCCCATTTTCTGGTTGGCTGGTAATCAGGATTGTTCTCAGCTTCTAGAGGCTGCCCTCAGCCCATGGCTCATGGTTCCCTTCTGTCTTCCAAGCAAGCAACCGTGGGCTGAGTCTTTCTGACCCTTCTGACCCACTTCTGACCCTTCTGACCCACTATAAAAGGCTTGTTACCATAAAAAAGAATGAAATAATGCCATTTGCAACAACATGGATGGACCTAGAGATTACCATACTAAGTGGAGTAAGTAAGACAGAGAAGGACCAATATTACAGGATATCACTTATATGGGGAATCTAAAAAATAATACAAATTAATCTACTTACAAAACAGAAACAGAGGACTTCCCTAGTGGCACAGTGGTTAAGAATCTGCCTGCCAATGCAGGGGACACGGGTTCCAACCCTGGTCCGGGAAGATCCCACATGCCGCGGAGCAACTAAGCCCGTGTGCCACAACTACTGAGCCTGTGCTCTAGAGCCCACAAGCCACAACTACTAAAGCCCGTGCGTCTAGAGCCCGTGCTCCGCAGCAAGAGGAGCCACCACAATGAAAAGCCTGCGCACCACAACAAAGAGTAGTTCCTGCTCCCCACAACTAGAGAAAGCCCGCACACAGAAACGAAGACCTAATGCAGCCAAAAATAAATAAATAAATAAATAAATAAATAAATTTAACAAAACAGAAACAGACTCACACACACAGAAAACAAAGTTTTGGTTACCAAAGGGGCAAGGGGGAGGAGGGGAGGGATAAATTAGTAGTATGGGATTAACAGACACACACTACCATATATAAAACAGATAAGCAACAAGGATTTTCTGTATAACACAGCGAACAATATTCAATATCTTGTAATAGGGCTTCCCTGGTGGCGCAGTGGTTGAGAGTCTGCCTGCCAATGCAGGGGACGCGGGCTCGAGCCCTGGTCTGGGAAGATCCCACATGCCGCGGAGCAACTAGGCCCATGAGCCACAATTGCTGAGCCTGCGCGTCTGGAGCCTGTGCTCCGCAACAAGAGAGGCCGCGATGGTGAGAGGCCCGCGCACCGCGATGAAGAGTGGCCCCCGCTTGCCACAACTAGAGAAAGCCCTCGCACAGAAACGAAGACCCAACACAGCCATAAATAAATTAATTAATTTAAAAACAAAACAAAACAAAAACAACATAGCTTTAAAAAAAAAATCTTGTAATAACCTAGGGTGGAAAATAATCTGAAAAAAAAAATATGTATATAACTGAATCACTTTGCTGTAAACCTGACACAGACACAATATTGTAAATTAATTATACTTCAATAAAAAAATAAATTAATTAAGTTGAATTAACGGCTTGTTACTGAACCAGGTTCATTTACCTGACTCACAGCAAGCTGAATGCTGAGCTGCCAAGGTCTGCAGCAGAGAAAAGGTTTATCCACGAGGCAACCAAGCGAGGAGAAAGGAGAACAAATATCAAATTCTCCTCCGTCAAGGCACAGAGCTCAGGATATTATGGGATAAGGAGCAGGATTGGCTGAGGTGGCGGGGGCGTGTGGCAAGGTGAATGTAAATAGGAAAAAGGGGAGGTAATCATGGTTTTGCGCAGGCGCAACTAAGCTACAGATATCTTCACAGGACACGTGTTCAGAAATTTGGGCATTAGCATGACCTGAGTGTGGAGCTTTCAGCCCTCTGATGTCAAAAGGTCACGGAGCGGACACTCGCGCATGCCCGGTTGGGGGGGGGGGGTCGGTGGTCCTAACCAGTCTTAACCGGCTCAAGCTCCAACTGGACACAGCTGACTCCAGGTTCCTAAAAATCAGCTCAGGCAAACATCTTATTGTTTTCACCACTTGACGCTTGGAGGACAGGCAAGTCTTTTGTAGCAACAATTAAAGCGAGCTTGATCGGTGAAGGCAGGTCACAGGTGTAAGAGATCTCACTGATGACTAATTGTCCTCAGTTTCAAGCTCCCGTGTTGACAGTGGACACACCCAGAGAATCCAGAATAATCTTCTCATCTCAAGATCCATAACCTTAATTACATCTGCAAAATCCCTTTTGCCGTGTAACATAACAGTGTCACAGGTTCTAAGGACTGAGGTATAGACATTTGAGGGGAAGGATATTATTTGATTTACCAAAGTATGTTTTCAGCTGTGTTTAATCTGTTGTTAAATTCCTTTGAGTTTTGTTTTTTCTTTGGGGGAGGGAGGTGTTTGGCATGTGGGATCTTATTATGTGGACGAAGTGTTCATTTCTTTTTATTACTGAATAATATTCTCTTGTATGTATATTAGTTTCCTGGGGCTTCTGCAACAAATTACCACAAACTGAATAGCTTAAAACAACAGAAATGTATTCTTTCCACAGTTCTGGAGGCTAAAAGCCTGAAATCCAAGAAGACCACTCTTTTTCCAGGGGCTCTAGGAGAGAAACTATTCCTTGCCTTTTCCAGCTCGTGGGGAAAGTCTCCATTCCTTTACTTGTGACTGCATCACAATCTCTGCCTCTGTGGTCACAGTGCCTCCGCCTCTTCTGTTTGTCTTCTCTTCCTCGTGTCACTCTTATCATGTCACTTACGGTGGTATTTAAGGCTCATCTGGATAATCCAGGATTATCTTTTCTTCACAAAATTCTTAACTGAATCATAAAAGCAAAGACCCTTTTCCCAAATAAGGTAACATTCAGAGGTTTCAGGCATTGGACTTGGGTGTCTTTGGGGGGCAATTTTTCACCCTACCGCAGAATGGATATACCACAATTCTTTTATCTGCTCACCTGTTGATGGACATTTAGTTTATTTTCAGCTTTTTGGCTACTACAAATACTGTAAGGACATTCATGTATAAGTCTTTGTATGTACATACACTTTCATATCTCTTGGGTAGATATCGAGGAGTGGATTGATTGGAAGATATGGTAAGCATATATTTAACTTTTAAAGAAACGTCCAAACCATTTTTCATCAGCAACGTCTGAGAGTTCTGTTTCTTCCACATCCTGGCCAACACTTGGTATAGTAAGTCTTTTTAATTCCAGCCATTCTAACATGCATGTGATGTTATCTCATTATGCTTCTGATGTGCATTTCCATAGTAACAACTGATGTTGTGCATATTTTATGGTGCTTAGTTGCCACCCCTATATTTTTATTGGTGAAGTGTCTGTTTAAATATATTGCCCATTTTTTATGGGATTGCGGTATACCTAAATATAGGTATTTTACCGATAGGATTTGTAAATATTTTCTCTCCTGTGTAGTTTGTCTTTTCATTCTCTTACCAGTATCTTTTGAAAAAAGAATTTCCTAATTTTGAGGAAGCCCAATTTGTCAATTTTTTCCTGTCATGGATAATGCTTTTGGTGTCATATCTAACATAATAATGCCAGCTCATTAATGCATTTACAAAGATGTTTTAAAATATTACGTACAGTCTCTTAATTGATTTATTGTATTGGACTTCTTTCAATCCCAGGCTCCCATTAGAAAAATTCTGACATTTCCCAGATGAGAGAATGAAGAGGATGGAAGAAGCCTTCCCATCATTTCATAAACCTCACTGTGCAGGTAATTACCTCTCTCTATAAACAAAACCCATCCTATCAACTTCTCGAAGGTACTTTGTTCTACTATCAATAGAGTCAGGATTATCCCCTTTCTTAAAAGTTGCTTCTCTATAATAAATGTTTACGAAGTTCTTTTGCATATATTATTTCATTAGCTCTTCATAATACCCCTGATGAAGTATGCAAGGCAGGAATTATTCACATTTTACAGCTGGGGAAGCTGGAGCTTGGGGGATAATTTGTCCAGCATCACGCAAATAATAAGTAATAATTCTGGGCCTTGAATCTAAATTCTCAAGTCCTGATGATGTGAAATGTGAATTTGATCTGTACAGTAAGTAATTTGTTTATGTATGCTTCTAATTTACGTTTTTTAAGTGTAAAAACATTAAATGTAATGTTAATATAAATATAATACAGAAATAATATAACTATAAATAAATAAAAATAAATAATATACATATACATATAATGTTAATATAATTAGAGTGTTTATGATCAACACTACAGCACAGAGTATTTAAACACAGTGCTTCTCAAACTCTAAGCCAGTAGCGGATCTTGTTAAAATGCAGAGTCTGATTCACAAGGTGTAGTCTAGGGTTTGAGCCACAAGCTCTGCTGTATAATAAGCCCCCAGGTGTAGCTGAAGGTCTGCAGACAGACCACTCTTTGAGTAGCAAGTGTTTCACAATTTTTGCAAACAAGAACTTACGGCGTGAGGGGCAGTAAAGTGTGGTTAAAATGTCCTGGACGAGGGACCAGGTAATTTTGGCTCCAATCTTAAAAAAGCCACTTGGGGACTTCCTTGGTGGTTTAGTTGTTAAGACCCTGTGCTACCAATGCAGGGGGCATGGGTTCAATCCCTGGTCGGGATGACAAAAAAAAAAGGCCACTTGGCTGCTCCCCATACCCTTCCCCAGTGTGCGCCTCCCCAGCCCCGAGACCTTGGTGGCCATGTGATTGAGGCAGTGGCACGCCCCCCCCCCCAAGTTCACATGGTGGTGCACCACTGTGCATGCAGGCACAATTAAAATAAACAAACAACAATGAAAAGCCCAATCAACCAACCAACAACAACGAAAAACCATTTTCAGGATGCTATCACTTGAAGTGATAGTAGAGATTTTATAACCCAGGTTTTTCTTTTTTACATGGATGGAAATCTAGCTCAGAGAGGTAACTAAAGCTGCCTGAGGTCTCAGAGCAGGACCAGAAGCTGGGTCAAACTGGCTCTAGTACCAGTTCTTTTCTGCCACCACACATGGCCTCTCCAGACACCAGTGATGATTAGCCCAAGGGCAGGCCCCTAAAATCCATCAGCCTCAGTAAGTATATCCTCACCTGTAAAATGAGAGGGTTAGACATGATCACTACGATCCCACTACCTCTAATACTCTCTGAAAGTTGTATCTCCTTTACTTCTCACGTTGGAAAAGAATAGAAGGACAAGAGAGGGGTCCCCCCTCCTACTGTAGCAATTTAGACCTAAGGCAATTAACCCAAGCACAAAGTGTTGTTTAAAATAAAATTTCAAGTGGGAATGTACTCTTTCCACTGTTAGAAGAAAGTACCCTGATTCTCAGTCTCTGTCAAGTGAGAAAATTGTTTTGCCTTTTGCCTAGAAGCACTTGTGTTATTTTCAGCTGAGTTGCCTTAAGGACTAAATTATAGGGTGGGCTTGGAACTTGGCTTCTTTTTTGTGACAAAGAGATAACAAAAACTCATCATCCTATTCCTTTACCATTGCCAGACCTCCCAGGAGGGAGCTTTAATAGCCCTTCAGGTGTGGTCTTCCTACATTTCCTCCACTGCTTGACTTCCTATTTTGTTTGAACTGTCAGGGTCCATTACTAGGGATTGGGAAAGAGAGTGGAATTGGTCTTATAGAAGATGTATTTGAAGATTTCTTTTAGATAAAAATAAAAGTTCCTAATGATTTTATAACTTTCTAGAAAAAAAGCATATTTGTACGAACATTCAGAAAAAAGAAACCATATTACTCAATCCCACATACAAAATAAAGAAAAAGGAGACTAAAATAGAATAGAAAGTTTTCTGGCTTTTTGCCAAAGAAAAACAGCTAGCCTAGGAGACTAAAATAGAATAGAAAGTTTTCTGGCTTTTTGCCAAAGAAAAACAGCTAGCCTATTGGTATATTTGGTAGATCCATGCATCCTGATTAAATTCAAACCAACAATAGCTATTTTGAATCTCTACTAATGAAAATAGGATGCCATTAAAAAAATGATTGTCAAATCAATGAGCAAATCCACCCACAACTAGTTAATGCTGCAGTCAGGATTCAAACATAGATCTTTCTGATTTCAAACTCCTTAGCTATTGTGGTATACTGCTTTTCTCAAGGCAGTAATCTCAGTCTATCTCATTTTAACTGGTAGATTCTGATCCAAGCTAGGCAAATATCCTCTGATGCAATTTTTTTTTGAATTTTGCTTTTTTTTTAAATTAAAGTATAGTTGATTTACAAAGTTGTGGCAATCTCTGCTGTGCAGCAAAGTGACTCAGCTACACACATAGAGACATTCTTTTTTTGGTATTCTTTTCTATTATGGTTTATCAGAGGATATTGAATATAGTTCCCTGTGCTATTCAGTGGGACCTTATTGTTTATCCACCCTATATAAAATAGTTTACATCTGCTAATCCCAAACTCCCAGCCCTTCCCTCCCCCCTCCCCCCGCCCCCTTCCCCTTGGCAACCACAAGTGTGTTCTCTATGTCTGTGTGTTTCTGTTTTGCAGATAGGTTCATTTGTGTCATATTTTAGATTCCACATATAAATGACATCTTATGGTATTTGTCTTTCTTTCTGACTTACTTCACTTAGTATGATAATCTCTAGTTGCAGTCTGATGCAATTTTGAATTTAGTGATTCTCCCCAAGAGAGGGTAAGGAAACCCAAGGCAAAAGAATTTGCCAGACCTGTGCTTGAGGAAAAGTAGATTCACCTCTTGTTCTTGAATGACCCACTTCCCTGGGCCACTTCAATTTAGGATACTCCCATACAACAAGTGAGAAACTTCCAGAAGTTCCTCTGTTCTCTGAATCAGCTCTGTTGCAGCCAAACAATCCAGACAAGGCAGGTCAAGAAGGTCACTCCTTTATCCAGCAAATATTTTTTGAGCAGGTTCTAAGTACCAAGGACCTGGGTAGGTGCTGGGGATACCAAGAAGAAAGCAAATTGCTCTTACCTTCAAGGAGCTCACAGACTAAAGGGGAGAGAATCACAAATGAAGGGCGAAACAGCAGAATCATTTAGTAGCTGTGATGGGAGTTTGTACAAATGCATGGGTGTAAAGGAAGATGGGACTCGGTTCTGATCAGCTGAGACAAGTCAGACTTTACAGAGGAGGTGGGGTTTGAGCTGAGATGTGAAAGTTGAGCAGGAGTTTTCCAGGTACCTAAGCTGGAGTCAGTATTTAGGAAGAAGGAAAAACACATGCAAAGGCACGGATGCCTGTTAGAGCCCTAAGCGTGAGAATCTAATGTGAGGTGGTGGGGTGGGGTAGAGCAGGAAGTGAAAGCAGACACATCACACGAGGGCTGGTGCAGACCCTGAGGAGGGGCCTCGTGTACTGCACTAGACAGTGTAGACTTGGTCTATAAGACAGGGGGGAGCTACTGGAGAATTTACTAAAGGCTCATAATTGGATTATCATGTTAGATCCAAAATTCAGGCCCTGGCACCCTATAGAACCATAAATCTGCCAATGGAATTAGAGAGCTTTTAAGGAATTATTCCAGCCATTACCCAAGTTCTATCAAAATTACGAAGTATGTAAAAGTCTTCGCCCACCTTTCTCACTTCCTTCTTCTCTTCCAGCACTGTGTTCTGTCCTTTACCATCTAACATCCTACATCCCACCCACCCAGGTGTTCCCATTTTCCAAAAGTCCAAATTAAACCTTGCTACCTAGAACCTAAACTCAAATTCACAAGACCATCTCAGACATTGCCTCAATAAAACAGTTGGCACAAATGGATGTTTATGAACAGGTAGACTTAACACTGTGTGTCCTCTGGCCTTCTACCATGCCCCCACCAGGTGTGGAAGAATGCCGTCCTGGGGTGAACTTGGCTTGAGTGAATCCAGAAGGGCAATTCTGGCAGGGAGAGGGTCTCTTCTCTGGAGATTACCTATCAAAAATTGTAAATGTGCTCTTTGACCCAGAAATTCCATTTTTGTGAACCTGCCCTACAGATACAGACAAATGTCCATGTGTAGGGGGTTGATTAAGGAAATTATGGAACATCTCTAAATGTTGATGTCTGTGATTTAGAAATGAAAAGCAAGTTGCAAAAGTGATTTCGTTTCTGGAAGAAAATTACATATGTCTATAAAATGTTTGTATTTAGAAGAAAACACTCCAAACTCTTCATATCAGCAAACCATGGCAAATGGGTGGGGTGGGGGGGTGGAAAGATGCAGGTACTTCGACTATTTTTTTCATACCGTTTTGTACTATTTGTTTTTTTACAGGGAGTGCGTCACATTTATAATAAATGATAGCCTTTATTACTCCAGCTGTGTTCTCGCCAGCTCAGAGAACAATGCATCATGTAGAACTGAATATCACATCTATTAATCCAGTTTAACTTTGCATTTGATTTTTTTGGTCCGCCTACAGTTGGCTTCTATTGAACTTGCTGTCAGTTAAGACACCTAGGTCTTTTTCACAGAACCAGAAAGCAGTGTGGGTAACAAAACAAGAGATAAAATTCAGTCCAATTATTGTTACTTATTGTTAAGAACAGACTTAAAACAATATGAAATCCTTGGCATTTCCAACATTTATTCATGCATCAACCCACATTCTCTTTCCTATTGATGATGTTTACGGTTTCCTTGAGTTACCATGAGGTTCAGAGTCTCTTAAGAGAGTGAAAAAGCGCAGGTGGGTGGCGTGTGCAGGTAGGGCTATTTGACTGTGCTGGGGATGTTTCAATTTGTTTTTTTATAAATGTACATTTAAAAATGTGATGCTTTTCCATAAGTTTTTAAAATTTAAGTAAGATTAAACTATATGAACGATTGTACAACTTCCTTTTTTTAATGTAACACTATCTTGGATATGTTTCTATATCACTGCATGTAGACCATTCTTCCTAAAGGCAGCTTTGTCTCAATAATGTTGATTTAACTTCGTGACAATCAATCTTTTTTTAACTGAAGTATCGTTGGTTTACAATGTTTTGTTAGTTTCTGGTGTACAGCAAAGTGATTCAGTTTTATATATATGTGTGTGTGTGTATTCTTTTTCAAATTCTTTGAAATATTGAACTATTGAATATACTTCCCTGTGCTATACAGTAGGTCCTTGTTGTTTATTTTATATATATGGTGTGTGTTTGTGAATCCCAAGGTCCTAATTTGTCCCTCCCCACCTTTCCCCTTTGGTAACCATAAGTTTGTTTTCTATAACTATGAGTCTGTTGTATAAATAAGTTCATTTGTATCATATTTTAGATTCCACATATAAGTGATATCATATGATATTTGTCTTTCTCTTTCTGACTTACTTCACTTAGTATGATAATCTCTAGGTCCATCCATGTTGCTGCAAATGACATTATTTCATTTTTTTATGGCTGAGTAATATTCCATTGTATATATATATATATATATATACCACATCTTCTTTATCCATCATCTGTCCTTGACCAATCTTTACATGTAGGTGGGAGGAGTTGGGGAGAAGGGGCCAAAGGAAGGGTAGAGATTTTATAAATTTTATTGTTTAAAAATGCTAACCATCATCTGAGCCTTCAGCAAGTTGTAACCGTTTTGCTGGTGGAGGGTCTTGCCTTGATGTTGATAGGTGGTGGTTGCTGAGCCTGGGGTGGCAGTGGCAATTTCTTACAATAAGACAACAAGGAAGTTTGCCATCAATTGACTCTTCCTTCCATGAACAATTTCTCTGCAATGCTGTTTGATAGCATTTTACCCACAGTAGAACTGCTTTCAAAACTGGAGACAGTTCTTTCAAACCCTGCCGCTGCTCTATCAACTAAATTTGTGTAATATTTAAATCCTTTGTTGTCATTTCAACAATTTTCATAGCATCTTCACCAGGAGTAGATTCCATCTCAACAAACCACTTTCTTTGCTCATCCGTAAGAAGCAACTCCTCATCTGTTAAAGTTCTATTGTGAGAGTGCAGCAATTCAGTCACATCTTCAGGCTTCACTGCAAATTCTAGTTCTCTTCAATTACTTCCTCCACTGAAATCTTGAACCCCTCAGAGTCATCTATGAAGGTTGGAATCAACTTCTTCCCAAGTCCTGTTATTGTTGATATTTTGACCTCTTCCCATGAATCGTGAATGATCTTTATGGCATCTAGAATGGTGAATCCTTCTCAGGTTTTCAATTGACTTTGTCCAGATCCATCAGAGCAATCACTATCTATGGCAGCTATAGCCTTAAAAAATATATTTCTTAAATAATAAGACTTGAAAGTTGAAATTACTCTTTGATCAATGGGCTGCAGAATGGATGTTGTGTTGGCAGGCATGAAAACAACATTAATCTCGTTGTACATCTCCAGCAGAGCTCTTGCATGACCAGGTGCATTATCATTGAGCAGTAATGTTTTGAAAGGAATTTTTTTTTTCCTGTGCAGTGCCTCAACAATGGGCTTAAAATATTCAGTAAACCATGTTGTCAACAGATGTGCTGTCAGCCTGGCTTTATTGTTCCATTTATAGAATCAGAGAAGATTTAGCATAATTCTTAAGGCCCCAGGATTTTTGGAATGGTAAATGAGCATTGGCTTCAGCTTAAAGTCATCAGCTACATTAGCCTCTAACAAGAGAGTCAGCCTGTCCTTTGAAAATTTGAAGTGAGGCATCGACTTCTCCTCTCTTGCTATGAAAGTCCTAGGTGCTGTCTTCTTCCAATATAAGGCTGTTTCATCTACATGGAAAACCTATTGTTTAGTGTAGCCACCTTCATTAATTCTCTTAGCTAGATATTCTGGATAACTTGCAGCAGCTTCTAGATCAGCCCTTGCTACTTCACCTTGTACTTTCATGTTATGGAGATGGGATCTGAGAAGAAGCTTCCTCACTTCTCTCAGCCATAGAATTGAAGAGTTAGGGCTTTGCTCTGGATTAGGCTTTGGCTTAAGGGAATGTTGTGGCTGGTTTGTTCTTCTATCCAGACCACTACAACTTTCTCCATCTTAGCAATAAGGCTGTTTCACTTTCTCATCATTCGTGTGTTCACTGGGGCAGCACTTTTAATTTCCTCCAAGAACTTTTCCTTTGCGTTCACAACCTTTGCTCACTGCTTGGCACAAGATGCCTCGCTTTTAGCCTGTCTTGGCTTTTGACATGCCTCCCTCCCTAAGCTTAATCATTTCTAGCTTTGGATTTAAAATAAGAGATGTGCAACTCTTCCTTCCACTTGAACACACTTAGAGGCCACTGCTGGGTTTAAGTGGACTGATTTCAATATTGCTGTGTCTCAGAGAATAGGAAGGCCCGAGGAGAGGGAGAGAGATGGGGAAATGGCCAGTAGACAGAGTCGTCAGGAAACACACACAACATTTACTGATTAAATTTGCCATCCTGGGCACAGTTCATGGCACCTCAACACAATGACAACAGGAACATCAAAGATCACTGACCACAGATCAGCATAACAAATATAATAATAATGAAAAAGTCTGAAATATTGAATTACCAAAATGTGACACAAAGACATGAAGTGAGCAAATGCTGTCAGAAAAAAGCGGCACCAATAGAGTTACTCAATGCAGGGTTGCCACAAACCTTCAATTTGTAAAAAACAAAATGCAGTCTCTGCAAAGAGCAACAAAGTGAAGCACAAGAAAACGAGGTAAGCTGGTAGTATATCCTCTCAGGTGAATTATCTGTTCAAGCCATTTGACCATCTTTTTACTGGGTTGATTGTTTTCTTAGTGTTGCATGAAGAGAGTTTTAAAAATATATTTTGGATATAAGCTCTTTGTTGGATATGTGATTTGCAAATGTTTTTATTCTTTTTATATATAACCAGTTCAGTTTGCTAATATTTCATTGAGGACTTTTGTATCTAAGTTCATGAGGGAAACTGGTCTACTTGGAAGAGACCAATTGGAATAGACTAATTAGAATAGCTTTCTCTCTCTCCCTTTTTTTTTGTACTGTCTTTGTCTGGTTTTGGTACCAAGATAATGCTGGCTTCATAAAACGAGTTGGGAAGTGTTCCTGCCTCTTCTATTATCTGGAAGAGAATGTGTAGGATTAGAGGTATTTCTTTTTTAACTTTTGTTAAAATTTGCCAGTGAAGCCATTTGGATCAGGATATATCTTAATACATTTGATTTTTTGTATATTGATCTTGTATCCTGCAACTTTGATAAATTAACTTATTAGTTCTAGTAACTTTTTTGATGATCCCATTGGATTTTCTACATAGATGATCATTGTCTGTGAATAAATAGTTTTATGGGACTTCCCTGGTGGTGCAATGGTTAAGAATCTGCCTGCCAATGCAGGGGACACGGGTTTGATCCCTGGTCCAGGAAGAACCCACATGCCACGGAGCAACTAAGCCCGTGCGCCACAACTACTGAGCCTGTGCTGTAGAGCCCGCGAGACACAATTACTGAAGCCCGCGTGCCTAGAGCCCATGCTCTGCAACAAGAGAAGCCCCCACAATGAGAAGCCCATGCACCTCAACTAGAGAGAGCCTGGGCACAGCAATGAAGACCCAACGCAGCCAAAAATAAATAAATAAAATAAATAAATTTATTTTAAAAAACACAGTTTTACTTCTTTTCCAATCCTGATGACTATTTCTTTTTCTTGCCTGATTGCCCTGGGTTAGAATCACCAGTACAATGTTGAATAGAAGTTGTGAGAGCAGACAGTAACAGTTTTGTTCCTGATTAGTTCCTGATTTTAGGGAGAAAGCATTCAGTTTTTCAAAATTAAGTATGGTGTTAGCTATAGTTTTTTTTTTTTTTAAATAGATGCCCCTTTTCAGGTTCAGAAAGTTCCCTTCCATTCCAATTTGCTGAGGGTTTTATCAGTAATGAATGTTGGATTTTGTCAAATTTTTTTGTATCTCTTGAGATGATCATATGGTTTTTCTTTTTAGTCTGCTAATATGATAAATTAAATTAATTGATTTTTGAATATTTAAACCAACCCTGAATTCCTGGAATAAATCCCACTTGATCATCAGGGATTGAATTGGTAAAATTTTGTTGAGGATTTTTGCATCAATTTTCATGAGAGATATTGATCTATAGTTTTCTTTTTTTGTAACATCTTTACGTACCTTTGGTATCAGACAAATACTGGTCTTATAATGAGTTGGGAAGTAGTCCCTTCTCTTCAGTTTCCTGGTTATGTATAACCAGGTCTTCCCTGGTGGTGCAGTGGTTAAGAATCCACCTGCCAATGCAGGGGACACGGGTTCGAGTCCTGGTCTGAGAAGATCCCACATGCCGCGGAGCAACTAAGCCCGTGCACCACAACTACTGAGCCTGTGCTCTAGAGCTCGTGAGCCACAACTATGGAAGCCCGTGTGCCACAACTACTGAAGCCCACGCGCCTAGAGCCTGTGCTCTGCAACAAGAGAAGCCACTGCAATGAGAAGCCCGTGCACTGCAATGAAGAGTAGCCCCAGCTCACCGCAACTAGAGAAAGCCCGCGTGCAGCAACGAAGACCCAACACATCCTAAATAAATAAATAAATAAATAAATAAATAAATAAATAAAATTTTAAAAAAATGTTTGATCGAATTCACTACAGAAGCCATCTGGGCCTTAAGAGTTTTTGTGTACCTGTGCTGGGGGAGAGGGGTGTTTTAAACTACAAATTGAGTTTCTTTAACAGATATAGGGCTACTCCAATTTTTTACTTCTTCTTGAGTGAGTTTAGTAGCTTGTGTCATTAAAGGAATTTGTCCATTTCATCTAAACTGTTGACTTTATTGGAATATAGTTAATAGTATTAATAATAGTTGTTATTATATTTTAGTGTATATAGAATTGGTAATGATGAGACCTCTTTCATTCCTGATACAGATAATTTGTGTTTTTTCCCTTTTTTTTTCCTGATCAACAGTGTGGCCTGAAGTGGATCAATTTTATTGATCTTCTCAGAGGACCAGCTTTAAGTTTACTGGGTTTCTGTTTTATTTATTTTATTGATTTCTATATTGATCTTTATTATTTCCTTTCTTTTGCCTACTTTGGGCTTACTCTGCTTTTTTTTCTAGTTTTTAAGGCGGAAGTTGAGGTTACTAACGTAATATGCTTCTTCTTTTTTAATATAGGCATTTAGTGCTATAAATTTCCCCCTAAGCACTGCTTTAATGGCACCCCACAACTTCTGATATATAGTGTTTTCATTTTCATTCAGTTAAAAAATACTTTCTAATATCCCTTTTGATTTTTCCTTTCATACTTGGATTACCTAGAAATGTGTTATTGAATTTCCAAATATCTGGGGATCTTCTAGAGGTCTCTTTGTTTCTGCTTTCTAATTTAATCCTATTGTGGTCTGAGACCATACTTTGTAAGACTTATATACTTTTAAATTTATTGAGAGGTGTTTTATGGCCCTGAATATGGTCTATCTTGCTGCTCATGCTGGTTTTCCATAATTCCTAAGTCCCATTGGGGTGATTCAAAGGACCCATAATGGAAGCCTGCACACACTGTGGGTTTCATTATAGGAGAGGAAGACTGAGCTTGGGGACTCATGACTTTCATAGCAAGCAGAAGCAAGACTGTTCTTTGTTCAAAGGGGTGAACATTACCTCATCTGTCAAGATTGCTCACTGCAAATACAACCCGGTGAAATTGCCTGGATAAAACGGCCAGGGTTCTTCAATTTTGGCATACCTGCAAGAATGTGCAGGCATAATCAGGACCCATGGTGGATTACCCCCCAGCAAGGGGACACAGTTATGTGACTTGGAAACAGTTTGACCCTTTCAGGTCTTGCTTTTGCGCTTTTTCAGGTAGCACCAGTACATCATTTAGTTTAAGCCTAATGCCCCTTTCCCCACTCCCCCACTTCTGAACACTCTATCTAATGCCCTGTGAATTATGAGGTTTTCCACTCTGGTCAATGGAAACAGGAACTATTTCCAGCCCTTTGGAAATTCTAAGAATCGTTCCTTCTAATCTTTTTGGGTGCTTCCTTCCTTGGCCTCAGGTGTTTTTCTCCCACACATTCACTGATAAGACTCAAGGGAGACCCTCTGCAAATCTCCAGGGTTCTCTCTCTCTTTGCAGCTCTCGCCTCTTCTGCAACTGGCCTTGCAAACTCTACCCGCCTTTGTCTCTCTGAACTCACAGTTGAGGGAGACCGCTGAGCTATGCCTGGGTTCCCCTTATTCTGGTACATCTTGGAAACCTTCTCCAGGCAATAACCTGGGGTAATCAGAGTGCTCATGTCATTTGTTTCCTGCCTCTCAGGGATCATCATCTTTCATTGCCTGATGGTCAATGTCTTAAGCTTTGCTTAATATATTTTCCTCCAGATTTTAGTTGTTTCAGGCAGGATTGTAAATCTGGTGTCTTTTAATACATTTCATCTGGAACCTGAAGTCCCCACAATTTTTGAAGCATAACATTAACAGTTTTTGTAATTGCTGGTCCAGTTTCTAATAATTAAATTTACTCATAAACTTGTTCCGAGATTATAATTTTAATCCAAAATTTAAACTTTAAAATTTAAATTTAAATCCAAGCAAATTAGCTCAGTCACTGTTTCTAAGGATACTTATCTTGTCAACAAATACTTGAGCACCTAGTGGTTTTTGGGGATTACAGCTGTGAACAGGACAAGAGCCCTGGCCTCATGGAGTTCATATTCTAATGGGCATGTTTTAAAAAAATGTTAGCATGATGTATTTGCTAATTTGTCAAAGTTTTTTTTTGCAGAAAGCTCAAAAAAATAAAACTAAGTGATGTAAAAATTCTAAGGAACAATGATGAATCCAGGCATACTTTTGGCTTGAAACCTGGCTTCAAACAAATTGAAGCCAATTTGTTGGCTTGTCAACAAATTAGTAGCCCTGAACCACAGTTGTGTAGCACCGGTGGGCAACTTTTATTCAATTTGGACATAAGTTGCATGAGGCAAGTGCCCTGCTTGTCAGCTGGCCTCTGGATTCCCAGTGTCTAACACATATGTGATGAAAAAATGTCAACCTCCTCTTCAAGGGACCTCATCTTGGTTCCTACAGGGGCATAAGGGACAGGAAACAGCCAGCCAGGATGGTAGGGAGGAAAAGGCTTAAGTGCAACACATCAGGGGGAGATGGAAATGTGACATGAAGCTGGCTGCTTGTCCTCAATTGTCAGTTGTTTTAAGACTGGCAGGTGAGAGCAGACACTTCCTGCCTTTGGTTTGGTTCCTGACTTTTTAACGCGGCTGGGCCAACTCCCTTGCCTCGGTTTCCGCAGGTGAGGGCAGGGAGGAGAGGAGGAAGAAAGGGGGTGCCGTAGCTTCTAAACTTTACTTTTTAGGGGTGTATGTGTGTGCTATCTATGAATACGTGGGAATATATGGAAAACGTGAATACGCTGGACAACTTGGATGTGCTGGGGGTGGTGAGGAGCCCAGGCCGTGTGTGTCCCTCCTCTGATCCGCGAACATCCACCCACCCGGGTAACCCACCTGGGCGCCCGCAAGTCCAGCCGCGCAGCGAGCCAGAGGGTGGGTGGGAGGCGTGGGCTGGTGCCGGCGGCCTCAGCTCGCACCGCCGGAAGTTTGGGGCAGCACCGGGAACGCGGACCCGAGCCGCCTAGCCCCGCTGCCCGCCAGTAAGTGCTCGGAGGGGCGGGGGCGGGGGGAGGCCGGGGCGGGGCGGGGCGGGGCGGTGGGGGCGCGGCCGGGCGGCTACGTGACGGGCGGCGCGAGTATTAAGCTGCGCGGCCGCTGCTCCGCCGCCCGAGCTGGTGTTTCGCCCGCGACCCAGCGCCCAGGTGTGCCGCCCCGAGAGGACCGCGCGAAGGTCACCCCGCGCCCGCCAGCCCGTCTGCCGCCCGCACCTCCGCCGAGCCCCGCGCGCCTCGCCCGCCCCGCCGCGTCTCCGCCCGCCCGTCCGACCGCCCGAGCCCCGCGCGCCCCACCGCAGCCCCGGCCACCCGAGCGCCATGAACCAGATCGAGCCCGGCGTGCAGTACAACTACGTCTACGAAGATGACGAGTACATGATCCAGGAGGAGGAGTGGGACCGCGACCTGCTCCTCGACCCGGCCTGGGAGAAGCAGCAGAGGAAGGTCAGCCAGGGCCGCGTGCCCGCCGTCTGCGGGCTGGACCCGCGTGTCTGTGTGTCGCCTTCCCCGGGGGGCGACCGCCCGGGGGCGCCGCCGACGGTGTGGACTAGCGGGAGGGAGCTTGATGGAGGGTCGCGTTGTCCCATGTCCTCGTAGCTCGGGAAAAGTCCAGGGACAGGCACGGAACTGGGCGTCGTGAGTGCGCGCGCGCGCGCGAGTGTGCGTGGGTGCGCGCGTGTGTCACATAAGAGTCACAAAACGAAGAATGTTAGGGGAAGAACAGTGCAGCCGTTTCTGTTTTAACCTGCATTAGACCAGAATGTGAAAGTCTCAGGTCTGCTCCTGACCCCTTGAGTCTGTGACCTTGGCCACAGAGTTGTGTCTTCTGGTCCCGTTGTGTCCCATTTCCCCCTAACCCGTCTCTCCCCAAATAAAAGAGGTCAAAAGAACATCGGCTTCATTCCGATTTTCACAGGGCTGCCCCAGAGAGTAATTGAAAATCATTTATTACATGTTTTGGGGTTCCCTGGAGAGAGATGCTGTATGAACACTAGACGTTCACCGATAAATTAATAGTTATTTCACACTCTATTTACGGTTCATTGAGGTAAGTGCACAGGGACGAGGGAGTCAGCCAGCTCTAAAAGTTCCCTTCCCATCTTGGTTGGCGCTCTCTGGGGGCCCAATGGAACATTCCACTATCTCAAGGTTTCTTCTTGATCCCCTTGGCTAGAATTCTAGGGACTGCTCACCAGGAGGCTAAATCCCGCCTCCTGTTTGGGCATAGAGCCTGGCCGGGTCAGGGATGCCAACCTAGACCTGCTCACCCAACCTTATGATGACAGTGTCCTGGCAAAAGCAAAGTGCCCTCTGCTTTTCCCCCCTATTTTTCTCGGGTTGGGGCAAAGTGGGTTTCCCTTATAAGGGCCTGCCATTAAGTGGATAACTTCTGTTGACCATCTGTGTGCCTGGGAATGCTCTGTGTAGCTGCCACTGTGGGTGGTTATCTGATAGTGCCTGGTGAATGTGTCTGACTATAGGAAACACATAACTCCCAACAAACAGTGTTAGCTGAAGGAGAGAGGTCCCATATTTGGATAATTATCAGATAACCATTTTAGGGTTTTTTGTTGTTATTTATAAAATAACCATGATATTTTCAAATCAAGATTTTTCTTTTGTTGTCTATTCTCTCTTTTAAAACCACTTACTATTACTGTCTTAAAGCTCTAATTTAGCTACATTTCATTCTCCCCCTTAGTTCCATCATCCCTGTCTTCTTGGAAACAGTAGAATTGGAGTGATAAGTAGAAGCTGAGTCTATAAAGGAGAATAAAATTTCAAACCTTCTGCAATTTTTTAAACACCTGGCTTGAGGATTATTAATGTGTTGTTATTATTATTATTATTAGTTTGTCATCTGGGCTAATTGCTGCATCATCAATGAGAAAGAAGTTAAATAGTCGCTTTAATTTTTAACAGTGAGTGTTTCTTTTTAAAAATTTTTCCCGCAATTTTGATTACTACATTTTTTCATGGATTTTTTAAAAAGTCTTAAGTTTTTGTTGCAGAGATTGCTTTTTTTTTTTTCCCTCATGAAGAAGAGCAAAATAGCTAAGGAATTGGAAGGGTAGTCTGCCCATCGTTTTTGAAAGTAATAGTCTAATCACAGTGGTTTCTGTTGATTTTTTAAAATTACAGTACAGGATAGAGTTAATTTTAGTTTCCAAAGACCACATTGATATATGTCTTCTGTCATATACATATAATTTTAAAATTATTTTTAATATATGATGTATAATTATATTTTTAATTTATTCACAGTATTTTTGGATATAATTTCATTGCTGTGATTTTTTTAAAGTTTGGGGTTCCTGTGTGAATATATTATTATATATTAAAAAACAGACATATGTCCTGGTCCTTGTATAAAATAATGCTAAAAAGTTTAAAGTGAGAATTCATTTTTTTTCTCAGGTAGGTTGAGTGCTGTGTTGTGACTTTAGTGACAAACAAAACAGAGCCAAACATTACATTAGGACACAGACCAGAACAGATCCAGAAATCCTCTGTTTCTACTTTGGGTAGAGAACCCACTCAAGTCGGTAAAGTAATACTGAACTGTGAGGTCCGGGCAGCCAGAGCAGTAGCCTCTATTTATGTCCTATGAGCCAAACTGCTGGAACAGGACAGGGATAAAATGCCATTGTTTCTATTGTGGGCTACCTTTTCCACACTTGCCATTTCAATGATATGCCGGGTATGAGATCTGTCAACAGATGCTGGTAACACATGATGACGTCTGTAGCGTTATAATGGATGAGGGACCTAATTATATCCACAGTTCACAGAGTCTCATGGGCTGTGGTAAACCTTGCTCTGGTATGGAATGCCTTGCTACAGAAGAACTTAGTAAAACTGTAGTGCTGTGTGTGTGTGTGTGTGTGTGTGTGTGTGTGTGTGTGTGATGGGAGATCTTTTTTTTTTACGTAAAATTTACCATCTTAACCATTTTAAATAAAGCGTCCAGTTCAGGCGTGCTACGTACATTCACATTGTTGTGCAATCAATCTCCAAGAGTCTTTTCATCTTGCAAAATTAAACTCTGTATAAAACAATAACTTTCTATTCTCCCCACCCCCCAGCCCCTGGCAACCACCCTTCTGCCTTCTGTCTCCATGAATTTGACCCATAGGGACCTCATATGGGTGGAATCATACACTGTTTGTCCTTTTGCATCTGGCTTACTTCACTTAGCATAATGTCCTCAAGGTTCATCCACGTCGTGTCATGTGTCAGAATTTCCTTCCTTTTTAAGGCTGAATAATATTTCACTGACTGTATGGACCACATTTTGTTTACCCATTCATTGATAGATGCACACGTGGATTGCTTCTACCTTTTGGTTATTGTAAATAATGCTGCTGTGAACATGGGTGTACAAATATCTCTTCATGTCGCCGCCTTCGGGTTTTTTTGGTTAGATACCTAGAAGTGGAATTTCTGGATCTTGTGGCAGTGATTGGTTTTCAGTTTTTTGAGGACATGCAGTGCTTTTTCCAAAAGAAGGCAATTTGGAAGATGTTGAATTTAGCATGAGTATGTACAGGCATTTCAAAGTGCTCTCCTCTTTCAGGGGTGTTTAAGAATATTTATAGTCACATAAATGAAGCTCTCTTTAGTGGACTTCTGAAACTTCTAGAGCTTTGGTGTTTAGAAGTAAGCTTCTCCTGGAAGCAAAGAGCACATTCAGCCTTTAATTCAACTGCGGCCTAATCGGGAGGTGACTTGTCAGAACAGCAATGCTGAATATGTGTGCTATCTCCGTGGGCACAGGACGCTGTCCTTCACCACTCTGGGAGGCTAGAACAGACCTTTTAAGGAAATGACTGTGTGTTTCGATACATAAAGGGTCCTTACATCCTTAATCTGTACCGGGCTAGGTGATCGATACTCTTTTTCACCAGTTGTGAAGAGCATAAGAGAGTCGTTCATTTATTCCACATTCAGAATTCTGATTAGTTTTCATTGTTCCTAAAGAAATCCAAGTTCTTCCGCATAGTCACAATTTAGATGGACCAGCTCACCGTTCACCTCAGCACACCTGCTGCCTGTCCTGTCATCAGGCTGAAACGTTGCCACGTGGGGTCAGGCAGTGGTGAAGGACGCTTGTGTGGGAGCAGCTGCACACAGGTTGGATTAAATAGAGGATCCAGAACCTGCCAGTTGCCCCTTTCCGTGTCTCAAGGAGCAACTGCTGGTTAAGCGTGCAGGTCAAGGCTCTTCTCCCCTGCACAGTGGAGTACTCTCTTGCGGGAATTTTTCCTGGGGAAAAAAAGGCATGAATTGTTCCAACGAGGTGAACGATTAACGAGGGGCCTGGGAAGTGTCTCAGACTCATGAGACCCAGATGAATCTCAGCTCTGCCTGGTACCTACCCTCTGTTTGGCCGTAATCAAGTCACTAAGACTTTCGAGTTCCATCTCTTCATCTAGAAAATAAAGATAAGGGATTCCTGTCTTTCTTGCCTCACAGAGTTTTTCAGAATCAAATGGTCAAACTAGTTTATGTCAAAGGGGCTTTGTACGCTGTAGAGGGATCTGTAAATGTTCAAATATTATTACTGTCCTAGTGCAGCCAATACTTATTAATTTCATCAGGTGGTGTCGTAGTAATTAGCACTGTGATTGAATTTGTAAGGATGAAGAAGCATGTGATTTGTTCCTTAGTGACTTGGATGTACTTTGCAAAAAAAATTGTGGTAAAATGTACATAACATAAAATTTACCATTTTAACCATTTTTAGGTGTACAATTCAGTGACATTAATACATTCACATTGTTGTGCAACCATCACCACCATCCATCTCCAGAACTTTTCCATCACCCCCAAGTTAAACTGTGTCTATTAAACAGTAACTTCCTATTACCTCCTCCCCCCATGTACCTTTAAAGGTAGGGTTTACACGCTTCCACACTTAGAACAAGAAATTGTTTAATAACAAGTGCCAGGTGCTTGTTGTATAAAGAGCAAAAATTTTAGGAGATCAAATAAGGAAAACCATTGTGGGTGAGGATGATGGGGAAACAGCTTTACAAGGGAGTAGAACTTGGGGTGGGCCTTAATTTGAGGAATAACTAAATACTAGCTGGGTGGCGAGGAGAGAGAAACAGAACATTCCTGGCTAGAGAAATAGAGTGAACAGTCTAGGCTTAACTGAAGCTAAAGATGCAGATTCAAATTTAGAGAGAAAATTGCATAGGTAATGCGGGGCCAGTTCACAGAGGACCTAGGATGCCAGGGTGAGCGTGGACTTCGTTCTTCAAGCAGTGCAGAGCTCTGGGAATATTTGAGCCAGGAAGAGCCATGCTTCAAGTCGAATACTGTTTGCAGAATAAATCGGAGTGGGTGAAAGCCTGAGGTGGGGGACCCAGGTAGAAGCCCGTTACAGGGACGATACGTTTAAAGCGGTGAGGATTAGAAGCAGTGGTGAGGAAGCCATCAATCTGAGAGTGATCAGGAGGGATTATAAAAAGTGTTAAATAATGCCATGTTGTTGCATGGCAGGCTGTTTTATAAATCCAGTTAAGCAGACATGATCTCACCATTAGAGCTCCTGGGCTTAAAACTCAAGATAGTGATATTGACAAGTAACAAAGAAACTAATGAGGAGTGTCTGCTTATCTAGTCAGGAGAGGTGTCTGGGTGGAAAGCTAACCATTTACAGGATATATCATTCAGTGCAGGGGCTGAGTGATGAGGGGCAAGTTGTGTGTCCAGGTGGCCATTGCCTACATGCAGGGCTGGAGTTTCAGGCAGCCTTTGATGTCCAGAGAGAGTTGCTGATGGGCAGGCTTGCAAAGGCAGAATCTTGTATGAGCTGTAAGAAATCTCTGCCCCCAGAAGGGCTGTTGTTCTCAAGATGCCCTTGGTTTGCTATGGAGAACCACAGGTGCAGGAGTCGTAAGGTGGAGAAATCACTCTTTGTGATTTCTGCGTCTTCTCTTAGGCACTGCAGTGTGTCCTGGGGTCTGCCCTACCCCTTCAGCCACATTCACCAAGGAAGAAACTTGAACCCAAGATACGATTTTCCGGGAGCGTGGGAGGAGGAATAGAACTCTTAGCTGGGAAGCCTAAAGAACAGCAGCTTCAGAAAACTGTCAGAAAGTGCTGCAGTCGGTTGCTGCAGCTGGGCTACAGAAAAGGCGCAGCTCTGGGGTGGGTGGAGGCACTCCCGTGGTGAGCAGAGGAGTTGGTACGGAATACGTTGGAGGACAGTCAGAATTGTACCGCTGTTTCCCTGGGAACGGTACTAGTTCTTCCAGAAAGAACAGAACTCAAAGACGAGGGGGAAAACGCTTGCTAACTACCGTGCTAGACTTAGTTCAAAGGAAGGAAAATCTTGAGTGCCAGAAATGGGCTTTTCTAAAGAAGCTGAGGAACATGTTTTACACAAGCACGTGTCAGTCTGAGCACTTGCACACTCGCCTCTGAGCCCACACCACACCCGTACCCCTCCCCATGATTTTCTTGATCAGAAACTAGATGTTTTCTCCTGCAGCCGTACTGAAGGGCAGAATAGAAGTGGAGCACAGGCACGGCTGTTTATTCTTTTCATTCCTTTGGCAGACGTTTATTACGGTCCCGCTAGAGGCCCGGGTTAGGCAATGGAGTTGACACCACCCCAGGCTTTAAGGAGCTTGCAGCTTAGTTCAAGAGACAGAAAGGGCAGTGAGAAGTACAGAGGAGGGACGCGCAGTTCACCCTGGCCGGTGGAAGGGAGTGGAGAGCATTTCCAGAGCCCCTCCTGCATGGTCCCCTGTCGCGGTGCCTGGAAGCATCTTCTTCCCTGGCGCCTTGCAGGGAAGCTGGGAGTTACCCTTGAGGCTTCCCTGTCTCTCAACTCCTGTGAGCCCACCTCCTAAAGTCCTCTGGACCCTGCCCCTTCCTCCCGTCATGTGCTTGAAGGCCTTCAGGGCCTCTGCACTTCCTGCCTGGATGCGGGTGGTGGCCCCTGCTTTGTCGCTCTTCCACACACCGTGCTTGCCTTCAGGCTTTTTTCTGCCTGATACTGCAGGAGTGATCTGTATAAAACACAAGCCTGGTCATGGTATTTCTGCTTAAAGCCCCTGTGTGGTTCTTTATTGCCTTCAGGAGGGTGTTGGGAGCCAGGCCTGAGCCAGCCTCTCTCTGCTCCGCCTCTCCCCCCAGGGCTCCTGGAGCCCACGTGTTTGATTCTCCTCTTTGCTTATACCCAAGACTACCTCCTCTACCCGCCCTGGGAGTTCTTCCTTGGGCCCCTCCTCTAGAACATGGGTCCCTGGGTGCTGTCCTGGTCTCCCCTATGAGCAGACGCTGTCTGTCCTGTGGCCCCCTGGCCCTGCAGTGGTCCTGCTTAGAGTCTGCACTCGCATTTGTGCAATGCAGGAATTGTAAGTCATACTTCTGAAAAGAATTTAGTACAATTAAATTTTTATTTTGCAATCTTTGCAACTCCTTGAGCTACAAATGTATTAACTCCGGCTCATACTTGTTTAATGCTCCTTAAAGATGTTTTCTCAAGTTCCCCAAACGATGGACTTCTCCGACTTAGCTCTTATTCTCAGACTGAGCCTACAAAGATAAGCTGTTTAATTAAAAAAAATAATAATAATTTGTAATTTAGAGATTTGGGGAATAAAATAAAATCATACATGTAGATTTATTTAAATGATAATAAAATGTGTCACCATATTAATGAACAAAGCTCTGGTAGCCTGAATTGGATTTGAAATGACTGTTTTGTCCAGATTGAAAACCTTTACCCACATCATAGAGAAAATTCCAAATTCATTTAGATTCAGAGAAGTATACATTTAAATTTGTTCTTCTGGATGTAAATCCTGGTAAGACAAAAACTTTTGGAAGACATGCTAGGCTTCTCAATAGTGGAAATGGAAAAGAGAGAAGAGATGCAGATGATTCTGCAGAGCGTGTGGACCCTGGAAAAGAATTGGCCTGGGCGGTACTGATATAAGCCGAACCCAAGACTACAGAGTTAGCATGGCTTTGAGTTGTCTTGCTGTGTTTGTTTGTTTTTGCTAGGCGATAAATGTGTTAGTCATCATTCCTAGAAATTACTATCTAATGAAAATAGATTCTCATTAGCCTCCGTTACAACCTTTTCATTAAAAGGCATGCTATCTCGGGAAAAACTCTTATTTTTTTAGTGATGGTGAGGATCAAGTGGGCAAGTAGGTGAATATGAGATTGAGGGGAAATGAGAACAGTATTTGACATTGAAGGTATGACTGAGTCTTATACAGACAATTATAATTGAGATTGGCAACTCAAGAAATCCCTGGGAATGCCCTGGCGGTCCAGTGGTTAGGGCTCCGTGCTTCCGCTGCAGGAGACACGGGTTGGATCCCTGGTCGAGGAACTAAGGTGCTGCATGCCACGCAGCACGGCCAGAAAAAAAGAAAAAAAAAAAAGAAATCCTATCTTTTAGAGTCATGAGGAGTCTTTAAGTTCCTTCATTATAGTCCAACAGGATGGGAAGATAATAATTATTTCGAAGGTAGGTAATCTAATCTCATTGTTTTTTATCAGGATTTTAAGATATTTTGTATGCATTAGGTTGAACCGTAGGAAATTTTTGACACTGACCATTTTGACCTCCAAAAATTGCACTTTCTTATGGCTCAACCCAATAAAACCACTTTATCACTATTGTCCCACTATATTCAAGGTACTTGACCAAGACCACACCACAGCCAAGCCATAAAACTGAGTTCAGCTTGTTTCTAGTCTTACCTCTAATGCCTTTGGTATTCATTTGGGAAAATAAGGGGTGGTTAGGTTTTGTAGAAGTTAAAAATGTGAGGTTTGGATTGAGGGCTTGACAGCCCATGGAAATATCGAGAAGGAAGGTCAAGCCTAGAGATTTAGGTGTGGGAGTTATCTGCTCAGAGGCCATGGTTGAAACTGTAAGGAGGGGAAAGTGGAAGATCTACCTGCCAGGCGCTGAGGTGAGCTAACATCGAGGGCTCCCAGAGGAAGCAGTGATTACCAAAACGTGGAAGCATCGCTTCTCTGGATGAAAACATGCATTTATTGGACGACTTAAAACTAGATGAACTGTCGAAATGTCTTTGATTTTCTTCCGGGAGAAATCTCACCTTGGTATTTCTCTGGAACTTCACCAGTCCGTCTGAATCTGACATTTGAATCTGTTTAGTTGCTGGAACAGAAACCCAGGGCTTTGGCACCGTGAAATGGGAGATCTTTTAGCTCATGAGATAAGTTATGCTTGCAAAGGAAGTGAAAAGCTGTAAGAAACTATTTATGGTGGTGTGCTCAAGTCTGTGACATAAAATCCTTCTGCAGCTGGAATGGCCAAGGCTGGGCTTTATTGAGGAAGACTTTATTGAAAATTTGTAAGGATTACTGAAGAAAGTAGTTTCATTACTGAAAAGAATTGGTTTCATCTTAACATACCAAGTGTAGCATTCAACCACAAGGAGGGTTTCCCTTTTCTGTTTTATCATTTATAAAATTAAGAAAATAGGATGAGTGATGGTCCTCATTTAGGGGTTTTGTTTTAAGGTTTAAAAAAATATTATTGATATTTTGGGTGTATCAGTCATGAAAATAGTAAAAGACATAACAGAATTACAATCAGTTTCAAGATTACCCATAGAGGGTAATATTTTTCTATTTAAAAACAAATCTATTTTGGAGGGGCGGCAAGGGTAAGGATCAGGTTGGTCTGGGACGTGAGGAGGGGATATTCGTTGGAAAAATGCAAACCATGTGTTTTACATTTTGTAAACCGTACAATTTCTATTCTGTTACTGCAGTTTATGAAGTAGGAAGTGTCTGAATATTTCATTGCATACCTTTCCTGTTAAATTTTGGGACAAAATGATGTTTATTTTCATTTTTTCAGTATAACAGCAGAACAAAAATATTCCAGTAAGACAGTAAAAGTGATATTTTAATATATGGATTTTTTCCAGTGGATTAAAAAAAGAATGGGAGGGGATTTGGCATATTGTTCCTAGTATCCCAAACTATTCAGTATATAGGGCAGAGCAGCTCTTTATTGAGAATTTTCAGACACTGTTTTTTTTTGTTTTTGTTTTTAATTATTTATTTATTCTTTGTTTCTGTGCGAGGGCTTTCTCTAGTTGTGGCAAGCGGGGGCCACTCTTCATCATGGTGCACGGGCCTCTCATTATCGCAGCCTCTCTTGTTGCGGAGCACAGACTCCAGACGCGCAGGCTCAGTAGTTGTGGCTCACGGGCCTAGTTGCTCCGTGACATGTGGGATCTTCCCAGACCAGGGCTCGAACCCGTGTCCCCTGCATTGGCAGGCAGATTCTCAACCACTGCGCCACCAGGGAAGCCCCCAGACACTGTTTTGACCATACGTATTATTTTATTCGAACGTCACAACAGTCTTAGGAGATGAGTATTGTGATTCTCATTTTTCAACCAGGAAGGCTAAGTAACTTACCTAAGTGTGGTTGAGGGTGGGGAAGTGGTAGCTGGAACATGCACACAGAATTTTGTCTAAATTACAAAGATATTCTCTCTCACAATCGAAATTTTATAACACATGGAGATGCTAATTATTTTATTGCATATTTTGGTCTGCAAGTGGCAGAGCTGAAGTTTGGATCCAGGATGCTTAACTCCAGAGGCAGTGCTTTTATTTTTATTTTTTTAAAATTTATTTTGTTGAATTTTAGTTGATTTATAATGTTGTGTTAATTTCTGCTGTACAGCAAAGTGATTCAGTTAGACATATATATTCTTTTCCATTATGGTTTATCACAGGATATTGAATATAGTTCCCCATGCTATACAGTAGGACCTTGTGGTTTATCCATTGTATATATAATAGTTTGCTTCTGCTAACCCCAAACTCTCAATCCGTCTCCTTCCCCCCTTGGCAGCCACAGGTCTGTTCTCTATGTCTGTGAGTCTGTTTCTGTTTCACAGATAAGTTCATTTGTGTCTTGTTTTACATTCCACATACAAGTGATACAATATGGTATTTGTCTTTCTCTTTCTGACTTATTTCACTTAGTATGATAATCTCTAGGCCCATCCGTGTTGCTGCAAATGGCATTATTTCATTCTTTTTAATGGCTGAGTAGTATTCCATTGTATATATGTACCACATCTTCTTTATCCATTCCTCTGTTGATGGACATCTAGGTTGTTTCTTGGCTATTGTGAGTAGTCAAAGGTGGTGCTTTTTAACCACTAAATTTTTTCTGTTTTTGTTGCTTTTTTGCTCAGAGTTTTAACCAACAACCCAGAGCAAAAACCTGGAATTCAGTATTCCTAAGTTTTCACTTATCCAAAACCTACTGCCCATGCATAAGGGTGTGTGTGTCTGAATTTTTAATTTCTAAATGGGTCCAGGGGGAACATCTGATGAGAATGAGAAGACTAAATTTTGAGTTATGGAAAATACTGTCCTTCCAAGGTAACCCCAAGTGAGGGCCTAGCAATCACTCTGACCCACAGAAGTGCCAGAGGAGGAGGAAGGGGACCACAGGAAAAGCCAACTACACCTCTCAAATGGAGGCTTACAGGACATGCCATTAAGGGCACATCTCTGGAATTACCTGCTGGTCTGTCTGACACAGTTCCAAAAAGAAGCCGGAGTTCAGGATGCCCTAGTATTTGAGTCAGTTCCCTTTTGGAACTAGAAAAGGAGACTTCCAGAGGCAAGAGCATAGATTAGAGCCATCCTCCTGCAGACGTGATGCCTTAGTGGAAAGGGTTGCTCTCCAAGATTGGGGCTCCACAGAGATTTGGCCAACGGCAGTGCCAAGGACTGCCTTCACTTTACATTGAAAAAAATCCTGCCTTTTATTTATTTTTAACTTCTTTTTTTTAAATAAATTTGTTTATTTATTTATTTATTTATTTTTGGCTGTGTTGGGTCTTCGTTTCTGTGCGAGGGCTTTCTCTAGTTGCGGCGAGCGGGGGCCACTCCTCATCGTGGTGCGCGGGCCTCTCACTGTCGCGGCCTCTCTTGTTGCGGAGCACAGGCTCCAGACACGCAGGCTCAGTAGTTGTGGCTCACGGGCCCAGTTGCTCCGCGGCATGTGGGATCTTCCCAGACCAGGGCTCGAACCCTTGTCCCCTGCACTGGCAGGCAGATTCTTAACCACTGCGCCACCAGGGAAGCCCTTTAACTTCTTATCATGGAAAATTTCAAACATACATAAAAGCAGAGAGAACATATAGCGAATCCCTCTGAATCCCGCTGGCCAAGGAAAACCAAAGTTTCGTGAATAGGGGATGCCTGGTTCTTTTTTTACCCCAGCTTTATTGAGATGTCATTGACAAATAAAAAATTTTATATATTTAAAATGTGCCACATGTTTTGATAAATGTATACATTGTGAAATATTTACCAGGGATGTCCAATCCTAAAAGGAAAAGGAAAGTTTTTATGTTCAATAGATGGCTTTATTCTCTAAACGAAATTTTGAATCAAAACTGCCAGTTAAGCCGACAGCTGCCTTCCCTGTTTTGAAACTCCAGTCTCCTCCCCGCCAGACCCCACGCTTCCTGCTACCCCTTTTGGCTGTCCAGGCCTCCTCCCTGCTCTGCTGGGTTACCTCTCCTAACCCCCAGCTCTCCTAGTAATTTCTCATGCTGTTAATGTTACAATTGGCTATTTCTAAAAACCAAAGATTCCCAAGACCTGCTTTTCCAGGGATCATCAATATTTTAAAGGTGACCTTTCTAAGACAATAACGCTGTTGTCTAATTCCAGGAAGGACCCTGATGGTGAATTTCAGGCTCTGTAGGAGAAGAGGACAGGATTGTGCTAAGAAAGCACTGTTGGCAGAGGCAAAGCCTTTTAACATCCTGTAAATGGGGATGGTTAACCGCTGTTTGTGGCCCCTTGTAAAGTCAGTACTGATAGGGTATTTCTCTTCTCCTGCTGCAGACTGATCTGATAAACTGACCCCATAACCTCCTTCAGGTTTATTGGTCTAGCTCCTGCGACCACTGCTTTTACTTCTTTGAGTGGGGAGCCTGAATTTGAGACAGGAGGTGGGCACCGTGTCTGAAGAGGCTGAATTTGATACCTCTGCATCTTTGTTTCCTCCACCACCCCAGAGCGCAGCGGGAGGAAGGAGCAGAACACACATGTTAAGTGTTCTTGGGGAAAGGTTATTTTTAGGGGCAGTCTTGCTAAGACTGCTTTCGCAGCTTTTCTTTAGGTACAGAGCACACCCTCACCTGCTTAGGTATGTGAATTCTAGGGGAGCCCTGGGAGGGATGCCTGCATGTAGCAGTTCCAGGCCACCTCCTTCCTTACGAAGATTTATTTTATTTTATTTGTTTCCCAGCTTTACTGAGATGTAATTGACATGTAACATTGTGTAAGTTGAAGGGTTACAACATCTTGCCCATCTCTCAGGTTCTCTATTCTTCATGAAAGGAAATGAGGAAGGAGGGTGGACTGATTCCACAGGTAGGGTGACCCCTCATCCAGGTTTGCCCAGGGCAGTCCCAGCTGTGGCTCTTGGCCCAGAGTAACTATAAATAGCATCACCTTTGACTCTCAGAAGTGGTCCAGTTTAGACTTCAAATTCTGTGGTCACTGTTCAGAGGAGATACACAAGGCCACCTCAGAGAAGGTTAACATAATATTGAGACCCAAATAATTTGTATATTGGACAGTAATGCCTTTTCTCAAAGTACTGGCCTATTTCTGAACTTGAAAAAGTGCAAATATTGGTGAAATGAGAGTTCTAAAACTTTGACAGTTTTAAATATCACTGTCTAGTAATTTCTTAGAAGACCAAGCCTTGCAGCCAGCGGTGGGAGTGAGCCCTGCGTCTGGAGGGTATGGGACCACGGACCCCGCTGGAGGCCTGCTGTGGGCCAGGTTTCCCTCTGAAATCCACATTGTCGTCGTCCTTATGGTAGTTTGTATGCCGTCTGTGTGGTTTTATAAATAGTATATGTACTCATACTTCAGATAGCTTGCTATTAATATGTGCTAGGCTTTAAGGATGCTTATTTTGCACATCTAAAAAACTAAGGGTTAGACTTTATTGAAATATCTGGACCAATTTCCAAGGTTGGATCTCTAGGTTTGTTCTTATGACAGCTTAAGTCTTTTTCTAATAAAATTGTATATATCTTTAGACACTTGAAAGTCTGGAAGTGAAGTGGTGATACGTATATTTACTGTGGGATAAAATCGTGTTTAATGTAAAATTGTCCCTTCTGTCATGAGACACAGGTGGGGCTGTCACCATTCGAGTCCATTAAGGTCTTGGTCGGGAAGCAGGGTGAATGCTGTCAGAAATACTTGGGGAGTGACAGTGGGTTCTATTGCTGTCACTGGTGTCTGGGTAACTGGATACTAAGGATTCCTCTGCTGCGGTCCTTGGACTTGGACAGTGTGTACCTTCTCCATGGGCATTTTCAAACTTCATGTTGAAATAGGGATTTTAGTGTCAAACTTAAAAAAAGTCCTGAAGTAGCACCTCACCAACTGATTAACTTCAGAAATGTAGGCTTGCTGGAGTGTATCCAATGTAAGTAGTTTTTCTTTTTCAGGTAAAACGATGGAGGCTGAGTGAAAGAAAGCTAGCTAACATAATTACAGATAACCAGGGAAGGGAGAAGAATCTAGCCTAACAAATTATATAGACTTTCCCAAACTACCTTTTTAAGATACATTTTCAAATAATCAGCCAAGTCATATGTCTTCACTACAGAAAATATGGAGAAGAAATTTTAAAAAGTCATACCGTAGAGAAAACTAGTGTTAACATTTTGCCATATTGCCTGCTAGATGACTTGACGCTGTACTAGAAAAGCATATATTTCTGTGTTTTATACTATAATATATAACTGTCTGAAATGGCTCAGGATACGAAGACTTTATTATCTCTTTTTATGAACACTTTTTAGTCAGCATGAGCCCTAGGGAAGAACTTCTCGATGGAGGAAATCCCAGCCTGGTTCCCCCAGGGCGGAGTGGGCAGGAACTTTGGAAATGACCAGCTTCCCTGTTTTTTAGCCCTTCTGTTTTCCAGAGCTTTCCGCATATGTAGAGCAAACCTGTAGACGGACCTGATTGGGGGCTGTTCCTCACTTAGAACTGTGCTCTTGTCCAAACTACCAACGCAGAGACTGGCGTATTATAGAGAGCTGTTCCCTTCGAAATGAACACTTTAATTTCTCTGTGCAGGCAGCCATTTGTTTGGGTCCCTGAAAATAGTAACAGTATGGTGAGCTTGAATTAAAGAATATTTATTTTGGTGTCTGGGTAGTACAAGCTGCTTCCCCAGTTGCTGGGATGGGCCAGGGTGGGGAGGGGGACATCAGTGTGCTTTTCTTTAAACTTGAATTCATCCTCAAGAAGAGAATCGTGAAAGTACAATTAATGTTGCTCTTGCCTATAACCGAGCAACAGTTGGTTCTGCCCTGTCCCAGAGCCACGTCTTACACATAATTAGCCAGGCTCCAAGGGAGCAAGTTATTTTGGGAAGCGTAACTCAGGATCAATCATATGTAAGGCTGTTGGGAGCCTTAAATGCTTGCTTACCAGAAAGTCGTCAAAGGAATTCTCCACGGAGGTCGTGCCAGCTTGGGGGAGGCAGGTGTGACCCCACAAAACTCCCAGCCAGCGGCTAAGTCAGGCTCTTGACCTCAGGAAATCTTTAAGCTCAGATGACCAGGCACCAATAGCTTTCATGTGGTTCTTTGAGCTTACCACTTTTTGTTTTTGTTTTTAATACTTTAGAGCAAAAATGACCAAAACTTTGATTCTGTAGAGATTTGATTTGGTTAGCGTATGCCTCCAATAGTTTGGGAAGTAGCTGCATATTTCTTACCTTAACTTTTTTTTTTTCCCATTTAACAGTTAAAATGGGGAGTTTCATCAAGATCATTTAACTGTCCTTTAGAAGACAGAAGGCTGTAACTTTTTTTTTTTTTAATTAAGATTTTGTTTCAAGCATTGCAAAACATCCCTTGGAATTAAAGGAGAGGTAGTTTGGATTGCAAACTAGTATTGGGAGTCAGTGGCTCACAGAAGTGTTTGATGTCCTTGCTAGGTTGCTTCCCTCTACCTTGAGGACTACAGAGATGCAGAGATGAGTAATTGCAGCTGAAAAATAAGAATTAAGAGAATGAGTAATAAGGACTCCTGTAAGTGGTAATAAAATGTTTGTAGGAAATTTCATGAGCTGGGAGGAAATTAACAGATGGAGGTACTTTAGCTTCTAGAGAAATATAAGATTTTTTATGAAACAGAAAAGTGCTAAATAATTCAACCCAAATCCAATATTATTTCTGGTGATCTGTATAAGAGGGAACACGGGGACGCACATTGGGTTTTAAATGAAAAAGGAATGCAGTAAGCTGAGACTTCAGACAGTTGTCATTTTCACAGGACAAGAGAAGCATACTGTTATTAACATCAGCAAGTGATAGACTTCAGTTATTTTGGTGTATCATTCTTTTTGTAAAATTTTTGCTCATGTCCTTTTTTATTTTTATTTTTTATTGAAGTATAGTTGATTTACAATGTTGTGTTAATTTCTGGTGTACAGCAAAGTGATTCAGTTATGCATATATAACTTATAACTATATACTTCCATTATAGTTTATTACAAGATATTGAATATAGTTCCCCGTGCTATGTAGTAGGACCTTGTCGTTTATCTATTTTATATATATTAGTTTGTATCTGCTAATCCCAAACTCCTAATTTATCCCTTCCCCACCCCCTTTCCCCTTTGGTAACCATAAATTTGTTTTCTATGTGTATCATTCTTGTGCATTAATTACTATTTGTCTTCATCAAAATCAGTAAAATTTAGACCAGAATAGTGAATATTTTACAACATGTGAATGTTGACCTCTTTTTAGAAGACTAAAACTATTAAAAGATACTTCTTAAATAAAGGTAAAACCACGACTCTCATACAAGAAGAAAAATAAACACGTTAAAGATGTTATTTAACTTACTAATGAGAAAACTGGAGAGGTGTTCCAGCCAGTTCAAAAGAGAATCTGAAGAACAGTCACATTTATAGATTGGTAATATTGAAATTAATGTCCAAATGGTGGCACATACTTTTCTGTGGGTGGAAGGAGGGTTGTCCCTGAACTGGACAGAATGCATTCCTTGTCTGTAGACAAGAATGACTTTGCATTGCTCTTGATCATCTTTGGCTTAGATAGATGAGTTGTAGAAGAGCGTAGAAGTGATGCCATAGACAATGCACAACTTTCCCGTTTGAGCTCAGATGCTTCCCAACGTAAAGTACCTTATTTAGCTATTTCCTCTTTCCAAATTCCATAACTTTCAATTGCATCCTTTCTGGAAGTTACAGAAGAGACTCCACATATTAGGCAGGTCATTCCTTTTTTATTTATTTACTTATTTATTTTAATTTGGTTGAGGCTGGGTCTTAGTTGCGGCAGGTGGGCTCCTTAGTTGCGGCACATGGGATCCTTAGTTGTGGCATGTGGGATCTTTAGTTGCGGCATGTGAACTCTTAGTTGCGGCATGTGGGATCTAGTTGGGATTGCAGAGTCTTATCCACTGCTCCATCAGGGAAGTCCCAGACAGGTCATTCCTTAAACTGGAATTAGTCCTGGCTAGACTTGGCTTTGTTAAAAAAAGTGAAAAGCATTTTTGTCCGGTTAGGCAGCCTCAAGGCTTTTTAGCATATTTCTTTATCTATTCTGAACATCCAGGGACTAAATGGAAGTCAGTCTTATGAGCCTGGTGATTGAAGCCTAAAATTCATGATGAAAACCAGACCTGGTTAGGACTGTCTTTTCAGAGGCTGGGAGAGCCATCTTTAACCTCCCCACTTCAGTCATCCATTAGCCTGATTCTATTTTTAGGTCCCCTCAGCAGTAAGGTTGCCTGTTACTTTTTATGAGGTGTTTTTTGGGGAGCAAGATTACAGACTCCTCTTTTTTAATGTTTAAGGATTCTCTAGTTAAGTTTGACATGATAATAATACTTTTCAAAAGCCTGGAACTTGAGCAGATAGAGATTTTTAGCTCTGCGGTGTTTTTTATTTTTTCAGTTTAAAAAATCTGATTGCTATCTTCTTTGATCTATTGCAGCAGGTCAAATAAGATGTTATTCAGCAAATAGTTACTGACTGCCACTAGGTCCCGGGCACTGTCTAGAACACAAAACAAAAATCCCAGCTTCTCTGTGTGGCACTTTCACGGACATTTTTAGAATGTTCCAGGTGGTGGTGTCACCCACCAGGTATTTCTGAGAGGATTATTCCTGCTTCCCTACCAAGTCCTTAAAGAATTCTGACGGTGACAGCCCTACTTGAGTTGTTTGTAGGCTTTGATATTCCTTAATTAGAAATTGTCAGATATTCTCACATTGCCTAAAAAGAGATCCTGAATCCTGCTTGAAGGCAGTATTTGTTGGGGATGAATCAGTGGGAAAAGGCTGCCTCTGTTTTTTTCTCTTACTTTGTCTTTGAGTAATCAAATTTGTATTTATGAGTATTCCTGTTACTCAAGTTAAAAGCAGTGCGTTGTTACTGTTGAGGCTCCAGTTCATTCATGACTGAAATTGTCACAGTTTAAGCTTGAAGTATTAAAAATTTGAATGAGTGCTAGCTCTGTGTGCGTGAATACTGGTGTCCCTGCTGGGTGCTGATACAAAGGTGAATAAGAGAAGACTAGGGGCTACTGTGTTCACATTGTGGTTCTTTGATTCATAATATGTATACCTGCGGGCATATAAAAGCCTGGGGAACCAGTTGTGGGCCTTCCATTTGCAATGGAATGCAATGGAATTTGTCTTTTTAAAAAAATTTTATTTATTTTATTTTTTAAAATTTTTTGGCTGAGTTGGGTCTTCGTTGCAGTGCACGGGCTTCCTCTTGTGGTGGCTTCTCTTGTTGTGGAGCACGGGCTCTAGGTGCACGGGCTTCACTAGTTGTGGCATGCAGGCTGAGTAATTTTGGCTCACGGGCTCTAGAGCGCAGGTTCAGTAGTTGTGGTGCACGGGCCTAGTTGCTCCACGGCATGTGGGATCTCCCCAGACCAGGGCTTGAGCCCGTGTCCCCTGCATTGGCAGGCAGATTCTTAACCACTGCGCCACCAGGGAAGCCTGGAATTTGTGTTTTTACACGAGTTAATTTTAAAGTTCATGGGCAAAATATTTTTACCCTCTATGAACAAAAACTAGTGTTCTGAGCACCTTGTACCTTCAGGAAGTTAAGATATGCCAGTGGGTGTCTCTGGTTCTTTGAATGGTGGGGTGAGTACTTGTGATAAACCAGCAAAGATGGAGACCTGGCATGGTTCTGGGTTCTTGGATCACAGACCTCCTTGCATCCTTCTCTGTGCACAGCAGTAGTCTATGAAATGTGCTGACTGACAGCATGTTTATGTTCAGTTATCAGAGGTGGAATATCTCCTCTGTTCAAGTAGACATAAATTGTGACCGTGGGCTGTCTTTATTTTTCTATGTGATGACTTACTTCCATTTCCATTGTAAGCACCTCAAGTTTCTTTGAATTGCCATCACTGACTGCTGGTTTTTTTGTGTGTGTTCCTGTAGCATTTATATTTGCAAAATATTTTCCAGTCCTTTACAGTTCATCACACTTCCCAGCCAACTCATCGAATTAGGTTCATGGTGCATTGCTTAGGGGAAGAAATAAGCCACATGATTAGCAGAGGCAAACTATTATATATAGGATGGATAAACAACAAGGTCCTACTGTATAGAACAGGGAACTATATTTAATATCCTATAATAAACCATAATGGAAAAGAATATGAAAAGGCATATATGTATAACTGAGTCACTTTGCTGTACAGCAGAAATTAACACAACATTGTAAATCAACTGTACTTCAATAAAATGAAAAATACAGGATAAATCCAAGGAGAAACATGCCAAGACACATATTAGTCACACTATCAAAAATTAAATACAAAGAAAAAATACTAAAAGCAGCAAGGGAAAAGCAACAAATAACATACAAGGCAATCTCCATAAAGTTAACAGCTGATCTTTCAGCAGAAACTCTGCAAGCCAGAATGGTGTGGCAGGACATATTTAAAGTGATGAAAGGGAAAAACCTACAACCAAGATTACTCTACTCAGCAAGGATCTCATTCAGATTCGACGGAGAAATTAAAACCTTTACAGACAAGCAGAAGCTAAGAGAATTAAGCACCACCAAACCAGCTTTACAACAAATGCTAAAGGAACTTCCCTAGGCAGGAAACACAAGAGAAGGAAAAGACCTGCAATAACAAACCCAAAACAATTAAGAAAATGGTAATAGGAACATACATATCAATAATTACCTTAAATGTAAATGGATTAAATGCTCCAACCAAAAGACACAGATTGACTGAATGGATACAAAAACAAGACTCGTATATATGCTGTCTACAGGAGACCCACTTCAGACCTAGGGACACATACAGACTGAAAGGGAGGGGATTGGAAAAAGATATGCCATGCAAATGGAAATCAAAAGAAAGCTGGAGTGGCAATTCTCATATCAGACCAAATAGACTTTAAAGTAAAGACTATTACAAGAGACAAAGAAGGACACTACATAATGATGAAGGGATCAATCCAAGAAGAAGATATAACAATTGTAAATATTTATGCACCCAGTATAGGAGCACCTGAATACATAAGGCAAATGCTAACAGCCATAAAAGGGGAAATCAACAGTAACACAATCATTGTAGGGGACTTTAACACCCCACTTTCACCAATGGGCAGATCATCCAAAATGAAAATAAATAAGGAAACACAAGCTTTAAATGATGCATTAGACAAGATGGACTTAATTGATATTTATAGGACATTCCATCCAAAAAGAACAGAATACACTTTCTTCTCAAGTGCTCATGGAACATTCTCCAAGATAGATCATATCTTGGGTCACAAATCAAGCCTTGGTAAATTTAAGAAAATTGAAATCATATCAAGGGACTTCCCTGGTGACGCAGAGGTTAAGAATCTGCCTGCCAATGCAGGGGATACGGGATCGAGCCCTGGTCCGGGAAGATCCCACATGCCATGGAAGAACTAAGCCCATGCACCACAGCTACTGAGCCTGTGCTCTAGAGCCCGTGAGCCACAACTACTGAGCCCGCTCACCTAGAGCCCATGCTCTGCAGCAAGAGAAGCCACCACAATGAGAAGCGCGTGCACTGCAACGAAGAGTTGCCCCCACTCACTGCAACTAAAGAAAGCCCGTGTGCAGCAACAAAGACCCAACACAGCCAAAAATAAATAATAAATAAATTAATTAAAAAAATAAAAAATCATATCAAGTATCTTTTCCAACCACAATGCTATGAGACTAGATATCAGTTACAGGAAGAAAACTGTAAAAAATACAAACACATGGAGGCTAAGTAATACACTACTAAATAACCAAGAGATCACTGAATAAATCAAAGAGGAAATAAAAAAATACATAGAAACAAATGACAATGGAAATGCAACAACCCAAAACCTATGGGGTGCAGCAGAAGCAGTTCTAAGAGGGGAGTTTATAGCAATACAGTCATACCTCAAGAAACGAGAAAAATCTCAACAACCTAACCTTACACCTCAAGCAATTAGAGAAAGAAGAACAAAAATACCCCAAAGTTAGCAGAAGGAAAGAAATCATAAAGATCAGATCAGAAATAAATGAAAAAGAAATGAAGGACACAATAGCAAAGATCAATAAAACTAAAAGCTGGTTCTTTGAGAAGATAAAATTGATAAACCATTAGCCAGACTCAGAGAAGAAAAAAAGGGAAAAGACTCAAATCAACAGAATTAAAAATGAAAAAGGAGAAGTAACAACTGACACTGCAGAAATACAAAGGATCATGAGAGATTACTACAAGCAACTATATGCCAATAAAATGGACAACCTGGAAGAAATGGACAAATTCTTAGAAAAACACAACCTTCTGGGAGTGAACCAGGAAGAAATAGGAAATATAAACAGACCAATCACAAGCACTGAAATTGAAACTGTGATTAAAAATCTTCCAACAAACAAAAGCCCAGGATCAGAGGGCTTCACAGGTGAATTCTCTCAAACATTTACAGGGGAGCTAACACTTATCCTTCTCAAACTCTTCCAAAATATAGCAGAGGGAGGAACACTCCCAAACTCATTCTACGAGGTCACCATCACTGTGATAACAAAACCAGACAAAGATGTCACAAAAAAAGAAAACTACAGGCCAATATCACTGTTGAACATAGATACAAAAGTCCTCAACAAAATACTAGCAAACAGAATCCAACAGCACATTAAAGGATCATACACCATGATCAAGTGGGGTTTATCCCAGGAATGCAAGGATTCTTCAATATATGCAAATCAATCAATGTGATACACCATATTAACAAATTGAAGGATAAAAACCATATGATCCTCTCAATAGATGCAGAAAAAGCTTTTGACAAAATTCAACACCCATTTATGATAAGAACCCTCCAGAAAGTAGGCATAGAGGGAACTTACCTCAACATAATAAAGGCCATATATGACAAACTCACAGCCAATATCATTTCCAGTGGTGAAAAACTGACACCATTTCCACTAAGATCAGGAACAAGACAAGGTTGCCCACTCTCACCACTATTATTCAACATAGTTTCAGAAGTTTTAGCCGGAGCATTCAGAGAAGAAAAAGAAATGAAAGGAATCCAAATCGGAAAAGAAGAAGTAAAGCTGTCACTGCTTGCAGATGACATGATACTATACATAGAGAATCCTAAAGATGCCACCAGAAAACTACTAGAGCTAATCAATGAATTTAGTAAAGTAGCAGGATACAAAATTAAGGCACAGAAATCTCTTGCATTCCTATACACTAATGATGAAAAATCTGAAAGAGAAATTAAGAAAACACTCCCATTTACCACTGCAACAAAAAGAATAAAATACCTAGGAATAAACCTACCTAGGGAGACAAAAGACCTGTATGCAGAAAACTATAAGACACTGATGAAAGAAATTAAAAATGATACAAACAGATGGAGAGATATACCATGTTTTTGGATTGGAAGAATCAACATTGTGAAAATGAATATACTACCCAAAGCAATCTACAGATTCAACGCAATCCCTGTCAAACTACCAATGGCATTTTTCACAGAACTAGAACAAAAAATTTCACAATTTGTATGGAAACACCAAAGACCCTGAATAGCCAAAGCAATGTTGAGAAAGAAAAACAGAGCTGGAGGAATCAGGCTCCCGGACTTCAGACTATACTACAAAGCTACAGTAATCAAGACAGTATGGTACTGGCACAAAAACAGAAATATAGATGAATGGAACAGGATAGAAAGCCCAGAGATAAACCCACGCACATATGGTCACCTTATCTTTGATAAAGGGGGCAAGAGTATACAATGGAGAAAAGACAGCCTGTTCAATAAGTGGTGCTGGGAAAACTGGACAGATACGTGTAAAAGAATGAACTCCCTAACACCATACACAAAAATAAACTCAAAATGGATTAAAGACTTAAATGTAAGGCAGACACTATAAAACTCTTAGAGGAAAACATAGGCAGAACACTCTATGACATAAATCACAGCAAGATCCTTTTTGACCCACCTCCTAGAGAAATGGAAATAAAAACAAAAATAAACAAATGGGACCTAATGAAACTTAAAAGCTTTTGCCCAGCAAAGGAAACCATAAACAAGATGAAAAGACAACCCTCAGAATGGGAGAAAATATTTGCAAATGAAGCAACTGACAAAGGATTAATCTCCAAAATATACAAGCAGCTCATGCAGCTCATTATCAAAGAAACAAACAGCCCAATCCGAAAATGGGCAGAAGACCTAAATAGACATTTCTCCAAAGAAGATATACGGATTGCCAACAAACACATGAAAGAATGCTCAACATCATTAATCATTAGAGAAATGCAAATCAAAACTACAATGAGGTATCCCCTCACACCTGTCAGAGTGGCCATCATCAAAAAATCTACAAACAATAAATGCTGGAGAGGGTGTGGAGAAAAGGGAAGCCTCTTGCACTGTTGGTGGCAATGTAAATTGATACAGCCACTATGGAGAACAGTATGGAGATTCCTTAAAAAACTAAAAATAGAACTACCATATGACCCAGCAATCCCACTACTGGGTATATATCCTGAGTAAACTAATTCAAAAAGAGTCATGTACCACAATGTTCATTGCAGCACTATTTACAATATCCAGGACATGGAAGCAACCTAAGTGTCCATCGACAGATGAACGGATAAAGAAGATGTGACACGTACATAAAATGGAATATTACTCAGCCATAAAAAGAAATGAAATTGAGTTATTTGTAGTGAGGTGGAAGCAACCTAAGTGTCCATCGACAGATGAATGGATAAAGAAGATGTGACACGTACATACAATGGAATATTACTCAGCCATAAAAAGAAACGAAATTGAGTTATTTGTAGTGAGGTGGATGTACCTAGAGTCTGTCATACAGAATGAAGTAAGTCAGAAAGAGAAAAACAAATACCATATGCTAACACATATATGTAATAAAAAAAAATAGGTTCTGAAGAACCTAGGGGCAGGACAGGAATAAAGACACAGACGTAGAGAATGGACTTGAAGACACAGGGAGGGGGAAGGGTAAGCTGGGACAAAGTGAGAGAGTGGCATTGACATATATACACTACCAAATGTAAAATAGGTAACTAGTGGGAAGCAGCCGCATAGCACAGTGAGATCAGCTCCATGCTTTGTGACCACCTAGAGGGGTGCGATAGGAAGGGTGGGAGGGAGACGCAAGAGGGAGGAGATATGGGGATATATGTATACTTATTCACTTTGTTATACAGCAGAAAATAACACAACATTGTAAAGCAATTATACTGCAATAAAGATGTTAAAAAAAATTAAAAATAAAATGAAAAGAAAAGAAAAGGAAAGAAATAAGCCACAGGAGAGATGAGCTGACTTACCCACACCAGACACTGAGCTGGTCACAGAGCCAGGCTTCGGATTTTAGGGTCGCTGTTTTTTAGGGACTGCTAAACTGAGCTGTTGCATGCCATGTTATCCAGCAGGGTCTTGGAGACTAAGCAGAGATCTGTGGGTGGAGAAGAAAGGGCTGCCCACCGTGTCATTAGCTTCCTGGTTATGCCAGTTATGAGAACAGGAGGGCCCCGAATGGACTTCCGAGATATCTGGTAATTGATTGTAGCACATGCAGCATCCTTAGAAGGAACACTCTTCTACTTACGTACTTCTTGCTTTGATTCAATTTTTTAAATGTCTGTAGTTGAGAAGTCTACTTGGGTGCTTGGTAACCTTGAATATTTGGAATTTTTTCAAGATCAGATGATTATTCAACGTTCACTGTGCTGAAGAGTCGGTGATGACTGTTGAGTGACTGCTGGGTCCAGAGAACTATCCTAATGTTAGTATAAACTCCAGCAGAAACACCTTTTTTTTTTTTTTTTTGCAATTTACATTAAAAAAATTTTTTAGGTGTTTTTTTTAGTTTTTTTTTTTTTATAAATTTATTTATTGATTGATTTTTGGGTGTGTTAGGTCTTCGTTTCTGTGCGAGGGCTTTCTCTAGTTGCGGCGAGCGGGGGCCACTCTTCATCGCGGTGCGCAGGCCTCTCACTGTCATGGCCTCTCTTGTTGCGGAGCACAGGCTCCAGACGCACAGGCTCAGTAGTTGTGTCTCACGGGCCCAGTTGCTCCGCGGCATGTGGGATCTTCCCAGACCAGGGCTTGAACCCGTGTCCCCTGCATTGGCAGGCAGATTCTCAACCACTGCGCCACCAGGGAAGCCCTAGGTGTTTTTTTTTAATTGAAGTATAGTTGATTTACAATGTTGTGTTAATTACTGCTGAACAGCAAAGTGATTCAGTTATACATATATATTCTTTTCCATTATGGTTTCTCATAGGATATTGAATATAATTCCCTGTGCTCTACAGTAGGACCTTGTTGTTTATCCATTCTATGTATAATAGCTTACGTCTGCTAATCCCAGCCTCCCACTCCTTCCCTCCTCCAACCCCCTCCCCCTTGGCAACCACCAGTCTGTTCTCTATGTCTGTGATCCTGAGAAACACCTTTTAAACGTTTTTAAAGATGGTTGAGTGTCTGAATCTTTCAATTTAAGGTCATTCTGCTGATTTTTCTGATGTGATGCTGGAGTGGCCCATTTTTCTGGATGTTGTGGCATTGTCCAGGCTCACCCAGTGCTATTCCCCCTGTGATTTGTGGGTCAGGGTCTTTCTGGCTGAGGGATGGTGAAGCTTTGTGGTGAACCAGCACACCTGCTTCTGCCAGCCACATGGTTTGCAGGAATTTCTGCCCTCTCAAAGGAGCGGCTCCCTGCCCTTCAGGAGGGCAGTGTGTCCTTTCTTAAATGCTGGCGCTGCCCCCTTCTCCTCCCTTACCCGGAGATTTTACAAAATGTGTGCATCTTTCCAGACACCCGAACCCCGCCTTACTTTTTGAATATTTAAAAAGAACGAGGAAAACGATTAGGAGGGATCCTGGCAAATTGAGAATTTGTGAAGTGGAAAAGAAGACACTGTTATAATGATTATTGTAAATAGAAAAACAAATGGAGCGTTTTTAGAAAATCAACTTAACAGAGCTGTGGTTTTCAACAGTTTTTCATGGGAGGCTGTTCAGAACCATTGTGATAATAGGTCGTGTGGCCCGGCTGGCCTTTGTATTTCTTCTCCTCCTGATAACCTTTTGAATTGTTTCATAAAGTTGATCATGACAATTTTTTGGTAGCTGGGAAGGTGTCAGGACGTGAAGGATAAATAATTGCATGGTGTCAAGAGTCAGAAATAGAATCCGAGTTCTGAGCCACGACTGTGGGCTGGACGGGGCTCCACCTGTCCTCCCTGCTCCCTCTCAGGGACCACTGCCCCCTGCTCACCTGGGGCTCAGTTGTGCCACCCATAGGATGCAGGCCAGGAATCCCCATGCTAGCCACTTGATGTCTTTACTCTCTGAGAACAGTAAGTGATAAGCAAACTCAAAATTGTAGAACACTCTGATGATGGCCCAAACCTGTTTAGACCTGATAGACAAGGATGTTTTTCTTTTTTTTGATGTATAGTTGATTTACAATGTTGTGTTAATTTCTGCTGTATAGCAAAGTGATTCAGCTACATATATATATATATATATATATATATATATATATATATATATATATATATATATATATATATATATACTTTCTTTTTATATTCTTTTCCATTGTGGTTTATCTCAGGATATTGAATATAGTTCCCTGTGCTAGACAGTAGGACCTTGTTGTTAACCATTCTATATATAATAGTTTGCATCTGCTAACCCCAGACTCCCAGTGACAAGGCTGTTTTATAATCGGTGGATTTAAAAGCTGAAAATCATTCAGGCTTGCCTACCCTGAGCTTCATGCTGCAGGCTCTGCCCGAACATCCCAGCCCTCAGTAAACCCTGTGCTATTTTGTTCAGAAACGCCCCGTGGCTGTAGTGAGTCTCTATGTTAGGAAATGTGACCTCTAATTAGTATTTTATGCAGTTATTATGAAAATAAAAGCTGGTTAACAGAGTATAAAAGAAATTGATAGCTGTTGTGTTGCCAGATTTTTGTTTGGAGAAAATGGAATAGTAAATTGAACAGGGATAGTTATAGGAGCCAGCCCAACCCTAGAGCTAGAATGCTAGAAGAATTAATAATTAACTGATGGTATGAAATGGACTCAAACTCAGAGAACCGTGTCAGATTTAGGATTGATCTTTTTGGTCCTTATTTGTGTCTCCAGGTGATAATCTCTTCCAGGTAGAGATGCAAACCTGTGTTATTTAAACAATATATATAATCACAGATATTACTCATTTTGATTAAAAGACCTTGTTTTCCCTTCTCTCTTTGGAATAGTCTACAATGTAGGTTGTTGTGTCTGTAGAATTCATTGACAACTTAAACCAAATACAAATGCATAACGTTCAGTAACTCAAGCTTATCTCAATATTTCAGTGAGGACATAAGTGCTTTTTTTTTTTTTTTTTTTTCTGCTCTGCACAGCATTTGGGATCTCAGTTCCCTGACCAAGGATCAAACCTGCATCCCCTGCAGTGGAAGCGCAGAGTCCTAACCATTGGACCACCAGGGAAGTCCCTTTTTTTTTAAATAAGTGCTTTTTTGCCATTAAGCACATTGTACTGATCGTCATGGCATATAATTTAACTTTGAGAAAGACAGTGGTCTTAGGATTCCTATGGACTTGGGACTTTGCTAGTATGTTCTTCAAGGAAGAAGGTATGGCCTCTGAATGGGGGTAGCAATTCTTGCTAACAGATATTACTGGAAAACTCCTCCAACTGACATTTTTCTTTCTTTTTCTTTTTTTTAATTTTTATTTTATATTGGAGTATAGTTGATTTACAATGTTGTGTTTCAGGTGTACAGCAAAGTGATTCAGTTATACGTATATGTGTATCCATTCTTTTTCAGATTCTTTTCTCATATAGGTTATTACAGAATATTGAGTAGAGTTCCCTGTACAATACAGTAGGTCCTTGTTGATTATCTATTTTATATATAATAGTGTGTCTATGTTAATCCCGAACTCCAAATTTACCCCTCCCCCCAACCCTTCCTCTTTGGTAACCACAAGTCTGTTCTCTATGTCTGTGAGTCTGTTTCTGTTTTGTAGGTAAGTTCATTTGTATCATATTTTAGATTCCAGATATAAGTGATATGATATTTGTCTTTCTCTTTCTGACTTACTTCACTGAGTATGATAATCTCTAGGTCCACCCATGTTGCTACAGATGGCATTATTTCATTCTCTTTTATGGCTGAGTAACATTCCATTGTATATATGTACCACATCTTCTTTATCCTTTATTCTGTCAATGGACATTTAGGCTGCTTCCGTGTGTTGGTTATTCCAACTGACATTTTTCTCAACCACCGTGTTTCAGGAGTTGAGGAGCATTTTCTGGATCTCTAGATTATGTTCAGGAAGATAACGGGGCAGCGACCGCTGATTGTTTGAGTATCCTTCAGACTTATCCCAGGAATACATAATACTGTAAGTCACAGGCACATGACCTTAACCCCCAGGCCCTCTTCCTCTGCTCCCTGTGTTTGGTGAGTTTCAGTACCATGACCAGAGAGGGTCCTGTATGAGCAGGGAGACCAGTCTGCACCCACAGGACTGTCCATCCTGGCCAGTGACTCATGGGTTATGATTCTGTATGTTTCAGGAAGAAATGCTAATATTTGCTCCCGTTGCCTAAGGAATATACAAAGTGAGACGGTGACTCCCATGCCTTTCCGTCTTTTCCTCTGTGACTTGAACACTCATTCCCTTAGCTTTTTTTTTTTTTAAATATATACATATATATTTATTTATTTTTATTGAAGTCTAATTGATTTACAATGTTGTGTTAATTTCCGGTATACAGCAGAGTGATTCAGTTATACATATCTATTTTTCAGATTCTTTTCCCTTAGAGGTTATTACAAAATATTGAGTAGAGTTTCCTGTGCTATATAACAGGTCCTTGTCGGTTGTATTTTAGATATAGTAGTGTGTATCTGTTAATCCCAAACTCCTAATTTATCTCTCCCCCCACCGTTTCCCCTTTGGTAGCCGTAAGTCTGTTTTCTATGTCTGTGAGTCTACTTCTGTTTGGTATATAAATTCATTTGTATCACTTTTTATTTTTAGATTTTACATGTAAGCAATGTCATGATATTTGTCTTTCTCTGTCTGGCTTACTTCACTTAGTATGATCATCTCTAGGTCCATCATTCCCTTACCTTTGTCGTGAGTGTCTTTGAAGGGCGAGAACAACTGGAAGCGTCAGCCCTTCCTGTCGGCAGGTGGATGGTTCGTGCTTTCCCATCTTGGTTCTCTTTGTGTGGCTCTGAGAGGTTTTTTTTATGTGCTTATTTTCAAGATGCAAAAAGTGTATGTATTTATCACTAGGTGAACAGGGGCAGGGAAGAAGCTCTTCTCTAGGAGAGAGGTAGAGGAAGATTTGAGTTGGAAGCAAGGGAGGAGGTTGGAGGACCTCAAATGTGACGAGGCAGCTTCTGAGGTGAGCTCTGGGCTGGGAAGACGTTGGCCTCTTGAGGGTCTCTGTCTGGTTTGTAACACCATGTCTTTTAAGAAAGGACACCTGCCTTCCTAATCTGGTTTGAACCAAGGAGCCTCCCTCCAAAACCACATTGGACCTACCTTGGTTCCATTTCATTTCTCCCAGATTTAGTTCACAGGGACCTTAAAGATGCATGTTGCCATCAAAGAGCAAGAAAATCCACAAAGAAGTCTTTTTTTTTTTTTAATTAATTAATTTTATTTTTGGCTGCACTGGGTCTTCATTGCTGCGCGCAGGCTTTCTCTAGTTGTGGCGAGCGGGGGCTACTCTTCGTTGCGGTGCGAGGGCTTCTCATTGCAGTGGCTTCTCTTGTTGTGGAGCACGGGCTCTAGGCGCGTGGGCTTCAGTAGTTGTGGCTGGCGGGCTCTAGAGCACAGGCTCAGTAGTTGTGGAGCACGGGCTTAGTTGCTCCGCGGCATGTGGGATCTTCCCAGACCAGGGCTCGAACCCGTGTCCCCTGCATTGGCAAGCAGATTCCCAACCACTGAGCCACCAGGGAAGTCCCCACAAAGAAGTCTTTTAGGTACAATGTGTGGGATTTTGTTGCTGCTTTTTGTGGGCTTTTGTTTTTATCTCCTCCACCATTAGCGGGATTTTCACAGAAGCGGAGGACAATGGGGAAGGCATAGGAACAGTCTTTGTAGGCCATGGTAATGGAAACTGTAAATAGAATGAAAATTAAACAGTCTAATAAAGCTTAAAATTCCTTTTCAGAGTGCACTGGCCTCTTTGCAAGCTATTATCACAGAGCCTTGGGGTCCTTTTTCACATTTAAGTTGGTTAGTTACCACCTTTATTGGCTCTTCGGAATACTCATTAAAGAAGGCGAAACTTCATTAGGCTTAACTGACAAAATTGACCTGGTAGATTCAGTTCATTCTCTGCATTTGCACAGCTGAATAATTACCTGTGGTAAGTTACCTTCATCGCATGCATGCCTATAAGAAGGTGGTATCCAGCAGATGTTCACAGTGTTCCATAGTGGGGGTCAGGAGACCTGCACTGATCTCATGAAAAGCTTTGGGGTTCTATCCAGAAGTGCTTCTGATACTTATATTATGAAGGGGCTTAAAGAACATGGTAATAAGTTAAGGTAATTTACACCAGCAATATTTGCCCATTTTTAATTAGAGTATAGATAAAGATAATTCAATAAATATTTTATATCATTATATTTTTTTCTCTGTCAATTCCATAACCCTCTGTTCTCTTGTGCCTTCCCCAAAAGGTTAGGTATATGGTTAGTCTTGGTATTGTGAAAAAAAGAAAAACAAACAGAAAACCTTTAGAGTAGTTTTGCTTGCTGAAAATGGGGCCTGGGAAGTTTTTCACTGTATGAACCTAGTTATCTGGAAGCAACCTAAATGTCCATCCAAGGAGCTAGTTAGAAAATAAAGTATGGTATAGTCACGACAGTGGAATACTATGCAGCCATAAAAAGGAATGCTCTTTGCTGATATTGAATGACCCTAGGTTATAGTTTTCTTAAAAAATATAAAAAAGCCAGGTGCAGAACAATGTGTATATTATGATTTGTGTTAAAGGGATAGAAAAAACTGTGTGTCTGTGTGTTTATGTATGTATACAATATTGTTGAAGAGAAACACAAGACACTGAATCTCTATGTTGTTCCCTCTGGGGAAGGGAACTCGGTGGCTGGGAACAGGAGTGAGAGGGAGTCTTTCCACTTTATGCCTTTTTGAACCACTTGAATTTTGAACCCAGGTAATAATAGACTCTTGTTAATAATCTTAGCTTCAAAAAACAAAATTTGATTATGTATAGTAGCACTGTCCAATAGAACTCTCTGTGATGCTGGAAGTGTTTTGTACACATCTGCACCATCCAGTACAGATGTGCTTGTACACATGTGGCTTTTGAACACTCGAAAGATGGCTTGTACAGCTGGGAAACTAAAATTTTAATTTCCTTTCATTTTAATTAATTACATTTAAATAGCCAAGTATGGTTACTGGCTACCATATTGATTGGGTGCAGACCTAGAGTATATGACTTAGAGTATCTCTTCTGTTTAGACCTGACTAAAGTTTAGATGTGTTTTAGGAGAAATAACTATTAGTTTCGGCTCTCACAGTAACATTTATTATTGGAAATCCAAGAAAATACCTACATTTTCTTTTTGTCCTAGAATTTAATGCCATCACATATTTCTTTTTCTTAAATTTATTTTATTGAAGTACAATTGATTTACAGTGTTGTGTTTATTTCTGCTGTACAGCAAAGTGATTCAGTTATACATCTATATTCATTCTTTTTCATGTTCTTTTCCATTATGGTATATCACAGAATATTGAATATAGTTCCCTGTGCTATACAGTAGGACCTTTATTTTTAACATCTTTATTGGAGTATAATTGCTTTACAATGGTGTATTAGTTTCTGCTTTATAACAAAGTGAATCAGCTATACGTATACATATATCCTCATATCCCCTCCCTTTTGAGTCTCCCTCCCACCCTTCTAGGTGGTTACAAAGCACCGAGCTGATCTCCCTGTGCTATGCAGCTGCTTCCCACTAGCTATCTATTTTACATTTGGTAGTGTATATATGTCCATGCTACTCTCTCACTTCATCCCAGAGTAGGACCTTGTTCTTTATCCATTCTCTATATAATAGTTTGCATCTGCTAACCCCAAACTCCCAATCCATCCCTCCCCCAGCTCCCTTCCCCCTTGACAACCAGAAGTCTGTTATCTGTATCTGTGAGTCTCTTTCTGTTTTGTAGATCAGTTCATTTGTGTCCTATTTTAGATTCCACATATAAGTGATATCACATGGTATTTGTCTTTCTCTTTCTGACTTACTTCACTTAGTATGATCATCTCTGGGTCCATCCATGTTGCTGCAAATACTATCACATATTTCTTGAAATAAGTGCCCATCAGTCAGATTTGAAAATCCTTTTTGTTACCCAGAAAAATCATTTTTATGGAAAACTGTGTCTTTTTGTAGTCTTACTTGGAAAAACTCTATTTTTGAGAGGTTCATCTTCTCATCTATAACACAAACCCTGTTTGTCTGTCTCTCTGAAGCGTAATGTGCCGGCACTTTGTTCCGGAGCCCAGCAGCTGTTGTGTGACAAGGGCACAGTTTGCATTCTTAGCCAGCAGCTGCCAGAAGCATTTCTAATCTGGTTTTGGCAGGAAATAGTGCACAAGTGGAAACCAAGTTAAAAGAAGTTTGAAAAATAAACAGAATGACTTTGGATGCCACTTAGTATATAGTTCATCTTTCTGCTTAATATTGCCCTAGTTATTTGTTAACATGACTAGCCTCTGAGCCCTTCCAGGGCAGGGCTGTATCTAATTGTCTTTGAAATCCGGGCTCTAGCCCAGGACCTAGAATATGCCAGTAGGAGTTCATTATTATTGCTACTACTACTATTATTATTATTAATGATTGACTATACTGCAAATTTGTTTAATTAATTCAGTTACTTTTTTTAAAACTGTTGTTCATCCAGGATAAACTAGTTGTAGATAATTAGTGGTTACGGGTCCCTCTTCTCTTCCCCTTTCTACTGCACAATGCCGCCCACCCTCTGCTCTAAAGTACGACATTTTGAACATTCTTTAAGCATAATTTATTCATCCATTCTGCAAGCACGCTGATTTTTGTTGTATGCAGAGAATAAGCACATCCTAATTTCCTACAGAATAAGAGGTTTTCAGAAGGCAAAGGCATAGGTGTAAACATGGTATCTTTTTTTAAAAATTTTATTATTTTTTTAATTGAAGTATAGTTGATTTACAATGTTGTGTTAGCTTCAGGTATACAGCACAGTGATTCAGTTATATATATATATGTATATATATAATATATATATATTCTTTTTTAGATTCTTTTCCCTGATAGGTTATTATAAAATATTGAGTGTAGTTCCCTGTGCTATACAGTAGGTCCTTGTTAGTTATCTATTTTATATATAGTAGTGTGTATATGTTAATCCCAAATGTGGTACCTTTCTAAACCGAAGGCAAAAATTCCTCAGGTGGTTAGACCCAATAAATGATTTTTTTTTTTTTCTCTAAAGAGGAAAGTTTATTAAAATCTTACCTTCAGGCCTCAAATCATGCTTTCCATCCAATTCGGTCTGCTTTCTCTCGAAGGTCCAAGATGCCCCAGCCTCGTGTTCTCCCCAGGATGTGTAAGATGTCAGGCATGGTCCATGTGGAGGGGCTCTGAGTGCTCACGGGGCTGTGCTCAGCACTGTTTGCTTCTCGTTGCAGACCTTCACTGCCTGGTGTAACTCCCACCTCAGGAAAGCTGGCACTCAGATCGAGAACATCGAGGAAGACTTCCGGAATGGCCTTAAGCTCATGCTGCTTTTGGAAGTCATCTCAGGTGAGTCTTAAACATTTTTCGTACGTGTTATACCCAATCTTACACGTACTTCTATGTCCGAGCAGTAGATATGCATCTGTTGGTTTTTTTTTTTTTTAAAAAAAAAAAAAAAAAAAAAGCTCACTTTGAACCTGGCTGGGGGAGATGGTATTACTGACAAAGCAAACCTTTCCAAAGAGCAGTCTGCCTGGAGTTATTTTTCTGCTCTAAAAAAGGAGTGAATTCTGTTTAAAATTGACTTATTAAAATCATGTTTCTACCACCCACTTCGAAACAGAATAAGAGAAGAGAAAATGACATTTATATGACTGCCCACCAGGCTGCCCTCTCCACTAAGTCCAGCTAGTGTGTATTCCAGAAATTGTCTTTCACACCAAAGGCCAGTGTACATGTTGGCTTAACTCTGAAAACAGGAGTTAAAGTCCCCGAGGGGTTATCCTTTGCCCTGAATTTCAGCTGGCTGGTTTAGACTTTGGACTGGAGAGTGGATCCGGCTTAATTAAAGAGGTGTGAGTGGGAAGGATGAAGGCAGGGCGGCCCTGATCCAGGTATCTTCGTAACTCCACGTCTGAGATGAGCCCTGTGATTTGAACGAAGCTCCCTGACTTTCTCCCACAGCTGGTCCGCACCTCTGAATGCCGCAGGGGCACCAACCAGCTTCTTACTTACTCATTCGTACTTTGGCTCAAAGACCAAACCGGACTCTCCCAGCAGATCTGAAAAGCATATGGCCTTAATAGCATAGCTCCCCTCTGGTCCATTTGACCTTGAAAGTACTGTGATTTACAGAAACCGAGAACACATAAGGAACAGTCAAATAATGATTCCCATTTAAGGAGGGCACGGACTCTGAGTTTTGGCATCTTGATTCTGCATCAAGGGTCTCCTTTCTCTGTGTCTACACGATTCTTTCTTCATCCAACAGGGGAAAGGCTGCCCAAACCTGACCGAGGAAAAATGCGATTCCACAAAATCGCTAACGTCAACAAAGCCTTGGATTACATAGCCAGCAAAGGCGTGAAGCTGGTGTCCATCGGGGCGGAAGGTAAATGGGGTGTGATGGGAATGACCCTGACCATGCACAGACCTCCCCATGGGGCAGTGGGCCTGCAGCTGGGTGCCTGCTTCCTTCCCCCCCTTCCTTCCCCCCCATCTCCTGTGTCAGCCTCTCTTGCCAGGCTCCCCGTAGGCACCATGAACGGGAGACAAGGCTCTAGGATCATTTGTACAGAATAGAGTCAAGGGAGTTCCCTGGTGGTCCAGCGGTTAAGACTCCGAGCTTCCACTGCAGGGGCCGCAGGTTCGATTCCTGGTTGGGGAACTAAGATCACACATACTGCATGGTGTGGACAAAAAAAAAAAAGAGTCAAATATGATGCTGTCTTTTTCAAACTGATCATCCAAATGAGAAAGAACTTGTACATCTCAGTGACTCTTAATTAGAACTAATAAGAAGGATCTCCATTCTCTGTGGGAGATTGGGAGTCCTGGTGAGTCTGGCAGGAGCTGAGACTGCCCTACCTCTCATTCTATGCAACTGAGCCCGAGAACCTGCCAACTGGGGAGCTCCGGAAGAGGGATCAGGGTAAAGATGATCCAGTGTTCTCTCTGTTTGATTATTTAGGACCTTGGCTCATCTAGTCTTTAAACCTTGGAAACCCCTGGGTTGTTTTCAGTGACTTTGCATATGCAAGCTTTGTGTTCATTATTAACTCATAACTCATTTAAACTGGAGACGTTTGGTTATGAATACCACATTTATAACTAGACACGCTGCAACACTTACGAAAACAGAAACTGGTCTTTCCATATGTGTATCTTCCAGTAGCTCTGAAGTCAAAACTTTATAGGAGACTCATAACTTATAGGAAAACTTTATGTGCTGATAATGTTATCTTTACCCTCATTTGTTGATGTTTTTTCTTACCTAAAGAAATTGTTGATGGCAACGTGAAGATGACGCTGGGTATGATCTGGACCATCATCCTGCGCTTTGCTATTCAGGATATTTCCGTTGAAGGTAAAGGACAGGGTTAAAAACCTGATGGTATTAAGACACTTAGCGTAATTTGTAAATTGAGCTGATGAAGTTGAATTGGGATAGGCTTTTGTAAAATTGAACAGTCACTGACAGGATTGAATGAAAGATACGCAAGTTGGGTTTTCACAAATTTTCTATTTGTATGAAAAAAAGACCCCAGCAATGCTGTTTCATTCATGGGGGTGCAATCATTTTGGAAAAGATGAGTACATGTTCAGAACAGAAGTCGCTTTTTAAAATGAGCATTTTTTGAGCTTCTTTATTGCTTATTATACTAGTAGGTTCATGACTATAACAGTTCTTTAGACTGTTATATCTTGAAACGCTTGAAACGCTTTCCTTCAAGTGCTGAAAGATAATCGATTGAAATCTGCGTTTGTTCATTTGTTCTTTCTTTTTTTCTCTCTCTCCCCTCCCTCCCTCCCTCCCCCCCCCCCTTTTTTTTTAAACAAAATCTCTATTGTCATCGTGTCTTTTGGCCCAATAACTGTTCCATCATTGTAACATAACCCTAATCCTCGGCACTGCCACTGAAGGTGCAGATCTTTAGTCTTTTACGCCCACTGCACTCCAGAATATTTTGATGAATTCAGCACTGTCGAAAGTGTCAAATTGACATTCCTAAAATTAGAACTTGGCCTATTTAGCACTCAAATCACAAAAGATATAGCTGCAGAACATACTTGGGACTTCCCTGGTGGCACGGTGGTTAAGACTCTGCCCTCCCAATGCAGGGGGCCTGGGTTCGTTCCCTGGTCAGGGAACTAGATCCTACATGCGTGCTGCAACTAAGAGTTCACATGCCACAGCTAAGACCCAGCACGACCAAATAAATAAAAAAAAAAAAGAACGTACTTAAGGGTGGTCTGACTTGTCCAACCAGGCAGTCTCCTCTAACTTTGTCACCTAGAAGACAACCACGCCCCCAAATGGTCAGGCCTGGGAGCGTGGTTCATAATTCTGTCCAGGAATTTACTTATGCCCTCTAAAAATCAAACTAAGATATAATGATATTAAAACCTCAAGAATTCAGGCTCAGGAATAACAGCCAGCTCGAATTTATGAAGAGTCTGAATTTGAAAACTTTCATACAATGTACTCTTATTAAGGTACATTTCTTTCATGCTAGTGAAAATAATAATCTGCTTTTTAAAAGTTCCTGCTTTATTAAAAAAGAATAGTTTGTAATCATTTAATCAATTTTATATACTTCGGCATTTAAATATTTAAGCAGTTGAGCCCACCTGATAGAACAAATATTATTTTTAAAAATCTTGTTCACACCACTGCATTTGCTACACTAGCAAATCCTTTTCCCACAAATATTACAGAGGTGAGCTTGACCTCAGGTTTTCTTCTGATTGGTTACAGATTTCAAATTAGTGATAATACTAATTGAAAACTTAATTCTGTTTCAAATGTAACTATGAATGGTGTGATCCATTAGAGGTTCCCCAATTTTTTATTTATGTGCCCAAGATAAGATAATCAAATCATAGTATTTCGTAAAACATCATGATAGAAAGATATACTAATCTGCTTTTCAAAAGACTAAGAAATAAACATTCAAAAGTGTGATATCGCTGACAAGGTGCTTAAATCTCTTCAAGCAGAAGTCTTCCAGTGTCCCACACAGCAGATGAAGTTAGTTTGCTAACTTATATTTTTATTTGTTTTACTTCCATGGAGTCATTTCTTAACAACCTCACTTAATTTCTGTAAATCTACAGAAAAATTGTCTAATTTATTTTGATGATGTATATTATGTAGGAAAATGACATTGTTATTAAACTGAATTCTTTGAGGAGCCAGGCTCCGTCAACAGAATGATGGACCTCTTCAAAGAAGGAAAATGAGAGATTGACATACCTGTTGGTGAGGGCAGTGCAGAGATGCCCAAGTAGATGGGGCTCCTTGGTGCATCCTATGGTTTTTCATGATGGAATAACCAATGACACTACCTATTTATGACATGATTTTTATACCCACCGTCAGGGTTCTGTGTGTGGACTTCTCAGGTTTAACCTACACCTGAGGGGGCGGGGTGGAGGTACCACAGTCATGTACTATTTGGCACAGGCTTGTAACCTCTTGCTGAATGCCTCAGAATGGACTTGGGGTGGGAGAAAGTCAGCTTTGTTAGAGTAGCTAATTCAATAAGGAAAAAACTTTGTTCAACATTCATAGCCTAAGAGTGTTCAGACGTATTCAGACAGAAATTAAGTGAAACTCAATGACTTATAAATCTAAGCTTAAGTGGCAGTTGTAAGCTTGTATTGATCTACTTTACCTCTGTTTACTTTTCTAATCTAAGTGCCATTTAAACTTTATAAAAAAGTTTGGATTATTTCCTCCTGTTATACTTTTTCTTACTAATTCCGTTGGCCGGGACCCCAAAGGCAGGCAATTGTGTGTATAGCAGAACAACTGGATATGGAGTTCCATATTTCGATATCTATACCAGTTAATATTTTAATAAAGTCTTAGTACTTTCAGTCGTTTTCCTTAACAGGAATTTGCTAGATAAGAGACATGATCAGGAATCATTCAAATTATTCTTAGAGCATGTGGAAGTTTGTGAGGGGCGGGGGGGTGTTTCATATGGGTTATGGGTCAAAGAAAAATCTGAACTAGAAATGGACAATTTAGGTAAATAATTACAGAATACTTACTTTGACTTGAAAAAATCAACTTAAGCTCTTACTGAAATGGAAGGCCAGGTCCCAATGTTGGTTAGGAGTCCACATGTTCATAGGAGCTTTCTAAATTGTTAAGATGTAAATACAAGCAGAATCCCAGTTATGTAAGTGGCTCTTAGGAGCTGTTTGGATGTATAAAACTTTGGGTCCTCTAAGAAGCAAGTGCTAAGATGGTGTTAGAAGTTGTCTTAGTCTGTTCAGGCTGCCATACAAAATACCATAGACTGGGTAGCTTAAACAACAGAAATTAATTTTCTCACAGTCCTGGAGCCTGGAAGTCCAAGATCGGGGTGCCAGCATAGTTAGTTTCTGGTGAGGGCTCTCTTCTTGGCTTGTAGATGGCTGCCTTTTCTCTGTGTCCTCACACGGCAGAGAAAGAAAGGGAAGGGAGAAGGGGGGTGGAGGGAAGAGAGGGAGAGGGAGAGAGAGAGAGATTGAGCAAGCACTCTGTTGTCTCTTCTTATAAGGGCACTAATTCCATCATGAGGGCCCCACCCTCACGACCTCATCGAACCCTAATTACCTCCCAAAGGCTCCATCTCTAAATGTCATCACATTGGGGGTTAGGGCTTCAGTCTATGAATTTGAGGGGGACACAGACATTCCATCCATAGCAGAAATGCAAGAGATTTGTTGGGGGAAATGCCTGTGGAGGATAAGGGTGGGGAGAAGCAGGAGATGGCAGAGCCCCTTCAGGCATAGCACCTGGCTGACACCCGTGCTGGGGAAGGAAAGGCTTGAGAAAGAAGAATCTCATTCTGCAAAGTGGTCCTCAGGCAGCGTTAGCGGGCCAATGGGGAGTCCTTCAGCCTCAGTTGCTCTCAGAGGAGTCCCATGTGTGGCAGGAATGGCCCAGCTCTGGTGCCCCTCCCTCACTCAGTCTGTGGCTGGAGTAGCCCTGAAGAAGTGTGGCCTCTGGGGAATGCAGGGGCGGATTCAGAGTGTGGCAGCTGGGACATCAGTTCTGTCCTGTGTTCCCTGCAGCGGGACATCTGAGCAGCACGTCTTCATGGCTGCCACAGGAGTGGTTGCTTTCTTAACTTGGTCAGAACCCAAGTGGCCAAACTTGGAATTTGCCAACAAAAGCCTTCAAGTATTTTAAAATCAGTGGGTAAGGGAGTACATTTCAGACACAGTGGCCTCTGTGAATTCCATTTACCTAAGAATATAAATTATAAATGAGATAAATGAAGGGATAGTTAGGTCATAAATTATGCGCATTAAAACAAATTTTCATCTGAAAGGTACGTTACCAGTAACCCTGAAGTCCAGTTTTGTATTCATCATGTCATAACTTGCTGTTGCTCCTGCACTGTCCTTTTCAAGTCCCTTCAAGTGGCCTCAGAAGTCAGTCCTTGGGAGCAGGGTTCCAGCTCCATCCTCTTGCAGAGACTGGAGAAGAGAGGTTGCCTTTGGCGTTGGCCCCCTGGGAGGTCTCTGTAGCAAGTGACTAGAAGTTGGGTGAGTGAGCAGTGAGGGTGAGTGTTTCCCTGTGGACACTTTTTCTTGGCTGTCATTACAGAAACCTCTGCCAAAGAAGGTCTGCTGCTTTGGTGTCAAAGGAAGACCGCTCCTTATAGAAATGTGAACATTCAGAACTTCCACACCAGGTGCGCAACCAGGGTCCTGGGGTCCTTGTATTCTCTTTGGAATCCAGGTTGGCAGGGAGAACAATGTTTATTTACTCCTGTGTCTCCTCCTCCTGTCTGACGCGCGTTTTCTGTATGTAGCAGAACTCAGGCTCTAGAATGATTGATGCTTAGGCTTTCTCAGGGGAAAATGTTGGATTAAGGTTTGGGAGGCTGGCACTGTTTATAAGTGAGTATCATGCAGGGATGCGGCAGGGATGGATTCTCAGTGACAAGGAGACACCGTAGCAGGGTCTGCATATCCCGCCTACGAGCTCCACCCCATCCCTCCTCTCTGTCGTGCCCAAAAGATGCTTCATCAGTCAGCTCTGTAGGCTGGGATTGGAGAGAAGTAGGCAAATCATGTTTGAAAAACTATAGGGAACTGGATGAAGGAAATCCAGATATAATCTGAGAGCATGATATTGTCCCTTGCTTCAGTCTTTTTTTCTCGTGCAGATCTTTTGTCAGGTGTTTATATTTTCTCCCTCTGTGTGGTGGGTTACCCGTGAATATAAATGGGTCACTGGCCCCCATAGATCAGAGAAAAGAAATGAAGGATATGGACGAGCCACTAGGACAGACTGGGGAGGTTATCTAGGTAGATAAGTATTATTAGGCCCTGAGCCACGCCCTGAGTGCACACAGGTGAGGAGGAGGCTTCCTGTTCGTACATCATGCCGTCAGGGTGTGGGACCTGCCCGGTGAATGTCTCAGGGCCCAGCCTGGCCTCCCACTCACCTTCTTGCTTTTCTTCTTCTGGCCCGAGATGGGCCCGAGCCCTTCGACAGTGTGGCCCCAGGGGCTTCCGTCTTCCCCGACCCTTCGGGGCACGGGCTCCTGGTCTTCAGTGAGCCCGCTGCCCATCAATTGGGAGCTCGTAGCCTGGGGGTGTCTGGGAACGGTGAGCGCTGGTGTCTCTGGGCAGACAGACTGGAAATCCAAACCCTCCCTGCTAAGTCCCTCAGCTGCCTACACGTCTTTGCCTTTAAAAGAAGAAATCCCAAACAAAAAGGAACCTTATGAAGAAAGATAGAGGAGAACCGGGGAGCACTGAGTATACTAAGGGGCGTGCTCTTGGAGGAAAGTGTGTCCTGGGCATTTCTGGGTGGACGTCCTTGTGTCTGTCTGTCTGGCAGACTCTGGGGGTCAGGTCTAGAATGGAGACTTGGGGAAGAGAGGAGGAAGCCGGGCCTGCTGGGCACTGAGGGAGGAGGGGGACAATAGGGGGCATCTTCTCTCCAGTCCTTGCCAGTTCTCCCAGCACGGCAGGGACCGGGGCAGGACGCGGCGGGGGTGGGGGGAGGTTAGGGGGAGTGAGTCCCAGGCAAGGTTGGGCCTGAAGCTGTAGATGGAAAGGAGACTGGTAAGGGGGTGGCAGACCCTGGGAGGGAGGCGAGAGTCCAGGGAAGGGGCCAGGGTGTCACTGGGTGGGGGAGGGAGGGAGGTCCTTGGGGCCCCAGGTCCGAGATTTCAGGCCAACGTCTGACCAAGGTCAGCCCCTTGCTGCTGCCTGTCCATTAACCCATGTTCCTGTTCCTCCCGACCGTGACCGTCATGCAGCTGGAAAGACGGCCTTGGACTCTGTGCACTCATCCACAGACACCGGCCCGACCTCATTGACTACTCAAAGCTGAACAAGGTCATTTGGGGGGCCCGGCATGCTGTGTCCGCCCTGCCCCCAGCATGTCGTCCTGGAAGTGAGCCCATCGGCCTTGAACTCACACCAACACCTAGGCTGCCGCCAGCATGCCCTCCCAGCTAGCCTGGCACGGGATGAAAACAGGAAGGGTGGCGGGAAAATACTCACCTGTTATAATTAGGGCAGGACAAGACCCAAAGCCAAGTCACCTTTTTGCCCACATTACGATATGTTTGTTGATTTGGCTTGATTTCCTATGAAAGCTTTTATACATGTTTCTCAGAGATTTTACATTCCCAGGTTGTAAATATGAGAAGAAAAGTGTCTGTTTTGCTGCAGGGCGGGCGGGCAGGCCGTGGGGGGAGAGAGAACGGTTCAGATACCCCAAACCTTCTTTTTAAATTCCTCTTACCTTTTCTGAAGGATTTAGTTGCCGACGTATTTACTTAGAGTTGATTAACTTGTTTCTCACACAAGGGATGCTTATCTTGCTATTGATACAAGGTATTAGTTGCGCCCTTAGAAAAGAAGTTTGGGGGATTTTTTTTTTTCTCTCTCTTTTCAGAAAATTCAACTTAGGGAACTTATGTTTTCAGCTTAGGAAACTTTCATTCTCCCTTTAAGCTTAAGCTTTATTGTGCTTAAGTTTCAAATAGTCTGCACATTGTTTCTTTAAAAGTAGTTTGCACATGTGATCTGTGATGGAAAAAAGAAATCCTGGCCCCTTCTAAATCTTGTGGTGGACAATCCATCTGTCCTAGAAATAATGCCGTGTAGAGACTTAAGATAGAAAGTGTTGCCCGCCCCATGACCATTCCTGCCAGGAGTAGTGGGGCACATTTCCTGTGGTTGCTGGTGTGCTTCGTTGGCCGTGCACCTCGTGTCGCTGTGTTTGGTGTGGAATCCGGTCCTGCTGCATGCTGCCCTCCCCGTGTGGCACAGGGGGTAGTAGGAAGAGTGTCCTGGCTTTTGCCACCTTTGCAGTTGTCATGTGCTCACCACCCTTCCCCTGGCCTCTCTCCACTGACGACAGGATAGCACATGAAAAATGTACTTGTATCCTGAAGATGAGAGCTACCGTACACGAATGGAAGGTTGCCTAAGGGAACGGGGCAGCCAGAGTTTCTCGACTTCCCCAAGCATGTATTCTCATCCCTGAGTTGTTTTGAAACGTTTCAAACATAGAGACGGTGTATATTTTTTTCAATTACTCTTTATCTCATTTGCAAAATGAAGGGATTATACTAGATAGACCTCATTTCATTAGCAGTTTATAACGGTCAGTTTCTATTACAAAAGATCAAAATACATGGTAATTGGCCACCTATGATGGGTGGAAAAAGGATAATAATTAACCATAGCAGTGAATACTTCTATAGCTCTAGATTAGACATTGTTAATAAATAAGTATATATGTGTATTATATATGTGTATTAGTGTGTGTTACATATGTGGATATTACATCTATTAATGTTTTATATACATATATGTATGTTAATATTAATACATATATTTTATGTATGTTATACATACACAGTCATTCAATCTTCATAATGCACAGTAAACTATATAATATGATGCATCTATAAAGGAGGTACTAATTATCCCAGTTTTACAGATGAAGAAGGGAGGAATTCTTTAATCTTCCCAGGGTCACATACCAGTAGCTGAGCCGAGAAAACACTTAATTGCTACATTTTATCCAAGTTACAGTGTAAGTGAGATAGCTTTCACAAAGACTCAGAATCATTACTCTGTTTTTAATGCTGAAAATTTTCTTATATATTAAGAACAAAAGGAAACTTTTACTCAGCTATTTGGTCTTCTAAACATTTGCATAAAATATACAGGTAAGACTCACCTTATTATATGGCTGCTTTTAGTGAAATGATTTTATGCTTTGTTAAAATAACATGGAGCTGAAGAAACATTTTGCCTGAAATGATAGTAAACTCTGAGAGGCCAGGAAGCTTGCTTTGGTTTCTTCCTTGAGCACCGAATGTATTTGAAGCCTCTGTGTTTTAGATGTTTCACTGTATTAAAATGATTGTGCTCATTGCAAAGCATTGCAGTTTCTGAAATGTTTAAACGGCTTTGATGTTAAAATTCATTACAGTCATCCCTGGACTAATGCTACTTTTCATTTTGATTTTTCTGTCTTACATACCCCCATCCCATTTCAGATTCACAACACTTAATCTCTTTAGAAGATTAAAACAGGAAATGTTAAATACCTCTTTTAATTTTTCAGTATTTCAGTTATACACCTCTGGGTCAATGTATTTTGTTATGTTACGTATGTATTTAACCAGTTTTACCGTGGAAGACAAACGCAATCGGACGAACAAAAATTTCTTCACAATTTTCTTTTATAATGTTAAGTTTCTTTCATTTCTTGTGGTCTTTAACATCCTAGAAACCTAACTTTTGCTCTTTGTAGCCATCTTGTAATATTCTTTAGTGACCTAAAACTTTCACCTAAACGTGCTGAAAGCAGTGTGTTTTCTTATATTTAAAACAAAAATAAACAAAGTTAGTGTGGTACTAAATATTCTCCATGATCACCTTCCAGATGTGGACAATGTATGTTTCATGCTTCCTTTTGGAATCATCTAGATTTTTGTTACCCAGGGTTGAAGCGCAGCGCTGAGGTATCCAGGTGTTTTTCCATCCATGAGAAAATACCTCACAACTTTCCTTCTAGCTGCACAGTATCTGTTCTCTTCAACCTTTTGCTCACATTTTATGAAGTTGGAGTGTGCATGATTGGGTGATTTTCATGTCATTTTTGATATTTCTCTAAATGTTTGAAAAGTTTGGGAAAAGATAAGAAGGAAAATCTTATCCTATTATGGTTATGTGTGGATGGGAAAGTTTCCTCCCCAGAATGAGGTATATAAAAAACAGTCGTAAGTCCTGTTCAAAAAAATATGCTAAAAAGCTGGTTGTGCTGTTTTCCATGCAGGATGACCCAATAGGAAATATCAACTTGGCCATGGAAATTGCAGAGAAACACCTGGATATTCCCAAAATGTTGGATGCTGAGGGTGAGATGAAAATTGTGTTTATTGGCTTACAGAAAATCTATTGCCTCCCTATGTTATGACCACGCATAAAGACCTGTAAACTTTATAGCCAGGTTACATCTGAAGGACTTAGGATTCCTGAGAAGTTTCTGTCATTGGCCTCATGAATATTAGAGAATTTCATATGTAGCTTGCTCAAAATTATTTTTTAGAATCCTGCTCAAAACCAAGCCAGCAAAACTACAATGAAAGGGTTGGGTAAAAGGTTCAGCTTTGGCAAAGAAACAGAATGCTTTGGTTTGTGATTTTCAATGGAAAGCTTCCTATTTTTATTTTAACAACATTTTTTTTTTAAACCACATAGAAATTTAACAAATAAATCTCCTTGTTCTTTAAGACTCCACAAGGAAAAAAATGCTTCCTTCCAACTGGAAGTCATAGAATCTCAATCTAGACTATGGAGCGGTCATTCATCATGTGCCTCTCAAACTTTCACATTTCATTTTTAATTTGTCCAAATTAAATTTAGTTTTGTTAGAGCTAGAACCTCTCAATATTTTGCAGCTTTAGTGGCCCTCATGCTGGAGACTAGTTTCAGTACCTCTTGTGCCCTTTATCGGAGATGAGTTCGTGGGAGTTTCGCCCTGGCACAGCATTTAAGGCACAGATACGTGGAGACCATTCCTTCATTTCACTTATGCATGAGTCACCTCTTACTCAGCAGACGCTTACCGAGCACCTACTATGTATAAGACCCTGGAGATGCTGCAGGAGATGATGCGATGTATAAGGCAGGGCCCGGCCCTCAAGGACTTATATTACTGTCAATCTTATTATTCTCTATCAGCTCATTGCTTCTGCTAATTAGCATTGTTGGGGAAAAGCAAAGACCTTGATTCTGGTCAGTTGTCAGTCTTCTGTTCCTCCTTATTTTTGGTGATTGCATCACGGCTGCTGTACCAAATCACCACAAAGTAGGTGGCTTTTGAAACAACAGAAGTTTATTCTCTTGTAGTTCCGTAAACTGTAACTCTGAAATCAGGGTGTTGGCAGGGCCATGCTCCCTCCGAAGTCTGTAGAGAAGGACTTTCCTTGCTTCTTCCAGCTTCTAGAAGCCCCAGGTGTTCTTTGGCTCGTGGTAGCATCACTCCAGTCTCTGACTCTGTCTTTACATGGTCATCTTCCTTCTGCGTCTGTCTCTGTGTCTTTTTCCCTCTACTTATGAGGACACCGGTCATCATGGATTAAGGCCACACCTCACTCCAGCACAACCTCATCTTAACTTGATCACGTCTGCAAAGACCTACTTCCAAATAAGGTCACATTCACAGGTACCAGGAGGTAGGACTCCACCTATCATTTTTGGGAACACAGTGCAACTGAGACAGTAGTCTGTCCATTAGGATTCTGATTTTGCCCGTTTGTTAATTTAGCCATTTTATCAAACACCTGTATTATTGGGTGTTGAACACACTTGAATATGCTCTTCCGAATCTACTTTTTTCAAAAACTCTTTAGAGGGAGAAAGACAGTAAAACAGTGAAGTTGCCACGTAGGAAAATACCTTTTCCTTCTTGTCTGTCCTCTCTAAGCTAAGTTTGCATTTGGGTGCTCTGTCCTTTGACCTTTCCATGCCATAAATAACTACCCAGAGTTTACCACTTGAATCAACAGCTAGGATACTGAAGACAGGAGAAAACAGGCCACATTTAGTAAATTCATCTTTCCGTTCATTGATGCCTCCCTGATTTCCTACAGTTGAGGGTGAGCTCAGGATTACTGTCATTATCACTCTGGCAGGCTAACCATCCTCCTGTTCCGGGGTTTCCCTTAGTCTCTGAGTCCTGGTCTGGGCGTATGTTCTGCTTATCCTCTGAGTGGATGGGATGCCTTAGCACTCTGTTCATTTCTTGCTCCCTTGTGACACATCCTAGTCTCTTATTACTTTTCTTTTTCTTTCCTTTTTAATGGCTCGGAAAAATGCTTGCATACGCTATTATTTTCTTTGCAGAGCAATTTCTGTAAGAGTCTTCTGGTGAAAGAGTTATGAACTTGACTGACTTGGGTGAGGGGCGAGCTGTGGTATAACCAACTCCCCAGCAGATCAGCCCCCATGTGTTAGTTACCCTTTGCATCTTTGCCACCTGCATCCGGACTTACCTTCCCCACAGCTTCCTATGAATGTGTTCTTACGTCTGCTGCTCTTTTACTGTAATGTCTTATACTGGTCTCCTCCCCTCAGATCACTTAATCCCTTTGGCGAATCCTTGCCTCTCCACCGCCTGCTGCTGTTGACCTTACTTCCTGGCATTTGTGATAGTCTCTGAACCCTAAATGGGGATTTTCAAGTGGCTAATTGGGCTGCTCACCCATAAACCTGTAGTGAAAACTGGTGAAACTCTTCCTCATCTTAACTACCTTGCATGCTTTTTAAAAGGTTATGAAAATTGTTTCTCTGTTTTCCTCCCTCCGGTGATTACCGGTTGTAGATTTGTGGGTGCCCGTGTTCTGTGCGGACTTGCAGGAGGGACCTTCGCTGACCCCTGGGCCCTCCATCTGTCCAGAGAGAGAAAGTGCTGTTGCGTGCACTCTGTGGAATTCTGGAGGTCCAACTCTGGCCATGGATGTGACTTCCTTGCTAGTTTAGGGCTCTTCTGAGCTGGCCGTGCCCTTCTCTTTGGCGGTTCTTAGAAGTGCACACAGAGTAATGACTTTGCAAATGTGACTTCTTTGATTTGAGCCAAAGTTTGAAAAACACAAGTGTGTGGGGCTGCTGCGGGAAGGTTCATGACCTTGGCCTCTCGGAGGCAGCCCTTAGCAGGAGCCTGCTGCTGTCGGAACATCTGAGCAGTTAACCTTTTTTCCACACAGATTTAGTATACACCGCCAGACCCGAAGAGTCGTAATGACTTATGTCTCCTGTTACTATCATGCTTTTGCTGGTGCACAGAAGGTGAGGAGGTAAAACACAAGTCACCACTCACCCTTTACCTTCTGTGTCTTGATTTTTTTTTCAATTGTTTTTCTCTTTTTCCCCCGCAACTCCTCTGAGTAAGGAGACCCGTCTGGTTCTGAGGAGGCAGTCGTTTGTCTTTTTCAGTCCAGTTTTCTTTGAAACTTACTTCCTGTCCCTGCAGTAGTATGCCATTCGTCTTTGTTTTCCAGAAGATTCCATGCTGTTCCACATCCCCACGTCCTTTCTATCAATATCCTCTGGAAACCCAATGACTAGGTTCCACCTTAGGGAATTACGAGGCACCTTTTTAACTGCATTCTGTCCAGTGACTGAACTGAGTCTGAAGTTAGAAAGTAATTCAGCCAAAAATGGGGTGAGGCCAAGGTGAGGAAGCAAGGGTGTGTGTTCCCGTGGTTCTGTTTTCTCTCTTCCTGGTAGCTGTCTCGGCAGCTCATACAAACAGTGGCAAGAGTCATAGTTAATAAGTACAAGCTGTGTAGACCCTTCTCTTTAGATGCTTTGTTACTCTGGGTAGTTTCTAGCAATGGCATGGCAAGTATGTATAGAAGGATTAGAAAACATGCCATCTTCAATGAACTTCATCCCCACACAAGCCAGGGCCGTGCACAGAGCAGAAAGCCAAGGATTATGAGGGTGGGGGCGGGGAGTGGCATCCGAGATGGGGCCAGAGAGGTCTGTGTGTGTCCCCGCATCTTGCAGAGGGACATGCCTTGCTCACAGCCAAAGTGGCAGATGACCTGATCCAGTCAAAAGACAAGAAGACGGGATCCCCCAGGTCCTTAGGAAGTGGGTACCAGCCCTGATAGGCAGCCCACGGGTTCCCATAGGAATGCCTCACCGGCACTTTAAAAAAAGCCATCCAGGGTAGGGGAGGAGGGAAGCCCTTGGTTTGATGATGTAAAAACAAAAAAACGTGCTGGTTGAAAGCATTCTGTTTACGAGTGTGTCAGTTCCGTACAGCCTTCCTGAGGGTCAGGAGTGTGGGCCCGAGAAACACAGAAAGTCAAGTGTAAACCAGTTCATTCTTCCCTTTGTTCACCCTGGTTTCTGCTCTTCATCTGTGCGTGTGTCTGTCTTCTGTGTTATTTTTCCCTCCCTCAGACATTGTGAACACTCCCAAACCCGATGAAAGAGCTATCATGACATACGTTTCCTGCTTCTACCATGCTTTCGCGGGCGCGGAGCAGGTATTTAACCCTCGTCCGTCCGGTTGCCGGGCTGCTCTTGTGCATCGGTTTTAGTTGTGTGGGCGCACGCGTGCATACCTGGGTGTGTGTTCGTGCGCTTCACATCTTACCTTGGACTCTTTCTAAGTGTCTTGTAATGACCTAATATGGCAAGTTCCAAACTGCGAATGCGTTTCTATTTAACAGCTTTACCTTTAGACAGTTCTGAAGTGTTCTTAGCTCTCTGTCTTTCTAAGATATTGCTCTTATTTCATTAATCAATGGTGGGAAACATTTGTGCTTCAGGAGAAAACAAGGGCCATGAAAATTGAGCCACACTGATTGAGCGGTGAAGGGGGACTTGGACAAGGAGAGGTGAACGCCTTTCCAGGGCCCCTTTCCCATTCTCTGCCTGGAGATTGCCTTCACTGTTCAGTGATGTGTTCAGACATCTTGCAAGATGAATCTGAATTTAACTGAAATAGTGAAAGTCTAGCAGTGTTAAAACCTCAAAAAAATTTATACTCCTTAAGATAAACAGCCTGAGGGACATCACGGGTGGGTGTCCCTCTGCTTTCCCCACGTTCCCCTGTTTCTGCTTCCCGCCCCTCCCCCTATCTCTACTTGCAGAGTCCTGAGAGATGGGGTTGGACAGAGTATGTATCATTTCTGTGATCCGTTTAAGACCATCACTGGGGGACTTCTCTGGCGGTCCAGTGGTTAGGACTCCGTGCTTCCTCTGCAGGGGGTGCGGGTTCGACCCCTGGTCGGGGAACTAAGATCCCACAAGCCGCCTGGCGGGGCCAAAAAAAAAAAAAAAGACCATCACCAGCAAACAATGGTAACTGGAAATCGGCCCCTACTAGGGCTTCAGAGGCAAGGCTGTGGGCCAGGCTGCAGGCCCGGACGCCGGACAGATCTCATGGTCATGGTTTAAGGCACTTGGCCACTCCCAGCTCAAGCTCCCCACAAAACAATGATTGGGAATTATTGATACCTCAGCAGCTACTCACATGGGTTAAACAAAGTATTAAAGCAGGTTCTGCCCCGTGGAAGGATCCCATCTAGCACATTCGACGTATTCATTTCAGGAATGAATACGTAGAGGCCCTCGTGAACTCAGTGCAATGACAGATATACATTCAGGATCCAGTCCTGTCTGCTTTGATTTCCAAAGGCTAATGTAACTCAGAGAGTTCTCTCCCTGTAGTCGTGAGGTTGGCAGGGGGCTCAGGTGGACGCCCAGGGACCGTTGTTTCCTCAACCCATCAGTTTCTGTTACTAACTTGCTTGATGTTTCACAAAGCTTGTGTTTGCGACTAATGCTATTTCCCTACAGTATATTCAGCCTGCCATGTAAGTCTGTGTGAAAACTGTCCCAAAGGTGTGAAATGACCCGTAGTGTGAAAGAGCTGTACCCTCAGGCTTACCCCACCCGAACCCAGAACCTGCACCACTTACAGCACATGCTGCCTCCCTGGTCACCCCCTGCCCTGCCACCTTCCACGTTGTGTATGCACGTCCCTGTCGACAGAGCCGTCCTGTTTACCTATTGTGTTTTACAGGCCGAGACAGCGGCTAACAGGATATGTAAGGTTCTTGCTGTGAATCAAGAGAATGAGAGGCTGATGGAAGAATATGAGAGGCTAGCGAGTGAGGTAAAGGAAACGGGTCCCTGCGGTCCTGTCCATCCCCACCCTGAGGGTGAGGCACAGAGGGTGAACACAGATTGTCAGTGTTGTTTTTTTTTTTTTTTTTTTTTTTTGCATTTTTCATCTCAGACAGAATAAAAGTAGGAAAGTACGCTCTCGCTCTCAGGGGTTGTTCATCTTGCTTAATTATTGGCACAAAGGTAATGCTGCTGGCCTTTCCAAGCATTGCAAGGCACAGAGGTAGTTTGCATGTTACAAAACGTAGAATGTGATTCCATCCTCAGCTCTGCATCTCCGGGGTCGGGCTCCCCTAGATGACATTGCGTTCCTTGTTTTTCTCCTGCTTCATCGGCTACTGACATCACGTAGGGTGAGCTCCGTATTCAGAATCCCAGCTCCACGCGGTGACTCAACATCTAAGGAACATGCCCAGTGAGACAAGGCTCAGCCTTGTGTCTGTATTTAAATATCTAGAGGGAACCTCGGGAGAGGCAGAGCCCTCCGTCCAAGACATTTGAGCATGAGTTTCCAGGATGCCTTTCTACGGCTCTTCAGCTAGATTTCTCAGTTAGAATAGCACTTTCCACGTTGCTTTTCTTTTCGTTCTTATTATAGCACAAATCTTAACTAAGCAGGATCTGAGTGAGGTCCACAGCCACCTTCTCTCTGGATTGAACTCAATCACAGTGGCAATGTCAGAGACCAAATAATGTTTGCTCTGACTTACTTTGGCTGATACTTGGTCTGTACTGTGCAAAGCATCAGGACACTGGGAATCAATCTTCCCAAGTAGTGGTGTATATTAGTCCAAGCTAATGATACTGTTTATATTTCCTGCTGCTATGGGAAAATTCCATTTCGCAACATTGTTTAATGCCAGTGATCAACATCAGGGTTGAAGTATGACCAGGACCGAAGGACAGATGCTCCTCAGTGATGATAGCCTTCCTTTTCTTACCTGGTCCTTCATTTATACCCCTTAAACAGACTATGCAGGGCCTTTGTAAGGCCTTGGTAGTAATTCAAGAGAAGGGGGCATACGTCATCCTTGGAGTCACTGCCATTTTCACTTTCATCCTGTGGATTTCCTTGAAAGCTAGCTATTAAAATAAAATATACTTTGGCATTGAGTCAGTCCCAGATTTACGATACTTTCATCTCGTAAGTAGACCCGTTAGATTTAAGCTGATTTAAACTAGAAATACATTTTGAGTTAAACCCAGTTCTTTCCTGATTTTATTCCACCACGTGAGGTTTTTGTTTTTTCATTTGAAAGCTCCATCCAGCATTTGTCTGCTAATGTCTGGTCCCCAAGTTTCCTGTAAATGTCCCATTTTTGTAAAACATGACTCGTGCTGACTCTGAATTTTCGACCTATGCGTGGTGTCATTGGGGCGATGGTGAGTGGCCCTGGGTGAGCACAGAAGTTTGTATTTATGCCCTCCTTCCAGTCAGGGCCGTTACAGTCACACTTCTGTAATCTCGGGAGCATTCAGTCAATCCATTCCCAATCGTTGAGTGCCTCTGTTTTTTAACTGGGGGGCAGTTTGCTGGTGCTTTCAGCAGTTTTGTGTGTGTGTGTGTGTGTGTGTGTGTGTGTGTGTGTGTGTGTTTTGGGAACAGCTTTTGGAATGGATTCAGCGCACGATCCCCTGGCTAGAGAACCGGACCCCTGAGAAGACCATGCAGGCCATGCAGAAGAAACTGGAGGACTTTCGGGATTACCGCCGGAAGCACAAACCTCCCAAGGTGCAGGAGAAGTGCCAGCTGGAGATCAACTTCAACACCCTGCAGACCAAGCTGAGGATCAGCAACCGGCCGGCCTTCATGCCCTCTGAGGGCAAGATGGTGTCGGTGAGTAGCCCCCTGGCCCCGGGGGCAGCCCCCCTTTTTTTTTTTTTTCTCCCAAAGTCCTTCCTCTGATGGGCCACTGAGAAGAGGCATTGACTATAATTTTGGCCCTGTGACCACTTCCTTCTGGCTATTTTTCTCCCTGCCGTCATGCAGTTCTCGACTCTCACTGCTCTTGGTGCCTCACACAGAACAGGCCTCTGACAAACACCTAATGATGATGGTCCCCTTCCTCTCCTCCCCGCCTCCAGGTGGACCAGCATCTAGATCACAGGCCCTCTGTTCCCTCCTGTTACCATCTCCCCGATTCACCTTCTCCAGGGCTCAGTCCCATATTTACATCCCTCTTTGCACCATCAGTTTCTCCCGCTCTGCTGAAGCTTTCACATCTGCATAGGAAGCACTCTAGAATCTGCCAGACGAAAATGAAAACCTCCTATGACTCCACGCCTCCCTACAGCACCGGTCCTGTTTCTCGGCTCCCCTTTATGTCTAGCAGGACATCTAGAGAGAGTTCTTTATGGTACTGGTTTTTGGTCGCTCCCCATTCCTTTATGTCTTTTACTCTTCAACCTGCAGTAAGTAATCCGGCTTCCGTCCACCCTAAGACAGACTGTTCTGTTCAAAGTCAACAGCGTCCGTGTTGACAACCTAGTGGTCACTTTTATTTTCGTATTCGCTGTAGCTGTAACCATGGCCTTCTTCTTGAAACTCCTTCCACCCTTGAACTTAGCTGAGTTCCTCCCACCTGACCACCGAGTCCTTCCCGTCGCTGCTCACAGCTTTGCCTCCTCCTGTCCCCGGGCTGTAGGTGGATGGTTCGTGGGTACAGGGATGCTGACCTTCTCTGTCTTGACACCTGCAGGTGACCAGGCCCGTGGCTTTAACTACCAGCTGTAACGGCAACACCTCCCAAATTTTACATCTTCAGCTCTGATTTCTCCCCCAGTTCCAGGTTCATGGAGCCGCTTGGATGTCTCAAAACCTAACATCCAAGAGTCCTCCCGCAGTGATCTCTGTCTTAGTAAATAGCATCACCATCCCCTAAGTGACTAAAGCCCCAAACCCAGGTGTCATCACTGATCCTCCTATTCTGTCCCTTTCTCGCACCTGGTTCCTCAGCCAGTGCCACTGGCTCTGCGTCCGGATTATATCTTAAATCTGAGCAGCCCTTCGGCTGCTGTCGCCTATGCTAAGCCACCAGTGTCTCTCCTTCGACCCTGCAGTAACCCTCTCACTTGCTTTTCTTGTTCTTTTTCCCCTAAAATGCATTCTCTACGTAGCAGCTGCTGTCATCTTTTTAAAACATAAATCAGAGCATGTCTTCTTTCTTCTCAAAACCCTCCAGTGACTTCCCAAAATACTTAGAATAAGATCCAGATTCCTTATCCGGGATCCGATGTGGTCTGACCCCACGGCCACCCTGCTGACCGCATCTCTGGCTGCTCGACCCCTCACCCACTATGTGGCCGCCGCGCCTGCTGTGGTCCTTCCCCTACGTGGAGTGCACCCCCTCCTCAGGCCTTTAGCTCGTCCCCCACTTCATCCCATACCTGGCTTTTCCATCAGTGAGGTCTGGGCTCCAGTGCCACCTCTTCAGAGGGGTCTCCTCTCAGTAACCCGCCTAAAGGAACTGCCCCGACCGTGATTTGTTTTTCCTTCAGAGTGCATCGCGATCGGAAATAGGAATTACACTTGTTGTTGAATTCCTTATTTAATGTCTTTCTCCCCCAACGATCATGAAAGCTGCACAGGGGCCCAGGGAACTTTACAGGTGCTGTTCACTCTTATATCAAAGGCTCTCACTGTGCTTGGCACGTGCGTGATGCCGGGGAAACAGTTAACGGCTGACTGAACCCAGTCGCTGAGTCAGAGCCGTTTTGGGCTGAGTCACTGTGAGGCTTCATCTTCTCGTAGCCAGAAAATTAAAGCCCCATTAGCCTTTGTCCACATCCGGAGAAGCATCAGGTTATCTGTTCGCCGATGAGAACCATGATCTTAGTTCTAAAAGGGTGCAGTGGTAATGAAGACGTTTAGAAGCCAAAACATTTGAATGGCTATTTGGGGCGGGTGTGGAGGCACAGGGGTGAGGGAAAGACAAGAAGACACAAAGGAAAACACTGTTGGACGTGGTGGAGGGGATTCGTAGAGAGGCCCCGGAGGCCAGGGCGTAACGGACGCGCCTTTGCCTGTCCCCAACTATCCCAGGATATCGCGGGCGCCTGGCAGCGGCTGGAGCAGGCGGAGAAGGGCTACGAGGAATGGCTGCTGAATGAGATCCGGAGGCTGGAGCGCGTGGAACACCTGGCAGAGAAGTTCCGGCAGAAGGCGTCCACGCACGAAACCTGGGCTTACGGTGAGTCCACAGGATGCGGTGGGGCTCCTGGAGAATCGGGCTTGAGCTATGGACAGAGCCCCATGTGCAGTGACCACTGTCCCTGGTGCCTGTGACCCTGCGGGCAGCTGCCCTCGCCCCTCTCGTCTGCTGTCCCAGGTACTGCGGTTCTTCAAGAGGTGGGTGTGGGGAATTCCCTGGCGGTCCAGTGGTTAGCACTCGGCGCTTTCACTGCCGTGGCCCGGGTTCAATCCCTGGCTGGGGAGCTAAGATCCCGCAAGCAGCGCGGCACAGCCAAAGAAAAAAAAAAGAAAAAACAAAAGAGGTGGGTATGAAGATGGATGTTTTTATAAAACAGGACTCACAATGTGTTCTTCCCACACTTACCTGCGTAGGTATCCGCCTCCTCCTGACTCCCCCGCTTTCTTCTGATTCCACAAGCATCTGTTTATTCCCTAACTGCGGGTCAGAGAACCCTGGCCCAGACTCTAGCTTCTGCTGATAGAAGGTTTATTAAATGCCGTAAAGCAGCATAATTGCCCACTTAGAAAATCTGCTTGGAAAGGAAGAACACGAGGTGTGATTTTCTATAGTCTTAACTCCTTTGCTTCACTTAGATTCATCTACTCCTTTCAGGCCTTGCAGACATACCTGTTTCCGTGGCCGTGATACTATGGTCATGATATTTTTTTTTGGCTCTGCTGTTTGCTGAGGTTAAAGAACAAAACATTCACCTCAACACATGGTAATCTATTTCGAGAAAGGGCAGGGAGGTTCCCCTCATCCCTTGGGTCCCTTTTGCTGTCTTACTGCTTGATTGTCGGTGTTGCACAGCGAGACGGTCACAGGCACAGACATGCAGTTGATACTTCCCAGCTGTGGGCCTTGGATGCATTCTCACCTCTCAGGGCCTCAGCGTCCTCTCCAAATTGGAATAACAATCATACCTCCCTCACAGGGTTTTGATGAAGACTTAGATGAGTTTGTATTTATAAAGTAGTAAAATTGGTATCTGGCAGATGGTAAGTGCTATGTTGTCGTCATTAAATATATGAACATTTGCTTTCCATGTCTAGCTTTGTGGAATTAAATTCTTAAAGGTCATCAACCAGGGAATAAAAATGGGTCCAGTTATAACCACAGCAGTTGCTTAACTTAAGAAATATTTGTGGGGAAATAGGTGGAGTTTCGGAGAGAAATTTTTCCAATGTTACTAGATAAAAAATCACAAGCTGCATTTAACCACATTAAAAAAATAAAGCTTTCAAACAAAAAGAATTGGAGTAAAGGTTGAGCCCATGGGCAGACAAATAGAGTACAAGTGTTTTACCTAATAATCCCAGGTAACTTCTGTGAGCTAATAATTACCAACTTAACTGAGCATCTCACGGGAAAGTCAGATACTTGTTTCTTAGGTTTATCACAGACTTGTTATTTAGAAAGTGCTCAGCATGCTTTCCGCCCTGTATTTGTAGACATGAGCTTTCAGAACACAGAGGGACTCGGGGCCTTAGCAGAGTGACAGCCTGAATTCCAGTTGAAATGTGGCCTCTGCCTCTTGGGGCTGTCTTCCTTTCCTCCTCTTGGTTCTCTGGAATCACCCAGAACTTTGCAAAGAGGCTGAAGTGTGACAGCACTCACACTCCCTTGCTACAACCATTGCAGGCAAAGAGCAGATCTTGCTGCAGAAGGATTACGAGTCGGCGTCTCTGACCGAAGTCCGGGCTCTGCTGCGGAAGCACGAGGCATTCGAGAGCGACCTGGCGGCGCACCAGGACCGCGTGGAGCAGATCGCGGCCATCGCGCAGGAGCTCAAGTACGTGCTCTGTGTGGGTGCCAGTGCTGACATTGAGCCCTGGGTCCAAGCGAGGACTCGGTGGAGAGCTTCCCCAGGCATTCCCAGGGAGGGGCAGGGGAGCTTGCCTTTCCTGTCCTGTCCTAGATGTATCAATAGAACCAAGCCAGAGGACCCTGTGATGGGATTGGTCCTGTTTTTTTTTTTTTTAATTGAAATATAGTTGATTTACAGTGTTGTGTTTGTTAGTTTCAGATGTACAGCAAAGTGATTCAGTTATACATATATATATCTATTCTTTTTCAGATTCTTTTCCCTTCTAGGTCATTACAAAATACTGAGTATAGTTCTCTGTGCTATACAGTAGGTCCTTGTTGACAACCCAATCAAAAAATGGGCAGAAGATCTAAATAGACATTTCTCCAAAGAAGACATACAGATGGCCAACAGGCACATGAAAAGATGCTCAACATTGCTAATTATTAAAGAAATGCAAATCAAAACTACAATGAGGTACTAACTCATACCAGTCAGAATGGCCATCATCAAAAAGTCTACAAATAATAAATGCTGGAGAGGGTGTGGAGAAAAGGGAACCCTCCTACACTGTTGGTGGGAATGTAATTTGGTGCAGCCACTATGGAAAACAGTACAGAGGTTCCTTAAGAAACTAAAAATAGAGTTGCCATATGATCCTGCAATCCCTGGGCATATATCTGGAGAAAACTATAATTCAAAAAGATACATGTACCCCTGTGTTCATAGCAGCATTATTTACAGTAGCCAAGACATGGAAGCAACCTAAATGTCCATTGACAGATGAATGGATAAAGAAGATGTGGTACATGTATACAATGGAATACTACTCAGCCATAAAAAAGAATGAAATAATGCCATTTGCAGGAACATGGGTGGACCTAGAGATTATCATACTAAGTGAAGAAGTGAAGTAAGCCAGACAGAGAAAGACAGATATCATATGATATCACTTATACGTGGAATCTAAAAAGAAAGATCCTTTTTTTTTTTTTTTTTTTTTTAAAGAGATGCACTGACTTCTGCTCTGGTGCTTTGATTGTGGTAGCGTCCCTGTGTCCTCCCATCGGGCAGCACCCCCAGTCCCAGCACAGGCAGCTTCGTATCCAAGAGAATGAGAAACAAGTAACAGGACAGAGCACGGCTCGCAAAGGCGGCCTCACCTGGGTGCAGGAGACGGGACTACGTTGCCCGCCCAGAAACCAAAAACAAGACACCTCTGAAGGAAGAAACATTAAGACCCCACTTTTCTTTGTCATCAAATAAGTGCTATTTCATTTTCATGCTTTTTATTTTATGGGAGGAGCTAGCATGAGGTTGAGCCCAGGCTGGTTTACCCAGTGGGAGTTGTAGGTCCTACTGGTCCAGGTGGTGCTGCCTCTGGCTGTGGCCACCCTCCGGGAGAGGGGCCTCCCTGCAGTGTTTCTAAGCTTTTTTTTTTTTTTTTTTTTTAAGACCCTTGCTTCCTTTTGATAAATACAGAATTTCATTGCCTACTTCTCTGTCTCTCATTATAACCACGGATATATCTGCACAATTTTTAGAGCCTGTCACATAATGATAACTTTAAACAACCAATAATAAATGTTTATTATGATATGTTACCTTTTTTTTAAATAAGTTTATTTATTTATTTTTGGCTGTGTTGGGTCTTTGTCGCTGTGTGCGGGCTTTCTCTAGTTGGGGCGAGCGGGGGCTACTCCTCATTACGGTGCACGGGCCTCTAATTGTCGTGGCCTCTCCTGTTGCGGAGCACGGGCTCTAGGCGCGCGGGCTTCAGTAGTTGTGGCTCGCGGGCTCCAGAGCGCAGGCTCAGCAGTTGTGGCGCACGGGCCCAGTTGCTCCGCAGCATGTGGGATCCTCCCGGACCAGGGCTTGAACCCGTGTCCCCTGCGCTGGCAGGTGGACTCTTAACCACTGAGCCACCAGGGAAGCCCCGATATGGTATATTTTAAGACCCCCATGTTGCTCACTCTTAACCAGAGCAAATGCCTTAATTAACAGAGATGGCCTCTTTTAAGAGTATCTTCCTATTCGGCCTTGCCTAAATATATTCTTAATTATTTGTGGTCTTCATATCTAATTTGTTCACTGTGTTTGTGGCCTTACTCTTATCTTATTGCTCATGCTTCTTCCATGTTGGCCGTTTGGCTGCTTGTTAACAATTACAAATAAAATAAGGGGGAGAAACTCAAGCAATTTAATGCTCTATCATAGCTCCCATAAGTAATTTGGAATGGTTTTAAGTGTTGCCCTTAAAATTTAAGTAATAATTTTATATTATTATTCTCGGTATCCTCAATGCGTATTTCTTTACAGTCAAGAGAGGAACCACAGAATTTAAAGCTGTGCTCATCTTACTGTTATTAGTCTCCCTTTCCTTTTTACCTTTTCTAAAATAACGAACGTGTTTGTGCAGTTCTTAAAGTACAAAAAATAAAAATAGTATGCACAGTTATGCAAACCCTAAGTCCTTGAAAGCAAGTAGGTGTTGAGCTAGTACGTATGAATTAGAGAGAAGAGGGAAAAATGTACACCCTAAAGATAACCACGGAGAGATGAGCGTTGATGTCTCCATTGTGGATCAGTAGACGGTTCCTAGGTTTTTGTTTTTGAAATCTTTCTGTTCTTTAATAGTTGCATTTTGAAGGGCCATGGCCTTCTCACTTTGTATTCAAGGCTGTGCACATTGCTGGTGTATTTTGGTTGGTTTTGGTTTTCTGGTTATAATAATAAGCACAGAATCTCAGTCCATCTCAGTTAGTGAAGTGTGTGTATGTAGAAAGCTGCTCTTAAGAACTGGACAGGCTTTCATTAGGTGATAGGGAGCTTCTTACCCACTGAAATGACACTCAGATCACAACTGTATGCATCTTCTTTATTCAGTAACAGAAACAGTAACATTCCATAAGGACAAGCTAATATCACTTAAGAGAAAAAACAAGTAATAAACAACCATTGCCTTCATTTAGAGTTGGAAGAAGAAATAAACTTAAGCTTCAGGGAAATGGATTTGGATGGATAGGAGGGAATTTCCTAAAAGCCTCACCTTGGACCATTTTTGAAGGAGAAGTCTCCTGAAGATGTCTTTAAACCTCCCTGAGTCTTGCTTTCATCTTAACTAAAAGGGTGATTACATTTTGTCCAGGATTCAAACTTTTTACCCCCAGAGAGAATAGGTTAACCTTCTAGTCGAGAATCTGCTTGAATGTTAGGTTCAAGTTACTTCACGTCACAAAGATCCCGTTAGGAGGTACAGACAGGGCTGGAGAGGAAGAGGGACTACTGAGTGAGAAATCATTTTGTTCCTGCTGTCACACGAATGGCATAAGACGAGTCGGAATCTTTGTCAGAAGAGGAAGGACTGTGTCCTGCCGGGCTCTGAGTCCCGGTGCCCCTCCTGGACGTGGTGCTCCATCCAGCTCCGTGCCCTTTGAGAGCAGCCAAGGACATGATGGGGTGCAAGCTGATCCCTTCCTCCCTCCCTCCCTCCCTCATGACTCATTTGATGTTCCCATCACCGTGGCTTCAGCACAGCCCCTGGGACTGTCCTCCAGGTCAGATACTTGGCTTCATTTACAGGTACATCACCACTTAAAAATAATGCACTCCGGAGGCCTGGCTAAGAAAACGAAGGGAGAATAAAGTTAGCCTGAGGCATCGAGAAGACAGCCTTTCTCTCTGTTTAGAAATCTGTTGACCACCAAGAGTTTTACTAATTCTTCCCGTGATGTAAGGGAATAGTGATCATGTTTGCGATGGTGATGATGAACAAAACCCTGAAATACCCTGCCAGTTCCCCATCAGATCTTTTTTTTAAAAAAAATTATCATCTGTTTATTTTAAGCCCATGTCCACTTTTCTTCACGTCATCTGGGAAAGTCAGTCTTTATTTTCCCTTCTAATAGTGAACTGGACTATCACGATGCTGTGAACATCAATGATCGGTGCCAGAAAATCTGTGACCAGTGGGACAGGCTGGGAACACTCACTCAGAAGAGGAGAGAGGCCCTGGAGGTGAGTCTCCAAGCCACCTGTTGGCACGAAATCTTTTAATAGGGGCTCTTTCAATAAGTCACTGTTACTTTGTTTTTCTGTGGTATGGTGTGTATAAATCGAAACAGATTACCTAGTGAAAGGAGCTTCTACAAGAGAACGTGAAAAGTAGGAGAAAGAGGGAAATGGAAAGTTGGTAGTTTTGTACTGTAATTTATCCATACAGCAGTGACGCATCCTTTTGAATTAAAGAAACAAAAATCCAGTAGTAATGAGATAACGGTATAAACTCATTTTGTGTGAAGTAGTAATGGCAGTTAATTCCCCAGAGTCCTTATCTGAGAGTGAATTGAGCCATGAATGAGTCAGGAAATCAGGAGGAACGGAAGTTGAGATGTGCAAAGGGAAAATGGCAACACATGTTGAAGTAAGGAAAAATGGATATGAAACAGGATCAGGATGAATTTGGCCTTGTTCTAGTATGAGGCTTGGAGAAACAGCTGGTTTTTAGCTGAACCTAATCGTCTCTCACCACGGAAGACTCAGACGACGTGACAGAAAGAAGCAGTTAGCAGTTTTCTGAGTCTTTTCACCTTGACTCTGACGAAACTTTTAACACGCGTGATACCAAGCTTCCTGGATGCCAACCAGCTGTTAACATGTCCACCTAAAGAAAAAGGCTGAGAGAAAGGAAGGACCAGGCATATAGCAGAGACAGCTCAAATATTTTAGAACAGGAGGAAAAATGAATCTAATTATAGAAGACTTGAAGATACCAGACGCTTCCGTGCCAGCTCCCCATCCTCTCTGCCATAGGAAACGCGTAGTACCATTCTCGGTGGCTTGAAGCCTTGTGCTTTCATATGCTCAGAAAGGCAAAGAGGGTCTCTGTGTGAAATCCTGAATGCAGATTTAAGAATGTGGAACTGTAGTTCCTTCTGTCTTCTCTAGGCGACTTTTGGGAAAGGCACACTGTTGATTATAAAATGAGGAAGATACCGTGAATTTTCTGGGAACCAGCACGGTTAGGGAATCAGGTCCTATAACTTACAAAGTACTGCTTTAGCTGAAAGCAAGTGCCTGTATACCCTACGTGGAGTCTCAGTTTTCAAAAGCGTAGCATGTGGTAGAGTATTTTAAATACTTTCAGAACAGTGTGACTCTGGATGTTGTTAAATCCATCTCTGATGCAGAAGGCACTTCGGAGACCTGCAGGGCTCAGCCTAATCATTTGAACATCAGTTAATCTTTTGTGTACACAAGCTAATGATGAGAGGATTGTGACCATCAAAATGTCAGATAATAGTTTACTGCTCTGGAGTGCCTCTTTACACGTTCAGAGAAATTTTATGATTTAACCTATGATAACACTGGTTTCTATTTGATCTCCAGAGAACTGAGAAATTGCTGGAAACCATCGATCAGCTTCACCTGGAGTTTGCCAAGAGAGCTGCTCCTTTCAACAACTGGATGGAAGGCGCCATGGAGGATCTGCAAGATATGTTCATTGTCCACAGCATTGAGGAAATCCAGGTAACTGAAGCCAGCCCTGTGCTCTCACTGTACCAGAAATGAATTGTAATTTTAAAAACTTAGAGTTCTCTTTTTGGTTTTGTTTCACTTTTTAACTTAAAAAAAAAATGTGGTTAGAAAACCCATATTACCCTTTGGCCTTTAGGTTAAAAATGTGTATACCACTCTTTAATGCAACTAAATTAACATCAGCCAGATAATGGTGACTACATCTAAAAGGGTCTGTTCTCTAAAATGGAATGTGGAATCATATGAGCAAAATAGACATATGCTCTTGGAGTTAGTCACAGCAAGTTATGAGTTTATTGGCTGCTGAGTTAACTATTTTGCAAATGTTTGCATATTACCCTTCATTAAGATCTATAAGGTTTTGCCAGATCATAAAGCATAAGAAGCCACAAATCAGTACCCTCTGCTTCCCACCATCCAAAATGTTCTGCTTTTGATTTTTGCTGGAGCTTCAGATTGTAAATAAGACCTCTAAGTGATCGAGTTAGGGAGGAGCGTTCCTCTCCAATAGCCAGGACCCAATATATTAGAGACCATTGTATACTGAATTTGATGTATAATGGAATATAGAGAAAATACTTTTAGATTCTTTTTTTTTCTGTAAAATAGATAGGTCATCGAAAAGAATCCAAATATAAAGGAAATACTGAAGGTTGGGATTTGAACCCGTATCTCCCTGCCAAGGAGCATTCTAAAAGGGTTTGCACCGGGGTGTAAGAGGAAAGAAATTTGTTGAACGTTGCCTTTGTCTTCTGAAAGAGGCTGTGATGGTGTTTCTTGCATAGACTCTTAAGCAGAGGTTGGCAACCTAAAACCATTTATTTTTGGAATAAGTGAGATGTCTAAGTATGCCTTGGAAGCCATACTTGATGCATGAAGTAGTTTGTCTGTTTAGTGAATGGTGTGCTAGCAGCTGATCTGTTGTAGCATCTGAACTGAGTGTTAGCTTCGCCCTGGAAGGTGGTCCATGTGGCACCTTCCTACAGCTGAGCATAAAGGGCTGCTGTCTTATACTTTAGGGTCCAAGGGTATAGGGTTGTTAAGTGGAGGTTTTATAAAGCCTGAGGGGAAGAAGTTGGTTTCTGTGGCCTTTTCTTTTGGAGAAAGGGATGTACTTCCTGTGATCTTTAGGTATAAAGGCAGCAAATGTGAGGTTCTTTTCTTGGGCTATAGGTAAACCTGGTCATTAGAAAGGGCAGCTAATTTCTTTTTTTTTTTTTTTTTTTAAGTGTACTGGGACACAGCCACACTTTTTTTTTTTTTTTTTGGCCGCGTTGGGTCTTCATTGCTGCGCGCACGGGCTTTCTCTAGTTGTGGCGAGCGGGAGTTGCTCTTCGTTGCGGTGCGCGGGCTTCTCATTGTGGTGGCTTCTCTTGTTGCGGAGCACAGCCTCTAGGTGTGCAGGCTCAGTAGTTGTGGCTCATGGGCTCAGTAGTTGTGGCTTGCAGGTTCTAGAGCGCAGGCTCAGTAGTTGTGGCACACGGGCTTAGTTGCTCCACGGCATGTGGAATCTTCCCAGACCAGGGCTCGAACCAGTGTCCCCTGCATTGGCAGGCAGATTCTTAACTACTGCCCCACCAGGGAAGCCCTGATTTAAGTTCTGTATGTCAGTGGCGAGTAAGACCTAAACAATAGCTGGGGATCATATATGATGAAATCAAACATAATTTTTTTAAAAGAAAACAATTATTTTTTGAAGACTGGATTAATAGCCGCCAAGGAGTCATCAGGAGATCTTTTTTTCCCTTTTCGAGGAACTTGACTTTTGTGCACCAGATAGCTTTTCTAAGACATCCAGAATTTGTCTTCCACCGGAGGTTCCCGCAGTTATAAAGTCACTTATACACGTGCTGAAGGGAACAGCAAGCCTGTAAAATTCACACTGAAGTAAGTCGGGTTTTCTCTGCTGTGTCTCTGGCTTAGAGCTTGATCACCGCCCACGAGCAATTCAGGGCCACGCTGCCCGAGGCGGACGGCGAGCGGCAGTCCATCCTGGCCATCCAGAACGAGGTGGAGAAGGTGATCCAGAGCTACAGCATCAGGATCAGCTCGAGCAACCCCTATAGCACCGTCACCGTGGACGAGATCCGGTCCAAGTGGGACAAGGTGGGCGACTGAAGGGGGAGGGGGCGAGGCTGACGTTCTCGAAGCCGAGGTGGAGGGAAGAGGTGAACCCCTGGGGGAGTTAGAGTGGCTGCGTGACGTTGCCTCACCATCAGGGTTGTCCTTCACCCCAAATTTCACAGACATGTTAAAAGAGAAACTGAGGCATAGTAACAATTTTAAGTGTTTGAGCAAAAATCGATTCGAATTGGGCAGCATCCAGTCTAGCCGACAGAAAGGGACTCCAAGGAGCTGAACAAAATGAAAGACTTTTATAGGCAGAAGGGAGTAGGAACAGGGAAGTTATCTGGCCAACAAAAAGCGGATTGGTTATTGCAGAGTTACTTTCCTTTAGGGGAGGGAAGGGGTCTACCCAGATGACTGATTGACTAAGATTCTGTTTCTGGGAGAGCGGAAACTGTAATAAAGTCTTGGTCTGGTGGAGTGGGATTTAGCACTCGACTCTATTTTGGGCCTGTTGTTTTTAACAGATGAAATATGTTATACTCTTAAATACCATTCAGCAGCTTCTGTGATTTGTAAGGAAAGAAAGTAGAAATGATTGTCCTTAAGGAAAACCTTATCAGTGTTGGCAAACTCAGTACAGGTTATGATACTAATACCATAAAGGAAACTACTTTTAAAACCCCAACTGAAAATTTGATGGAATCGGCTTGCTGCTAGTACTTCATTAAAGAATTTTTAGAATATGGGATAGACATGTCCCAAGTGTGTGTGAATTTTAAATGCGGGAAGATTACTTAGAAAACTGTATCTGGGGAACCAAAGGACTTCCTGCTAATTTGCTGCCTCTTATATTTTGGGAAACCGTACAGATTTAATTGTAGTCCAGTGGGATCATTTGAGCCTTTTTGTCTCATTCTTAAGAAAGATTTATTTTCATGTTTAAATTGAGGCACGATCATCTTAGTATGCTACTACATAGTCTTTAAGAAGTCCACAACGTGCATTTGAAGTGGCTTGCTATAAAAATACACATTCAGCAATCGTTTAGTTATAAACGATGCAAAGAGGAAAAAAAAAAACAGATATGGGAAAGAGTGTTCACCTGAGAGACCATAATTAGTTATTGTGTTTGACCTTAAAATTAGCTCTGTTCTTCTGACAGCCAGAGTGAAAAGGGAACCGTGTTGAGCTAAGTAATTTCCTTGAAAAAAAAAGGGAAAATGTATCATTTCTTAAGGTGAGACAAACTTTTCTCTTGTCACTAAGTTATAAAGCAAAATTTGCCAGAGGGAGTTTTGTAAAAGGGACCTTGAATAATAATGTCTTCAGCAGCAGTTTTGCCAACACACAGAAAAGCCTTCTTGAAGTAGCTCTTTTGTCTGCGGATTCAAAAAGAACTGAGACATAGCATTAAAGTGTAAATCACAGGGTACAAATGGAATGGAAAAGATGTAGGCAGGGTAGGATACTTTCCTGTGGTCCAGCATCATATAGGACTGAGCTCCTGAAACTGGCAGGGGTTCTCAACTTTTTTGTGTCTTGGATCCACTTGGTAGTCAGGGAAGCCTGTGGATCCCTTCTGATAATAATATCTGTAAATTCATAAAAAAATTTAAGGTTACAAAGGAAATAAATTACATTAAAAATAGTTATTAAAATATATTTTATATATATAACTGAATCACTTTGCTGTACACCTGAAACTAACACAACACTGTAAATCAATGGTACTTCGATAAAAAATAAATTTTAATGAAAGGCTATATATATATATATATATGTATTTAAAGTTGGGATATAGTAATGTATGTGCTTCTTTACTACCACTACCAAGATCTAATAGCAGGTCTAATAATTGTGAGTAGTGATGAGTGTATATGATATTTTGAGAGGCAGGCAGTAACTGATGTATATGAGAATGTCTGTGATTTCTATTGTGATAAAGTCACAGTGGATTTGGTGCCCGCATTCATAATCAAAGGAAATGCTCATTTTCCATTAGGGGTGGTGAAAATAAGGATGCCAGTTTTCCCTCATTCAAGTTCACAAATTCTCATCACCCTGGACCCAGCTCCCCGCAGGGTTAGTACTGCAGGCTGAGAGCCCCTGGCTAGAGGAACGGTCAGTGTCCCTCTTGCAGACTTAGCCAGTCTTTCAGCAGGCAGTGGAGGCACTGGGTGGCAGTCGAGGCTAGACTGACCTCTTCCTTTAGTCCCTAAAGTAGGGACCCCACTCCCCTTCCCCTCCCTCCGTCCCTCCCCTCCCCCCGCTCCCCTCCCCCTCTCTCTGCTCCCACCCCTGCCCTTCAGCCACCACCACCGATCTTGGTCCCTCCTCCTGGACCACAGCTGGCCTCTAACCCCTGTTGCCCTTGAACCCTGGCAGGTGAAGCAGCTCGTGCCCGTCCGGGACCAGTCGCTGCAGGAGGAGCTGGCCCGCCAGCATGCCAACGAGCGTCTGCGGCGCCAGTTCGCCGCACAGGCCAATGCCATTGGGCCCTGGATCCAGAGCAAGATGGAGGTGGGTTAGTGCCCTTCAGAGGGAGCCTGTCACAGCCTCCAAATCGGTCCCTGAGCTGACACGACGACCCGTCTCCACTCAGTGCCGCGAGAGCACCATCCAGCTCACCGTGGGCCTTACTCTTGATGGCCCCTGGGCTCTTGCAGCCTGGGCGCCCATGAGCGTCAGTGCGGGGTGGGGGGCAGGGAGGGCACCTGTGCACCAAATTTGAGGCTCTTCTTGCTGCATCCATTCATTCTGTCCTTAAGAATGGTGACGGGGCTCCTTCTCAGTTTTCAGCCTCTGCAGGACCTAGATTTTTAAACTGTCTGTCCCTAATGAGTCACAAATACTTGGCATTTTCAGAACATTCAGGGAAAAGTAATCTTTGAATGACACTGATTGCTGGGTTCATTTTATCACCAAGAACAGCCAAGAGACATTTATTGGCCTATTTATTCTTCTCCTAGCCTCCCTTTTGGTGATAAAATATTAACTTTTTTCTTAAAGAGGAGGACATCTAAAAATCTAGGAAATTCTTTTGACCGGTGGTGAAGCATCCAGTGGTCTGAAATCTCCCTGGCAGCTGCATTCATGCAGACCATCCCCTGGCCTCCTCCGGAAGAGGCAGCTCCAGCCCGGGGAGCCTTCTGAGTTCACTGGAAGAGGCCTAAATGGCTCCTTTCTTACCCGTCTTGCTTTGCTTTTATGGATCTTGGTGGTTTGGTTTTGTTTTTTCCCCATTCTCTAGACAGACTAGAAATAGAGCTTGTTTCATGCTGCGGTACTATCCTGTTTGCCACTTTATCTGAAAAAGCAAGTGTCTCTAGCTGCCGCCTAATGCCGGCATAGCATTGGAAGCAGAAGCAGGAAGGCCCCCGTAGTAACCTGAAAGGCCCCCGTAGTAACCTTGTGTTCTTCTCCTGTTCATGCCTCCACCAGGAGATTGCCCGGAGCTCCATCCAGATCACGGGAGCCCTGGAGGACCAGATGAATCAGCTGAAGCAGTACGAGCACAACATCATTAACTACAAGAACAACATCGACAAGCTGGAAGGCGACCATCAGCTCATCCAGGAGGCCCTGGTCTTTGACAACAAGCACACTAATTACACCATGGAGGTACAGCCACCGTGCAGGCCTGCACTGCTCTGGTTTCTGGTTGTTGACCACTTCACCTTCTCAGGGTGTTTTCCTCCCACGTTTGTCTCCATCGGTTCCTGTTTTGTTCTATAAGTATGAAAAGGGATCATTAAACCTTTCCTGTCACTGTATGTGAAAAAGCTTTGTGAACTAGATCAAGCACTACATAGTTGTTAATTATCATCACCATCCTCAACAACTTTATCCTCATTATTATCACAACAAGGAATTCATTGCACTGCTTTGGAGAGACTAACCGAAATTGGACTATTAACGTTTTGGCCAGTTTGACCCAATTTGATCTTGCAAATAGGCCGGTGGGTATAATCCAGGGCCCATCCTGCTACTTGGTAAACGCTAGTGACAAATAATACACTGTACATTGTATATTTTATCTTCACAGTGCCAGTTGTCACTGTTAGAACCCTGGTCTCACTTCTGAGTATTTCCCACTATAGAATCTCGAAAAAAGTGGAAAAGTAGAATTAAAAAAAAAAAAAGCATAGGGAAGCCCTACTTATCTCCCTTTGGGTTGACTCTCTTGTTATGAAAATGAGGAGGCAAGATTGACCTGCTGGGAGGACCTGGAGCTGATTGTTTGCTGTTTCCCTCGGTAGCACATTCGTGTGGGCTGGGAGCTGCTGCTGACGACCATCGCCAGAACCATCAACGAAGTGGAGACCCAGATGCTGATGAGAGATGCGAAGGGCATCACCCAGGAGCAGATGAATGAGTTCAGAGCCTCCTTCAACCACTTCGACAGGGTACCTCACTCCCTCTAGTTATTTGAAAGGCACCACTGGGGACATCAAAAGATGTATTTGAAATAATATTCATGCTATTATTTTAAGTTTTAATGTCCTTAAAGGTTATGGGGAAACAGGATAATTAAGGCCAAAGGAAAAGAGCCTCTGAAATGAAGTGTGCTCAGCTCTGATGTCACTCAAGGTGACACAAAGTCTAGGTTTGTGGGCTGTTTAATACAGGGCACTTAACGAATGTCTTTGTAGTTGGGGGCAACACTAGATTTGTTCTAAGTGAAAGTGTATCCTTAACAAAATGTGGTTTGGGGATTTAGGTCATTTTCTAAGTACTTAAATACAAAGCTGTAATGAACTTTTCCTAATTAACTATTTAGGTGAAGCACCTGATGAAAATTAGCCTACTCTTTTGCCATAAAATTTAATTTTCTTTTTTAATTAACAAAATTGATTCATGGAATGTTGAAGGAAAATGCACCAACAAAAGGGTGATCATATAAAAAGTTAAGTGCAGCTCTTAAAATATTATCTAGTATTTTGATTTGAATACAATTGAGTAAAACCAGTTCTTCACAAGAAAATGGCCAGTTTGCTTATCATCTAGTTAAAAGTGACTCCTAAGGCCACATTCCATTCGTTAAAAGATCCGTAACAAAGTAAGTATATTTCATTACTTTGCTCGGGGACCCGGTTTATGGTTTACAGATATCAGTTAAATGGTTCTTAAAATGCCTCTGCTCTAGACCAGCCATATTCAGGCCTATCAAAGAGTTCAGAAAGTAGACTTCTGATCAGGGAGCTGAGGCATAAATAAAGAATTATACACAGAGTAGGACATTAAAGTTAGCTTGGCTTCAGCACAACTGCACTGTACAAAACATGCTGTAACACTGACCTGACTTCCTTCAGGTTGAGTCATTTTCCTCCCGTGGAGGGAAATAATTGATCATCGTCCCTACACACATCCACCCGGGCTTATGCGAAGACAGCCCTCAATCATTTGGGCCACCTCATAGGAAAAAAAACCCCAAATTTATTTGAATCTAGGATAACGAGACTGTCTCTTGCAACCAAAGTTCAAAGGCAGACAATGCAGAACCTGCCAAGTTTAAAAGTTTAAATTAAGGATTTTTGTGTCTTGGAGGGACCCGGGCCTGAGAGTAGCTGCGGGGTAACTTTCCAGTGTGAGTCCTAGCCATGCTTTCATCTTTGGGGGAATTTTACAAGTGAGGACTGCCTGGGGCCGTGAGAGCGTGCGCATTTCTCAGAACACTTAAGAGTGTGTTCGGCCATCGGTGGGTGGCAGTGGGCAGCTCCTGACGAGGTCATTTTCACTGGCACTGGGTAGTCCCTCCTGCTTTCTAGAATGTGTGGTCTCCTTTCATTTTTGACTGCTGTTTACCCTCCTTTTCTCCTTTTTCCTTTTTTTTTTTCTCAAAACTTCTGTTCATCTATCTATTTATTTATGGCTGTGTTGGGTCTTCGTTTCTGTGTGAGGGCTTTCTCTAGTTGCGGCAAGCGGGGGCCACTCCTCATCGCGGTGCGCGGGCGTCTCATTATTGCGGCCTCTCTTGTTGCGGAGCACAGGCTCTAGACGCGCAGGCTCTAGACGCGCAGGCTCTAGACGCGCAGGCTCAGTAATTGTGGCTCACGGGCCCAGTTGCTCCGCGGCATGTGGGATCTTCCCAGACCAGGGCTCGAACCCGTGTCCCCTGCATTGGCAGGCAGACTCTCAACCACTGTGCCACCAGGGAAGCCCTCCTTTTTCCTTTTTAAGAAACTATTTTCTAACATTCCTGTGTCGGGTCTGTCCTTCCTCTAAGTCAGTGATGACATTTACAAATTATTTGGCAAATCTCAAAGTGTCCCTTCTTGTATTGGATTTTGTTCCCTGGTCAAGTAGAGTTTTTTTATTTTGCCTCTCTCAACTTCTTCTTTTTATTTATTTATTTATTTTTATAATTTACTTATTGGCTGTGTTGGGTCTTCGTTGCTGCGCGCGGGCTTTCTCTAATTGCGGCGAGCGGGGTCTACTCTTCGCTGTGGTGCGCGGGCGTCTCACTGCGGTGGCTTCTCTTGTTGCGGAGCACAGGCTCTGGGCATGTGGGCTTCAGTAGTTGTGGCACGCGAGCTCAGTAGTTGTGGCTTGTGGGCTCTAGAGCACAGGCTCAGTAGTTGTGGCGTGCGGGCTTAGTTGCCCCGCGGCGTGTGGGATCTTCCCTGCCCAGGGCTCGAACCCGTGTCCCCTGCATTGGCAGGCGGATTCTTAACCACTGCGCCACCAGGGAAGCCCTCAACTTCTTTGTTCTTTGTATTTGTCGGCAGAGGAAGAATGGCCTGATGGATCATGAGGATTTCAGAGCCTGCCTGATCTCCATGGGTTATGACTTGGTAAGACAGAAGTTGAAAATTTCACTACCATGTGATATTCTATTGAGCTTAGATTTGTATTATAGGAGACAACTGCCTTAAACTCTGGCAGTTCATTTGGGGTTCGTTGATTTACATTGTCTAGGGTAACATTTTTGAAGGTTTGCCTGGTACCATATAAAAATAACTTCACAGAGCCAGAACATGTATTTTCATTCAGTCATCGGTCAGCTGGTTTTTTTCTAGTGAAGGAAGAGAACATAAACTTTCCTGATGATTTTTAAACAGCTTTAACTGGGAGATAATTCACATACCATACAATTCACCCACTGAGAGTATACACTTCAGTGTCTTTTCCTGCTGATTTTTAAAGCATTTTTTCCTCTAGTATTTTAGAAGGTAAAAAGTTTTTAGTACTAAATCAGCTAAGAAATCTTACATTTCCCTGTGGGCTGTGAGTGTGCCCTTATACCCTCACTTCTCTATTACCTGCTAATGTGTAATGTTGAACATGAGCTGCTTTGATTCCTCTCAGAACTGTCAAATAAGCATCATGAGAACCCTCCTCTGACCTGCCTTCTCTTTTGCAGTATTATTCTTCTCAACTGTAGTCTGAGAAAAGGCCTAACCCTCTTTGAATTCCTCTTCCATAACTATATTACGTCCCAACGGCAACATGGGTTAGAGAGAGGAAGGAATTCTGACATTCAGGAGCTTCTGGGTTGATGCTACAGCAACGTTTAAAAATCATATGACGGCAGTAAACTTAAGTCACCCGTAAGGGGAATCTGTTCCGAAAACGGAAGGGAAGTGCAGGGAATATGTAAGTTTTCAAGCAAAAAGGAACTTGCATGCCAACAGGTAAAAGCAGGAGAATGGCACTGCTGAGAGTTGTGTACGGTTGAAGTAAATGTTTCTTTGCAACCTTGCCTCAGGGTGAAGCTGAGTTTGCCCGCATCATGACCCTGGTGGATCCCAACGGGCAGGGCACCGTCACCTTCCAATCCTTCATTGACTTCATGACCAGAGAGACGGCCGACACCGACACCGCCGAGCAGGTCATCGCCTCCTTCCGAATCCTGGCTTCCGACAAGGTCTGCATGGACGTGTTTTCTTCTGCTTTTGTGACGGCCCACTGCTTCATTCTAGTAAAAAAGGAAACAGCGTTGCAAATAATAACCATTTTGATGTATGGCATTTTGTACCACATCAGCACTGAATTCAGAAAGCACGTAAACATAACAGTGATGCACCCAGAACAGGTTAAACACAGACATTCTGTCCTGGCATTTGTGCTTGTCCTTACGGGGAGTTTTATAGAAGGAACCGAGAGCATGTATTTTGCAGTTTTTTGTGTGTTTTTCTGGTTCGACCCTACTTCACATTCTGGGTTGGTAGCTATGACTCGGAAAGAAGGAACAATGCAATTCAGATGTTATAAAACTGAGAACCTTCTCTCAAGGATCAATGACCCTGACACTGTGCCCCACCCCTGGAGCAAAGTTAAATAGAGCTATTCATTCATTTAAAAAATTGGCCACTTTTTCATTATCTGAAGCCTAGAAATTAAGTAGGAGTTTAATTGCAAGTACAGAATTTTAAAATCTCTTTCCCAATATAAAAACATCTCAGTATGTATAAACTCAATTTGGGCTATGATTCCTTTACCCTGTGTTCTAGCTGAGAGGGAAGGGAAGTTAGGATTCTAAAACACATCAGCATGGGACTTCCCCTGCAGTCTACTGGTTAAGACTCCACCTTCCAATGCAGGGGGCATGGGTTTGATCCCTGGTTGGGGAACTAAGATCCTACATGCTGTGCGGTACAGCCAAAAAAAAAAAGAAACACATCAACATGGCCATGTTTATTACCTTAAAAAAAACCCTTATCAGACAAGATAAACTATCTTTAAAATAATTACATTTGTTTTAAAATGAATCCTTTATCATGGGGATAGGGGTGGAGGGGAAGAAGTCCAGCTGATGTAGGAGATAATAAACCAAGGCTTATTTAACCCCCCAAAAAACCCTACTATAAATTACAATATGATATTTGCTATTTATCTTGACCAGCCAATCTGTTTTTTTAAAAATAAATTTATTTATTTTACTTATTTACTTTTGGCTGTGTTGGGTCTTCGTTGCTGTGTGCGGGCTTTCTTTAGCTGCGGCGAGCGGGGGCTACTCATTGCAGTGGCTTCTCTTGTTGCGGAGCACGGGCTCTAGGCGGGCAGGCTTCAGTATTTGTCGTATGCGAGCTCAGTAGTTGTGCCTCATGGGCTCTAGAGCGCAGGCTCAGTAGTTGTGGCGCACGGCTTAGTTGTTCCGCAGCACGTGGGATCTTCCCGGACCAGGGCTAGAACCTGTGTCCCCTTCGTTGGCAGGCGGATTCTTAACCACTGCGCCACCAGGGAAGCCCAGCCAATCTGTTTTATGTGAATTACCCTATTTCCTCTTGGACATTTGACATGAAAAAAAAAAAAAAAGACTCCATTGTTCAATGTCAGTTTTGTTTTGTTTTAGAAAGAGCTTTTCTCCAGTGGTAACATGCCGCTAGCTTTTAATAAACTGTGTAGGAATGTGACTCCATTTTCTAAAAGTGCACATCACATATATTTAAAAAAAAAACAACCACATTGATAATTTCAAATTAAATAATCCTGCGTTTTCATCAGCATATGATGTAAACCAGCCTTCCCTTAATCTTTCTGGTATGAAATTTACATCATAGTATTTTTCACTTGCATTATGGCTCAGTTCGAGAAGTACTGAGGGTACTGCTCCCTTTGCCTTTATGAAGTATATTAAATTTCCTGCTGGCCAGATGATGAATTACAAGTAAAACTCAGCCTTTTGTTGGTTGTCCAGTACTGTGCACATTAGACACCCTGCCTTTAGTCCTTTTTTATTTTTAATTTATTTCTTTTAATTTTTATTTCATATTGGAGTATAGTTGATTAACAATGTTGTATTAATTTCAGGTATACAGCAAAGTGATTCAGTTAGTCCTTTTTTAAAATTACACAAATGCAAGCAGTGTATTTAAACCATTTATGTTCCTGTGTTTTCTGCAGTTGATTTTGCAAACACGTGTGTATTTTTTTTTCCAGCCGTACATCCTGGCGGAGGAGCTGCGCCGAGAACTGCCCCCTGACCAGGCCCAGTACTGCATCAAGAGGATGCCCGCCTACTCAGGCCCAGGCAGCGTGCCCGGCGCCCTGGATTACGCCGCCTTCTCCTCCGCGCTCTACGGGGAGAGCGATCTGTGAGGCCGGGGTTCTGTAATCGCTGGTCCCAGCAGAATGCAATAAAAGCTCAAGTTATAGTTTGTTTCTTGGAAACTTTGACAAGATTTATTCAGTTAAGAGAGAGAGAAAACTTTTTTTGCAGCTCAGTTATTGCCAGCAATGTAATATGGCTGAAGTTTTTCCAGTAGATGACATAGCGTACTTAACAAATAAGTTTCTTTATTTCTGAGATTCTAGCCAAATGCAATGAAATATCAGGGTTTTTGCTGGTTTCTTTGATAAAACAAAGCAAATTCTTGAGTAGTGTGAAATTAGGAAGACCTAGGGACAGAAGAAATGTACAAAATGGGAAAATTCCAAAATACCCAAGATTCAAGAGCAGAAAAATAATAGTAAATGTTTGATACTTTAAAAAATATTCTTCATATATATAATATGCTTATATGGTTATCCCTAGGGGAATATATTTGGGATACTGGTGTTTTACTTTCTTGCTTATCCAAAGATTAGCTATATTTAAGATAAATGGACTGTCGCCTCTTTAGCCGAATTTAATATTGTGAGATGGAACTTCCAGGGAATAGAAACAGACTACCCAAAAGAGCTTCAGTACTTAAAGCATTTTAGATAGAGATTATAGTCAGCTCTTCATTATTTAGGACTATGTAGTCTAATTAGTGGGTTTCAATGCCTTACTCATCCTCCAAAGTAGGGACCTCAGGAAACATGGAAGTCAGTTTAATTGCCGGGGAAGAAGATGGAATCACTAGGTAAAATGAGTTTTTTAGGATTATTTATTGATTCCAGGTTTCTGTACTTTGTCTAGAGCTTGTTAGTATGTTAGGTTCTCAAGAGATGACCGTACATAAGTGCTCTGTTTTTAAACAAACAGGTGTTGATAGTAGTTCATAACAGGGGACAAGTCAAAAACTGGTACCTTTATAAGCTCTCCAGGCAGAACTTCTCCTTTATACCTTGAGTTTTATGATATGGTGAAGAGAAGGCATCAGAAGGAAGAGTTAGTACGAAAGGACTAGTTCTCAACAACAGTAGAGGTAAGTTCTTTCACTGTAGAACCTTTACATACTTCAGGTGAATTCATTTCGTGTAGTAGGAGTTCCTAGATGTTTCTGCCAGCACTCAGTGCATGTTCCCGCTGTGATTGGATGATGCATCCTAACACATCCTGAGTCTGGCTCTGTCCGCGTGGAAGCCCCATGCAGAAGACACCAGTGGCTCCCACCATCAGCTAGATCTGTCAGTGTTCGTTCATTTTCCTGCTTGTGCTACCGTATGCTGTACCTCCCCAGTTTTTCCATCTTGTTGACAGCCTGTAGAGAATAAAGCAGGCATTCTTTTTATATCTGAGTCCTTAATGATCAGGACATGAATTATAAACAAAAACAGTTGTAAACAGCAATTAAAGTGTTACTAGAAAAGCAGTAACGTGTTACCTACAGTTTGTTTCCTCAGATTTTTGTAGATTTCCACCAGTAGTTGGAAATGTGATATTTTCCATTCATGACTGTCTGGTAACTTAATACCTTTACACAATTGGCCCACTTAGAATCTTCAACTTTTATAAATTTCATTTAATTTGCTTCATTTTATTAAATAGTTGATAGTTTACAAATTCCTGAAATATCTTAGTCCTTGAGTTCAGTGCCAAACACTTTTGGGGTGTCATTTAGATGAACTGTGACTCCTTATTTTACTTCGAGCAGGTGCTATACTCCAGCCATAAACATTAAGGAAAAAATGGGAAGTTGTTCTGCCTTTGAGGCTACTAGGGGGATTTGTGGTGTTTTAGGATAGGTATAGGTAGTTCATCTACCTAAAACTTTAATTTCTTTACAACATTCAGGCAAGAGAATGGATCAATACTATCTGCTAATAAATGAAAAAAGGAAATAAACTCTGAAAACACTTAACATGTTTATACTCTCATTTTAGAAGTTATTTTTATTTCTGAAGCTGAATTATTAAACTTAATTTGTAACAGAAAAGGAATCCCTGTTTTTTATTATTTCAAAGAATAACCAGCTTCTTTGGTTAACCACAAACTTTTCTCATGTAAAATTTCCATCATCATTAAAAACTCTCATTTGATTTAGTATTTGCCTCCCTTAAATTATTAGAGACTGGCTTGTTGGGTAAAGGGTAAATTTGAGATGAGGAATTAAGGTTTGACTCAGTTAGAGGTGAGTGATAAATGGATTAGGAAACTAAATGGATTAGGAAGAAATTTTTACCCAGGAGATCACTTCAGAGTCCCCAGTAGGTATTTTGAAAATGTGTGCATACCCAGCCCTAACCCCAGAGTTTCAAGTTGTGACGGTCTGGGTTATGACCTGGACATCTGCATTTTTTAAAAGCTCCATGGAGGATTCTAATAACCCTCAATTGAAAATCACTGGATTAGAGGTAATGGAAAGGGTCATTAGTAATTAGGAAGTCTCGGACAATTAGAGAAACTCTTACTGGAAAGCTTAATGGTAGGACCGTATGAATGGCCAGGCCAACCCCTGCACCATCTGGTTGGTAATATACAAATGCTTGGCAATGGCTGAATTTCAGATGGGTACACTTGGCTTCATATTCTTTCCTGCTACGTACCTGATTCATGTATGTTCGTGAAATAAGCTGGAGATGAGCTCTCTACAGCCTTTCAGTGAAAAGAAATAAATCTAAATGATATAAAGTCAGAAACTTGTATTTTAAGAAGTAGTAGCTAACTGTTACCAAGCTGACAAAGATTTGCCCACAGCTGCCTTGGAATATTTGACAAGAAGGCATTGAGTGTGTCTGTGTCCATGAACTTTCTCAGATGCAGGAACCTACAGAGTGATTGCACTGTCCTGTGTGAGGCGTTCTCATATTTCAGCTGGAATCAGCAAAGAAGGAGACATTTTTTTTTCCCCTTTTGGATTCATTCATTAATAACTCAATACTTTATTTTTAATTTAATTTTATTTATTTTTTTATACAGCAGGTTCTTATCTATTTTATACACATCCGTGTATACACGTCAATCCCAATCTCCCAATTCATCCCACCACCACCACTTTCCCCCCTTGGTGTCCACATGTTTGTTCTCTACATCTGTGTCTGTATTTCTGCCCTGCAAAGCGGTTCATCTTAATAACTCAATACTTAAGCAACTGACAAACCATCATTCTTTTTAAGCTGGGAGCTGGAGGTGGTTGTGATTTGTCAATGAGAATTCCTAGCCAAGGATTCCCCGGGACCTTAAGGTCTTTCCGAAGTTATCTCCACAGCACTGCAGACTTCCCTGTTGGTAAAACAAATGGGCAGAAGTGATGGCAAATCAGAGCATCCATAAGAAATAAATGGCTTTTTTTTTTTGTCGTCTATTTAAACATGAGCAATTCTTTTCAACTATTTTCAAGAATAATCCTTAGGACAAAGAAAAACCCAACTGAAAAATGGGCAAAAGACCTAAGTAGACATTTCTCCAAAGAAGACATACAGATGGCCAACAGGCACATGAAAAGATGCTCAGCATTGCTAATTATTAGAGAAATGTGAATCAAAACTACAATGACGGGACTTTCCTGGTGGCGCAGTGGTTAAGAATCCGCCGCCAATGTAGGGGACACGGGTTCGAGCCCTGGTCGGGGAAGATCCCACATGCCGTGGAGCAACTAAGCCTGTGTGCCACAACTACTGAGCCTGCACTCTAGAGCCCGCGAGCCACAACTGCTGAGCTTAGAAGATTTTATTTGGATTTCCCCAGGCCCTGAGCACACACATTCCTTTCACGGTGAGTATCAGAGTGTTTTAAATGCCTGGCCATCAATAGGCACATGAAAAGATGCTCAACACTGTTAATTATTAGAGAAATGGAAATCAAAACTACAATGAGGTACCACCTCACACTGGTCAGAATGGCTATAGTTAAAAAGTCTACAATTAACAAATGCTAGAGAGGGTGTGGAGAAATGGGAACCCTCTGGAACCCTACACTGTTGGTGGGAATGTAAATTGGTACAGCCACTATGGAGAACAGTATGGAGATTACTCAGAAAACTAAAAATAGAGTTGCCACATGATCCTGCAATCCCACTCCTGGGCATACATCCAGAGAAAACTATAATTTGGAAAGATACACGCACTCCAATTGTTCATTGCAGCACTATTCACAATAGCCAAGACGTGGAAACAACCTAAATGTCCATCGACAGATGAATGGATAAAGAAGATGTGGTACATATATACAATGGAATATTACTCAGCCATAAAAAAGAATGAAATAATGCCATTTGCAGCAACATGGATGGACCTACAGATTATCATACTAAACGAAGTGAGTCAGAAAGAGAAAGACAAATGCCATATGATATCACTTATATGTGGAATCTAAAATAGGACACTAATGAATTTATCTACGAAACAGAAATAGACTCACAGACACAGAGAACAGACTTGTGGTTGCCAAGGGTGGGGGAGGGGAGGGAAGGATTGGGAATTTGGGATTAGTAGATGAAAACTAGTACGTACAGGATGGATAAGCAACAAGGTCCTACTGTACAAGGGAACTATATTCAATATCCTGTGATAAACCATAATGGAAAATATGAAAAAGAATGTATATATGTATAACTGAGTCACTTTGCTGTACAGTAGAAATTAACACAGCATTGTGAATCAACTATACTTCAATAAAATAAATTAAACAAAAGAAGAATAATCCTTAGAATGAGTTAGCCAATCAGAAAAGCACCACTGAATAAAGAAGGCAGCACAGGCCGGTAATAGGAATGCTTTCTGAGACAACCACAGTTTTCAAATTTCACTAGATAAAACCTGTGGTAATTGTTTACATGATTTCTTTTAGATGTGATGTGTATTATACAAAAAGGCACTTAAAACACAGTCATCCAAGCCTACAACATTTTCATGTGACAATCTTGAACTTACTTCATCTTATAAAATATTCAGTATGTACTATTTCATGTTAGCCAAAAAATAAAATTCATGCTAGATACCAGAGTAATTAATTTTTGGCAGTTTATACTTTACTCTTTCATTAAATACTTTGAAAGAGTTTGATCAGAATGTCTAAGGAAACTAATGGAATTATTTCCTAATTTTATACATGATTTTTATTTAATTATTCCCAAACATGACTTCAGTACACATAAACACAAGCACACACACTTATCAAAGGAGTGCCACTCCTTTTAGCATCTCCCTTGCTTCACGAATAACTTAAAAGTGTAGGTACGTATTACACTGTATAAATAAATGAGAAAAATTTACATAATGAAAATTTTAATTCTATTAGCACATGGCATTTTAACTGCCTTTACAAGGTTTGTTGCAATATTTATTTCTCTGGTTTTTATACTATTCCTCAAAATGTGTTAAGAGTTTATTTGAATTGAAAATGAAGTCAGATGATGATGATGATGATGATGATGATTATTATTATTATTATTATTTAACAACAGAAAGTAAGGCTGATTTAGTTAATCATTTAGCCTGACTTGGGTAATTAGGCTACATGGGGGACGTTTTCCATTTTTTCAATTATCTATTGTAAATCTGTGGCTCCAGTATTTTGATGAAAATATAATTAAAGCACATGATAATATAAAAACATTTTACTTAAAAAAGGAATTGTCAAAGGTGTGTTCAAATTAATTTCCCCTAACTCTTCCTGAGTATATTGGACTAAATAAGGAGTCTTTAAGGGAAAAATAGTAGGCATCATTCATAGTTGGTAAGTCGAAGGGATGGCACAGCTACAGCTTAGAAGAAATCTGGGTTCCTGTTTGACAGATGGCCCCAGTGACATGGGCTGCTCTCCTCAAAACTGCCATGTGGAGAAAGAAACTTGTGTACGTTTTAAGCTATTATATTTAGAATCTCTGTTACAACAGCTTAGCTTTACCCTAAATAATATGGTATTAACCTTGACAGCTTCCTGACCTGGTTGTATAGCTACATTTAGGATATTTTAGATTGTACTAAACATTTTCACTTACATTTCTTTTTTAATCTCTCAACGTATCTTTTTTTTTTTTTTAATTTTTATTTATTTATTTACTTATGGCTGTGTTGGGTCTTCATTTCTGTGCGAGGGCTTTCTCTAGTTGTGGCAAGCGGGGGCCACTCTTCATCGCGGTGCGCGGGCCTCTCACTATTGCGGTGCCTCTTGTTGCGGAGCACAGGCTCCAGACGCGCAGGCTCAGTAGTTGTGGCTCACGGGCCCAGCTGCTTCACGGCATGCGGGATCTTCCCAGACCAGGGCTCGAACCCGTGTCCCCTGCATTGGCAGGCAGATTCTCAACCACTGCGCCACCAGGGCAGCCCCTCTCAATGTATCTTTGTATGAGTTTTGATAATGAGAGATAATGACATTTTGTACCAAATTCAACACATTCATTCATTCATTCGTTTTACAACCACTGCATTTCTTTTCAGTGGGGAGCTGTGTGGACACCAAGCTGTTGCTATGGAATTATATGCTTATTGCCTCTTCTTCCAACATCTGGCAGCCCCCAAATGGTTATCATAAACTAACTGTTCATTGCCCCACTTACTCTTGATAACTATGGAAGGCTCTGGGGTGGAGTCTTGACAGGCAGCTGGGGTTTGTGAGGTCAAGCAAATCCGACAGCAGACCTCAGGAGTGTAGCCTGGGCAGTGCTGGCCCTTGTCAACTCTTCCTTGTCTGTCCTATCTATCAAGAGAAGGAATGTTCTTTCACATACCTAAAATTCTCTTGTTAACCACGTTTTGGGACATATCAATTTAAAGATAGAAGATTTCAGGGGAATTCCCTGGCCATCCAGTGGTTAGGACTTGGCGCTTTCACTGCCAGGGGCCCAGGTTCGATCCCTGGTCGGGGAACTAAGACCTCACAAGCTGTGGTGCAGCCAAAAAAGAGAATTTCAGTAAATAAGAGGGACATCCAATGTTAGTTAATATCAACTTTCAAAAGGAGTCTGTGTCAATCTAGTTCACGTTCAGGCACAGAAGATAAAACTAGGCAGGGACACTAAACTGAGTGGTTTCAACTTAGGATCAGAAGACCCATCTGAGGTGTCTCTGTTCTTCTGCCTCTGCCTTAGGCCAGGCCCTTATCTCCTATTTGGACTATTACAACAGCCTCCTCAAAATCATGTTTTCGCATTCTTCCGTGGATCTTGCAATGATTGTTATTGCCACGCATGAAAGAATATTCTGTCGTAAAACCGCCTCAGCTCTCTATGGGGGTGGAAGGTGGGTGTTGGTCTTTGACTCTCTCCCGGTCACTCCACCTGCACACCGCTCACTGTCAGACCAGTCCTTCCAGCAAACATTTTCATCAAGCACCTCCTTCATGTACCAACCAGCCCTCCTCTTATCTGGCCGAGATCAACCTTGAGAAAGCTGGCAGCAAGCTCAGGAGTATCCATAATGTCTATTCTGCCAGTGAGCTGCCCTGCAGACAGCCCTCACCCAGGGACCACAGTCCCTGGGAAATTTCTGGGGACCTAAGCCCTGGGGTAGAAAGAGACAGACAAGCTTTGGCCAGTGGTGGGCACTGGCGTGAAGCAGGTGCAAGCACTGACTGAGGCCATATGTCCCTTGACAAAAAAAAAAAAAAAAAAAAGCTTAGGAGTTGAGACATTATCATTTATTCAACAAAGATTTACTGAGCTCCTGCTGTATGCAGGCACTGTGATAAAGAGTGGGGATCCAAGGATAAATAAGGCATGGTCCCTGTCTTTAAAGAACTTGCAGTCTGGGCTTCCCTGGTGGCGCAGTGGTTAAGAATCCGCCTGCCAATGCAGAGGACACGGGTTAGGTCCCTGGGCCAGGAAGATCCCACAAGCCGTGGAGCAACTAAGCCTGTGCGCCACAACTACTGAGCCAGTGCTCTAGAGCCCACGAGCCACAACTACTTAGCCCACGTGCCACAACTACTGAAGCCCGCGTGCCTAGAGCCCGTGCTCTGCAACAAAAGAAGCCACCGCAAGGAGAAGCCTGTGAACCACAACGAAGAGTAGCCCCTGCTTGCAGCAGCTAGAGAAAGCCCGTGCGCAGCAACAAAGACCCAATGCAGCCAAAAATAAATAAATAAATTAAAAAAAAAAAAAAAAGAACTTGCAGTCTACTGGGGATAAAGAACTTCAATTCCATAATCTCATTGGACACTGGACTTTTAAGGAAAGACTTCCCAGCAAGGAGGGGATTTAAAGAAACAGGATCGTTAGATAGCCTCAACCACCAGAGGGCAGACAACAGAAGCAAGAAAAACTACAATCCTGCAGCCTGTGGAACAAAAACCACAGTTACAGAAAGATAGAGAAGATGAAAAGGCAGAGGGCTATGTACCAGATGAAGGAACAAGAAAAAACCCCAGAAAAACAACTAAATGAAGTGGAGATAGGCAACCTTCCAGAAAAAGAATTCAGAATAATGATAGTGAAGATGATCCAGGACCTCGGAATAAGAATGGAGGCAAAGATTGAGAAGATGCAAGAAATGATTAACAAAGACCTAGAAGAATTAAAGAACAAACAAACAGAGATGACCAATACAATAACTGAAATGAAAACTACACTAGAAGGAATCAATAGCAGAATAACTGAGGCAGAAGAACGGATAAGTGACCTGGAAGACAGAATGGTGGAATTCACTGCTGCGGAACAGACTAAAGAAAAAAGAATGAAAAGAAATGAAGACAGCCTAAGAGACCTCTGGGACAACATTAAACGCAACAACATTCGCATTATAGGGGTCCCAGAAGGAGAAGAGAGAGAGAAAGGACCAGAGAAAATATTTGAAGAGATTATAGTCGAAAACTTCCCTAACATGGGAAAGGAAATAGCCACCCAAGTCCAGGAAGCGCAGAGAGTCCCATACAGGAAAAACCCAAGGAGAAACACGCCGAGACACATAGTAATCAAAGTGGCAAAAATTAAAGACAAAGAAAAATTATTGAAAGCAGCAAGGGAAAAACGACAAATAACATACAAGGGAACTCCCATAAGGTTAACAGCTGATTTCTCAGCAGAAACTCTGCAAGCCAGAAGGGAGTGGCATGATATACTTAAAGTGATGAAAGGGAAGAACCTACAACCAAGATTACTCTACCCGGCAAGGATCTCATTTAGATTTGATGGAGAAATCAAAAGCTTTACAGACAAGCAAAAGCTAAGAGAATTCAGCACCACCAAACCAGCTCTACAACAAATGCTAAAGGAACTTCTCTAAGTGGGAAACACAAGAGAAGAAAAGGACCTACAAAAACAAACCCAAAACAATTAAGAAAATGGTCATAGGAACATACATATCGATAATTACCTTAAACGTGAATGGATTAAATGCCCCAACCAAAAGACATAGACTGGCTGAATGGATACAAAAACAAGACCCATATATATGCTGTCTACAAGAGACCCACTTTAGACCTAGGGACACATACAGACTGAAAGTGAGGGGATGGAAAAAGATATTCCATGCAAATGGAAATCAAAAGAAAGCTGGAGTAGCTATACTCATATCAGATAAAATAGACTTTAAAATAAAGAATGTTACAAGAGACAAGGAAGGACACTACATAATGATCCAGGGATCAATCCAAGAAGAAGATATAACAATTATAAATATATATGCACCCAACATAGGAGCACCTCAATACATAAGGCAACTGCTAACAGCTATAAAAGAGGAAATCGACAGTAACACAATAATAGTGGGGGACTTTAACACTTCACTTACACCAATGGACAGATCATCCAAAATGAAAATAAATAAGGAAACAGAAGCTTTAAATGACACAATAGACCAGATAGATTTAATTGATATATATAGGACATTCCATCCAAAAACAGCAGATTACACGTTCTTCTCAAGTGCGCACGGAACATTCTCCAGGATAGATCACATCTTGGGTCACAAATCAAGCCTCAGTAAATTTAAGAAAATTGAAGTCATATCAAGCATCTTTTCTGACCACAACGCTATGAGATTAGAAATGAATTACAGGGAAAAAAACGTAAAAAAGACAAACACATGGAGGCTAAACAATACGTTACTAAATAACCAAGAGATCACTGAAGAAATCAAAGAGGAAATAAAAAAATACCTAGAGACAAATGACAAGGAAAACACGACGACCCAAAACCTATGGGATGCAGCAAAAGCGGTTCTAAGAGGGAAGTTTATAGCTATACAAGCCTACCTAAAGAAACAAGAAAAATCTCAAGTAAACAATCTAACCTTACACCTAAAGAAACTAGAGAAAGAAGAACAAACAAAACCCAAAGTTAGCAGAAGGAAAGAAATCATAAAGATCAGAGCAGAAATAAATGAAACAGAAACAAAGAAAACAATAGCAAAGATCAATAAAACTAAAAGCTGGTTCTTTGAGAAGATAAACAAAACTGATAAGCCATTAGCCAGACTCATCAAGAAAAAGAGGGAGAGGACTCAAATCAATAAAATCAGAAATGAAAAAGGAGAAGTTACAACAGACACCGCAGAAATACAAAGCATCCTAAGAGACTACTACAAGCAACTTTATGCCAATAAAATGGACAACCTGGAAGAAACGGACAAATTCTTAGAAAGGTATAACCTTCCAAGACTGAATCAGGAAGAAATAGAAAATATGAACAGACCAATCACAAGTAACGAAATTGAAACTGTGATAAAAAATCTTCCAACAAACAAAAGTCCAGGACCAGATGGCTTCACAGGTGAATTCTATCAAACATTTAGAGAAGAACTAACACCCATCCTTCTCAAACTCTTCCAAAAAGTTGCAGAGGAAGGAACACTCCCAAACTCATTCTATGAGGCCACCATCACCCTGATACCAAAACCAGACAAAGACACTACAAAAAAAGAAAATTACAGACCAATATCACTGATGAATATAGATGCAAAAATCCTCAACAAAATACTAGCAAACAGAATCCAACAACACATTAAAAGGATCATACACCACGATCAAGTGGGATTTATCCCAGGGATGCAAGGATTCTTCAATATACGCAAATCAATCAATGTGATACACCATATTAACAAATTGAAGAATAAAAACCATATGATCATCTCAATAGATGCAGAAAAAGCTTTTGACAAAATTCAACACCCATTTCTGATAAAAACTCTCCAGAAAGTGGGCATAGAGGGAACCTACCTCAACATAATAAAGGCCATATATGACAAACCCACAGCAAACATCATTCTCAATGGTGAAAAACTGAAAGCATTTCCTCTAAGATCAGGAACGAGACAAGGATGAAAAAATAAAATAAAATAAAATAAAATAAAAAAATAAAGAAACAGGATCTATTTTTCCCCTTGTGGGAGCCAGACATTTAAGGAAATCTTTGTAAGGTCAAAGACTGACCGCAGAGACAATGGAAGAGAAACTTCAGTGATCATACCTAATAAGGAATACAAACTTTGCAAAATTAGTTTGGAAAATTCACATGGCTGTAGACCTCAACAAGCAAAAACTAGCAATCCCTGTGGAGTTGGAGAATTAGATTTCCAGAATTACCAAAACATTATACTCAGAATGTTCAGTTCTCAACAAAAAAATTACAAAACATACTAAGAAACAGGAAAGTATGATCCATTCATTGGAAGTAAAGAATTGGACAAAAATCATACCTGAGTAATTCATATATTAGAATTATTAATCAAAGACATTTAATCAACTATCTTAAATATGTTCAATGAGATAAAGGAAACCATGGACAGAGGAACTAAAGGAAATCAGGAAAATGGTGTATGAATAAAAGGAGGGTATCAATAAAGATATAGAAATGATCAAAAAGAACCACACTGAAATTCTAGTGTTGAAAAGCACAATAACTGAATTGAAAAACTCACTAGAGGGATTTAATAGAAGATTTGAGCCGACAGGAAAGGATCAGCAAACTTGAAGATAAGACATTTGAAATTACCCAGAAAAAGAATATGATAATATGCAACACCTTTGCATGATAAAAACATTCAATAAACTAGGAATAGAAGGAAACTTCCTTAATATGATAAAGGCCATATGAAACGAAAAACACATAGCTAATATACTCAACAGTAAAAGACTGAAAGCTTTTCCTCTAAGATGAAGAACAAGACAAGGATGCCTTCTTTCACCACTTCTATTAAACAAAGAATTGGAAGTTGTAGCCAGAACAATTAGGCAAGAAAAAGAAAGAAAAGACATTCAAATTGGAAAGAAAGTGAAATTATCTCTGTTCTACAGATGGTATGATTTTGGATGTAGAAAATCCTAATGAATCCACAAAAACATTGTTAGAGCAAATAAATGAGTTCAGCAAGGTTGCAGATACAACTGATTTTGAGGTGTTGATGTTGTATTTCTACACACTTGCAATTAACAATCTGAAATGGAACTTATGAAGTAATTCCATTTACAAATTCATTAAAAAGAATAAAATACTTAGGAATAGATTTACGCAAGGAGGTAAAGGAAGACCAAATAAATCTCATGTTCATGACCTGGAATATTGTGTGATGTCAATGTTACCCAAGGCAATCTATAGATTCAATGCAATCCATATCAAAATTCGAATGGCATTTTTTTTTTTTTTTACAGAAACAGAAAGAGTCACCCTAAAATTCATATGAACTCTCAAAGAACCCCAAATAGCCAAAACTATCTTAGAAAAAAAAAGCACAAAGTTGAAGGACACATACTTCCTGATTTCAAAACTTACTACAAAGCTAAACAGTGTGGTACTGGCACAAGAACAGACATATATAGGCCAATGGAATAGAGAACTGAGGAATAATTCAATGTGGAAAGGACAGTCCTTTCAACAAATAGTGCTGGGAAAATTTGGATTCCACATGCAAAAGAATAAATTTGGACATTTATGTTACACCCTGCACAAAAATTAACTAAAAATGGATCAAAGACCAAAACTTAATAGCTAAAACTCTAAAAATCTTAGAAGAAAACACAGGGGAAAACTTTCATCGCACTGGATTTAGCAACGACTTAGATATGACACCAAAAGCACAAGTAATAAAAAAAGTAGATAAACTGGACTTCAACAAAATTAAAAGCTTTTATGCATTAAAGGACACTATCAAGACAGTGAGAAGACAACCCACAGAATGGGAGAAAATATTCACAAATCATGTATCTGATAAGGGATTAATATTCAGAATACATAAATAATTTCCACAATACAACAACAAAAAATAAACAACCCAATTCAAAAATGGGCAAAGAATTTAAGTAGATATTTTTCCAAAGAAGATATACAAATGGCCAATAAACACATGAAAAGTTGTTTAACGTCACTAATCATTAGGGAAATGCAAATCAAAACCACAATGAGATACCATTTTACTCCTGTTAGGATGGCTATTAACAATAAAATGAAAAATAACGTGTTGGCAAGGATACAGAGAAATTAGAACCCTTGTATATTGCTTGTAGAAACGTAAAATGCTGCAGCCACTATGGAAAACAGTTTGAAGTTCCTCCAAAAGCTATACCAATACCACCAAAATCCACTTAATTATATGCCTTAAATAGGTGAACTGCATGATATGTGAATTATATTTCAATAAAGCTGTTAAAAAAAAGAAGAAGACAACGCAGCAATCAGCTTTGAGGGGAAGAGGTTGTGTATCAAGAATTTCATAGGCAGCCAGTTAGTTGTGCATGTAAATGAACAGTAGAAAGACATTTTACATATGGCAGAGTTTAGAACGTCTATTATCTATGTGCCCTTCTTCAAAAAATTACTTGCAGCCAAGTAATACCCTTTTCCTTCCTACCCATTTGTCTTAGTCCGTTTGGGCTGCTCTAACAAAATACCACGGGCTAGGTAGCTTATTAACAACAGATATTTCTTCTCACAGTTCTGGAGGCTGAGAAGTTCAAGATCATGGTGTCAGCATGGTCAGGTGAGAACCCTGTTCTTGGTTGCAGACTTCCCTTTATATCCTCACACGGCAGAAGGGACAAGGGAGCCCTGCTGGGCCTCTCCTATAAGACCCCAAATTCCATTCCTGAGGGTTCCATCCTCATGACCTAGCCACTTCCCAAAGCCCCATCTCCTAATACCATCACATTGGGCATTAGGATTTCAACAGATGAATCTGAACACAAACATTCAGCCCATAGCACCATTTTTTGTACTCCAAACTCACCTCCTTCCATGAATCTTTCTCAGTTCTTCATATTTTGAATGAACTTTACTTCCTTTTCCCTAGTCAGTAGCTTTTCATTTGTATTTCCGTTATTCCATTTATTATGATCTGCTTTGTCTTTTTGTCTTATTCATTCATAATTTGTCTTGAAGGGTCTTTGGGGAAGGAATCTTATTTTGAACATCTTTATATTCCCCAAAGCACCTGACATGGTGCTTATCCACTTCAGGCATTTAATTGGCACTTGTTTTATTGGATTTTCTAAAGTTCTGCTGTCAATATTAATTATATATTTTGATAATCTGAACAAGGCTATAGGCTTCAGTTTCTTTGAAATTAATTTAATTCCTAATAACAAAAATTCCAAGATTGAACACACTGCAGAACTAATCCTGCAATGTACCTTAATAATGTTTGACAAATAGAATAATTGGTGGTTAAATATTTACTTGAAGAAAAATACATTATTTAATTTTAACGTTTTCAGGCTATAGTTCATTTCTGTGCAACATCCAAATTGCTGGTTTTATAATAAGAACCCTTATATTAAGTTTCTTAATACCAACTGGCTAGCCAAGTGTAAAAGCTACCTCACATAGTTTTAGAAGTACATGATACTTATACGTGGCTATTCTTAATCATACACCAGGTATAGTATTTTTCCACTTTAAATGTGAAGAGCAATACCAACATGGTTGTCTGTCACCAGAGAAAGACTAGCTTTCTATAAAGACCCAGGCAATAGTTGAATGCCTTTGAATACTAGTGCTATCAAACCAGGACAACCTGAGGTATGCAATCTCCATTATAGATACCAGCTGCACTTTCATCTCAGGAACAGGGTTAAAGATCCCAGCAACCAGGTGAACATTCCCGAGTTCCCTAGTCTATGCCTCCAATCCTAACCAGTACTCGGCCCCGAACCCCACATTTGCTGACAGACAGGTGTTTCTTCACCAGGATTAATACCTTTAACCAAATTACACTTGGCCTGGGGATTATTTTGCTTTATTTAATGTTAACCTTAGTGAGATTCATCTTACCATTGGCTAATTAGGGAATCATATTTCCAATCTTAGAGAATGATTATAGCTTTCAAATTACATCCTCGTGAAGACGAAATAAAACAAAAATCTCTCTTTCTGCCAGTAAAGCATCTGCTATGAAAGCTGAGCTAGTGGTGATGTCCAGAAAATGATGACTGCAGTATTTCTCCAGTAATTTATTCTTGCAAACATTATTTCCTCACATGCCACCGTGTGCCAGGTATTAAATGTCGCTGTAGCTATAGCTAGGACCAAGCCAGAAAAAGTCTGTACTAAAATAAGACTTTAAAGACTTAAGTAAGCAAGGCAAAAGAGCAGGCAAGGCACCTGGCCTACCAGAGCTCAGAAAGGTCTTGTACTAACACTCTGGGGATGGCGTTTGGTGACCTTTAAACATGAACCCTTTAAACATTAAAGGTTTATCTGTTCCCAAAAGCCAAGTTAGGAATATCTCCCATTGAAAATGTAGTATACTTAAAATTCCATGGTTTCATGAATGAAGATAGCATTTGTTTAATTCTAACGACGTGGCAACATTTTATAAACTCATGTTATTCTGTAAATTAAGGCCAGGGAATCTGAGTAACAACTGAAATTGCAAGCAATTCCGTGTGTCCATTTTTCTGCCGAGAGGGCTCTTTCATCAGCTATTCAAGGGGAAGTACTGGCTTACAGATAAAGAGGAGGAATGCTGAAACCAGTTTTCCCAGGATTGAGGCCCAGCTGTACCACCTCTTAGCAAGTTGTTTAACTTCTCTCTTTCCTTTTTTTTCCCTTTTTCTTCTTGGTTAGTTAAGCGAAGCAGTGGGGGTGGAGAAGGAACAAACAAATCTATACCTGTCTGTGATCAATGAATTGTAAACACTGTTGCACTCTTGCACTCTGACCAGCCAACCTCTCTTTACTTTGGTTTTCTCATCAGTAAACAAGGATGATAACAGAAACTAGCTTATAAAGAGCCTCCTCAGTGGCACTGATCTTGTTTTATAATGATATATTTGATTATCATTTGTCATACCCTCTAGGCTGCAGGACCTGGATCTGTTTTGTCTCATTATTTTAGCTTCAATGCCCGGCACATAACAGTGTCAATAAATAATTGTGAAATAAATAAATGCCCTAACAATTCATAGGATTTCAACAATTAGGTCTTTAAAAGCCAGTATAACAAGAACTCTTATCTTTTAATGAGTTTGATTATGTCCCCCAAACCACAGAATTTCTAGGTTCACTGAACCCCGGCCAAGGCAGTGAAAGCACCAAGTCTTAACCACTGGACCGCCAGGGAATTCCCCAAAACTTGATTATCTTAATTGCACTTCACCTTCCAGTCTGAGCCAGAAAACAATACTGGCTAGTTCACTTAATTCTTTTAAATCACCTGTATGTTGAAATTTTAAAAGAAAACCAAAGCAAAATACTAACTGGTTTAGGTTGCTGAACTTTAGATTAGTTTAGATCGCATTGAACTTTAACCAGTTTCCTTTTTGGTTATGAGAAAAGAATTCGTCCTTCATGTACTCTTTTCAATTTAAAAATTATTTATGGGACTTCCCTGGTGGTGCAGTGGTTAAGAATCCGCCTGCCAATGCAGGGGACACGGGTTCGAGCCCTGGTCCGGGAAGATCCCACATGCTGTGGAGCAACTAAGCCTGTGCACCACAACTGCTGAGCCCACACGCCACAACTGCTGAAGCCCGCACTCCTAGAGCCCGTGCTCTGCCACAGGAGAAGCCACCGCAGTGAGAAGCCTGTGCACCGCAATGAAGAGTACCCCCGCTCACCACAGCTAGAGAGAGCCCAAACACAGGAATGAAGACCAAATGCAGCAAAAATAAATAAATAAATAAATATTTTTAAAAAATAGCACCCATATTAAATGAAGTGTAGGTTTTAAAAAATAAATAAATAAAATAAAATAAAAATTATTTCTGATTTCCCTCCGTGTTTAGGACACAAATTTCCAGGATTCAAAGACAGAACTTTAAAAAGTGTTTGTCAGAGCACTTTCCCCTCCTTATACCTCATTTATAAGTACGATAGATTAGCAATTATCAAGTTTAGCTCTCAATTCAACATCTTAAGTACCAGATTCCTGTCTATTAAACAAAAATATTTGACTACTCGTAGGCAAAACCAAAAGAAAAAAATAATAGAAAAAAAACAGAACAAATTCAAAACAAAACCAACCCCCCCAAACAATAACAACTAATCCCCCCCCCAGAAACCAAAAAATCCAAATCAAAGAAGAAAAAAACAAAAACCAAAATACAGAACCCGCCACACATTGCATTTTCTGAGGAAGTTTAAAAATAATTCTTACAATTACCTACAGGGGAGAATCCTTCCTTGTCTCTTCCAGCTTCTGATGTTTGCCGGCAATCCTTGGCATTCCTTGGTTTTCTCGACAAAAAATTAATTAGTCGATCTAAGAAAGAAACAGAAAATTTTATTTGAGCCAAATTTGAGGATTATAACCGGGGAAAAGCATCTCAGAAAGCTCTGAGAACTGTTCCGCCAGTTAGAAGTAAAGGCACTGTTACCTACGTTTTTTGAGACAGAGTGCTGTCCATCAAATGACCTATTATTGACAGTTTACATAATCCGGATCTGCAAGTACAAGGTGGTGGGTCATGTGACCCCTTACAAGCTCAAGAAGGAATGTTATCTTTTAAGGAGTTGTTTTGGTGCTGGGACAATGTTGCTCTTTATGGTGGAGCAGTAACCTGCTGATGCAGAAGGTTTGGTCCATGCATAATGTAGATACACAATGCACAGTGGCGGGAGAGAGGAGGCCAAAGGGCAGAGAAGAATTTCTTACGTTTAAATTTTTCTTGTCTGGCCATAAACTATGAATTTTACTTCACAGTTTGTAGCTGCATCACACCAATCTCTGCCTTCACTGTCACATGACTGTTTTCTTCTTGTGCATCTCTCTCCTTTTCCTATAAGGAGGCCACTCTGCTCCTATATGATTTCATGTTAATTACATCAACCACCACCCCATATCCAAATTTGTTCACATTCTCAAGTACGGGAGTCTAGGACTAACCTCAACATATCTTCCTGGGGGGGACACAATTCAACCCACACGAGTATTCTTGGAACTTTTAAGTTGTGTGAGTTTTTGTAGTAGGAATTCACTGCCGCTTTAGGCATTATGTATCCCTTAAATCTTGTTCCCCTTTTACAATTAAGAAAATGGTTAATTTGGTCAGTTTTATCTGAGAAAGTAAACTTCTGACGACTTGCTAACAACAGAGACTGATATACAATACCTGGAATTGTTACTAGGATAGGGGATAGTAAATGACTAGATGCCTTTAAGATCACTTTTCAAGAGAGACATCAACAAACTTGGAGAGATAGGTGAAAAACTTAAAAGTAGCCCTTACAATCTTAACAAGACCTTCGCTATTCAGGGATATCCCCTCCCTCTCACACTCTTGTTTCATTCTCTCCCCACTCACTCCATTTTCCCCCCTCCAGGTATGACCATCTTTGGTAAGGATGCTATACACATTACTATAATTTTGTAGATTTAAACAATTGAGGTACAATTACATACAGCAAAATGAGAAGGGCAAGCAAATTTGTGCTCTTTTTGAAAGTTAGTAGGCTTCATAATTTTGTCTCTTTTATTTTTTCTAGATTCATTTGCTTTTCCTCCTAGCATGCTTAGCCTTACACAGCTGTCTTTTATTTTCAAATTCTCTCAAGTGCTGTGTTCTAGCTGGGAGTTTCTCCCAACTGGAATGGTCTTAGCTGGCACACACCTTTCCTTCAGAACTCAGCGTCTTCTTCGAAACCTTCCCCCAACACCCTTGGGTTTCTGAGTTCCTTTGGCACACTGTATGTCATTCTTTTTATTTTATTTTTTCCCTGTTCAATTACTAGTCTTAACCAGACTGTGAGTTCTTCCTCTTAAGACAAAGGTGTGTGTGTGTGGGGGTGATGTACCTTGTCTGTCTTTGCATTCCAAGTGTGTACCCCAAAGCCTGACACATAGTGCGTGCTCAATAAACGTTTATTGTCAGTAAGTGACAATTAACACGCATATATGTACTTCATAGTTTTCCCAGCGCGTTCACACGATCTTATTTAATCCCTACTACAACCTTACAAAATAGTAATTATCACCACCCTATCATTTCCTATTTTATAAAGTGTAGAGTGGAGACGAAGAGGTTAAGTATCTTGCCCCGCGCCAGTCAAGAGTAAAGAGTGACTCGTACCTGGTCTTCCAAGACTCCCAAGTACCGGGCTCTTGACATCATACAACATGTTGAGGTCAGCGCCAACTTCACACCAGGATTTAAACTTGGGGAGACCCCCTGCGGCCGCACTTTCGGGCGCTGGGCTGAGATGCGCAAAGCCTCAGACGGGCACCTGGGACCCTGGACTACATCTCCCAGAAACCCCTGGGGCAAAGCCTCAGGTGAGTGGTTGAGATCTAGCAGCCCATAGAGCCGCGACGAGCTCCTACAGACCAATCACGGGCCTGAAGGGCGGGACCTCCCACGCTGAGGCTGGAGTGCGCGCACAAACTAACAGTATTCTGAGTTGCCCCAAACCCCTAGGGGGTTGTGAGCCTCGGCCCGCGCCTCGGCCGCCACGTCGTCCTCCTCTTCGAGTCTATCCCGCGCCCTCCCGGCGACCCAGCCTCCGGTCGCGCGGGTCTAGCCGCCAGGCCCTTGCCAAGGACAGGCCAGGTGGCCGAGAAGAAAGCACGTGCTTGAGCAGTGGTCTGGGCCAAGGGTCCGCCTGTCGTCGCCGCGCCGCGCCCGGGTCCTGAGGGCAGGCCCCTCCCTCAGTGTTCCCCGGACTCCTGCCTTCTGTGAACCACTGGCCCCGCGCTGGCTGGCGTGGCTCTGGGCCGTCACGTGTGGAGGGAGGGTGCGTCTTCCCCGCCGCGTCCCCGGCCCGAGGAGGAGAGGACTCCGCAGCATGTCCCCCGCGCTCCACGACCTGACGCCATCCGGTAACGCTGCGACCCGCTCTCCGCGCTTCGGTGGTTTAGTGCCTCCTAATCCCTGGGGTGATTCACTCACCACCCGGAGACACGTGGTTAGGTTTCCCCGTGGGCGGGCGGCGCCTTTGAACTTGCGGAGGAGCCGTGAGGTCCCACGTTTTCTTGCTGCGTTCCTTCCCTCCACCCACTTCCCCCTTCCTCCCCAGGCAAACAAACCATCAAATCCGTAGAGCACACCCCCTCCCCGCAGTGCCCCCGAAACACATTCTGAACGTCAAGGTAACTACACTTTGCACTTTGACGTAGCATATTCCTGCAGGGCCCTATGGAAGTTTTGCATGATTGAACGTTCTCATTCAGCATGTTTACTGAGCACCCAAGCCAAAGAAGGTTCAGGCGCTGAGAGATAAGGAAGCCCAGAGAACTATTTAAAACTGCGTTGAAGTTTTATTTTCCACTTCGGGGTTAGAGCAGTAGTTCTGCAAACTCCAGTGTGCATAGAATCACTATGTTAAGATAGATCAGCAGGTACACAGTAGGTCGGGATGTGGAGTAATAATCCTGAGTGATTTTGATGTTGGTGGCTCTGGCATCAACAATGAAGGGGAAAAAAAAAACTAGCACAAGAACAGAATATATTTTCAGCTTTAAAATGAGCTCTGGGCCTTTAACGCCATCCCTGATTGTAATTTGTGGGCAGATACACCCATAAAAACATGTGAAGTATGAAGTAGAAAATGAAGAAACAAGAGAGTCGGTAATAAGGACGGAACAGTAGCAATGCTATGACAGATGACGATGTTCAGCTCAGGGAGGAGCGTGAAGACTGAATTCATAACTCAGGGAAATTTTTCAGAGGTGAGCTAGTGACCCTGTAGATTGTAAGGTCCCGATAAATGGGACCGTTAGAATTGTTCATGAAACAAGTGGAACTGTGACTGAGAAACATTTGATCACTGTTGCTGTAAAGTAAGACCTATATCTCTCACAGGGGTGTCATTTATTTATTTGACAAAATAAATTTATCTCTTACTGATGACTTCTGGCCTTCCCCTCCCCATTTAATTAAAAAAGGAGGTATGTGATTTCCCTTATCCAGCAGCAAAATGCCTCTAAAGATTTAGAATAGTTGGAATACTGAGTGATCTTTGTACAGCAGATGAAAGGAAAATTGTAGAGTATTTGAATCTAGCTCAGCTAGACCCCAAGGCTCACTTCTACAGCTTCTCTCTGTGTGGGCAGCCTGTATGTTGGGGTGAGAATCAGGTTTTAACTTCCTAAAAACCCTTACTTAGTTACTTATTGGTGTCCAGTCTTAGTGAAGCTCTTTAATGAAGAACTGGGAATTCTTAATCTCGATGTCAGGCCTTAAACCTAAATGTCCATGACCTCAGACCATGGTTGTACCCCCTTAGGAAAGAGGCTGGTGAGCTAGCAAATACTTCTTGTGAGAAAAGTTTACAGCTTCTAAACATTGCTTAGTTTCATCCTTGCTATGTATGTTATCTGGAACTCAGTTTTTAAATGATTAATGAAAGAATGACTAAATGAGCCAGTGAATTGATATCAGCCAGTTACCTGATTCTCATTCTTCCCTGTCTTATTAAAATCAAAGCGGAAATAGTATATTTCAGAAATGGAACATTGCACAAGCAAAGAGATGTCTACAAAGTGTAGCAAGTTGGTGCAACCTAGAAGTTAGAGATTCAAAAATGAAGTATCTTGCAAGGGACTTACAGGGCAGCAGTAAGATAGTCTTTGATATAGTAAAGTTAGGAAGCTGCTGAGAATGTGTTGGGATCATTTGTTTACAATGCAGAAAATGAAAACTTCTTTTCCTTGCTCTATGTGTTCCCCAGTTAGTGCCGTGGATATGGGAGTCCTGAATAAATCAGCTACATGGGATCATTCTATCCCCAGAGGAAATGTGTTCCTGACACTAATTACCTAAAATCCTGTGTATTAGAGGTTTATTGGTTTATGCCTTCATCTTGTCATTCTTCAGGATGGTTCTTAAAGGTGATACTATCTGACTTACCCACCTCAACATCTAATTGGTGTTTTAACCAGTTAACCCATGTTTGTTTATTCTTTGGAACACTTATTATGAATCACAGTATTATTACTGGGAAATAAAACGTTAATGGTAGAAAAAAAAATCACCCAAATGAACAAAATACATTGGCTAGGTCCTCTCAAACTGGGAAAAACACTGTGATCTCTTAAGCTCGCTAGACAAGGACTCTCTCTTCTGGACTGCGTATCTATATAATACATATATATGTTAAACTTAAAAATATTTCTGAGACAGTGTTGTAACTAGTCAGTTAAATGAAGGACCTGCAAAACTTCTACTGTGAAAGATGTTAGGGAGAATCTGCTCTGTTTAGAACCTGACTAAAATGTACAGAATGTTCTAGACCTAATGAACTGAATACAGATAAATACCAGAGGTTTGTTTTGTTGTTTTTGTTGTTTATGGAAGAGCAGCATTTCAACAAATGCTCACCCTGCCAAGGGAAAGGAGAATTGTTAAAGCGACTTACTCTTATGAGAAGGTTCTGGAGGAGCAATGGTGATTAGAAGCCAGTGAAAGATAATCCCCTACTGGAAAGTCTTGGGGAACACATAAAGATTAGAACAGTGAACACTTATGCTAACAAATATGGGAGGAGGATCTTTTAGTTTCTCTTACCGTAAATCTTACGTTATCCCCCAAAGGATAAATAATCATGTGGAAAATGTAGATGCATTGGATTTTTAAGGACCTCAGTTGCAGAGGAGTTTTGTATTCAATCCTTACAATTCCCACTCATATTTGTTGTATTATGTGTTCCCTTTTGCCTCTATTTTCTGTTCACAATTCTCTTGCTCCTGTTTCACATATTTCCACGTATTTGTACATTTCCTTGTAGACGCTAGTCTGTGTATGTGTTTTTAATTCATATAAATATAAACCTGGTAGTTAGTCATTTCTAACTTTCTCCCTCAATATTCTGTCCGTACAGTAGAGCAACACAGAGGTAGATCCGGCTGCCACCCAGTAGTGTTCTGCATGAGCATGTTGCACATTTGACTTTGCCATTTCCCAAGGTTGTCTGCAGCTTGCCACTTCTATAAACATCCTCTGATATGTTCTCTATGGATCGATGGAGACTTTGTTTGGGAAATACCAGGAGTGAGATGGTTGGGGTCTCCTCATGCTTAATTTTACTGACTCCTGCTAGGCTGCTCTCCACAATGGCTGTATCTGTCTGTGTTCCAAAAAGCAAGAGTTCAGATTTTCTTTGGCGTTATCCAGTCTTCTAATTATTGCCCATCCATTGTGTATATATTGGTTTTGTCTTGTTTTAATTCCTGTCTCTTTGATAGTTAATGAGTTGGAGTATCTCTTCATATACTTGTTGATTATTCAGTTTTTCCTTCGCTTGGTTTGCTTATTCGCATCTTTTGCCCATTTTTCTATTTGATTTCTTATTGATTTGTAGGAGCTCCTGGTACATTATAGATGTTAGTCCCTTTCACTTACACTTTTTTTTTTTTTTTTTTTCCTTTGGCCGTGCCGTGCTGCTTGAGGAATCTTAGTTCCCTGAGCAGGAATTGAACCTGGGCCCCCAGCAGTGGAAGCGCAGAGTCCTAACCACTGGACTGCCAGGGAATTCCCAGTCCCTTTCAGTTATAGACATTGCAGAATCTTCCTTCAATTCATAATCTGTTTATTTTGTCTGTGGTGACTTTCATTTAACAGAAATTTTTAGTTTTTATGTAATCAAATTCACCTTTTTTTTTTTAAACATTATAGGTTGAGCTTTTTGAGTCTTTGGAAGTCTTTCCCTATGCTAAGTAATAAAGATATTCTATATTTTACTTTCCTTATTTTATGATATTGTTTTGTAGTGTATCATAATATTTGGTAGGCCAAATAATCTCTTCCTAATTTTTAAAAGTTAACTTAGCTCTTTCTGGACTTTTAGTCTTCCACATAAATTACAGAGTAAGTTTATCAAGTTTCTCGTAAAAAAATCACATGTTTTGTTTAGAGTTTACAAAAAACCTTTGATCTCTTACATATGTGATGGCTCTTAACAAGATATCACAATTTGTATGTGTGGGGATGGGATTGTTTTATGGTAAATAGTGAACTATCTTTTTTTTTTTTCTGGCTTTGCCACGCGGCATGCGGGATCTTAGTTCCCTGACCAGGGATCGAATCTGTGTCCCCTGCAGTGGAAGCCCAGAGTCCTAACCACTGGACAGCCAGGGAAGTCCCTATAGTGAACTGTCTTACAGATTGAAAACAATCTATATTTCTGATTTGAGAAGTGAATACAGTAGAGGCCTCGTGGAAAAATGCTTAGACTTCTTATGAAAATGGGAGAAGTGGGGTGCACTCCATTGTCAGATTTGCAGTGAGTAGAGAAAAGCCAAACCAACACTGATGAGCGAGACCAGGGTGGGAGGAGATGGGGCATTTCTTATGTCGTTATGTTAATTTCTCCTTTCTTCTTCCTGTCCCCTTAAGCATGTGTGCACGTGGTCAGTGGAGGAGATAGAAGGACAAAGACATGTAAATAATATGATATTGATTGACCATTTTGCTGATGCCAAAGGCATATTTCATTGTGGAAAAGACTGGGGTTTTTTTCCTAGAAGGTTTGAATACTTTTTAAATTTCAGATGCATCACTTACTTCCCCGCCCCCCCCGCGCGCCCCCCCGCCACCATGTCCACACCCTGTGCGCCCCACAGTCGGGTGATTCAGTCACACCTACTTAAGCTCACATGCTCTCATTTCAGGGTGGATTGCAGCTGCATTCTTTTAAGAAAAAAGGAACTCAGCTGAGCATATAGGTTAAAGTTTTTAACCTTCTCTCTTCTTATTCCCCATCTGAAAGGATCTCCATTTAAAAGTTTTCACTGAGCATTGTTTTCCCTCTGCCACATTCATGTTCATTTCCAAACCTGTAAACATGCCATCCCTGCTTCCTGCCCCAAGATGAACAGAGCTGAGAGCTTCAGGCTTACGTGATGCTTTTTCATGGTCCTCTGGACACTGTAGTATATAGAAAGCAACCTTTAGAGTTTGAAGCCCAGCTCCACTTTTTATCAGCTGTGCAATAATAATGACATAGTAAGAGTCGTTAACATTTACGGGCTGTTTATGTGAAGGATATATGTCTCATTTCATGACTTGTGTGATTTGAGAGTCCCAGCTGTTAACATCTGAAATTTGCTTTCAAGCACATTGTTTCATTCTATTATCACACTTTCTGTGATAAAGGCAGGGCAGATATTTCCCCGTTTTTCAGAAACACAGTCTTGTCAAAACCCCGTAGCTACTTATGAGAGCTAGGACTAAAACCCCGATTTCTTGGCTTTTTTTGTCATCACCATTAACTTAATCATGTCAAATTCTGGGTGCTTATTAGCTGATAGGACAACCACATCATGGTCAATCAATATCAGGGAAGTCCGTGAATGGCACTTTGGATGCCAGATCTATAGGGCTTGAGATCTGAGTAGATGCTGGTTATCAGGGCGAGTAAGGAGTCAGATAACACTGAGGTTGTCAGGTCAGGCTTCTGGGAAAGGTGGTGGCATTCACAGAAACAGGGAGATCAGACAGGAAATTTGGCAGGTTTGGATTTGGATGATAGATTGAGGGGCAGGTGGGTATTCTAGGGGGCCATCACAGGTGGACATCTTGAAATCTGGGTCTAAGGTTGGAGCCCAGTGTTTGAGAATTCGAAGGTCATGGGTGCCTTTGGAGAGAGTAATTGCGGTAGAGAGGCTAGGAGGAAGCCACAGCGAGAAGAGAGGTTGAGCTAGAGCTGCCTGGGGTCGGGGGTGGGGGTGGGGGGGGAGAGAGGAGCAGTGGGAGGTGTGGGTGGAGCTGGTCATGTGCTCTTCCTTAGGTGCAGAGGGAGCCGAGCTGCAAGAGGATTTTGAGGTGGAGGGGGGTGAATTTGAGGAGCTCCCCAAAGAAGACTCTTTTGTACAGGATTAGGTGAAATCACCTGTGAGTGAAAAGGATGAGAAGGATTTGGTGCCAAAAGCAAGCAGACGTTTGGGACAGCAGGTGTGGGAAGTGTAGAGAGAGCCGAGAAAAGGTGAACCAAACAAGAGGCTCGATGTTAGGAATTTTCAGTGACTCCGAACAGCATGATTTTGTGGCTTTCCAGTAGTTCTTGGAGACCATAAAGTAGGATTGGAAGGAGTAGGCCTTGGGGCTTTTGAGGACTGGGAATTAGGAGAAGTCAAGGGCACGGGGAGAGTTGAGAAGCTCCAGGGTGTTAGGCAGTCATTGGTCCAGAGATGGAGCAGGGGTGAGGAAAACCCTGTGTGTAGGCTATGTGAGTTCTGGCAGTAGGTGGGAGAGACGGTCAAAGTTAACAGTCTAAATGGCCGTTTGGAATTATTGATGGCTTTCAATTATCAAGCTAAATCTCCTTATTGAGGGGACGCAAGCACAGAACCAACAGAGAGCCCTAAAGATGTTCTCCGGCAGGTGGCCTGGCCTTGTAACACTTGGCTGTTTGCTGCTTGTTTTGCTCATCTTTGAAACAGGAACAACTAGAGCCTACTTTAACCTTGGTGTGGTGCTTTACCAGTGATTCTGTGCTGTGTACAGTGTCCTATTTCATTAAGCATTGTTATTTAATGTAAACATTTTGGGGCAGCATTTTTCAAATGCCACAAGGTTACAAGCTCGTGTTTTATGAGCCCCATTTACTCCCTGTTGTGAATTAGTATAATTTAGTCTACACTCCCTCTCCACACACGTTTTCCCCCTTTCATTTTGTAAAGTCAGATTTTCACTTTCCTTAAAGCAGGAATGAAGAAGACCCTGCAGGATGAGATTGACGCCATCCTGCGGGAGAGGATTATGGTGCTTGACGGAGGGATGGGGACCATGATCCAGCGGCACAAGCTGAGTGAAGACGACTTCCGAGGACAAGAATTTGAAGATCACGCCAGGCCCCTGAGAGGCAACAATGACATTTTAAGTATAACTCAGCCCAATGTCATTTACCAAATCCATAAGGTAAAGCATCCCCAGGTTCTTATATTTTCATCCTGTCATTCCGAAAGGCCTTTGGTGTCCTGAGGGCAGACCACTGGGCCAAGTGCTCTGGGGGAGACAGAAGAAAGGGATGACTTGTTCAGATAGAGGTGGCTTATTCAGAAAGCAGGTTTTGGGCGCCATGTAAAAGTCATGCACGGTATTGAGCATTCAAGATAAGGAAATGAGGAGGGCAGGTTTTCTGCCTTTGAGGCATTTCAACGACAGTGAAAAACCATAAAATCCTGGACAAGTTAGGGTTTTTACCTACACTAACTTGTTTAAGTCACCACAACAGCCCTGATGAAGTTAAAACTGAAAGGTAGTTGTTATTCTCATTTTGTAGATTTGGAAACTGAGCACCTCAGAGTTTAAATAACTTGCCTGACGTGACAGAGGTTTACTGACTTGAAGTCCCGTGTTCTTTCATGCTGTTTTCCTGTCTTTAATAAAAATGACTAGCCTTGGTCAGGGAACTAAGATCCTGCAAGCTGTGTGGCATGACCAAAAAACAAATTAAAAAAATGGCTAGCCAACATAAAGAAATCAGAAGTAAGTAACTGGGTATTGCTAGACTTTTAAAATTTAAGAATAAGTGTAGGACTAAACTGTTTCATAGCTTATCATGGGAATTTCATAGGATTATGACTAGAAGAGCTAATAAGGTGATTTAATCTGTTTTTCTGGTCTGGATTCAATTTGAAGGACAAACATATTTACCAGGGAAGTAAGAAAGTTTTATCTTTTGGAGAAGGACATTGTTATAGGTGTTTCAGACTTTTTTTAAAAAATTGAGGCATAATTGACAAAGAACATAACATTGGTTTCAGGTGTACAACGTCATGATTTGAAATTTGTATATATTGTGAAATGGTCACCATAGTAAGTCTAGCTAACATCTGTTACCCTACACAGTTGCAAATTTTTTTTCCTTGTGATGAGGATTTTTAAGATCTACTTTCTTAGCAACTTTCAAATATACAATGCAGTAGTATTAACAATAGTCACCATGCTGTACATTACATCCCCATGACTTATTTATTTTATAACTGGAAGTTTGTACCTTTTGACCCTTTCATCCATTTCCCCTTCCCTCCACCCTCCACCTCTGGCAACCACCTTCCTTCTTTTTTATAGCTCAGTTATATTCCATTGCATATGCATATAACATTTCCTTTATTCAGCCATCATTGGACACTTAGATTGTCTCCATATGTTGGCAACTGTAAATAATGCTGCAGTGAACATGGGGGTGCATCTATCTTTTTGAGTTAGTGTTTTTGTTTTCTTTGGGTATTACCCAGAAATAGAATTGCTGGATCATATAGTAGTTCTATTTTTAATTTTTTGAGGAACCTGCATTCTGTTTTCCATAGTGGTTGCACAAATTTACATTCCTGCCAACCGTGCGAGAGGATTCCCTTTTCTCCACCTCCTCACCAACACTTGTTATTTCTTATCTTTTTGATAATAGGCATTCTGATAGGTGAGAGGTGATATCTTGTCGTTTTAATTTGCATTTTCCCTGATGATTAGTGATGTTGAGCATCTTTTCATGTACCTGTTGGCCATCTGTATGTCTTCTTTGGAAAAATGTCTATTCAGATCTTCTGCCCATTTTTTTTTTTTTGGCCGTGCTGCGAGGCATGCAGGATCTTAGTTCCTCGAGCAGGGATCGAACCTGCACACCCCCTGCAGTGGAAGTGTGGTGTCTTAACCACTGGACTGCCAGGGAAGTCCTGTCTTCTGCCCATTTTTGAATTAGATTGTTTGGATTTTTTTTTGCTACTGTGTTGTATGAGTTCTTTGTCTATTTTGGATATCCTTATCAGACACATGATTTGCAAATATTTTCTCCCATTCAGTAGGTTGCCTTTTCATTTTGTTGATGGTTTCCTTTGCTGTGCAGATACTTTTTAGTTTGATATAGTCTCACTTGTTTATTTTTTGCTTTTGTTGCCTTTCAGACTCTTCTTAAAGAAAAAAAACTCAAACAAATCAGTGATTAAATGATTTATTGAGGGTGGAAGGGATCCTTCTCTTGGGTGATCAAGACTTTGTTCTAGATCAGATGCAGAATGGTTTTCATTTGAAGAAGAGCTAGGAATGCCTTTCCTTTGGTCATAATGGAAATTGTAGTTACTGGAAGATTTTAAATTGGTCCTTGAAGAGTTTTGGTTCTACGAGTTTTTCTGCGAGGCCTGAGAGTACGTAGTCAAATAGCATTATAAAATTCCAGTATATTGTGGATTGGGAATGCCATCATGGGTATGAATTGCTTGGCGTGGTTACAAACATCAGTTCTTATTATGCAGTTGGTGAAATCACCACCCTCCCCCAACCCCCGACACCCAGCCCAGCCCAGCCCAGCCCATGACGTGTGGTTTTGTCCTTATTCAAGTGGATTATCACTAGAGTATGAGCTTCCTGAGGGCAGGAATTTGGGCCTGCTTTTCACTGCTGAATCCCTACTGCCTAAAACAGTATCTTGCACATAGTAAGTCAGTAAATTTTTTTTTTAAATAAATTTTATTTATGTATTTATTTTTGGCTGTGTTGAGTCTTTGTTGCTGTGCGTGGGCTTTCTCTAGTTGCGGCAAGCGGGAGCTACTCTTCGTTGCAGTGTGCAGGCTTCTCATTGCAGTGGCTTCTCTTGTTGTGGAGCACGGGCTCTAGGCATGCGGGCTTCAATAGTTGCAGCATGCGGGCTCAGTAGTTGTGGCTCGCAGGCTCTAGAGCGCAGGCTCCGTAGCTGTGGCACACGGGCTTAGTTGCTCCGCGGCATGTGGGATCTTCCTGGACCAGGGCTCAAACCTTTGTCCCCTTCATTGGCAGGCGGATTCTTAACTGCTGCGCCACCAGGAAAGTCCCAGTAAATGTTTTCTGAGGGAACGAATCTTTGTCCTGTGAGTTAGGTAGGCATGTAGATAGAACAGCAAGTTTCCCAAGATAGGGACGTGAAGCAAAAATGACTTTAAATACCATAAGGTGTAACCTAGCTGTCCCATTCGTGGGGGAATATTGACTAGCTGGAGTTCTCTGGATGTAGAGACCGTGTCGTGTTCATGGGTGAGGAAGGGAAAAAGACTGGGTTATTTGCACACTTAGTTATTTCTAGTGGAGTTACTGACCATAGAGCTGATCCCCTGATACTTAATTTTAATGGAATGGCCAGGTTCTATTTGAAGTGCAAGTGTCTGACACTAAGCTTTTTTGATTGTAATGTAAGCGCCTGACATTAAGCTTTTGGTTGCTGAGGCATTGTTTAAGAGGCATCTATGTCAATAAACACCCTGCCAGCTGTGTGACACATCTGCTAGCTAAACATCACAGTCATTCCTGCCCAACCCACGCCTTCCCCCAGCTACCTCACTGTATGGCCCGGGCATGCCTGTACTCTCCAGGACCCATGGGGAATAAACCTTGTTTGTTTTCAAAAGTTCCCTGATGGTTGTTGCTGAGGTGAGTCTTGCAATCATAATAAGAACCAATAGCGCCAGTGTAGCTGTGGCATTGGCTTGGTCCTGGCTCAGCACAGGCGGTAAGGGCCCATGTGAGTGCATCAGGCATTCCTAGCTTATCACTGTTGATAGGCTGAGACCAACAGGAACCAATATTTAAAACACCTGTTGGTAGCCTGTGGCCTTGCTGTCATTAATGGCCTCCTTTAATCTTGACAGCTTTCTATTGATACATGCGAAAACTGAGGGGTAGAGAAATTAAGTAGCTTGCCCATATCACACATGTTTTCAATTGGTGAGAATAGGCTTGTAATCTCAGGGGTGTCATATCCGGAGCCCATGAGTGGGATATTGTTCCGGGAAAGAAGGTGGAGAGAAAGGGTGAAGAGCTAGAAGGAACACCTTTTAAACTTTATATTATTTAAAATTTTAAATCTACACACAATTGGAGAAAATAATAACTAGGAATTTAGAAATATTTTTTCCCTAATTATAAAGACAATATGTGTTCATTGTTACAAACATAAAATGTCTAGCTAGATGCTGTAGAAAGCATAAAGGAGAAAATTAAAACCACCTGTAATATCGATACCAAGACATAATTGCCATTCACCTATTTTAATTTATATTTCAGTCTAGTTTTCTGTGTTTGGATTTTTAAAATTAAATTTGGATTATTATTACTTCATACTATTTTATAATTTGCATTTTTTACTTAATACCATGAGCATTAAATATCCTGAGACATGGTTTTAATAACTTCATAATAATCTATTCTACATATATATCATCATTTACTTAACTAACCTTATTCTTGGACATTAAGGTTGTTTTCAGTTTTTCTTGCTCTTTGTTGAAAAACTAAATTTTAATTTGTTCTTATAAAACAGAACCCATAGATAAGAATAAATTCCCTTTTAACCACTATTCCAAATTTCTATTTTTTCCCCAGAGATAACCACTTATACTAGTTGGTGTATGTCTTTCCAGATCATTTGTTATGCATTTATGTATATGTATATATTACGTATGTATGTGTATACATATAGATATCTGTAGAAAACTCAGTACTATTTGTGTGTATGTATGTTTTAAACTTAATGGTGTCATGGTTTACATATCAGTCAATTTTGTTTTTCTACTCAATACTTTTGGAGATTTTCTGTGTTAGTATATGTAGATATATGTGCACACTGTTTTTTAGCTGCCACATAGCATGTAATAAAATGGACATATTATAGTTTATTTAGCCATTTCCCTAGTGATAGATAGTTGGGATGTTTGTGACTTATTATAAATGTGTGAACCTTGGTTTTCATTTCCCAGCTCTTCTGCAAACAGTGTCCATCTGCTTAGGTGGGGTTGGGCTTACTCACTATTGGAAGATCAAGAGATTCCAGAATTTTCATCGGATTGAGGTTGAGATGGTGTCCAAAGAGTGAAACAAGACAGAAAGGTTTCAAACAGGGAGAACCGGAGGGCACCGAGGTCCTCAGGGTTTCGTAAGGGTGCAGATGTGGCTCAGAGGGACCAGGAGCTGTGGACTGAAGCGACTGTGGTCAGAATCAAGATTGCAGAGATAGTGCCCTTCTCAGTGGGGCTCTGACCGCGCTGAAGCAGAGAGCTGGCAAAGGAACAGAAGGAATGTTTGTTGAGGGCCATCGTGTGCTAGAAGCTTGGCGTGTGATCTGTACCATCATCTGGCCACCCGGTGAAGTAGGGTTAAACTACTTTCGAATGAGGAAACTGAAACTCACAGAGTTTAAGGAACTTGACTCAATTCACACCGCAAGTGAACTTTGTCTGAATTCAAGTTCTGTGTTTATTTATTCATACCACAGGCCTTTCTATGAAATCCGTAGGTCTTTTTGCATCCCCAGCCTCTATCTAGTACAGTGCCTTGCACTTAGTAAGTGGTCAAAAGATGTTTGGTGGCCTTGGTGAGGAAAAGACTAGTTTATTGTTGGGGGACAGGGATTCTAAAACTCATAGCATTGACATTACTTTCCCTCGTGGCAGGATTACTTGCTGGCTGGGGCAGATATCATTGAAACAAATACTTTTAGCAGCACTGCTATTGCCCAAGCTGACTATGGCCTCGAACACTTGGTAAGGATTTCGTTTTTCCTTGTATCTAAGATATTCATGAGCGTTTGCTGCATTGGTAATTGCTAGTGAGAAAACCAGCCAAAGCTGCAGAGTCAAGCTAATGCCTAGTTATGTATTATTTGTGGTCAGATGGGGAAAATGGTTAGAATCGCTTCTGCTTATAAACACAACAGCCCATTCATTTTCCAGCTGGTTTCTTTATGGGCAAGTAATAATCAAATAAAAACGATACTTATTATGCAGTGACTGTGAATAAAAGCATAATGATTGGCCATGTGCACAGTTCTGTGAAGCCTTTTTAAGTCGGGTGACAGATTTGGTTTCCTTTTTTAAAAAAATTGTGGAAAAATACAGGTAACATAAAATTTACCGTTTTAACCAATTTTAAGTGTACAGTTCAGTGGCATTAAGTACATTCACATTGTTGTGCTACCGTTACCACCATCTGTCCGTGGAACTCTTTTCACCTTGTAGAACTTAAACTCTGTACCCATTAAACAATAATTCCCAATTTCCCTTCCACCTCAGCCGTTAGAAACCACCATTCTACTTTCTGTCTCTATGAATTTAACTCCCCTAGCTACCTTGTATGAGTGGATCATACAGTTTTTGTCCTTTTGTGACTTACCTTGTTTCACTTAGTTTAATGTCCCCAAGGTTCACTGATGTTGTAGCATGTATCAGAATATCGTACTCTTTCGAGGTTGAATAATATTCCACCGTATGGATATGCCACATTTTGTTTATTCATTCATCTGTTGAGGGACATGGGCTGATTCCACCTTTTGGCTACTGTGAACAATGTTGCTATGAGCACGGTGTACAGATAATCTGTTCTTCATCCCTGCTTTCACTTCCTTTGAGCATATATACATAACCAGAAGTAGAGTTGCCGAACTATACACTAATTCAATGTTTAATTTTTTGCGAAACCACCATACTGTTTTCCACAGTGGCTGCATCATTTTGTATACCTGCCAATAGTGTACAAGGTTTCCAGTTTTTACACATCTTTGCCAGCATTTGTTCTGTTTCTCTTTTTGTTTTTTCCTGATAGTAGGCATCCTAGTGGGTGTGGGGTAAAGGATTTCATTTCTTTTTAGTCAACAAGATGCTTCCATATTCAAATTTTGTAAACTGATAATGATGAAAATATATGGTAGATGCTGAGGTCCCCATTTCTGGGTGGGATTTTTCCAGAACGTGCCTCTGTGTTCATGCACGTAGTCCTGAGTGCTCTGACACTGTTTTCCCTCCTGGTGATGGGGCTTTGTGAAATCACTTGCCTTGTGGGTTATCAGGGGAATTATTTGAGGGCAGGAGTTGGCAAACATTTTCCGTTAAGGGCCAGACAGTAAATATTTAAAGCTTTGTTGGCTACGTACAGTCTCTTTTGCAACTACTCAACGCTGGCATTATAGTGCAAAAGCAGCAACCAGGACATGGAAGCAACCTAAGTGTCCATCATCAGATGAATGGATAAAGAAGATGTGGCACATATATACAATGGAGTATTACTCAGCCATAAAAAGAAATGAAATGGAGGTATTTGTAGTGAGGTGGATGGAGTTAGAGTCTGTCATACAGAGTGAAGTAAGTCAGAGAAAAACAAATACAGTATGCTAACACATATATATGGAATCTAAGGGAAAATAAAGGTCATGAAGAACCTAGTGGCAAGATGGGAATAAAGACACAGACCTATTAGAGAATGGACTTGAGGATATGGGGAGGGGGAGGGGTAAGATGTGACAGGGTGAGAGACTGGCATAGACATATATACACTACCAAATGTCAAATAGATAGCTAGTGAGAAGCAACCGCATAGCACAGGGAGATCAGCTTGGTGCTTTGTGACCACCTAGAGGGGTGGGATAGGGAGGGTGGGAGGGAGGGAGATGCAAGAGGGAAGAGATATGGGAACATATGTATATGTATAACTGATTCACTTTGTTATAAAGCAGAAACTAACACACCATTGTAACGCAATTATACTCCAATAAAGATGTTTAAAAAAAAAAAACAGCAACAGACAATACGTAAATGAATGGGCTTGAGTGTATTTCGGTAAAACTTGCAGGCACTACTTTGTATGTTTCTGCATGCTTGCTTTATTTCCTAGTGAGAGGGTTCATGGCCCTTCTCCAAATTCTCAAGAGTTTCTTAATCTACAAAAACTTCAGACCCACTGATTCCAACCATTGTACAGTGTAGGAAGCCAGGACCTGGAGGAGTTCCTAAGGGAACCACCCGGGCAGGTAGTGACAGAGCTGGTTTTAGAACCCAGGTCTTCTGTCTCTGAAGCCCCTGCTTTTTCCATTACTATGCTTTTTCCTAACTCTCAGAATATTTCACTACATCAGCTTATTCTGACGTGCCAGACGTCCAGAGATTGCCCTTTTTGCCAGATGGCTCATGGTTCTGTGGAAGACCGTAAAAGCAGTTCCCAAAGACTCTTGCCTTTCCTGTCGCCCTCAAGGCTGGGGCCGCTGGTAGGCCTTTTTGACTAAGATTTCATTCAGACCTCAAACTAATTTACTCCACCTTTCCTTACTGAATAAAACTGTGTTTTAGAAGGTTCCTTATTTATTTTATGGAGGGAAAGAAGGACAAACTAACATTTGCAGTTGATGTGTTAGGCCTATAGGATGAACAAGTGCTCTGCGGGAGTGGCCAGAAAAGCAGCTGAGGAGATCACTCTCCAGACAGGTAAGGAACAGTTTTCTCTCTTTTTTTTACAAAGATGTTTCCTTTGACATCCTCAACTGTAACATACTGTCCTTACTGCCCCTTTTCCTTTCACGACAGTTGGCCTACAGCAGCACTGCAGACACCATCATGTACTTGTTTGTAGGTTACTCTCTGCAGTTTCATAGTCAAGCATTCAGTGTCCCTCTGAATTGACTCTGTTTCCTTGGGCCTTGGGCTCAGGGTTTACGCTGTGTTTACTCTGCTGGGTGTTTTATCCTAACTTTGTAGCTAGAACCGTGACTTCCTTGTACATTTACAGCTAAAATGATTTGTCTCCCTTTGGAAGTATGTCTTTTGGTTATTGAGGCACGGCTGTTTTGGTTACATTGGTGATCATTAAGATATTTGATCTTCTCGCTTGAAAGCTACCCTCATCCCTGTGATTTTGCCTTATTTAGGTAAAGAGAGATTATCTTTTGAGCGTGTTCTACTTCATACCACTAGTGTCTTTGAAGGCGCTGTGTAGCACACAAAGAGGGTGGCATGAGAGTCAGTCTTGCTGGGATTTGAAAAGTGCCTCCCCGAAATAACTAGTCTCCTGGCTGGCTGCCATAAGAACACTTGGGCACCAGCTGGAGGGGAGGCTTTGAGGGCGGAAAAGGAATAGAAGAAATACATGGAGCCCCTGAAGATTTGGAAACGTGAAATTATTGCCAACAAGGAAGACGTAAAGCAAAATTGTTGGGAAGTTAGACACAGCATACTAATGAAGACTGAAGCAATTTATAGGAGCTCCGTTTCTGAGAGATAATGTTGAAATCGGAAGGGCATAGACTGTTGCCCCAACAAAGTCACAGGTCAGAGGCTATCAAACCAGCTAAAGCAGGGAAAGACAAGGACGTTTTTCTTACACCCACGTTATTGTTCAGCTTTGGGGAAGATAAAGAATATCGGGGCTTGTAAGCTGTTCAAAGGCTGGGCTATCAGCTGGTGGGTAGTTGGCTCCAGTTAGATGGTAAAGCATAACCACCTGGTTAAAACCACCAAAGGTGATGAGCACTACGGCCCTGCCCTGTGTTCCGATATGTAAGGAACACAACATCCCCGGCTCCTTTAGAAGCACCTAGACTCTAGCCTAGAGGAAAGCTTATTAAAACATTCTTGAAAGAGTTTTAATGTGAGATTTGATCTGCTTCATACTTGAATTTCAGGCTTTATAATTGTTAATCGTGATTTAATATTTTCCCCCAGCAAAGGCCCTGCAGTACAGCAGTGGAGAGCATTTCAAGATCAATGCTACTGTGAGGAACTTTTGCAAAACCTATGTTCACGACATTCAGGGTTTCTTAAGAGTAGGGAGAGAGAGCATTTGTCCAAGCATAGCTATGGTGATAGAAAAGGATTACTAACTGAAATTCTTTGAAGCCACATGTGTGAGAATTCAGAGTTTTTTGGGTTGGCTTGGCGGTAACATGTGCACATACTTTATATTTCATAATTTCCTCAGTGGGATCCAGGACAGCCTCATAATCAAACATCTATTTGCAGTAAAATCTATGAATCGTCCACTAAGTGAGGTAAAGACTATAAATAGCCTCTTGTAGTTTAGGAGAGGTCAAGTTTTGTTGTCAAATGAATCAAGGAAAAAAGGGGGGCTTTTGCGCTTTTTGGATTTCAGAGTTACGGACAGAGGATTATATACCTGTGTTCTAGGGGAAATCTGATAGCGTTTTAACTTATGAGCTGTTTAGAGATTTCACACTTGTTTTTCTTTTCCTAAAGGAATTAAGAGGTATGTGGCAGGAGCTCTGGGTCCAACTAACAAGACACTCTCTGTGTCCCCATCTGTGGAAAGACCAGATTACAGGAACATCAGTGAGTATGAGATATAATCATTGACCTTGGGCAAGTACCTCTGTGTTTCAGTAATCTGTAAATCTGTAAAATGGGGCCAATACCAACATCTACTTAAGGATTATTGTGACTTAAGGGCTTACAGCAGTCCCTGGAATGTAGTAAACATTAAAATAAAAAGTGAGCTATTATTAGTCATAGTATTAGTATTACGCATTTTGAGCCTGCTTTCAAAGGTGCATGTTGTTGTGTTTGGGCTTCTTTATCAGCTGCAGAAATGAAACCAGTCAAAATAAAACTTTAAACTGAGAAGTTGAGCAAATATAGACACCAGGCCTTGGTCAGTTATAGAATAACCCACTAGACTCCCACTTTATTTATCAGAAAGCAGCCCAAGCTATATATGCATACTAGCATTGTAAACGTTGTAAACTACCATCTATAAGCATACTTGCATTGAGAGTGTATGAAAAGTCTAGAAATCTAGGTCAATTTCTTAAGCATCAGACTACAAAAAAACAAAAAGTATTAAATGATCAGAGCAGAATAGTAATGATACTACGTGTGGTAATGAATTCTGTGTAGAAGACAAGTTCAGGCAAGTGTGGATTGTAGGTTTTGGTGACATACCACACTTTTCCACTGGGGGTTGCTCATTCTGGGCTGACGTGTGGCCAGTCCTCCCTCTGGTCTAGGTGTGGCAGTGAGGAGCTAACGTTTCCTGTCTCTTGTGCTGAATAGGATGAAGTAGGCTTCTCTATTGAATATATGAACATCTTTTCTTTCTTGGGTGAGAGATCAAATGGGGAGAGGGGTGACCTCTCAGATGGAAGTAGACAAGACATTTCTAACAAAAATTTTATCTAGGAGTGATTAGACTCTTTTGTGTTTGAGAGTGAAATTGCCCCCCAGGCAGGTTTCTTCTCTGACAGAGCTGGTGTTAGAGGGCAGGAGCAAAATCTACAGCACCGCAGACTTTTACCCCAGAGGGTGTGAGAGAATGTGATGCAACGGGTGTTGTATCCAGATCAGTGTGACATGTTTCTCTAGTTGTTCCTCACACTCATCCCTGAATTGATTAACACCATCCCCGGAAAGATCTATTTTAAAGATCTTAAAAGTAAGAGCCAGGGCTCAAGAAATCATACACCTTTCCACCCAGCCACTCATTCTCGGCTCACACATGGGAAGTGAGCCCGTGTGCTAAGTGTTTAGGAGCATCCGTGTTCAGTTTGCTGGTTTAACTTCCATCACTGCCATGTTTCTTACAAAAGGTGGTGTTGCCCTTAAATTATGCATTATAGACCAGCAGTGGTCAGTTCACCTGGCACCAGGCCTGAGCTCAGTGTGTCCTGGGCTTTCAGAGGATGTCCATGACTAATGTCCTGGGTGTGGTTTGGTTTTTGCAGCATTTGATGAACTCGTTGAAGCATACAAAGAGCAGGCCAAAGGGCTTCTGGATGGTGGGGTTGATATCTTACTCATTGAAACTATTTTTGATACCGCCAATGCCAAGGTGAGTTAAAGGAGAAAAAAGCGGCTGGGCTGGGCTGGGGGCTGGGGTGCATCCCCTAATGTAGTGAGGAGACTGTAATAACCATTATTAAAGTTAAATCAAATTCCTTGATTCCATTTTATTCTTGAATATTTCTAACTGAGTCCAGTAGAATGAAGGAAACTTCAAAAGGTTATGTATCTAACTTTTAAAAAATGTTTTTTTAATTATGAAAGTAAATATTTTCATATATAGCTACTATATGTACATAGATGCATAGGTAATAAATATATACGCATGGTTCTAAAATTCAAAAGACACATAAATGGGAATTCCCTGGTGGTCCAGTGGTTAGGACTTGGAGCTTTCACTGCCAAGGGCCTTGGTCCCATCCCTGGTTGGGGAACTAAGATCCCGCAAGCCGTGCTGCTTCGCCAGAAAAGAAAAAAAAAGACATATAAATGTATGGAATAAAAAGTAAATATCCTCCTGTCTCCTATTCCCTGGGTATTCAGCCATCTTCCCCAGGGACAACTGCTATTACTGGTGTGAGGGTCCTGACAGAGATTCCATGCAGATAAAAGCATGCGTGATGCGTGTGCGTATGTGTATGTGGTTATATTCTTTGTATATGTACAAAGGTACATAAGTGTGTGGAATAAAAAGTAGATATCCTCATACATACGTTTTTGCACAGTGTCTCTGAAGATAAATTTCTACAAGTGAAATTGCAAGGTTTAAAGGGTCTGGGCACTGTTAATTTTGATTTTTAGTGTCAAATTCCCTCTAAGATTGTACTCATTTATCCTCCAATCAGCAAGCAGTGCACAGTAGTGCTGCTTTCACCACACCCTCTCTGTTGAACTTTTTGATCTTTTCCAATCTGATAGCTGAAAAATACTACCTCACTATAGTTATAATTTGTGCCGTCGGCCCTCCGTGTCAGTGGGTTCCGATGTGGAACAGCCTTGAGCATTGGAGGACCTTGATGTCTGGTCCCGGAACTTAATAAAACATGGACGGTACAGATTAACATGGGATTTGTGCCTTTACAGCCCATTCTAGCTCATACTCTTTTTTGCAATGACATACACTGTTGGTTCATATACCTACCATGTATATATGAGACTGTGGAAAGCAGAGGCTTCTTATTTATCTATTTTTAATTTTGACTGAGTGAAAGCAGAAAGAGTAGCTCTTCAGCCCTTCCTCAGAGGAAGTATTAGTTCGTGGAGGGACTTTCAGTCAGCATTTGTTTTGTTGTAACGTGTACAGTGTTACCCTTGAGAAAGGGGCCCTGGGGTTTTGTGTTATCAGGAGGACGTGTTTCTCCTCCTCCTCCCCAGGGAAGGTGATGTGTATCTTATCTGAAGAGGTCTGGGTAAGGGAGCATTCTCATCAGCCAGTTAGGCTGACCTGTGTCGCAGTCTCTCAGAAACAAAGGTGTCCTTTTTCTCCGACAGGCAGCCTTGTTTGCAGTCCACAGACTTTTTGAAGAGGAATATGCTCCCCGGCCTATCCTTGTAAGTTCTCAAATATTGCCATGATGAATTTTGGTTTTTATTAATATTGTCATTTTGAGGGTGGGGTTTTTGTTTTCCTGCCATGGAACTGTTGACAGTATCTTTTAGGAACCAGCTACTTGCTTGGTTCACCTCCCTTCTTCCACCACCTCTAGACCCCTAGCAGTCTTATCCGTGGAAATGTACAGAAAATGAATGTAGCGGTGGTTTGTGGAAGGCGGGCTATTCCAAAGAAGCCTGGCTGAACCGGTCCCCCGAAGCCAAAGGCTCACTCTTGTTAGGGCCCGAGGGCGGACGGACTGGCGTGCTGACCGTGAAGTGTCCAGCACCAGAGACAGCGTGCTGCCGGTTCAGTAATGCAACAGGCAGGCCCCCATTGCTTGGTGAGAATAGAATAGAGTCAAACAAGGGGTGTCAGATGAATCAGATGTTGAACAGCAGGAGACCAGGATAACCTGAGGTATCTGTGGGGAAGTCTTCTCCAATGGGACTGGAGGTGTGAATCCTAAAGCTTTTTTGGACACTGCTTTTGTCTCGGTGACTTTCCCTTTTCTCTGTTTCTGTGGCTTTCCAACCCCTCCCCTGAGCACTGTGCATTCATCTGTTCTGACCGTTATAAAAAACAGTGCTGCCTTGGAGTTTGAGTGCCACAGTTCTCTTCCTTGTAAAAAAACAAAGTCAGCTTGCTCATTTTATTTTGTTTCTGTGACTGTATTCTTAACTCAGGTCTATGCTGTTGACGGAGTTTACTTTGTTCAATTCAGATTTCAGGGACAATTGTTGATAAAAGTGGGCGGACTCTCTCTGGCCAGACCGGGGAGGCGTTTGTCATCAGCGTGTCTCATGCAGACCCACTCTGGTGAGTGATCATTCTTTTCTGACTCCATTCCTTTTGCGGGGATCTCTTCTAATTTTAGTATATGTGCTGCCGAAGCGAGCACAACGGGGATCTCTTCTGATGACTACAGACGGTGACCCGGGAGGGGATTGCTTCTCTGTATTTCTGTGGTACCACTTGCATGAGATGTTGTCTTTCCTTGAAGTACATTCTGACTGCCCTGAGGACGTCAGAAGACGCTGCCTAAATGGGTCGATTTGAGGGAGGGGGGGAGAGTTCTCATACCCCCTGGGCCCACCAGAGAGTTGCCTTTTTGTCTGTAAGTGTCCCCCTTATAGTTTAAGACTGGCTTGGCCCACTAACAACACTTTAAATCTATTATCAGCACTTAAAAACTTTGCAAGGTTTTTTCACTCCCTGCATGCGGAGCAACCAGAAGTAGGGTAGTTTGAAATAAGGTGGGAATTCTAAAGCTCAGATTTTTATCTTTAAAATTAACATGGCTTTTACATTCTAGTTTGAAACATCTCTCTATTTTTCTGATGAAAATGGTTTAAATTCTGTACCGTGAGTGAGATGGAAGCTCCAAGAGTCTATACAGTTTCCTCCTGTGCCTTTTCCGTGCATGTTCTACTCCTGCCTGGAGGCCGTGCCTGCCCTGCAGGGTCACCCCGCCACATGAGCCTTTCAGACCCATCTCTAGGGTCCTCTCCGGGGACCCGTCCCTCTCTTACCAGCCCAGGTCGATGTTCTTCTCAGAGCACTCTATTCACTGTTATTATAGCCTTGGCCATAAAAATAAGAGTCATAGACATTTACTGAGAGTTTGCTGTGTGCCAGGCTCGGTTCTAAGTGCTTTATGAGAGTTCTCTCTTTTAATTTTGGCAACAACACCTTGAGGTAGCTGCTCCTCTTCAGATCTTTTGCTTATTGTTTTAGTTGGGTGGTTTTCTTATTGTTGAGTTTTAAAAATTAAAGAAAATATTTTGGATACCATATATGTGTTTTGCAAATATTTGCTCCTAGTCCGTGGCTTGTCTTCTCATGCTCCTAACCATATCTTTTGCGGGGCAGAAGTTTGTAATTTTAGTGAAGTCCAGCTTATCATTTTTTTTTTTTTCTTTCTTTCATGGATCCTACTTCTGGTGTTGTATCTAAAAACTCATCTCCAAACCCATGGACACCTAGATTTTTCTCCTGTGTAATCGTTATATATATATTTATATCTTTAATAGTTTTGCAATTTGCAATTAGATCTGTGATCTATTTTGCATTAATTTTTATGAAAGATGTAAGATCTTTATCTAGATTAATGTATTCAGATGTGAATGTCCAGTTGTTCCAGTACTGTTTGTTGAAAATACAATCCTTTCTCCACTGGATTGCCTTTGCTCGTTTGTCAAAGATTAGTTGACTGTATTTGTGTGATTCTGTTCCTGGACTCTATTCAGCACCATTGATCTGTTTGTCTGTGCTCTCTCATCAATACCAGAGATTCCTTTAGCTTTTCAGTGAGTCTTGAAGTCGAGTAGTACCAGTCCTTTGACTTTGTTCTTCTCCTTCAAGAATTGTATTAGCTATTCTGGGTTGTTTGCTTCATCATGTAAACTTTAGAATCAGTTTGTTGATATCCACAAAATAACTTGCTGGAATTTTGACTGGCGTTGTGTAAATGTATATAAAATTGGGAAGAACTGACATCTTAACTATATTAAGTCTTCCTGTTGATGAACATGGTATAGATCTCCATTTATTTAGATCTGCCTTGATTTCTTTCATCAGAGTTTTGTAGTTATACACAAGTATTTCATTTGTTTTGGTGCCATTGTAAATAATGTGTTTCGTATTTCAAATTTCAATTGCTCATTGCTGGTGTATAGGTAAACAGTTGACTTTTGTGTATGAAGCTTGTGCTTTACAACCTTGGTTCTAAGAATTTTTTAGATGATTCTTTGGAATAGATAGTCTTATCTGTGAACAAAGACAAATTTATTTCTTCCTTTCCAATCTTTATACCTTTTATTTTCCATCTTCTCTTATTGCCTCACCTAGGACTCCCAGCATGATGTTTAGCAGGAGGTGAAAGCGGGCATCCTTGTCTTGTTCCCGATCTTGCGGGGAAAGCATCTAGTTCTGTATCATTAAGTATGATGTTAGCTATAGGTTTTTTAGAGACGTTCTTTATCAAGTGGAGGAAGTTCCCCTCTATTCCTAGTTTACTAAGAGTTTTTATCAGGAATGGGAGTTGGGTATTTGTTTGTTAAATAAACTTTTTATTTTGGAATAATTTCAGATTTACAGAAAAGTCACAAAGATAGTACAGAGAATTCCCATATGCTCTTCATCTAGTTTTTTCTAATGAGACATCTTGCATTAACTGTGGTACTTTTGTCAAAACTAAAAGTATATTACTATTAACTAAACTCCTGACTTTATTCTGGTTTCAGGTTTTTCCACTAATGTCCTTTTTCTGTTCCAGGATCTAATCTAGTATATCACATTGCACTTAGAAACCACAGTAAAAGAAAAAAAGTAAAATGTGAAAAAATAAAAGATGACATAGTCCTGTCACTTCATAGTTAATTCTTGAATTCCTGAAGACTTCGGCAGCTCCCACTGAGTGTGATTTTGGAGGGGTTTAGCAGCTCTGCTTTGATTTGTTTTATTTTAGTCTGCAATAAGTTTCATTTGCAAAACAGAGAGCCCCTTGGTTACAAATTAATTTATAAGAGGACAAATTCTAAGTCCAAGGTCACGTTGCAATTCAGTTGGAGCAAGGACTGAGTCTTGGTCTTTAAGACCCCTGAAGTGGCTTCCATGTGCCATTAATGTTCCTTCTACCTCCAAGATTTTCCTTTTTCTTTCTCTTAAGTATTGCTTTCCAGTGTTTATTAGCAGTGGTAGTTTGCAGACATTTCTGTTTCATGCTATACCATTAACTAAACGGTGAACTTATTTAAGGAGTCACATCCGTAGGCAGGATCTAATGTTGGAGACATGGGCAGAAATATTTAGTGTTGCAGGGAACTTCAGTGAGTTGGCTTTGACTGGAGCTGAATAAACGTGATTTGAATCAGGAGACTTACTATCTGCTTGGTTTTAAATATACTCCTTTCTTTATCATAACTTTTTATATGTATAAATACTTAGAATAAAAGAGGGTACTTCTAATACCTTCTTTTTGTTTTTCCAGCATTGGATTAAATTGTGCTCTGGGTGCAGCTGAAATGAGACCTTTTATTGAAACAATTGGAAAATGTACAACAGCCTATGTCCTCTGTTATCCCAACGCAGGTATGTGTTTCAAGGGAGTCACACATAGGAAAATGCAAATACACAAGACATGGGTAGATAGGGTAACAGATCTGGATTAAAAGAGTTTGTTTTGCAGGTCTTAGTATATAGTTGACTTTCAATAGCAATTTTCTAAATGAAGAGTATTTGGGTCTAGACCACTGTTTCCCTCTAGACTTGAAGGAACAGTTTGGCTCAGCCTGAAAGGGTCAGAAGTGGACAGAACTTGGGGGCGTGAAGCCTAGTCATGGCTTAACTGACCAGAGCCTTGGAATTGGTGACAGTGCTCGCCATGTGGGCGTGGCCAAAGAGACGAGTGCAAAGAACGTGAGAGAGAGAGCCCTCTTCTTTGTTCCACTGTATCGACAAAAGAGCCTGTTACTTTTCTCCTTTTTAAAAGTTAGGACTTAACGGTATATAAAAATTCCTAAGATAAATGTAGATGATTTTCAGACTATCCATTTAATATTGGTAATCCATTCTGGGTTAACCAGATTTCCTGGTGAATGTTTTTGAGCACCACTTAACTACTTGGGGCTAAAAATCATTTTCCAGCCTTCTTTCTCCAAATATATACATTTTAATGCACAGTAAATTTTATTTCCCACCAGGAGTAAGATAACTGGAAGGGGATAATAAGTAAAACAGGAAATTGGATAATTAGATGCTAAAGTCTTACTTGGGAAAACTTACTTGAAAGGAGATGGGTTGTGTTTTGCTTGTTTTTAATTGCATGTCCGGTGCTCATTAGTTCAAAGCATGTGTGGTACTCCTCCAACCCCTACCCCTAGGCGTCTAGGAGACAAGAATGAATTTCCTTTACAGAAAAGGGAGGGATAGGGGTGGGGGAATTTTGTCTCATGTAGTAGTGATGCTTTTCTTTCAAATAGAAAAGAAATAATGGATGTTTATTTTCCTCTGTGATTTTATTGTTTTTGTCTGGTATGGCGTCTCTGTACTTATTATGTTTAATGTTAAGAATTCTTACCTGCTTTTGCAAGTAATCACGATTTACTTATAAATATTTTTCTCACCTTTTAACCTAAAGCCTTTATAAATACTATGTCATTTGTTAAAGTAGTTTCCAGTAATGGCTGAAATATACTTTCTTAGGTCTTCCCAATACCTTCGGTGAATATGATGAAACTCCGCACATGATGGCCATGCACTTAAAGGTCAAGAATCCTCTTTCACTTGGTTTTTAAGAGATAGAGAAATGGAATTTTTGATTTAGAATATCTAGAAGTAGACTTTTCCCCTAAAGAAATCCCAGTGTGTATATAAAAAATAAAAGCTTAGATGAATTAAAATGATGGAGGCAGAGGGAGGGGGCCCGCTCTCAGCATCCTTCTCCATGGTGGGTACTAGTGGCTACTGGGAAATTCTCAGAGAGGTCCAGCCCAAACTAACTGAAACTCAGCTCTCCTCTGCAGCCCTCCCAAGTGGTCCCCTCCACCCTGCAGACTGCTGGGTGGAGTCTATGTCTCCTTGCTCCCCATTGTCACCTCCCCCATTCTCCTTCTCTCCCATACACCTCCCATCTTTGAATCCCAGGTCACGAAAGCGTACTACCCACCACCCCTCCTTAGGGTGTCCCTAAGACCTCTGGGTCTCTTTTCCCTCATTCCTTGAATTTTTAGCTTCTGGCTTACTGACATTCTCTCCTAAACTATTTCTCACTTAATTCTTATGTTTTCAGTACCTTATGTAGATGCTCTTTTCAATACTCTGACTTCTCATTTCCTTGACTTCCTCTCTCTAGGTTATCTTGTCCTTCTTTCACACCAGCTGTGGTTAAACTTCAGCTTTCAAACCAACTGTGGTTAAACTCCAGACCTGCACTGGGCAATATGTGTAGCCACATGTGTAGCCTCTACCACATGTGGTCATTGGAACACTTGAAATGTGGCTGTTGTGACTGAGGAACTGAATTTTTAATTCTTTAAAGATTTGAATTTAAATTTAAAAACTGAATACGTATTATTGGAAAATGCATTACTTAGCTCACATTCATTCTGCTCAGCATATGGGTAAAACAAAACTTTATTGTGATCAGATAGGCAAATATCTCATTGCATTTCATAGCATTTCATAATATCTGAACTGGTCTCTGCTTTTAACCTTATGTCTAAGGCTTATGAAAGCTTGATATCTAGATTTAAGTATGTTTAGCTCTCTTTTAAATGGAAAATTAGTTATTCAGGAAATGCAGATTTTCTGCTGAATTGGTAGTGGTGAGCTTAGAATTCAGATGAACTCTCTGAAACTTTTTCTTTTCCTAAATGCAGGATTTTGCTATGGACGGCTTGGTCAATATAGTTGGCGGGTGCTGTGGTACGACACCAGATCATATCAGGTGATAATCCCTTCTAAATATTTTACCTTTTGTTATGGGATGAATTGTGTCCCCAAAATTCATAGGTTGAAGCCCTAACCCCCAATTCCTCTGAATGTGCCTGTATTTAGAGGTAGGGCCTTTAAGGAGGTAATTAAGGTAAAATGAGGTCATATGAATGGATCCTGATCCAATGTGACTGGTGAGGACACAGACACACACAGGAAGGGGCCATGTGAAGACCCAGGGAGAAGATAACCAGCTACAAACCAAAGAGAGGCCTAAGAGGAAACCGGTCCTACTGACACCTTGACCTGAGACTTCTAACCTCCAGAACTTGAAGAAATAAATTTTGCTGTTTAAACTACCTAGTCTGTGGTATTTCGTTATGGCAGCCCTAGCAAACTAAGATACTTTATATTATGAAAAATTCCAAAAATTAAAGTAGAAAAATAGTAAAATGAACCCCCATGCACCTATCGCAGTTTCCATAATTTTCAGCATTTTGCTATTCTTACTTTATTTATTCTCCAACTTTTTTTCCCTTAGGGTATTGTAAAGCAAATCCTACATATCTTTTTTCTTTTTTTTTTTTTTTAATTAATTTTTATTGGAGTATAGTTGCTTTACAATGTTGTGTTAGTTTCTGCTGTACAGCAAAGTAAATCAGCTATACGTATATATATATCCCCTCTTTTTTGGATTTCTTTCCCATTTAGGTCACCACTGAGCACTGAGTAGAGTTCCTTGTGCTATATAATACGTTCACATCAGTTATCTATTTTATACATAGTATCAGTAGTGCATATATGTCAATCCCAATCTCCCAATTCATCCCACCTCTCCTTCCCCCTTGGTATCCGTACGTTTGTTCTCTATGTTTGTGTCTGTTTTTCTGCTTTGCAAATAAGATCATCTGTACCATTTTTCTAAATTCCACGTATATGCATTAATATACGATATTTGTTTTTCTCTTTCTGACTTTCTTCACTCTGTATGACAGTCCCTAGGTCCATCCGTGTCTCTGCAAATGACCCAATTTCGTTCCTTTTTACGGCTGAGTAATATTCCATTGTACATATGTACCGCATCTTCTTTATCCATTCTTCTGTTGTTGGACATTTAGGTTGCTTCCATGTCCTAACTGTTGTAAATAGAGCTGCAATGAACATTGTGGTACATGACTCTTTTTGAATTATGGTTTTCTCAGGGTATATGCCCAGTAGTGGGATTGCTGGTCATATGGTAGTTCTATTTTTAGTTTTTTAAGGAACCTCCATACTGTTCTCCATAGTGGCTGTATCAGTTTACATCCCCACCAACGGTGCAAGAGGGTTCCCTTTTCTCCACACCCTCTCCAGCATTTGTTGTTTGTAGATTTTTTGGTGATGGCCATTCTGACTGGTGTGAGGTGATACCTCATTGTAGTTTTGAAGCAAATCCTCGATATCTTAACATTCTTCCCTTAAATACCTGAATAATATTCCAGTGCTCAAGGAGGGACAGCTGATGTTTTTTGTGGGCGAATACCTGCCTCCACTAGATTCTCTCATGAAAGGAAAAGACAATAAGCAACAAGTACCTTGAGGTCAAGAGGAGCGTCTTCACCTCGCCTGACACAGTCACTGCTTAACCCACGTTGCAGAGTGAGGGCATGAAGGAAGGGGGTGGGAGACAAGGGCATGGCGAAGGGTGTGTTTAAGTCCCTGCAGTTTCACGGTTTATAAGAAGATTGCAGTTGAGTGGAATAAAACGCAGTTGAGGACTGTTTGTATTTGTTTTTTTTCCCTAGAGTGACTGATGATCATATTTTGAGCCAGTCATCTTACTGTTCTTCGTCTGCTTGCATGCCTATAATATGTTCACTGTACTGAACTGCCTAATGTTGCACTGATTTTGTTGACTTCCATGATAGACTCTATGAAGAGTCTCTATAACTTTTTAAACATCTTTTAAATAATACCTGAAAGTTATCAGTAGTTGAGGATAGCTTATCTTTGGATCTCTTTTTGTTTTTAAGATTATCTCCTCCTTTATAGAAACAGTTGTTTTAAAAAGACCTGTGTGTGTGGGTTTGTGTGTGTATGTCTATCTCTGCATATATATTTGCTGCTTTTACTTTGCCATTCACATACTCATTTGGGGGGCAGTAGAGTGAGCAGTTCATACTGGTCCTGATAAATTTAGCAGAGCAGCCAGATTTTTCTAGGCTGATTAGAAGACATATTTCATCGAAGCTGATAAAGGTTCAAAAGCGTATGAATAATTAAAACAAATTTTTAGGAGTAATTATTTTGGAGTTTCAGTGATGTATTACTCTTTACCCTCTCTACCATATATGTGTGCTTGAAAAAAACAGGCCTTAAGGATTTAATTTCCTTCACTCCTGGCACCTCCTCTCCTATTTGCTCTTCCTTCTCAACAATGAAACCTGTTTTTCTTTTAAATTACCATGTGGATTTGATGGAGTTAAGGATATCTTCAGGTTTGGGAAGGAGTGGAGGAGATTTGCTGTTAGCATTTGTGCAAACCATCACGTCTGTAGGTTCACATCTGTGAGCACAGAACCTGGTACAATCAGTGCACAGCAACGGGGCAGATACAGAAATGTTAAAGATTGTAGATTCATTTTCTGCATTACTGAGAAAACTGAAAAGCACAGTTGCTGCTTCACATTTGGAACTAGGTATATAATTATATTAAACAGACTTAATTTCATACGTGGAAATTAGTTTAATTGAATTTTGTTTGGATTTAATGGATATCGTGTTTTCTCTTTTAACTCAGAGAAATTGCTGAAGCTGTGAAAAGCTATAAGCCTAGAGTTCCACCTGCCACTGTTTTTGAAGGGCATATGCTACTGTCTGGTAAGTCGTAAAGACATGATTTTTTATGATTTCAGAAATCGTTTGTAGATTGTTAGTATGTTTAGTCTACGTCGTAGTGATGTTTCTGCCAAAGAACTTGTTTATTAGGTCAAAGAAGTGTACATATTTTTCTTGGTACTTAAATGAATTCTAGTAAAGGACGCTTTGGTTTTTTTTAGGGGTGAGAGTGGGAAGATACTGACTTCAGGGAAATGTGAATGAAAGCACAGGTAGTGGCCTTGGTCAGACTTATCGTGCACTGCTTTGAAAACGTACATAGGCCACAGCCTAACAATTTTAATCATCAGATTTGCTGCTAGTTCGTAAAAAATCTAGCCCAGGCTCAAGGTTTTTTAATGATGGTAGCCTCTTCCTAGAAAATTTTGTTTGCTTCTATAACATTATTGTCATGCTCTTATGTTGGCTGTGTGGTTTAGGCTTTACAGAGAGTTGTGATATTTATTATTCTGTTTTGTGCTCAACAGCCCTGTGGAGTAGGGAGCTTCCTTTTTTCAGAATGAGTTCTGATATTCACAAAAGGAACATTAGTAAAATAGATTATCATGCCAACTATTAGAAAAATAACTTTAAATTTTATATTTTTGGCATAATACTTTAACGATGTATTCTTAGGTAGTATCTTTAAGCAAAAAAAAAAAAAAAAGTGTATACAGATTTTGAGAGAACCTGCAAATAGCACACATGAGGAATTATGCACCCTAATAATGGAGAATTTAACATTTCTCTAAATTGATGTATTTTTGTTCCATATGTTCTCCTAAGAAAAATGAAATAAAATGACAGTGAAATGAAATAAAAGTGACAGCAAAAGTAATTCCCACTTTTCTCACTCAGAACATATTGTATAGAATTACTCCCAGTGAGTGAAAATAAAGTTGGGTTAGACATATGCCTCTTCAGGCTACCCTTTTTTTCCATTTATACTCCAGAAGACGGGATGAGATTAGAGGAAGAGGGATTTGTGACTTATGACACACTCCCTACCCTGAAAAAGTGGCTTTTATCAGAGAAAGGTGTGGTAGGATAGTTTCTTTCAACCTTAGATCTTAAAGCTATTAATTGACTTCAGCCAAGGACTAAGTTGACATTGTTAGCCTTGGCCAAAATCGAAACATGAAAGAACTGTTTAGTTATGATTTTTGAAGAGTTTATGTGTAAGAATGAAAGAATTCTTTCTTCTGATTTGAATTTCATGTGCTATTTCTAAATTGTTTTAAAAATCACTTTCAATCAGATTTTAAAAGAATGACACCAAATACATTCTTTTTAATTGTTCTTTTATGAATTGCAGACTTGAGAACAATGTGATTTTTTTTTTAACTTATTTATTTATTTAAAAATTTTTGTCTGCGCTGGGTCTTTGTTGCTGTGCGCAGGCTTTCTCTAGTTGCAGAGAGCGGGGACTACTCTTCGTTGCAGTGCAGTGGCTTATCTTGCTGTGGAGCACGGGCTCTAGGTGCACGGGCTTCAGTAGTTGCAGCACGTGGGCTCAGTAAGTTGTGGCTCGCGGGCTCCAGAGCGCAGGCTCAGTAGTTGTGGCGCATGGGCTTAATTGCTCTGCGGCGTGTGGGACCTTCTCGGACCAGGGCTCGAACCCGTGCCCCCTGCATTGACAGGCGGATTCTTAACCACTGCGCCACCAGGGAAGTCTGAGAACAATGCAGTTTTTATGTCAGATACTTCACATTCATAATAGATCAGAAGTGCTTTGTGTGAAATGCTTTTAGGGCAACACCACAGGGTCTCTTCGGCATTTAAATGCTGGCAGCCCTGCTTGTCTGCCCTGGGAACCCCAGGGTCTGACTAAGGGTCGACATGGAGGGGAGGGGCTGTGAGGATGTTACCAATGGGAAAGGAAATCACAGCCCAAACTGAGAAGTGATAGTCTTCCCAGTCGGGGAACAGAAGACCTGGAATAGTTTTGTAATTACCTATCTTCATTATTTTCCTCTCCCTCGTGTCTGTTTCTTCCTCAACCAGTGCTTTGGGAAAGGACTCAAAAGCCATTTCCTTTTATTAACAAGAACAGCTATGATTGCTGGTGCTAATTTTATAAGCTTGATAATGCTTATCAATGTTATCTGGTTTCATTTTTACAGTAACATTGTGAGGCAGATACTTCTGCTGTCTCTATTTTATAAGCCCAGAGACTCTGAGAGAAGTCCCCCAGAGTGTTCACTGAGTCGGCTGTGCAGGGCTCATACCCTAAGGCTGGCTTCCCGAGAGCCTGCTTGTCACCATCTAGCAAGACTCCTGCTCCTAGTACTGTAAATATAATGAGTAGAACAAAACCAGTTAAAGGCCTTTTCCTGTAGCGGTACTTTATGCTGCATGTTGCTTTTTACCTCAGTGTAATGTGTCCACGTTAGTTATCTGATATTTGCCCCTAAATCAGCCTGTAACAGTGGAGATGATATTGTCCCTTTGCAAATAAGGAAGGAGGAGCAGAAAGCCCAAGTGGCTTGCCCAGAGTCAGCCATCTCCCAGGGCTCAGCCCAGGTCCTTCCTCGTGACCCTGTTAGGCCTTGCTGGTTACTGGTTCTTGGCCTCTGGATCAAAGAGACGAGATAAAGCTCTAAACACACTGTTGGTGGGATTAAGAACGCTTGCTCCATCGGGCTTCAAGCCGATGTCTGAATGGACAGCTGTGGAGCAGTACTTTAGATTCTAACTTCGTGATTTTTGCCCCAGACTCTTGGTTACATAAGAGTATGATGATAATTTTTCCTTGTTTCTCAGAGCTGATATGATTCAGCTCTTGAGAGAAATTTGCAATTTAAAACCCTGAAATATTTCTTCTTTTGAGAGTTCTGGTTATAAACGTAGAGCCTTTTGTTGTGTTTAAGTATCTCTAGGGGGGTTGGCCATGACCCTTTTTCCACATTGGGTCTCCTTAGCTAGTCAGACGGGCTGTGGCACAGAAACTTCTTTTCTTTCTCATGAAAACATTTCTTTTCTGTCTGTCTCATGTCGTTACATGCATTTTCAGAAAATTTTCAAAATGCTTCTCCTTTTAAGGTCTAGAGCCCTTCAGGATCGGCCCGTACACCAACTTTGTTAACATTGGAGAGCGCTGTAACGTTGCAGGATCCAGGAAGTTTGCTAAACTCATCATGACAGGAAATTATGAAGTGAGTATCTTAATAAGACCCTCGAGGCATCTGCCAGGTTTTTGGCTAAGACAGCACGCAAGTGAAACAGCTCTGCCTTTGATAATCATTAGCAGAGCTGCTGGGAAGTGTGAGAAGAACGGAAAAGTGTGTTTGTAGCTGGCAGCGCTGGTGGGAGGATGAGGCTTCAGAAAGTCATAGCTGCCCTTGTCAGTGTTTCTCAAAGAAATGCATTCAGGGTATGAAGTAGGATGAGATGGGAGGCACCCAGGTTCTAGCTATTTCTGTTAATTGTGAAATACATTTAAAAATTTGAGGATACTCTTCATTTTGGCTTCTCAGAAATCTTTCCAAGAAAAGGGAAAGCCAGGACAATTCCTATTCATTTCCTCATGACCACATCAGACACTGACTAATGTGGTATTATTGATTCTGTTCACTGTAAAATAAGCTAAACAAACAAAGCTTGCAGGGTAGTTTCACCATAGGATTCTTAAACTCGGTCACTCTAAGGATGAGCAAAATTTAATCCAAGTAGAGCCCACTCTAAAAACCTGGACAAATTTTTTTTTCTTATGCAAATACAAAGTTAAAAATGGAGGAACCTGATCTGGGCTTTAATGATAGCCTTTGCAGCCTTTAGGAAATAGATCTTCCAGCAGCCAGTATCGAAGCAGACTTAGTTCTAATCACAAAGAAAGGGCTCATTTATCGTCCTTTATGGACTTGTTAATGACTGCTCCGCGACATCCCTCAGCGATCTCCTCTGCAGGTATGTCAGTAGGGCCTGCTTACCTGGTTCCTCACAGTTCCCGTCCGTCCTGTTCTCTTCGTTCCCGCTGCTGCCTAGCCAGCACGTGCTGAGCGCTATACAGCATTGCTCGTGTCATCTTTACAGACCTGTGAGATAGGTGCTGCTATTATCCCCATTTTACAGATGTGCAGCTGGAGGCTTGGGGGAGGTTAAACCACTCGCCTACTGTTTGACAGCAAGTGAATGATAGACCCTAAGTCCTCCAAGCCCATACCCTTCACCGCTCTGCTGTCTTGGCTTGGAGGACACGGGAAGGAGGCTGGGAAGTAGGAGGGGGTTGGGGAGGAATGGCTCCTCACTGGATTCCAGTTCCCCATAGTTAGTGACCCCTCAAGGCTCTGTGGTCAAGGGACTGACCTGAGAGAAGGTCCAGTCCTGTCTTTGTGCCCGACTTGTACACCTTTAAACAAATCACTTCATCTCTCGGAGCCTGTTTGGGAAGGTTGGCGCGCCGAGCTGTGATTCTGTGGCTCTTCTGATGTAGAAAGGTCAGGCGTTGGCATCTGTGTTGTGTGTCTTTTGACCTCTGGTCTGACCAGGTCGCTTGCCGTCTCCCCTGTCCTCCCTGCAGTCCATTTCCCAGGGGCAGCTGAAGCTGCTGTCTCTCAGGTAGCTTCCTGCACTTCAGTCCTCAGAGATCTTGCCCTTCCTGGTGTTTAGGCAGGACATTTGACTCGTACGTTGTATGGCAGTGCCCGTAGCTTTTCATATGACTGCATCATATGCCCCCAACTAGAGGAAAGCCCTGCAAGAACAGGGACTGTGACTTGTACTTCCTTTTATTCTTTATGGTGTTAATATTTAACATACTGCTGATACCGAAAACATTTTCTGCTGAATTTTATTGCCATCCTTTTTCTCTGTGTAACCTTGTGTCATTACGAGTGGTCTTTCCTTGCGGCCTGTGCCAAAGGGTCTCATGCCTATTCTTTTGCAGTGATTGCTAAAAATTTCTATTTGGTTTCTTCGGCTAAGAAAAAATTAGGACAACATCAGAATCGACCGTTGATTTTATCCCTGCTTATTTTATGACACTATGAAGTGTGCAACAAAGACTTAAAGTCTCTGCTGCACCAGTCAGTTAGAAAGCCTTATTGAACACGTCTGTTTTGCCCAGTATTGTTCAAATGAGAGTGGGAGATACCGGAGACCTTTCTAGATTTCCAAACGCTTAAAATCTATTTCAGAGAATAAGCTAATACTCGTGAAATCGTGAGGAAATGATAATGTAATACACCATGTGATAATGTTTACAATAGTTACAGATGTTTAGAGGCAGCCGGTCATTGCGGAATAAGCAGTGTTTCCCAAAGTATGTTCTCTGGAACACTGATCCTACAAGATATTCCTTAAATGACCGTAAGTGGGAAATGCTGTGTATTGTATCTTGTCCTTGGAGATTTATGGTGTATAATAGTGTCTCATAGGATTTGAAAATCCTTTTAGCACAGAAGAAGTTTATTTAAACGCATATTTCACGTAACTTCTACACCAACAGCCTACAATGACTGCTTTGCATGTTTCGGCAAACACTGAAGAGTTAGATAAGTTTCGGACTTTCTCTAAGGACTTTTCTTGGAGGAGATGGGACTTGAGCTGGATCTTAAACAGTACAGGAAGGAAGGGGATTGTGTTGGAAGCAGAGGGAACATCATGATGTGTGACACAGAGGTGGAAACAGATTTGGCTGAGTGGAGGGTGCCGGGAGTGGGCGATGGGGGAGAAGTTCAGTTGCATAAGAAGATGGGGCAGGTCCCAGAGGGCCCGGAACACCAGGCTGAGGGCTTGAGGCTCTTTACAGGAAGAGTGGAGCTTCGCTGGGTTCTGAGGGGTGACCCGCTGTGATGGAAGCGATGTGTAAGAAAGCTTCATCTGGGATGGTTGAGAGCAGGCTCAGGGTTGGGGGTGCTGGCCAGGCAGTCTAGTGGAATCTAAAAGGACTGCCTGCTTGGGGGTGGTGAAGGACTACTTTTGTCAGCCTTCTCTTAGTCACCCTCTCCCAACGCTCGTTCCTCTTGAATTCCGTCCCCAGGAAGCTCTGAGCGTTGCCAAAATGCAGGTGGAAATGGGAGCACAGGTGTTGGATATCAACATGGATGATGGCATGCTGGATGGACCAAGTGCAATGACCAGATTCTGCAACTTCATCACGTCCGAGCCTGACATTGCCAAGGTCGTACAAAACCTTGATTCATCAAGGGAGTTTACATGTGCTGCTCTGTCTCTCATTTAACTTTGTCACTTTTCCCTTCATCTGTCTTGTCATACACTGGTTTTCTGTTGTCCTGTGTTGAAAGCCCAGTGGTTTCTGATTGTCAGTTTTCTCACTTAATGGCGACCTTTCGATAGAAACCAGACTTTGGAGAGGGATGTGACTTCAGTGTGGCTGTTTCCAAGGCTTCTGGAGTTGGTCACAAGGATTGACTGAGTTTCCTCTGATGTCTGGCTAGGCTAGGAACCAACTTTTCATGTCTCTGAAGGATATACTTACCTGTTCCTACCGAATCATTAGTTCTCTTCCTATCGCAGACAAGGGAACTCAGTTAATCCTTCCTTATTGCAGGAAGAAGAGACCTTTTTAGGTTTATCAGAGTGAGACAGACTTATAAAACAAGATTAAATCAAGGTATTAATGTCAGCTTTTACATTTCTTTAAGAGATGAAAGTTAATTTTTGTGTCCATCTTTTCAAAAATTATAGATCGAGTCTAAAAACTTTAAAAGTCTCACTTCACTTCTCTACCATTGAAATTGTGATGAGTGATTTATGAAGTTGGTTTTATTGTTGGTGGTGGTGTTTGAAAGACACCTCCTATAGTGCTTTAAAGAGGTAGGGCTGTCGTTTTTTCGTTAGGCTTCAGCAAATGTGTAAGTTAGAAGTCTTGTGGTAAGCAGTGAGTTACATTAACCTGTCCTTCATTTGAATTCAACTCCGCACTTAAAAGCCTCCACAGTCCTCTGGGAGTAAATATTTTGCGAATTTAAGGTGCAGAGAAGCTAAATGACTGAATCAGACGAGGAGCCCATGAAGTGACTTCAGTGCTTTCATTCTGATGTTTAGCTGTGATCTTTTGAGTTACCAATTTCTGGCCCATGCATGGGGTCTCTTGTGAGACTGGAATTACTCCAACCAAGTCTTTTGGGCTTTAGGAACAAGGGCTTAAAATCAGATTAAAATTGTATCTCTATCACACTACTGTTATTTGTTTCTTGTTTCCCTAAGGAAGAAAGAAAGAGGGAATATCTGGGGGTCCTTGGAAGGGGATTTGTGGTGACTTAACAGTCTTTCTGTGATCACCTTACCCTTCTGACCTCAGGTGCCCTTGTGCATCGACTCTTCCAATTTTGCTGTGATTGAAGCTGGGTTAAAGTGCTGCCAGGGGAAGTGCATTGTTAACAGCATCAGCCTGAAGGAGGGAGAGGATGACTTCTTGGAGAAGGCCAGAAAGATTAAAAAGTTTGGAGCTGCTGTGGTGGTTATGGCTTTTGATGAAGAAGGACAGGTGAGTGATTTATTTTGCTCTCGCTCCATTGTGTTACACAGGCTTAGAGCAGTGGAAGAGAACTGAGTCCAGAGCAAATGTGTTTACCATATATACCATACGTGTGTGTACACACACACACAGAGGCATACCTCAGAGATGCCACGGATTCCATTCCAGGCCACTGTAATAAAGCAGATATCACAGTAAAGTGAGTCAGTCGCATGAAGTTTTTGGTTTTCCAGTGCATGTAAAAATTATGTTTACACTATACTGTAGTCCATTAAGTGTGCAATAGCATTATATCTAGGAAAACAATGTCGATACCTTAATTAAAAATACTTTATTGCTAAAAAATGCTGACCATCGTCTGAGCCTTCAGGGAATTGTAGTAGTAACATCAAAGATCACTGACCACAGGTAACCCTAACAAGTAGAACAATAATGAAAAGCTTGAAGTATTGCGAGAATTACTAAAACGTGACACAGAGACATGAAGTGAGCAATGCTGTTGGAAAAACGGTGTCGATAGATTGCTTGAGGCAGGGTTGCCTCAGAGCTTCAATTTGTAAAAATGCAGTATCTGTGAAGTGCAATAAAGTAAAGGCCAGTAAAACGAGGTATGCCTATAGATACACGTGTGTGTATGTGTGTATACACAAGTACATACACACACGTGCATACATATATATATATACACATATATATATATGTATGTGTGTGTGTGTATATATATATAGATATATGAAAATTACATAAGACACAATAAGGTTTTTACATCAGTTGAGAAAGGAATTATTCAGTAAACGCTATTGGAATAACTGACTATGCATTTGGAAGAAAAAGTTAGAGCCCCATTTCCCACCATATACCAATATAAAATATACATCAATTAAAGATCTAAATGTAAAAAAAAATCTAAAGAATATATGAGAAAATATTCACTGAAACTTGGGAAGGCAGAAAGAAAACTGATAGACTTATTTACCTAAAAATGTAAAACTTTGTATGACAAAAGATATGGTATTATTTGCCTCAGGACTAATAGCAGTGGGTTAATATCCCTACTATGCAAAGAGTTTCTATAAATCAGAAAGTAAAATGCCCTAATCAAGTCAGTAGAAGAATGAACAAAGGAAAAGAACAAGCGATTTTTAGAAAAAGAAACACAAATAACCAATAAACCTATGAGAAGTTACATACTTATTAATAATTATATTATATTTCTATAAATAAAAAATGAAACAATAATGAGATACTAGTTTCCTTTATCAAATAAAGAAAAAAAGGGGAAAAATTGAGAAATGGCAACTCCAATGTTGTCTGTGCCACAGAATCAGGGAGGGGCGATGGGAGGCTTCAAACACAATGATTGTTTAACCTGGGTGATGGGTGTGTGGTGATTACTGTATTGTTGTTTTATAATGTTATGAATACTTTCATATCTATTCCATATTTAATTTGATTAAATATTAATTTTAAAAAAATCTATACCTTATAATTCAGCCTTCTTCTGGGAATCTTTTTTAGGTTGAGTATGTGTTCATATTCATTGTAGCATTGTAGTAGCAAAAAATTGAGAAGGCTCTAAATGTCCATTAATAGGGGAATACTTAAATCTGCCTACATGTCATATAGAATACTGTGTAGCAGTTAGAAAGAATGAGGTGATGGAACCATGTCTAAAATATATGTATGTGTATATATATGTGTGTGTGTGTGTGTGTGTGTGTGTGTGTATATATATATATATATATTTTGGCCACGCCATGTGGCACGCAGGATCTTAGTTCGCCAACCAGGGATCAAACCTGTGCCCCCTGCAGGGGAAGCACAGTGTCTTAACTACTGGACCACCAGGGAAGTCCCTAAAATATATTGAAAAGTAAAAAAAAAAAAAAAAAAACACAAAGTGGCACGATCCTGGTTTTATTTAATAAAAAAGGATTTATATGAATATATGTGTGTCTGTAAACAGAGAAAAAAATATGGTTGTTGTTAACTGGAGGGTAGGGGTGAATTGACGTCTTATTTATATAATTGATAAGTGGTGGGGTTATATGTTATTTTTCTTTCTTTTCTTTGTTTTCTTGTGTTTTTGAAGTAAAACTGTTTGTAACAGAAGTGTCTTGTTTTTGTGCAGAAGATATATTTTCTTTTTTTTTTTAAAGTCTTTATTGAATTTGTTAACAATATTGTTCCGTTTTATGTTTTGGTTTTTTGGCCACAAGGCATGTGGGATCTTAGCTCCCCGACTAGGGTTTGAACCTGCACCCCCTGCATTGGAAGGTGAAGTCTTAACCACTGGACCACCGGGGAAGTCCCAAGATATATTTTCTTCATGAAAAAAATTCACATAGTCCAGAAGAGGACAAGAGAGAGTTAATTTTGATAACAAACACGTGTTGAACCTTTACTTGCACCAAGCAAGCACACTCACATGTTAAATCAGTTTTTCTTCCCAACATATAAATGTTGGGTATATATTATTATTTTTGTATTTCATGTGAGTAAACCAAAGCACAAAGACTTTACCCGACTGTCTGTTGTCACACAGGTAGCGAGCAGTCGTGCTCGGATTCAAACCCAGGAGATCTGGGTCTGGGCTAAATGGGTGGGTGAAAGAATCCAGGGTGAGGCTGTCAGGGAAGAGTTGGCTGTTTTAGGGAAGGTGGTCTTGAAAAGCCTCTCTGAGGGGGAAATGTTTGAAAACCTGAATAAAACGAGAAAGCCACGTGGCCATTTAGGGGAAGAGAAGAGGTTCTAGAAAACTGAAGATTCTGTATGAACTACTGTTCTTTAACTCTTGCCCTGACTCAATAAAATGTTGACGTCTTCCCATCTTCGTAAATATGGATTATAACTCCATCTTTTATGGTTGCATTATATTCCAGTATGTATGTTTTACTTAGTCTATTATTGCATAAACTTGCGATTGTTTCTAAAATTTTAGTAGGATGAACAGTGGCCATTGAACATACTAATTTGTGCAGCCGTTTTCCTCTCGTAGAGTGATTTTCTTAGTTCATAGAAGCAGTCAGAGGCTGGGTCAAAGGGTGTGCACATTTGACATTTTAACACACATCGTTAAGTTTTCCTTCTGAAAAGTTGTATCTAGTCATCTTCTGCTACTAGTTCAGTGTGGTAAGACCATTTGACATAATTTTTATTTTTACCAAAGGTATATATGCAGATAGTGAAAGAGACAGATAGTTCTTTTTATGAAGAACAGAAGCCCTAAGCCTCCAGGTCCCCAGAGGCAACCACTTACAAGTTAGCTGATTCTTGTATCATTTACCTCCTTAACTTCAAATTACAGTTTTAGTTATTATTTGTTGCCTTTCTATAGTGGCTAAGGATTTGACTTTTTCTCCATCTTCCACTCCCCACTCCACACATCTTTACTTTTAATCCCCCCATCCTTCCAATATAGTTAATTTCAATTGTAACTATTTTTGGCACTTATATTAAGCTGTGTAAAAGCTGAGCCATGTAGTATACCATGATTCCTTTTCCTTTCCTGCACCCTCTTTCTTTTCTATGAAGTTAATGCCTATCTTTGCGTTTGCTTTGCTTCTTATGTATTTTCAAACTGTTCCCTAGTTGTGTAAATGTCCAATATCCAGTGTATCCAAAGACACTAAGTAGACTGTTGTTTTAATTTCTTGAAGAATTATCTCTCCAAGTCTTCTGACATAATCTGGAAAGGTTGCTCAGTAGCCCAACTGCACAGCTGTCACTGCAAGATGTCCCTCCCCATCATGTGGACGGTTCTTCTCACCTCTCTCTTAGGTGTTTAGATCTCATAATTTCCTCATTCTTGGTTTACTCTCTCATTTAGTGAACTGTGTCCTCTGGTTAGCTTCTTATGAAAGAAGACATGGCAGTAAATATTTTTGAAACCTTTCATGTCTGAAAACGGCTTTATTCTACTTTTATACTTAATTAACAATTGTGTGGGTATAGGAGTACAAGCTTGAAATTATTTTCTCTATGTTTTGAACTCATTGATCCATTGTCTTCTAGTTTCCATTGGTATTGGTGAGAAGTCCAGTGCTATTCTAACCCTTGATTCTTTTTGTGAAACCTATTTATTGTCTCATTTTCTGGATACTTCTTGGATCTTCTGTGTCCATGGTATTCTGAAATCTAGTGATTATGAGCCATTCCTTGTGCTGGGCACTCAGTAGGCGCTGTCAGTCAGGAAACTTATAGCCACAGTTGCAGGAAGTTTCCTTGAATTGTTTATCCTCTCTTGGCCTGTGTATTATTCAGAAACTGGATGTTTTAGAAAGATCGCCTAATTTTCTTATCTTTTCCCTCCTGTTTTTCAGTGCTGACATTTTGCTCTGCTCTATGTGAGATTTCTACATCTGTATTTATGTCTTCTTTTTCCAGGAGCTCTTTTTTGTTACCTAAATGTTCTTTTTCAAATTTATATAGCAACCTGTTATTGTTTAATGGAGGCAGATATCTTCTCAAATTCCTTGAAATATATCTTGAGCACCTGGTATGTGCCAGGCCCTGAGGAGATAGCAGGGAACAAACCTAGTCCCTGCCCTTGTGCAGTTTATGTTCTTAGGGGGCAAGGGGAATAAGAAATGAAAAAACATAAAGATACACACACACACACACACACACACCCCTGGATGGTACTGAATACAGTGAAGGGACATGGAAGGGATAAGGGTGGTAGGAGTACCAGGATGAGGGTGGAGGATGCTCTTTTATATAGGATGGTTTGGGACGGAACAGAGGGGAGAAGAGGAGATCGAGAGGTTCTGAGGTTAAAAAGGCAGCTGCGGGTTTCCCTGGTGGCGCAGTGGAAAAGAATCCACCTGCCAATGCAGGGGACACGGGTTCGATCCCTGGTCCGGGAAGATCCCACATGCCGCGGAGCAACTTAGCCCGTGCGCCACAACTACTGAGCCCGTGCTCTGGAGCCCGCGAGCCACAACTACTGAGCCCACATGCCACAACTACTGAAGCCCGCACGCCTAGAGCCCGTGCTCTGCAACAAGAGAAGCCACCGCAGTGAGAAGCCCGCGCACCGCAACTAAGAGTAGCCCCTGCTCATCGCAACTAGAGAAAGCCCGCGCGCAGCAACAAAGACCCAACGCGGCCAAAAAAAAACAAGGCAGCCACCAAATCGTGTAGGGCCTGGGAGACCACTGTTAACACTTTGGCTCTCCCTGTTGAGTGAGCTGGGAAGCCACTGAAGGGTTTTGAGCAGAGGAGCGATCATGGTCCGATTTATGTTTCAAAACCACTCGGGTTCTTTGGGGAGAATGGTCTGCGGGGACCAATCAGAGCCACTGGAGGTTGTTGCTTAGCGCAGATGAGGGATGATGGTGGCCGGGACCAAGGCGGGAGCAACAGAAGACGTGAGGAGTCATCCATTTCTAGATGTGTCTTTAAGAAGAGCCAGTAGGATTTGCCTTCGCATTGGTTGTGAGCTGTGAAAGGAGGAGGAACCACAGGTAATATTCAGCTTTTTTGGCCTGGGCAGTTGAGGTAGGAGGACGGCGAGCAGCCGATTTGGGCCGGGCTGAGGAGAGGTTCGGTCTGGCCGTATGTTTTCAGTGGTATGCTCAGGATGTGGTTGTGTAGATGAGTCCGGGCTCCATGGGCAAAGTCTGGCTTGAAGATAGGGTTGCCTTACTTGGGAATTATTTACTCCTAGATGATATTTAAAGCAGTGAGACTGACTTCACCAAAGGAATGACAGTAGAGAAGGGGCCCTAGGACTAAGTGAGTCTTGGAGCCACAGTGCTTCGTGGTCAGGGAGAAGAGGAGACGCTATCAGACGAACCTGGGAAGGAGCGGCCTGTTTGGTAGGAGAGGAACCAGAGGGGAGAGTTCACCTGGAAGCCAAGTGAAAAGGAAGCTTCTGGAAGGGCGTGACGAGCTATTTTAAAGAGCTGTGGGTAGATCAGGGAGGAGGAGATCAAGAATTTACCCTTGGATTTAGAAATGGGGTAGTTTATGATCTTGCTGTGCTGTTTCCAAGGAGATGAAAGCTTAATCGCAGTGGGTTCACGAGAGAAGAGGAGAATTGGGGGCAGCAGGTATAAACCATTTTGGGGGAGTTTTGCCATAAAGGGGAACAGAAATAGGGTGGAAACCAGAGATGGATATGAGGTTAAGAAAGGGTGCGTGTGTGTGTGTGTGTGTGTGTGTGTGTGTGAAGATAGGTGATGTGACAGTATGTGTTTGTAAGCTGGTGGGAGTGAGCTGGTAGAGAGAAGGAGGAATTGGTGCGCAGGAGAAAGGGGGCACTTGCTCAGTCCATGACCTCGTGGATCAAGGGGCTGGCAGCCAGTGTGCAGGGGGCGGGGCAGCGTGCTCACAGCGCAGCAGCAGCAGGCAGAGCTGGGAGTGCTGGGGGGAGTTTGACTGCTTCTATTTTCTCAGTGAAGCAGGAGGTAAGGTCAGCCCTGAGAATGAGAATGGAACGTTGTTTGCTTCGTGTACTGGTGCTTTACCAGAAGTGTGAAGCAGAAGCACTCCCGTGAGGAAGGGTAGTCACTGCTTGTGCTGTTAAAACACATACACACCCCTGGGCTCCGCCCCCTGAGTTTCTGACTCATTTGGTCTGGGGTGAGACCTGGCTTCAGTAATTTTAAAGCCTTAGACGTGATTTTCCTGTATACTCTGGCTGAAAACCACCAGCAGAGTTCATCTCATTTAGTCCTCATAGTAACCATGTGGGGTAGCTGTCGCCCCATTTTACAGTGAGCCAAGGTCAAATGGCTAGGACGTGTTGGAGCCCTGGTCTGCCTAGTTTGAAGACTGATGCATGCTTCCAAATCCTGTGTTATCTCCCCTGCAGAGTGCTTGATCTTGGCTGAGAACAAGCTTTCCCAATTTAGATTTGAATGAGTCCACAAATAAAAAGCAAATGTAGGGGAAATTTTTTGACTTGCTAGTTATGAGAGAAACACACATTAGAGCAATATTAAAGTGACGTTTTTGTCCTTATTAAGTTAGCAAAAGTAAATTTTAAAATGATCAAGATATGTGCTGGTACAGCAGTGGTAAACAGAAGGCCTCATTCATTGTAAAGTGTAGTAAAAACTGAGACAGTCCTTTTGAAAGACCCCATAATGCCTATCGAGAGACATGAAAATGTCCATACCCTTTGAGGTAATTATCTCATTTCTGGGAAAGTATCCCAGTAAAAGCATTCAGCAGCATAAGAATTCTATATATGCCAAGGTTTTTCACCAGCTTTTTTTTTTTTTTTTAATTTTATTTATTTACATATTTATTTTTGGCTGTGTTGGGTCTTCGTTGCTGCGCGCGGGCTTTCTCTACTTGCAACGAGCGGGGGCTATTCTTCGTTGCGGTGCGCGGGCTTCTCATTGCGGTGGCTTCTCTTGTTGCGGAGCACGGGCTCTAGGCGCGAGGGCTTCAGCGGTTCAGGCACGTGGGCTCAGTAGTTGTGGCTCGCGGGCTCTAGAGCGCAGGCTCGCTAGTTGTGGCGCACAGTCTTAGTTGCTCCGTGGCATGTGGGATCTTCCCGGACCAGGGCTCGAACCCCTGTCGCCTGCATTGGCAGGCGGATTCCTAACCACTGCGCCACCAGGGAAGTCCCTTCACCAGCTTTTTACTGAAGATAAAACAGCCTCAACGCCCAACTGGAGAGAAAGTGATAACTTAGGTTATCATTCTGTTGTAATATTATCCAGAGTATTTCAATATTAATTATGAAGATTATGGAGCTGTATGACAGTGCTTACAAGATATAAATAAAAAAATTAAAAACCAATAGCTATATAGACACCGTATATGCAACTACATAAAAACCACATTTGACAAAGATTGGAGGAGAATGCCGTTAAGGAGAATAGCTATTAGAGTAAAGGTGGTGGGATTAAAGGTCCCTTTTCAAAAACTGCTTTTCCTGATTAAAAGTAATTTTTCTATATAATTATAGACGTACATATGCTCGTTGAAGGATTGTAGTATTGAAAATTATAAAGAACAAAGTAAAAAACTCATATACTTGAATAGTTCAGAAATCAACAATACAGATATTTTGATGCAAAGGCATTTCTTCTGTTAACTGAGTTCGTAACACCTTTGAGTGTAACAATCAGGTAAGAACCAAGACTTGCTTTGCTTGGATGACACCACTGGTTATAAGGAGAAAACAGCTCTCTTAAATGGAAGACCACTGTTGCAACTAAACAAAGCAGAGGAACATACAACGTGCTTATGTTCCAGTACATGGCGACCGTCTTTGCTTTATGTTTGTGATCCATAGTGCAATGAAAACTGCAAGGTCAAGGCCAGATATGACAGGGAGGACTGGCCCTGAGACTTCTGGATTAGAAGGCAAATAAGGAAGTACTTCTGTGTTTTTTGTTGATGTTAGTAGTTTTGATCGGCTGTTACTTTTAACTCTAAATAACAACAACAACAAAATATATATATAATGTCTGTAATAATATATAAAATATAAAGAACACTTTCATTATTGAAATTTCTATGGGAAAAATTATTACTACTCACCTCTAGATTTAATTCTCCTTTTCTAATTGAAGTGATTATTTTTATGACAATTTTTGATAATGTAAGTTTTCTTAGAAATACAGTTATCACATAGTAGAATAGACTATGTTATTCTTGTTTGCACTTGTGTAAACTATGTAAAAGAATAATCCAGGTGGCTTCCCTGGTGGCGCAGTGGTTGGGAGTCCGCCTGCCAATGCAGGGGACACGGGTTCGAGCCCTGGTCTGGGAAGATCCCACGTGCCGCGGAGCAACTGGGCCCGTGAGCCACAACTACTGAGCCTGCGCGTCTGGAGCCTGTGCTCTGCAACAAGAGAGGCCGCGATAGTGAGAGGCCCGCGCACCGCGACGAAGAGTGGCCCCCGCTTGCCGCAACTAGAGAAAGCCCTCGCGCAGAAACGAAGACCCAACATAGCCATAAGTAAATAAATAAGTTAAAAAAAAAAAAAGAATAATCCATATCATCCTATAAAAGATCCATTATATTCAGCACATTTTCCTATATTAAAATGATTTGAACATAATTTTCTGACTTATGGAGAAATAAAACTCCATTAGGATATTGATTAAAATGTAATAAATCCTAACCTAGAATATAATGAGGAATTGGTATCTGGGAGACATTCAGGAACATGATATATCTTTCTGGTTACTATTCAATCAAGTTTTATAGTTTTTCTTAAATAGGAAACCTCAAGAACATTCCTAGGTATTTGTGTTGTTTTGTTGTTGTGATTTTGGCTTATTTTTCCTTTCTTAAATATTTTTCCTTTGGTAGTAATATTTTAGATTTTTATTTCATAACAACTTCTTTTTAAAACTTAGATAAATTGACACTGTTTTCGAGTTGAATATCTTATATTTTCCAGTAGGTTATGCACCGTAGTATGATAAACACATAGTTGTAGGAAACCAAAATCAATAGTTGTTAGTTTGCCCTTTATTTTTTTCCTTGGTGAAGGTAGTTGACCCAAGCCTAGGAGTTGATTCTCAGAGTTTCTGCTCTGACGCTCTCCCAGCTTTGTTAAAATCCGACATATGTTTCTGCATTTCAGGGGCCTCCTTTTTAGTGGCTATAGAGAGGTCACCCCTCTCCGGTTAAGATGCCATGATTGAGTATTTATCTCCTTGGACCTTTCCTTATAAGGTAGTTACATTTTAAATTCTCTGTTTGTAAGGAGGAGACTTGTCCAGATTGCCTTCAGAGGTAGGAGTTTGTGGTAGGGATATGGGGAACATAGGCCTCTGAGCCACGCCTGGTCTCAAGACCTCCATGCCTGAGGTGTTCAGTTGTCCTACGAGAATAACAGCACAGCATACAGTAGGCATACCTCCTATGCTGAGGGTCCCAGCTCCCCGGCATGTGCCTGGCACCCCTCGCTGTGAGAGAGAAGATTTGAGTGGGTTCATTTGCCCCTGCTGGGACGTAGCGTTGCTTCATCCAGGCCTTAGTATTTGGCTTTGCAGAGTAGGATTTTCCAGCAAACAGCCTCTCTCTGCAGGTTCTAGAGAAAAGCCACGAGCACCCGTTGGCTCATGATAATGACCTTGCAGATGAGTCTGGTTTCTGGTCTCCTCACCTGCTGTATCCCCTGTGGTTCCTCTAAACCAGTAGTTCTCAAGTGGGGAGGGGGGTGATTTTGCCACTCCAGGGGACATTTGGCGATGTGTAGACAGATTTTTTACTGTCATGACTGGGTTGTTGGGAGGGGATGTGCTCCGTCATCTAGTGGGAGCGGGCAGCGACGCTGCTGAAAGCCCTCCAATGCGTAGGGCGGCCCCCGCAGCAAAGAATGCTCTGGTCCAGATTGTCAACAGTGTCAAGGTTGAGTAACCCAATTCTTAACCCAGGGCAGCTTCTTTTCTGCTACCCGTTTTTCTCTCTGATGTTGTCTGGCTGATGGGGAAAGGACAAATACGGTTTTCGTATTTTAATCCTCTGTGCCAGGCCTTGGGCTCTGGGCACTGAGGATAAATAAGGGTTAGCAGAAGGCCCAGCTCCTTGCAAGATTCAGTGCCTTTCAGAGGTTTTGGTGAAAGTGGAAGAAAGACCTGATGAAGCAGGGAAAATCTAGCATGGTGGGATTCCAGAAAGATCTGAAGGGCAGGGAAAGAGTTCATATTTAAAGCTCGATTGTTAAAAGGAAGGCAAAATTAGATAGGTTATGGGTCTTATCTAAATATTTTTGGGTATTGGTTTTAAATACATCTCTGGATAGTAGGTCAGTCTTTTTCTTTGCTCTTCCTATGAGCTGTCTCTTTCTACTGTATCCCCTTCTTAGCTCTCCCTTTGAATGTACTAAAGCCGACCCATCCTCCACTCTATCCAGGGATCGATAAACATATTAAGAATTTCCTTCTCCTTCCTCCCTTTCACCCCGCACAGGATTTGCATCCTCTCCTAGAAGGTGACGTTTAAAACAACTTGACTTCTTTAAAGAGTTCAGAAGTTTTCAGTGTGGTGGCACCTGCAGTTTCTAGATTGCAACTGACACCTCTTTTTCCTCACCAGATCGCCTCTCGGTGTCGATTCCATGTCTGAAATCCTATCCATTTCCTCTGTAATCCTGAGTTCCTGGCATCCACATTCTGCCTTAAGTGTGAGTTCTGCCAGGGCACAGCCTCCGTTCTTTCAGGAGAAAAGTGAGCCAGGAGGCGTTCCAAGGTGACCTTGCGTCTCCTACGACCCCAGCTCAGTGCTCTGCCCTGTCCTTCATCCCATGCCTCCACTTCTGCCCGCAGGCCTGCTGCTTCTGCCGGCCTCTGGGTGTCCTAACCTTCAGCTGCTTACGCCCACACATTTACCCCAGTAGGGAAGTCACTCCAAGGATTTCTGAACCAATCCCTTGCCCTGAGTGATTTTAGGCCAACGGGTGCCTTGTCCTGTATTTTCCCTTGGAAACTTCCCTTCCTCAGCTTTTTCCTTTCTGACTTGTCAGTGCCTTTCTGATGGTGGCACACACGTCCCTTTCCATCACTTCCGTTTTGAACTCTGCTGTGTTCCGTGGCCCACGTTAAGCTGGTTCAGTCAAGTTTGAAACCTTTAACTTGCCTCTGAAGTTGGTCCCGTTCCTTCTCTGCTCCTTGTCAGGGTGCATTTTCACAGAACCTAGGTGTCTTTGATCCTTTTTCTTTCTTTCTCACAGTATCAGCCTCGATGACTAAATCAAAAATTGTTTTACTCTTATCTCATTTTTCCCTAAGTGTCTGATAATCTAGCAAAGCCTGAGCAGTGGATTTCTTAACTGAAGCCTCCTACCTACTGATGGCTGCCTAGCTTTACTACAGCTTAAGAATAAACCTGATAAATCATAAAATCATAAAAGATATTTATTCCTCCTTCTTGGCCCTTAGATTTGCAGTACTGTCCCTGAGGTCTCTTCTAGCTCAGCCTGAGAAGGTGCCTCTCACTCTTCAGTGGTTCTCACCTGGGCTGTATGTTAGTATCGCTAAGGGGCTCTTTAAAAATACTGTTGCTTAGGTCGTCTTAGGATTCTGATTGAACTGGTCTCGAGTGAGGTTCAGGTATTAGGATTAGAAAACGAAAATCCCTCTGGGTTATTAAAATGTGCCACCAGAGTTGAGAGCTTCTGGATCTTTGAAATCCTCAAGCCTTGAAGCTTATTCGTATGTTTATCTCACAACCCTGGCTGAGGAACAGGACAAAGAGAACCTTGGAGAATCTAACACGATATGCTCCTGGCAAAGGCCTGTCCATCGAAACTCTGTGCATTCTGAGATTTGCTTGTTTATTCAGCAGACAGTAGCTGTTTGTCTGTTAATGTGGCAGGTAGTGTACTAGGTGCTGGTAGAACAATTTGACAGGGGCCTCATCCTTGCAGAGCTGATAGTTGATGATTCAGTTCTGACCTAGAAATGAATTCCTGTCCTGTGAGATGTCATTCATGGCTCAGAGAAAGAAATGACCAGGACCTACCAACCAAACTAGGTGATGAAGAAATACTAACAGCACTGGTAGCCCCAAACCCCTGTGCCTTTTCTCTTAGTGAGCTTAGCTGGGCCATGAACCTAGAGCCTAGAACTCTGTTTGGCTCTCTGTGAAAGGGGAAATAAAAGTCCAAGACTAAAGGTGACCCTGGGTGACCTGCTCTTGGCCACTTTCTTCTGGGCCCACATCTTGATCTTAACCTTAACTTTATCACTAACTGAGGGAAGAAGTAAGAAGTTTGTTGAAGACATTCAGTTAAGGAAGATGAGAGCCTGCCACCTTCCCTGAAGCCTGGAGCAGTGGGGCTGCAGAGCCCACTCCTTGTGGTCCTTTCCCTGGGCCCCTTGGTCTGCTAAGTCGTGGGAGCACATCCCAGCAGGAGGTAAACTCTAACCCCAGCAGCTGCAGGAAGCAGGGATAGATTAGACATCACGGAGAACAGTTGAAAAAGAACACCAAAGTAGGCGAGCAATCAGAAACCTAGATCTGAGGGAGTTCTTTTTATAATTCCCCTGCCACGCCTTTCTCTGGAGGCTGGGGCCTCACTAAATGTCCTTGAACTACAGCAGAGTGTCCGCACCCCTCATCCCTGTGGTCGCCTGAGAGCTCCCTCTAGAGGTCAGGATGTGTGTGATCAGCAGCTTATTTACCATACTTCATGTTCACATCTGGTCAAGGGTATCCTCCCTCCAAGGGGTCAGCCTGGAAGACTCAACACTTAATTCAGTGGTGTTGGACACTTTTCAAGAACGTTTTGCACATTTATTCAGAACTGTATGTGACTTATTTTTTTGGAACCACTGTAGTGATTGCAAGTATTCATTTTTTCTTCAGAGCAGATTTGTTGTTTTTCTACAAACAGAAATCATTCAGCATGAAATTCGTTGAATAAGCCTCGCGTTGAGGTTGTAAATTTGACCTGAAGACAGTTTCCATGACCAAGTTCAGAAACGCCTTGAGTCGGGGCTTCCCTGGGGGCGCAGTGGATAAGAATCCATCTGCCGGTGCAGGGGACACGGGTTCGATCCCTGGTCCGGGAAGATCCCACATGCCACAGAGCAACTAAGCCCGTGTGCCACAACTACTGAGCCTGTGCTCTAGAGCCCACGAGCCACAACTACTGAGCCTGCATGCCACAACTATTGAAGCCCACACACCGCAAGGAAGAGTAACCCCTACTCGCCACAACTAGAGAAAGCCTGTGCACAGCAACGAAGACCCAACGCAGCCATAAAGAAAGAAAGAAAGAAAGAGAGAGAGAGAGAGAGAGAAAGAAAGAAAGAAAAAGAAAAAGAAAGAAAGAAAGAAAGAAAAAGAAATGCCCTGGTCAAAGCCTCATTCATTCATTCATTCAACAGTATTATTGAGCACATCCTCTGGCAGGCACTGCCCTAGGCTCTGGGGATACAGCAAGACTGATTCTAGCTCACGATGACAAATTAATAATAAATAACAAAACAAAAAAGAATAAACAAGTTGCCAAATAAATATATTTTCTAGAAGGAGAGATACCATGAAAAAGAGTGGAGGATGCAAGAGGGGCGGCAGGGGGCTGGTTTAGAGATGGTGATTAAGGAAGGCTTCTCTGAAAAGGGGACATTTGGGTGGAGACCTGAGTGATGCAAAGCACAAAGCCATGTCACAGTGTGTTCCGGGCAGTGGCAGTAATGAATAGAAAGGTTCTGAGGGAGGACAAGCTTGTTGGGTTTCAGGAACATCAAGGGAGCAGTGTGGGGAGAGTGGAGTAGATGAGGGGGCAATGGTAGGAAACAGAATTGGAGGCATGGGACCTGATTCTGAGGATGATGGGAAGCAACAGGAGAACTGGGATTTGCTGGAGTCCGTGCTTGGCTTTCTAGGGTCACTGTTTTGAAAAGTAATATTTATATTTATGACTTAAGGCACAAGTTAGTTAGCTAATGTTATGGTGGGTGGGGTTGGAGGTGGGGAATAAATACACATCTATGAATCTGTGTAGACTGTTACTGCAGGAAGGTCCAAGAAAGCCTGGGTGATGGGTTAGGACACTGCAGGCAGGTCCAGAGAGAAAGGGCACGTATTTTTAAATTTATTCTTTAGTAGTAGTAGAATTTTTATCATATGTGTGTATTTTTAAGAAGGCTGTTTATTAATATACCATACGTGTGTGTAAGATTTGATCTTTACAGAAGTAGTGTAGCTGTTTGTGTTGATGAAAACACAAAGGGACTTTAAACCAATTCCTCCTTGGAGATAATTTGATAAACATTTAGAGGTTGCTTGGCATTTGGATTTCTATGAAATCCAAGCATTGATACTTAAGCGCTTTCAACAAGTAAATTGTCCTTCTGTTTTCATAGATAACACCTCATTTTTCTATTTCAAATTACATCTTTTACTCCTTTGCCCAGGCAACAGAAACAGACACCAAAATCAGAGTGTGCACCCGGGCCTACCATCTCCTTTTGAAAAAACTGGGCTTCAATCCAAATGACATCATCTTTGACCCTAATATCCTCACCATTGGTACTGGGATGGAAGAACACAACTTGTATGCTGTTAATTTTATCAATGCAACAAAAGTCATTAAAGTGAGTATGAGTATTTTTCTCCTTTCTACCCAAGACATTGCTTAGATTTATCACATGGCTCCAGTGAATAGTTTGAGCTAACATATATATTTATTGGCAAGGAATATTGACATTCTTATTCTTAGGTAGTAAATTGGTTTTCTGAAATTTAGGGGCCTTTATTGTTTTTCTTTTATATGTTATTTTATACTGTGAAGTAAAGCACACATACCGGGAAATATAGAAAAAATAATAGAGTATGATAAATAATTAATTATGAAGCATGTAATAGCTTTCACTTTCACTTGCGTCCTGAAATGGAACATGGGTAGTGCCCCCATGGCTCTCCCTTTCTCATTACACCCTCATTCTGAATTTTATGCATGTTTCAACAGGCTGAGTTTTATGATTCTACTTTGTTGCTTTTCTTTAAAATTTTATCACTTCTGTATACACAGTCAATCTGAATTATCCATAGATTTTGTATCTGCAAATTCACCTACTCACTAAAATTTATTTGTGACCCCAAAATCAATACTGATGGTGCTTCTGCATCATTCACAGGCATATGCTTGTGCAGAGTGGTGAGAGAGCTGAGTGCCTGACCCACGTGTTCCAGATGAGTCAACAGGGTTGAACCTCTTGGTTCAGCCCTCATTCCGTAAACAAGTGCCCTTTTCATGGTCCGTTTAGTGCCATGTTTTTCACATTTTTGAGCTTTTTCTTGGTGATTGATTTCTCTTATTTAAATGGCCCCCACGCATTGTGCTGAAGTGTTGTCTAGTGTTCCTATGTGCAAGAAGGCTGTTGTGTGCCTTATGGAGAAAATATGTGTGTTAGATGAACTTTGTTTAGACACGAGTTGTGGTGCTGTTGGCTGTGAGCTCAGTGGTAGGAAATCAACAATATATACTAAACAAGATGTCTTTAAATGGAAACACATATAAAACAGGGTTATATGTTGATCAGTGATGATAATTTTGGGACCAGAGGTTCACGAACCTAACCCTGCATTTCCCATGGGAGCAGTGTTTTTTTTCCCCAATTTGCAGTGTTTGCAGTGACTTCATAGAACATAACTATCACAAATAATGAGAATTAACTGTATAAACAGTATAGTTTTGCCTATTTTTGAGCTTTAAGATTCTAATGCCTTTTTTCCTCACCCAGTCTCATTTTAATGATTCACCTGTGTTGTTGTAGCTGTACTTTGTTCATTTTAATTAATGTATAATATTCCATCATATACCTGTTTCATAATTAACTGTTCTGCTGTTGATAGACATTTGGTTTTTTGTGGGTTTTTTTTTTTTTTTTAATGTTTTATTTTTGGCTGCGTTGGGTCTTCGTTGCTGCCTGCGGGTTTTTCTCTAGTTGCGGACAGCAGGGGCTACTCTTCCTTGCAGTGTGCGGGCTTCTCATTGCGGTGGCTTCTCTTGTCACGGAGCACGGGATCTAGGCACGCAGGCTTCAGTAGTTGCAGCGCATGGGCTCAGTAGTTGTGGCTCATGGGCTCTAGAGCGCAGGCTCAGTAGTTGTGGCGCACGGGCTTAGTTGCTCCGCGGCACGCGGGATCTTCCCGGACCAGGGCTTGAACCCTTGCCCCCTGCATTGGCAGGTGGGTTCTTAACCACTTCCCCATCAGGGAAGTCCCTAGACATTTGGTGTGTTTCCAATTTGGGTATGTTATGAGCAAGGCTGCCATGAGCGTTCTTGTGTATATCTCTTGTATATATCTCTTGCATGAGCTTCCCTATAAAATATACCCAGAAGTGGAAGGGTTGGGTCACAGTAGCAGACAGTGACCAGCTCTCTCCCAAAATGCTTGAGCAAGTTTGTACTTTAACCAACAGTAAGTAAGAGTTCCTGTTGTTCCACATGCATACTAATGCTTGATATGTCATAAGGTGTGGTGGGAACCTCAATTTCCTTTTGCCCTTTTAAAATTAGTCAAGTTTATAGTGAACCTGGGAGTTTGTTCATTTAGGCAATGGAAGCCTTCTAGTAGCTTGTGCCTTCCGTGAATGACCAACTACTCTCTGTCTCTCTGTTTGTTCTCTCTGTCTGTCTCTCTCTCTCTCTCTGTTATCTGTCTCTGTTTCTTTCTTTTTCTGTTATTTATCCAGCAAAGTTTTTTTTCTTTTTAGCTGTGCGGTGCGGCATGCAGGATCTTAGTTCCCCGACCAGGGATCGAACCCATGCCCCCTGCAGTGGAAGCGCAGAGTCTTAACCATTGGACTGCCAGGGAAGTCCCTCTCCAGCAAATATTTTATGGCATACTCACCATGTATTGTGGCCCTATCATGGTCCCTGCAGAAGTATACAGAGATAAAGCAGAATTTTTTATTTTCCCTTAGGGAGATTAGAGTCTAGTAGGAAAAACTATGAAGCACTGCCTTTGTGATGTCCTGATATGCAAGTTGTGGTCTACGTCTAGCTAAAAGAAGCTCTGAAATACTTTGAACTCTATATGTTTGGTTTTTTTTTTTACTTTCCACTGTTATAAATAAAGCTTAAGGGATGTGATTGCTGCTTTTGGCAAAGTAGGGAAATCTTTTCACATTTTAAAATTTTTTTCAGGAAACGTTACCTGGAGCCAAAGTAAGTGGAGGTCTTTCCAACTTGTCCTTTTCATTCCGAGGAATGGAAGCCATTCGAGAAGCAATGCATGGGGTTTTCCTTTACCATGCAATCAAGGTATAGTGGAACACCTGTTTACCCTTTGACACCAGCTTTTACTTAGGGCAGGGGTTTGCAGACTTCGGCCCACAAACTAACTCTGCTCTGCTTTATTCAGAGTTCTGTGAATACAGTTTTATTAGAACAAAGTCACACACTCTCACTCATATCCTGTCTATGGATGCTTTTATGCTACAGCAGCAGAGCTGAGTGGTTGCGACAGAAGCTGTGGCCTACAGTATTTTCTATCTGGCTCTTCACAGAAAGAGTCGCTGACTCCGATTTAGAGTATCCCTAGAAATCCTCATTTTTCTTTTTATTGCCCTTAGTTTGGTATGGACATGGGGATAGTGAATGCTGGAAGCCTTCCTGTGTATGATGACATCCACAAGGAACTTCTCCAGCTCTGTGAGGACCTCATCTGGAACAGAGACCCTGAGGCCACCGAGAAGCTCTTACACTACGCCCAGGTAGGGAGAGGTGTTCCGATGGATGGCTTTTCCTATCTTTGAATCTTTCATTCACTTAGTGTTATTAGACCTTCGTTGTAGAATAGAAGCAAGGATCCAGCCGTGTCTTTGAATCATTGAAAGTTTCTACAGAGAGTTCTAGAGAAGGTGTTTTCATTAGGGCAAGGAAGGAGAAGCAGGCCTTACCCATCTGCTTCAGTATTCTTAATTTATATTTCTTTAAGTTTATTTTAAAACGTAAAATTAATTTTTCTCATACCAAAGTAACACATATTAACTCTAGAAAATGTACAAAATACAGGTAAGCAAAAGAAGAAAATAAAAATTACTCATAATCCTACTACCCATTTTTAACCACTGTTGAGATTTTGTTACAACCTTCTAGTCATGGTTTTGGTTTTTTTCAATACGAATATGTGCTGATAGGTGTGTCCACACACACACACACACACACACACACATACACGCACACTCACATTTTTAATAAAAATGTTAACTATATTCTCAATGCTTTTTTGATAACCCGTTTGTTTAGCAGTATACTGGGAACATCTTTCCATTTTATTGGATATTTTTCTACCTCATAATGTAAATTGGCTACTTTGGATATTTTGTTACAGCTTTATATTTGTATTTATACCTGTTTATATTAGGATCTAGTCCAGTTGTGGCACAGTTCTACCGTTCAGGGTTTGAGGTCTGTACACATTTGATCTATAGACATGAGAATAATTTTTGTTAATCCAAAAATCAGTTCCTTGTTTCCATTTATTACGTGTTTGGCAGTCCTAGGTGTATTAAGTATCTATTATGGGTGCTGCTTCCTAGAACTCAGTTTAAGGAAAGATGAGATCTTTACCTCAAGAAAACTTACTTTTTAATTTATTTCAGAAAGTGATAGCAAGGGAAGACATTTTTCTCACAAAGCACGTTGGGAAAGTGGTAGAATGCTTTTGTGTGTGTTGCCACCTGTGTTAATGTTTTCCATGTTAAAATCTGAATTCATCTCTGGCAGAACTCCTAACTTTTCCTCTTCCTTCGAAGAGTACTGAAATGTTCTAGAAGGATAGGACAATTTAGGATTAACTGCATCCTTGATTTATTAGCCTCACGGGAGACAAGATTTAGATTTCTGAAACCGCTCATGTTAGCCTTAGGTTCATTCAGCAAGGCTGAGTGGAGTTCAGACTCAGTGCCAGTGAGCACATGACCCTCCTCTCAGTTCCTTGGGACATTTCTGATTTCTCATGTGGACCCAGGACGGAAATGTCTTGACTGTTGCAAATATAATCAAGTTCTGCATCACAGCTCATTACATAAGAAACAGTGCCTAGCTTTCCTTCACTATTTCCATGATTGTTTCTACTCAGGTAGACAAAGTGCTTAGCCCAAGACGTGAGTGTGAAACACTATTCAGTTTTTGTCTTAGCCTGCCTTCCACTTAGCGGGGGATCCTTCATGAATCACTGACTAAAACAGGGTTCTGCTGAAGGCCAGAAGGGCATCATAGCTTCTATATCAGGAAGTTATACTAGAGCGTTCTTAATTAACCCATAAAGTGATGTGCTATTTCATCTTCTCTACTGTTCAGATGAGACAGCTCTCGCTTAGGAAAGGTAGGGCTCCATAAGTCTATTCTTATATACGGTTTTGCTGGTCTTGTATTTTATATCAGTCATTCTTTTCGGTCTTTGTTCACTTTCAGTATTTGCTTACAATTTTTTGTTTCTCTATATCTTGCTGAGCTACCGAGAGGTTTTGCCCCTGGGGCACAGCTGAAGATTAAGGGGGAAATCTTCATCACAATTGCAAGGGTTCAGGCTTCCCTGGTGGCGCAGTGGTTAAGAATCCGCCTGCCAAGTCAGGGGACACGGGTTCGAGCCCTGGTCAGGGAAGATCCCACATGTCGTGGAGCAGCTAAGCCTGTGCGCCACAACTACTGAGCCCGCGTGCCACAACTACTGGAGCCCGCACACCTAGAGCCCGTGCTCCGCAACAAGAGAAGCCACTGCAATGAGAAGCCCATGCACCACAATGAAGAGAGCCCCCGCCTGCCGTAACTAGAGAAAGCCCGTGTGCAGCAATGAAGACCCAATGCAGCCAAAAATAAATTAATTAAGAAAAAAAAAATTGCAAGAGTTCAACAATCCATCGTATAAACAAGTGCCGCCCTCTTCATGTAAGCACAAGGACTTATCACAAGCCATTGACCCCTCTGTCAAGTAGGCTGTCTACATTCAAGGTGACTTCTGTTACCAGTAAGGAATTAATAACCAAAACAGGTATGCTTTCATCACTGCCAGGAGTCGTCAGCTCTGTAGCCATTCCTCAGGATACACCGAGTGCAAAGGGAGCGTGAAAAGCAGGAATATTATGAGACAAATAAGGGTTGAGGAATTATTTTCTATATAAGAGAATGATTATTTCTTTTTCATATGAAATGATGAACTCTGCACCCAAGTTTCATCTGATAGATTATTCAATATTATTATTAAAAAGGGTGGAAAGAGTCCTGTCTCTGATCTTCCTAAACTCTCTAATGGGCTTTATTGAAAAATAATTCCCCTGATTTGGTGCAGGCTGAACTGTGGCGAGTAAGTTCCAGGTGTCATGAGACCATGCAATTCCCGTGGAGTTTATTAGGCAGTACTCTTTGGGCATGAACGGGGAGGATCTCTGCTCTGGGTGGGATGGCTCTTGAATGGCCATCCATTGTGAGAATACACAGGTCCCCAACTTACGATGGTGCGAAAGCAGTAAGCACTCAGTAAAAACCATACTTTGAATTTTTGAATTTTGGTCTTTTCCCAGGCGAGCGATATGCAGTACCATCCTCTCTCCTGATGCTGGGCAGCGGCGGCAAATCACAGCTCCCCATCAGCCCGCCATCACGAGGGGAACAACCACTACACTTACAACCACTCTGTACCGACACAGCCATTCTGTTTTTCACTTCCAGGACAGTATTCAATAAATTACATGAGATATTCAACACTTTATTATAAAATAAGCTTTGTGTTAGATGATTTTGCCCATCTATAGTTTAATGTGAGTGTTCTGAGCATGTTTAGGGTGGGCTAGGCTAAGCTATGATGTTCAAGGTTAGGTGTGTAATTGTGTTTTCGACTTACTGTATTTTCAATTTATGATGGGTTTATCGGACGAAGTATTCTTGATACTTTTCTGGAAAAAAGGCCATCTGTTCCTTGATCCGGACTTGGTGCTTCTGAGTGCCAGTGGGCACTCACGCTCCCCTTTGGTTTCTTCTTGAGGAGTTTCCTCCTTTGATGCTGGTCCAGTTTAATATCAAAACCAAAACACATGTCCCCACGAGGACCCTGTGAAGCGGGAGCTGCTCTCGAGCAGTAGATGCAGTTGAAGGAGTAGCCAATGGACTTGGCAGTTGAGTGGCCACTCTGCTTGGAATCTTTCTGTTTTGATGAGCTTCCTCGGTGTGTCTGGTGTCTGGCTGACTTAGTGTGTGAAACCGCAGCAACTTGTGTTTAGATCATGGAGAGTATCCTACCGAATAACTAGTTGGAAAGCAGATGGGCACAGCATGCCAGGTCGTACTTCTGAAATAGCTGCTCTTAAATGGTACCATTTAAAATATTGATTTTCTGAAGCATGTTTATCATTTATGAGGTGGGGTAGTGAAATCCCTGACACTGTAGTGAAATCCTCACTGGCCTTCACTGCATCCTCGTTTCCCACTGTTCATAATCACACATGTATCGACCCCTCCCCGCCCCTGCTGTGCAGAGCACTGGTGTTTTTCTGTGAACACACCACGTCTTTTTTCCAAGAGTGTTTGGAACACTCTGCCCTGTTTTTACTTATCAGACTCCATCCCGCAGGCAGGAATTGCCTGATTGTGTGGCTAATAGAACAAATGGTGTTTACATGTATCAGGTGATGTGAATGTGAGCTTTAGAAGGACTCTTTCTTGTTTTTTCCTTTCCTTTTTTTTTTTTGTGGTGTCACACAGCTCTAGTTTCATATTTTCTCTTAAATAAAGGTCAGAGTACATAGTCCATGGATTTTGGAATTTTTAGTCTTTTTAATTGAGGTATAATTAACCTGTAGCATTAGTTTCAGGTGTGCAGCATAATGATTTGATATCAGCATCTACTGTGAAATGATCATCACAGTAAGTTTAGTTAACGTCCATCACCACATTTGTTTCTTTTTTAGATTCCAAATATAAGTGAGATCATACAGTATTTGTCTTTCTCTGTCTGACTTATTTCACTTAGCATGATGCCCTCAAGGTCCATCCATGCTGTTTCAGATGGCAGGATTTCCTCTTTTTATGTCCAAATAATATTCCATTGTATATATATACACCACACTTTCTATATCCACTCATTCACTGATGAACACTTAGGTGGTTTTCACATCTTGGCTATTGTAAATAATGCTGAGATACATATATATATATATATATATACATATATTTTTTTTATTGCCATCTTTAAGGTTTTTCAGCATGCGAGAGAGGCACTGGTCTCTCGACATGTGACAAAGCCCTGCGTCATTCAGTTACCCCAGACCTCAACCCTGGAGCTCCCCCCAGGCCCTTCCTTCTTTCCTACCACACTGTCCATTACTTGATGCCTTTATGTTTGTCCTTTCCTCCTCTTCCTGTTCCTCCCGCTGTAGTTCAGGCCTTCATCATGGACTGTTAAAATATTCTCCCCCTTCTAGGGTTCTCTTAAAAATACCACTTTGATGGGAATTCCCTGGCGGTCCAGTTGTTAGGACTCGGTGCTTTCACTGCCAAGGGCCCGGGTTCAATCCCTGGGTGGGGAACTAAGATCCCACAAGCCATGTGGCCAAAAGAAAAAAAATTACTACTTTGAATGTTACTCTGCAGCTTCAGAACTTTGTATTGTATCATTCCCCCACCTCCACCCCTACCACCACTGCCTGGAAGGTTAAGTCCAAACTCCAGAGCATGGATTTCTGGCACTCTGTGACTTGGCCTCTACTATCCTGCCCAAACATTGCTCTGGAAAATCCGTTCTTGTTCAGGATTAAATCATTCAGCTAATATTTACCCAACTCTTGTTTTGTGCATTGTGCTTTCTGTACTTAGAGGATCTAACTAGTAAGAGAGACGTGCCCCTACAGAGCCTGCAGCTCAGTGAGACATGCAGAAGTGTGTAGAGGCAGTTGTCATCGAGTGTGGTGGGTAGGTGCTGTGACAGGGCATGTATAGGATGCTCTAGACTGCTTAGGAAGGACACTGAACCCAAAGGTAGAGGTGGTCAGGGAAAGCCTCCCAGAAATTCTGGATCAGGTGAGACCTGAAAGCTCAATAGGAGTTAGCCAGGCTAAGGTTTGGGGTTGGACTGTACTGGTATTCCCTGCCAGAGGAGGAGTATTTGCATCTAGCTGGGGCCTGGCATCTGGTAGGTGCTGAATAAATGTCAGATGAACGGAAGTGAAGGCCGGGGGGCGGTGAAAGAGATGATGGAGAGTGTAAGGAATTGAAACGTCCAAGACGGCTGAGCTCCTCAGGAGTGGCAGAAGGTGAAGCTGGGAGGAAGTCAGGTCAGGGCATTGTATGGCGTGGAGAGGAGTCGGTACCGTATCTGGAGAGAAATAGGGAACTTACAGTGAATTTTTTCCCATGGGCGCAGTTTGATCAGGTTTGCATTTTGGAAAGGCCCCTCTGGCTACAGGGTGGAAGATGCATTGGAGACCAGGGTGATCCTGGCCTGTGGAGACCAGTTAGCTGCTTGCAGTATGAAAGTGGAAGCAGGGTAGAGAAAAATTGAGACGACGTAATCATTAGGACTAGGCGATTGATTGAACGTGCGGAATGGATGGAGAGTCAAGAGTGATACTTAGGTCTTAGGAGTGATACTTAGGTCTTAGGTTTGGGCAACTAGTGCCATCAGTCGAGATGGAGGAAACAGCATGCCATTCACCTTCCATACCATGATCATTGTGCTTTTGTCCCTTTGCTGAATCTGTCAGCTTCTTCGAGGTCTCTCTTCACCACTCCAGTTTGCGATGATCCTCAAAATTTCTAGCCTCGTCTGTGTCATCTCGTCATTCAGCCCTTGGCACGTGCTTTCTCTTTAGCTTACCTTTCTTTGTGTATTTCCACCTCCCTTATGATACGGCACAGTCCCCGAGAGCACAGTCTGTGTCTTGTGTGCCCACCTCCGGGATGATTTCTGGCTTAGCTTCATTACAGCCTCTCTGCACATATCTGTGGGTAGTGATGGTCCTTGTTGAGAACTTTAAAAGCTCATCAGATATGAGGTTTAGCTAGCTTCTCTTACTGTCCTGGAAATCTTTGGTTCTAAGATGCTATCTTTTAGGAAAAAAGGAAAGAAAAAAAATGGAGCCTCTGTCTCTCTACTAAGCATTCAAATCCTAGTGGTGATCATTTTGTGATTATAGGAATATTGAAACACTATGCTGTGCGCCAGGAACTAACATAGTGTTGTAGGTCGATTATGCTTTAAAAACAAACAAACGCGTAGAAAAAGAGATCAGATTTGTGATCACTAGAGGCAGGGATGGTGGGAGGGAGAATAGGATAAAAGCAGTCAAAAGATACAGACTTCCTCGTAAGATAAGTAAGTACTAGGGGTGTAACGTACAACACGATAAATATAATTAATGCTGCTGTATATTATATATGAAAGTTGTCAAGAGAATAACTCCTGAGAGTTCTCATCACAAGAAAAAATGTCTTTTTCTTTTTCTTTTATTTTGTATCTATATGAGATGATGGACGGTCACTAAACTCACTGTGGTAAACATTTCATGATGTGTGTAAGTCAACTCATTATGCTGTATACCTTAAACTTACACAATGCTGTATGTCAATTCTATTTTAATAAAACTGGAAGGAAAACATCTTTTTAAAAATAAAAGTTCAAATCCTAAAAGACTTCTCTCTTTCCGTCTCTCCTTACCTCAAACATTTACCGAGATCTTAATTCATGCTGGATACTCTACTAGGGCCTTGAAATGTAAAAGAAGAATAAGGCATAGTTTTTTTCTGCCAATTAGCTGAGTAAGTGACCTGTTGTATCATCTCTCTGTCCAAATTTCAATCCAGACTCAGGGCAAGGGAGGGAAGAAAGTCATCCAGACCGATGAGTGGAGGAATGGCCCCATCGAAGAACGCCTTGCATACGCTCTTGTGAAGGTGAGTGTGGGCTGGAGGCTGGGGCTCGTCCTGGGAGCTGATGATGTGGCTGGAGGGGAGGTGCTGCAGCAGCTGACAAAGGAGGTTCCCTGGACCACCCTGGGTGATTTTGCCCTCCACGCACCCCCCCCACCTCCAGCACCTTTGGTAGTATCTAGACATACTTCTGGTTTTCCCAACTGGCAGTGGAAGCTTTTACTGGCATCCAGTGGCCAGGGATGCTGCTGAACTGACCATCCTACAATGCACAGGATAGGCCTGCACCACAGAGAATTATTCAGTCCAAACTGTCAGTAATGCCGAGGTTGAGAAATGCTGTCCGAGACCAAGTTGCTGTCGTTTGGTCAACAAGCGAATCCTGGCTCTTCTGCTATAACTGGAATTTTAGGCCAGATAAATAATCTCTTGGCTTCAGTTTTCTCATTTGTGAGTCCGGAAAATTTCAGAGTTTTTTTTTTTTTTTTTTTTTAATTAATTTATTTGTTTTGGCTGTGTTGGGTCCTTTGTTGCTGCGTGCGGGCTTTCTGTAGTTGCGGCGAGCGGGGGCTACTCTTGGTTGCGGTGCGCGGGCTTCTCATTGCGGTGGCTTCTCGTTGCGTAGCACGGGCTCTAGTCGCGCGGGCTTCAGTAGTTGTGACACGCGGGCTTCAGTAGTGTGGCACGTGGGCTCAGTAGTTGTGGCTCACGGGCTCTAGAGCACGGGCTCAGTAGTTATGGCGCATGGGCTTAGTTGCTTTGTGGCATGTGGGATCTTCCCGGACCAGGGCTCGAACCCATGTCCCCTGCATTGGCAGGCGGATTCTTAACCACTGCGCCACCAGGGAAGCCCCAGAGTTCTTTTTTTGCCTCTAGGATTTAACTTTTAATTTCTTGGACCTTTTGAGATTCACCTACTTCAGGTTGTGGAACTAGTCAGCCACCTCTAAGGATCCTTGAACTGGGGATGCTGGAGGATTAGGGCCTGAGCAGTGAAGGCAGGACAAGTCAGTAGAAGCTTCATGGACTGAACTTCGTCTAAGTGTCCTGCCCATTGTCATTCCTCCCCCCACCCAGCCCTGTAACATTACAGTGAGAAAACATACTGTTTTCACAGGAGATATTTGTTAATATATAACCTGTTAAACCACTAGGAAAAAAAGTGTATTTTATTATGAATTTGAACTTCACTTATTAGTACTCCTTCTGTCACTAATTTTTCACTTTTACTCAATATTTACTTTATATCAATAAAGCCAGCTAAGCACTTTACACTGGTTATCTCATTTAACCCTCAGAATAACCACATGAGGTTGGTACTGTGTGATATATTAATCGAGGAAACTGAGGCTTAATGAATTGTCTAAATTAGTGATAGGAGCCAGGGTTTGAACCCATGCAGTCTGATTCCAAAACCCATAATCTTAAGTATTTCCATGATTTATTCTTTGTTGGCTATTTGAACTTAAGCCAATTTTTTCTGTGATATTTTTCCTATTTTTTTTTTTTTGTGTGTGTAGGGCATTGAAAAATACATTATTGAGGATACTGAGGAAGCCAGATTAAACCAGGAAAAATATCCCCGGCCTCTGAATATCATTGAAGGGCCACTGATGAATGGCATGAAAATTGTTGGTGATCTTTTTGGAGCTGGAAAAATGTTTCTACCTCAGGTTGGCAAATGGTGGGGGGGAAATTTTTACAATTGAAAGAAAAAGCCTTTATCTTTTAATGCATAGTAAGTTTGGGTATATTTCTCAGGTTTTAATTTTGACAAGAGCTCAGGGACATTGAGATGTGATTCTGGTCATTCTTTCTCTAAATTCATTTTTAGGAGTAGTTTGGAAAAGTCCATCTAGGCTGGTGTGGAGGTTAGAGGTCATCTGGATATTCCCAGCATTCTAGTCTTCATGTTCGGGGCTTCTGTATCACTTCTTACCCTAACACCTGTCTCTCCTCCACCCCCAAATTAAAATAAAACTCAAGTTATACAGAGTGCATTAAGTCAGATAGAGAAAAACAAATACCGTATATTAATGCATGTATGTGGAACCTAGAAAAATGGTACAGATGAACCGGTTTGCAAGGCAGAAATAGAGACACAGATGTAGAGAACAAATGTGTGGACACCAAGGGGGGAAAGTGGCGGGGGTGGTGGTGGTGGTGGTGTGATGAATTGGGAGATTGGGATTGACATGTATACACTAATATGTATAAAATGGATAATAATGAGAACCTGCTGTATAAAAATAAATTAAATTAAATTAAAAAAAACCCCCGAAGATTAATGTAAAATTATCATATTAAGATTTGATTTGACCAGCCAGTGCTCATCCTTAAGGATGAATATTTTGAAAAAGTCATTACCATTTTAAATAGTGATATACATTAAATGATATATTTCAAGTAAAACCAGTACTCTTATTTTGACTTACAGCAGCTACTGACCACATCAGTTAACAAGTCTTGTTGAACCTTCTGGGTTCAGGTCTGTGAGGCATATAAAAAATGAAAAGTCCCTGTTCTTTTTTGTTTTTTTCTTATTTAACTTTTTTAAAAATTTAAAGTATAGTTGATTTTTTTAAAACTCATTCTACATTTAATTATTCATTGCCCATTTCCCCTGTTTCCTTCATAGCATTCATCTTTTCTTATAGCTTTATTGTTTTATAATTAATATACAATAAACTGCACGTATTTAAAGGATGCAGTTTGATAAGCTTTAACATGTCTGCACCTGTGAAACCATAACTACACTCAGAATAAGGAGCATTCAGTTGTCCTGTCTTAGTCTCCCCCGTGTGGGGCAGTTCCACAGTCTTTATTTTTCATGATGTTGACTTACTATTTTAACTTTTTATTTTCGAGTTAACTTTAGACTTACAGACAAGTTGCAGATGTAGTTTAAAGTGTCCATGTATCCCTCACTCAACTTCTTCCCCTAATGTTAACATTTTCACTTGATCATAGTACAGTTATCAGAACCAGGAAATTAACATTGGTGTAATACTGTTAACGAAAGACCTTATTCAGATTTCACCAGTGTTTCTGCTGCTGTTCTCTTTGTGTTCCACAACCCCACATTGCTTTTATCCTGCCTTTTCTAACAGTTCCTGAGTCTTTCCTTGTGACCTTGACTTTTGAAGAATATAGTACAGTTTGATAATGGTAGCCAGTCCCTCAGTTTGAATTTGTCTGATGTTTTCTCATTTTTGGCAAGAATAACACAGTATAATGCTGTGCCCTTCTCGGTGGATCATATCAGGAGGCCCATCATGTTGCTGTGTCTCATTACTGGTGAGGTTAACTTTGATCATTTGGTTAATGGTGCCTGCTATGTTTCTCCACTGTAAATTTACTTGTGGGGAGAAACTTTGAGACTATGCAAATATCCTGTTTCTCATCCTACTTCTACTCATGAATTTTAGCATACGTTGATGAATTTTATAAAAGGCCCTGTTCTTTTTTGTCTATTTAATAAATTTGACATGTTATGTTTTGTAAATTTAAAGTGCACAGTGATACATTTATATATTGTAATATGATTGCCATTGAAGTAATTTTTATCACACTGTATCATTATAGTACAATATTATTGTCTATATTCATTATACTGTGTTAGATCTCTGTGACTTATTTACTTGTTACAAGTTTGTACCCTTAAATACCATCAGTCTTATCTTCCCATCCCCTATCCTTTGGTAACCACCATTTTACTCTCTGTTTTGTTTTGTTTTTTCTTTCCTGTTTGCCTTTTTCAGGTTCCGCATGTAAGTGATATCATACAGTACTTATCTATCTCTATCTGATTTATCTTGCTTAGTATAATGTACTCAAGGTCCATCTATGTTTTTTGCACATGGCAGGATATCCTCTTTTATCATGGCTGAATAATATTCCATTGTATATATGTACCACATCTTTTTTATCCATTCATCTGTTGATGGGTGTTTGGGTTGTTTCCATATCTTGGCTATTATAAATAATGCTGTGATAAACATGGATGTGCAAATATCTTATCGAAATCCTGATTTCATATCCTTTGGGTTTACACCCAAAAGTGGAATTGCTGGATCGTGTGGTAGACCTATTTTTAATTTTTTAAAGAACCTCCATATTGTTTTCTATATAGTTGGACTAATTAACATTCCCACCAACAGTGCATAAGAGTTCCCTTTTCACCACATCCTCACCAGCACCTGTTGTTTCTTATCTTGGTGATGGCCATTCTAACAGGTGTGAGGTGATATCTCAGTGTGGTTTTGATTAGCATTTCCCTGATGATTAGTGGTGTTGAGCATCTTTTCATGTGCCTACTGCCCATTTTGATATCTTCTTTGGAAAAATGTCTTTTTAGTTCTGCTGCCCACTTTTTAATCGGAATATTTGGTTTTTTGTTATGAAGTTGTGTTAGTTCTTTATATATTTTGGATATTAATCGCTTATCCAATATATGTTTGCAAAATTCTTCTCCAATTCTGTAAGCTTTAAAAGGTCCTTTTTTGCATAAGCCTTAATTGTAAGTGAATTGTAACACTGGGGATTGAGAAGAGAAGGCTGACAAGGGGCTCTGGGAGGAGAAGCTTGACACCTGAAGGATGTATAGAACATGGAGATGTGATGGAGGGCCTTCCAGGCAGAGAAAAAATAACGTGCAGAAGTTCAGAGGACAGAAACTGCAACATTTGGTTTCTAGCCTTGTTTTCCTTCTGCTCTACCTCATTCATTGACTTTCCTCACGGAGATCTCCTTCCTTACCCCACCCACTGTCATAAGTGGACTCCAGGGTGACTGACCTGAGGACAAAGCATGCAGAATAATTTGTGCTAAAATTTCACAAGTGGCCAGCAGCAATCATCCAGGTGTTCTGGTAAATATGCCTGATTCTGTGTATTTACCCCAGGTTATAAAGTCAGCTCGGGTCATGAAGAAGGCCGTGGGTCACCTTATTCCCTTCATGGAAAAAGAGAGGGAAGAAACCAGAGTGCTTACTGGCATGATAGAAGACAAGGTGAGTCATTTTGTCCGAGCCTGTGGGCCCTGTGGGGATCGGCTCTGCACGCTCTTACTGGGGTGTGGGTAGGGACCTAAGCCATCAGGCTTGGCTGTGTTTGTCATTGAAGATGAAAGGGAGAAATGATCCAGTTCTTTTACCAAATATCAGAATACCCTGGGATTTTTCCCATAAATGTGGCTTCATGAAATTTTTAATAGGAACATAATTTTTCAAACAAAGCCCATGATTTCAAGACAAAAGCAGTTTGTTCATTCATCTACTGACTATTTACAAAGCTCCTACTACGTGCCAGGTACTGTGCTCGACACTGTAGCTAAAAAAGATTGGTCCCTACCCTTGAGATGCTGTTTAGTTTTGGAAAACCTCTTAACCTCTTAACTGAATATTTCCTGTGTGCTGGTCATGTTCTTGTCACCACTTCTGGATTCAGTTCCATTCTTGCTGGCTGTACCACCACAGTAAATCATTAAGCTTTTGACCTTGTTTAGCCCCGTGTGAAGCTCAGGCAGCTTTGGCCCCTAGGATTCTGAATTCTAAAATCGATCTGAGTTTGTGAATGGCTCTTGCATAGTGTTTATAAAAATCCCATTTGCCTTGTGTGCCTTTTTCTTTTCTTTTTCTCTTTTCTTCTTTTCTCCCTTCCTTCCTTCCTTCCTTCCTCCCTCCCTCCCTCCCTCCCTCCCTCCCTTTTTCTGAGGGAAGGATTGCTGACAGTATAGAGCAACAGTGTTGAAACCCCCCTGCACTGGGCTGTTGTGGTCCTTCCCGTTCTGACAGGACGGGTGCAATTCACCAGCTCCTTCCTCTCCCTTTACTGCTAACAGCAAACGTTTATCAGGCAGGTTTTGGGGGTTAAGGATATGATCTTCAGCGATGGGACTGTTTTGTATTTGAACTTAAACTGTCCTTTGAGGTGATGGAATGTGTGATCTTGGTTGAAGCCCCCTGAGCTAACCAGCTGGACGGGCCTCCTCCGAGCTGCTGGGGCTTACAGCCTTCTTCTCACACAGCACGGGACTTGGCTTCTGGGTCCATCTTTTTTTTTTTGGCCGTGCCACGCAGCATGTGGGATCCTAGTTCCCCGACCAGGGATCAAACCCACACCCACTGCATTGGAAGCCTGGAGTCCTAACCACTGGACCACCAGGGAAGTCCCCCGGGTCCATCTTTGAGGTTGCCTTGGTTGTATTGAATTGCTTTCTGTGCCGACACCTGTCTGGCTTTAGAGAACTGGGTGATCTGCTCTGAAGTGACCACAGCGATGCTTAGCTGCTTGGCTTCCTCTCCAGGACCCTTACCAAGGTACCATTGTGCTGGCTACCGTTAAAGGCGACGTGCATGACATTGGCAAGAACATAGTTGGAGTAGTCCTTGGCTGCAATAATTTCAGGTGAGTTAAGACCCGTCGTTTTCACCCCCTTTCTTATTTAAAATAAAAGCATTAACAGGGTAATTCTTTACTGGGTGCGAAGGGTGGGGTAGGGCAGTAGATGTTAGAGGTTATTTTTAATTTCTTTTTCTTCACTGTGTTTTCAAATTTTCTACATTGAACATATCTTTTCAAATGAAGGAAGTTAGTAATTATTTAATGTTGTATGTTCAGTAAGGACAAAAAGAATGGAAAAAACTATTCAAGCAGGGTCAAAACAACAAGAGGCTTCTGGGGATTTGACCTCCGGCCAGAGGCTAGAACATCGGGTCCCACCCCATAGCCCATGACATTGAACATATTTCCCTTTTCCTCTCAATGAACTGCCAGATTTTTAGAGCCAAGATCTTGTTAAGACCTTGGCCAAATGGAGTTTTTTAAGAAGGCTTTGACTGTACCGTTCTTTTTGCTTTGCTTGGAACAGAACCAGGCATGCCTCCTGGTGTTGATGAAGCTAGTTTTTGAATGTTGTATACAAGTAAAATCCCTTTCTTATATCTTTCATTATAGTTGAATGATTATTCAGCACAAATTTATTTCTATGTGAGAGCTCATGACCCACAGTAAGAGCATGTTTTGCTCAGATTTCAACATATTCTTTGTAATGAAAAACCTAATATAACTAGTGTCTTCTCTGGTCCATGTCCAACCAACAGTCTCTTTGAGTCATGGACTTCTTTCCAATGTGCGTTTTTCTCTATAGAGAAGAGAGACTTGACTGCAGCTACAGCCGGGCCCCCTTGGAGTTGTCTTTGCCCACTGTCAGATAATAATTACCCTCTAAGCCCCCTGCCTACTCTCAAAATGTTTATCCATGTCTGCGTTCATTCAAGGCTAATTAAATGCAGCCAAGAACCACTCAGAAAGGCTGGAGATGGAGGAGCAGTGTCAGGGCGGCACCTTCTTCCCTCTGACTGTCTTCACAGGCACTTCCGTTTGGCTGCCTGTTCACTGTCAAAGACTTAGCATTCTCTCCTGGTCCTGGAAATGAGCAATATTGTTCTTGGAATATATTAATTTGTTTTTTAAGATAAAAATACTGGAGATACAGTGGAGGTTGTTGTAATGAGATTTTACCTATAGGATAAGTATTTGGACGAGGAATAAGTATTTGGATGAGGTATTTGCTTCCTAAAATCTCTGACATTTCTTCTGTTGTCTCATCTTTTCAAACCCTATGTTGTTGGTTTCTATTTGCATTCATCATAATTAGTTCAAATTCAGTTACGCTGATAAATGTTTATAGATCATCTACTACATACCATGCATTGTATCAGAGACACCAAAGTGATTTAGTTGACTTTTCTCCATTCAAGAACTTTACTGTTTATCAGGCTAAAAAGCCAGGAACATATTCAGTGGTGATAGTGGGACAAGAACTATTGAAAAGGCAATTTGTAGGCAAACTCTCTACAGCAATTCTTGAGATATCATTGTCATGTGTTTATCATTTTTTATTATGAAAAATGGACAAGTAGCTGAGAGAATCATACCAGGAATGTTTTTTCCTCCCGTTAAAACATTTTAAGGGACTTCCCTGGTGGCGCAGTGGTTGAGAATCTGCCTGCCAATGCAGGGGACACGGGTTTGATCCCTGGTCTGGAAAGATCCCACATGCCGCGGAGCAACTAAGACCATGCGCCACAACTACTGAACCTGTGCTCTAGAGCTGGCGAGCCACAACTGCTGAAACCCACACACCTAGAGCCCATGCTCCGCAACAAGAGAAGCCACTGCAATGAGAACCCTGCTCACCGCAACAAAGAGTAGCCCCCCCGCTCACCGCACCTAGAGAAAGCCCGCGTGCAGCAACGAAGACCCAAAGCAGTCAAAAAAAAAAAAGGCCAGGGAAAACTGTGGCATTTCTCCAGGGTGTTACTGGAGCCCATTGTCAACACTGAAGGCGGCTTATTAAACCTGAGGCTTTCCTCCAGCATACCCAGTTCCTCTGGCTTGTGCACTGGGGGCCACTTATCTGGAGTAACTGGAGAAACATCTTCTGATGAAATTTTATTCTTTTTGCAAAAAAAAAAAATAAGTTAATGTGCAAACTTTTTCTATCAGGTCAAACACCCCTTTGGGTCTTATGTCGTATAACACATAGACTCTTGGCACTGATGGGTTTAATGTTATGATGTCAGCTAGTAGACAGGTGCCCCTGATAGCTGCTTTATGTAGTTAAATGTATGCTTTTGCTCGGTATCCATGTTCCAGCTGATGCCTGGGTGAATCACCCAGCTAGTGAGTGAGTCTAGCAAACCATCCAGTACCAGATATTAATGCAACTTTCTCATTCCTGGTTCTTTGTCGTTGATGCAGTAAATCTCATGAAAAGACGTGTTCTCTGTGGGGGAAAAAAGAAGTAAAGAGGACTGAAAGTGACAGTTCTGTCTAGACAGAAAACACATTTTTTATGGGGATGATGCAATAGAATTTGCACATTTGAGAATTTAAATAGATCTGGGGATGTGTCCACCAAGAGTTTACTAAATACCTAACATTTGTTTTCTGCTTCACAATTTATATAGTGCTTTTATGTAACTGATTTTTCTTTTTCTTTGTTTTTTGGTATTCTTTTCCTGATTCCTTCCTTCCTTCCTCCCTCCCTCCTTCCCTCTCTTTCTTTCTTTCTTTTTGTTCATTCTTTCTTTTTATGGTTTTGATCCTGCTTTGCCTGCCTCAATTATTGTATTTCTCATTTTACACAGCTAGCAAGTGGCAGGCTGTACTCAGGGCTTCTGAATCCAAAAGTCGGGATTCTGTGTTATGTCAGTTTAGCTTCCAGTATTTATTCCAGTTATAAACAACTTTAACTGTAATGTATAATATTAATATTGTAGTTAAATTCCTCTGAAGAAATAATTTAGAATATTTAAAAACAATTTTGATCAGATATTTGATTACATGAAAGTTGATTTTAGATATACTCTTTAATAATAATTATATAAAAAGACAAATGTGGACTTTTCCCATTTAACAGATAATGCACACTGTTTAACTGGGTAAGAAAAAGTAGGATATATTAACAGAAATGGTAAAATTAGATATACATCTAGTACTTTAAAAAATATGGATCTGATGAAACAGATAATGAGGCATATTTTCATTTTAACCAGTGGTTCTTAATATAATTGTCTAGTATGGGTAAATAATACGCAATATATGGCTAAGAAGGGGACACTTTGAAACTGTATAATGTTAGAGCTTTCAGCTGAGTGAGGAAAATGACTGTATCTAAGTCAAGGGCGCACTAGAGACTTCTCCTAGCACCTCAACATGCTCTCTTTATAATTATTTGGAGGCTTTCAACTGTGTGTGTGTGTGTCTGTCTGTGTCTGTCTGTCGTTTTCCAGCTTAATTGAGATATAATTGACATATAACATTGTTTAAGGTGTAAAACGTGTTGATTTGATACACTTATATATTGCAGTATGATCACCACCATAGTGTTAGCTAACACCTCCATCACATCACATAATTACCATTTCTTGTTTGTGGTGAGCACATTAAGATCTATTTTCTGAACACTCTCAAGTATATCATAGAGTATTGTTAACTCCATTCACAGTTCTGTGCATTATATCCCTAGAACTTATTCATCTTCCAACTGGAAGTTTGTACCCTTGACCAGCATCTCCCCATTTCCCCACCCCTCAGCCCCTGGTAACACTGGTCCTACCCTCTGTTTCTATGAGTTCAGCTTTTTTAGATTCCCCCTGTAAGCATATCATACAGTATTTGTCTCTCTCTGACTTATTTCACTTAGCATAATGCCCTCATGGTCCATCCATGTCATAATGGCAGGATTTCCTTCTTTCTTATGGCTTCTTATGGTTCCATCATATGCATGTATCACTCCTGCTTTATCCATTTATCTGTTCTTAACCACAGCTTGGAAACCTTAGTTGGGGCTGCAGACTGGTACGGTACTCCCATCTAGTGGTGGTACATGTGAATTGCAGGATCAGAAGAAGCTGCCACCTTTAACTTCATTTCACATGACAGCAAATATGAGGCACCCTAAGTGGATGCAGATGCAAAGCTAGCTTTATATTCCATTTCAGTTCCTTCTGGAGAGTAAAAGGGGCTTTATATATTACAATATTTATTTTCTAAATTGTATGAATTCTTAAGTAGTATTGGATGCCTTTGCTAAGGCATTTAGTACAGCTTACATTTTTTTCTGTATTAGAAACCCAAATTAAATGCTTGCATTTACAGCTCTGTTATAAGCACTTTAGAAAGATGATTATAAAATACAAAATTTTCCATAACATCATTTTTATTTTCTTTAATCTCTCATGTGGCAAAATATAAGAATGTGTATAAGAGGCCTACAGACACGGGGTATAGCTCAGAGTGCAGAAGGGAAACCAAGGGAAAGCCAAGGGAGGTGGAGAGCTATTTGGGGGATGCAGGGAGTTGTAGTAAAGGGGAGAGAAAATGGGAAGAGATGGTGGGAAGAATGGCGGCCGCCACGGAAGGCAGGGATGGGATTGACCCAGGCTTCAGATCCTTTCCTTCAGCCAGGGTTCCCCAGGGCCAGTTGTTTGTGATTCTGGACCTTCATAGTACTAGTTTCTGCCTGGGTGGCCCTCTGTTTTCCTTCATCCAGCTAATACCTACGTATTTTTTCAAAATGCAGCTGGAATCACCCTCCTGGGGTGCTTCTAGTTGTTACCGAGATTAGATGGTCTCCCACAGCACACTGTAAATGCCTCCTCTGTGGCACTTGTCACACCATATCCTAATTCAGAATATGAATTAGAATTCATATTCTTTTTTTTTTTTTAATGTCTGAAACATTTATATTAACATATTTCCATACATATTTCCATACAAATACAAATATAAGGTTTTTAGAAATTTCATGTAATGTCTGAAACATTTATATTAACATATTTCCATACAAATAACCCAATGAAAGTTTAGTATTAGTTGTTTTGTTTGTTTGTTTTTTTATACTGCAGGTTCTTATTAGGCATCAATTTTATACACATCAGTGTATACATGTCAATCCCTATCGCCCAATTCAGCACACCACCATCCCCACCCCACCGCAGTTTTCCCCCCTTGGTGTCCATATGTCCATTCTCTACATCTGTGTCTCAACTTCTGCCCTGCAAACCGGCTCATCTGTACCATTTTTCTAGGTTCCACATACATGCATTAATATACGATATTTGTTTTTCTCTTTCTGACTTACTTCACTCTGTATGACAGTTTCTAGATCCATCCACGTCTCAACAAATGACTCAATTTCGTTCCCTTTTATGGCTGAGTAATATTCCATTGTATATATGTACCACAACTTCTTTATCCATTCGTCTGTTGATGGGCATTTAGGTTGCTTCCATGACCTGGCTATTGTAAATAGTGCTGCAATGAACATTGGGGTGCATGTGTCTCTTTGAATTATGGTTTTCTCTGGGTATATGCCCAGTAGTGGGATTGCTGGGTCATATGGTAATTCTATTTTTAGTTTTTTAAGGAACCTCCATATTGTTCTCCATAGTGGCTGTATCAATTTACATTCCCACCAACAGTGCAAGAGGTTTCCCTTTTCTCCACACCCTCTCCAGCATTTGTTGTTTGTAGATTTTCTGATGATGCCCATTCTAACAGGAGTGAGGTGATACCTCATTGTAGTTTTGATTTGCATTTCTCTAATAATTAGTGATGTTGAGCATCTTTTCATGTGCTTCGTGGCCGTCTGTATATCTTCTTTGGAGAAATGTCTATTTAGGTCTTCTGCCCATTTTTGGATTGGGGTGTTTGTTTCTTTAATATTGAGCTGAATGAGCTGCTTATATATTTTGGAGATTAATCCTTTGTCCGTTGATTCATTTGCAAATATTTTCTCCCATTCTGAGGGTTGTCTTTTCGTCTTGTTTATGGTTTCCTTTGCTGTGCAAAAGCTTTGAAGTTTCATTAGGTCCCACTTGTTTATTTTTGTTTTTATTTCCGTTACTCTAGGAGGTGGATCAAAAAAGATCTTGCTGTGATTTATGTCAAAGAGTGTTCTTCCTGTGTTTTCCTCTAAGAGTTCTATAGTGTCCAGTCTTATATTTAGGTCTCTAATCCATCTTGAGTTTATTTTTGTGTATGGTGTTAGGGAGTATTCTAATTTCATTCTTTTACATGTAGCTGTCCAGTTTTCCCAGCACCACTTATTGAAGAGACTGTCTTTTCTCCATTGTATATCTTTGCCTCCTTTGTCATAGATTAGTTGACCATAGGTGCGTGGGTTAATCTCTGGGCTTTCTATCTTGTTTCATTGATCTGTGTTTCTGTTTTTGTGCCAGTACCATATTGTCTTGATTACTGTAGCTTTGTAGTATAGTCTGAAGTCAGGGAGTCTGATTCCTCCAGCTCCGTTTTTTTCCCCTCAAGACTGCTTTGGCTATTCGGGGTCTTTTGTGTCTCCATACAAATTTTAAGATGATTTGTTCTAGCTCTGTAAAAAAATGCCATTGGTAATTTGATAGGGATTGCATTGAATCTGTAGATTGCTTTGGGTAGTATACTCATTTTCACAATGTTGATTCTTCCAATCCAAGAACATGGTATATCTCTCCATCTGTTGGTATCATCTTTAATTTCTTTCATCAGTGTCTTATAGTTTTCTGCATACAGGTCTTTTGTCTCCCTAGGTAGGTTTATTCCTAGGTATTTTATTCTTTTTGTTGCAATGGTAAATGGGAGTGTTTCCATAATTTCTCTTTCAGATTTTTCATCATTAGTGTATAGGAATGCAAGAGATTTCTGTGCATTCATTTTGTATCCTGCAACTTTACCATATTTATTAATTAGCTCTAGCAGTTTTCTGGTGGCAGTTTTAGGATTCTCTATGTATAGTATCATGTCATCCGCAAACAGTGATGGTTTTACTTCTTCTTTTCCAATTTGTATTCCTTTTATTTCTTTTTCTTCTCTGATTGCCGTGGCTAGGACTTCCAGAACTATGTTGAATAATAGTGGTGAGAGTGGACATCCTTGTCTCGTTCCTGATCTTAGAGGAAATGCTTTCAGTTTTTCACCATTGAGAATGATGTTTGCTGTGGGTTTGTCATATATGGCCTTTATTATGTTGAGGTAGGTTCCCTCTATGCCCACTTTCTGGAGAGTTTTTATCATAAATGGGTGTTGAATTTTGTCAAAAGCTTTTTCTGCATCTATTGAGATGATCATATGGTTTTTATTCTTCAATTTGTTAATATGGTGTATCACATTGATTGATTTGCGTATATTGAAGAATCCTTGCATCCCTGGGATAAATCCCACTTGATCGTGGTGTATGATCCTTTTAACGTGTTGTTGGATTCTGTTTGCTAGTATTTGTTGAGGATTTTTGCATCTATATTCATCAGTGATATTGGTCTGTAATTTTCTTTTTTTGTAGTGTCTTTGTCTGGTTTTGGTATCAGGGTGATGGTGGCCTCATAGAATGAGTTTGGGAGTGTTCCTTCTGCAATTTTTTGGAAGAGTTTGAGAAGGATAGGTGTTAGCTCTTCTCTAAATGTTTGATAGAATTCACCTGTGAAGCCATCTGGTCCTGGACTTTTGTTTGTTGGAAGATTTTTAATCACAGTTTCAATTTCATTACTTGTGATTGGTCTGTTCATATTTTCTGTTTCTTCCTGGTTCAGTCTTGGAAGGTTATACCTTTCTAAAAATTTGTCCATTTCTTCCAGGTTGTCCATTTTATTGGCATAAAGTTGCTTGTAGTAGTCTCTTAGGATGCTTTGTATTTCTGCGGTGTCTGTTGTAACTTCTCCTTTTTCATTTCTGATTTTATTGATTTGAGTCCTCTCCCTCTTTTTCTTGATGAGTCTGGCTAATGGCTTATCAATTTTGTTTATCTTCTCAAAGAACCAGCTTTTAGTTTTATTGATCTTTGCTATTGTTTTCTTTGTTTCTATTTCATTTATTTCTGCTCTGATCTTTATGATTTCTTTCCTTCTGCTAACTTTGGGTTTTGTTTGTTCTTCTTTCTCTAGTTTCTTTAGGTGTAAGGTTAGATTGTTTACTTGAGATTTTTCTTGTTTCTTTAGGTAGGCTTGTATAGCTATAAACTTCCCTCTTAGAACTGCTTTCGCTGCATCCCATAGGTTTTGGGTCGTTGTGTTTTCATTGTCATTTGTCTCTAGGTATTTTTTGATTTCCTGTTTGATTTCTTCAGTGATCTCTTGGTTATTTAGTAACATATTGTTTAGCCTCCATGTGTTTGTGTTTTTTACGTTTTTTTCCCTGTAATTCATTTCTAATCTCATAGCGTTGTGGTCAGAAAAGATGCTTGATATGATTTCAATTTTCTTAAATTTACTGAGGCTTGATTTGTGACCCAAGATGTGATCTATCCTGGAGAATGTTCCGTGTGCACTTGAGAAGAACGTGTAATCTGCTGTTTTTGGATGGAATGTCCTATATATATCAATTAAATCTATCTGGTCTATTGTGTCATTTAAAGCTTCTGTTTCCTTATTTATTTTCATTTTGGATGATCTGTCCATTGGTGTAAGTGAGGTGTTAAAGTCCCCCACTATTATTGTGTTACTGTCGATTTCCTCTTTTAGAGCTGTTAGCAGTTGCCTTATGTATTGAGGTGCTCCTGTGTTGGGTGCATATATATTTATAAGTGTTATATCTTCTTCTTGGATTGATCCCTTGATCATTATGTAGTGTCCTTCCTTGTCTCTTGTAACATTCTTTATTTTAAAGTCTATTTTATCTGATATGAGTATAGCTACTCCAGCTTTCTTTTGATTTCCATTTGCATGGAATATCTTTTTCCATCCCCTCACTTTCAGTCTGTATGTGTCCCTAGGTCTAAAGTGGGTCTCTTGTAGACAGCATATATATGGGTCTTGTTTTTGTGTCCATTCAGCCAGTCTATGTCTTTTGGTTGGGGCATTTAATCCATTCATGTTTAAGGTAATTATCGATATGTATGTTCCTATGACCATTTTCTTAATTGTTTTGGGTTTGTTTTTGTAGGTCCTTTTCTTCTCTTGTGTTTCCCACTTAGAGAAGTTCCTTTAGCATTTGTTGTAGAGCTGGTTTGGTGGTGCTGAATTCTCTTAGCTTTTGCTTGTCTGTAAAGCTTTTGATTTCTCCATCAAATCTAAATGAGATCCTTGCCGGGTAGAGTAATCTTGGTTGTAGGTTCTTCCCTTTCATCACTTTAAGTATATCATGCCACTCCCTTCTGGCTTGCAGAGTTTCTGCTGAGAAATCAGCTGTTAACCTTATGGGAGTTCCCTTGTATGTTATTTGTCGTTTTTCCCTTGCTGCTTTCAGTAATTTTTCTTTGTCTTTAATTTTTGCCACTTTGATTACTATGTGTCTCGGCGTGTTTCTCCTTGGGTTTTTCCTGTATGGGACTCTCTGCGCTTCCTGGACTTGGGTGGCTATTTCCTTTCCCATGTTAGGGAAGTTTTCGACTATAATCTCTTCAAATATTTTCTCTGGTCCTTTCTCTCTCTCTTCTCCTTCTGGGACCCCTATAATGCGAATGTTGTTGCGTTTAATGTTGTCCCAGAGGTCTCTTAGGCTGTCTTCATTTCTTTTCATTCTTTTTTCTTTAGTCTGTTCCGCAGCAGTGAATTCCACCATTCTGTCTTCCAGGTCACTTATCCGTTCTTCTGCCTCAGTTATTCTGCTATTGATTCCTTCTAGTGTAGTTTTCATTTCAGTTATTGTATTGGTCATCTCTGTTTGTTTGTTCTTTAATTCTTCTAGGTCTTTGTTAATCATTTCTTGCATCTTCTCAATCTTTGCCTCCATTCTTATTCCAAGGTCCTGGATCATCTTCACTATCATTAATTCTGAATTCTTTTTCTGGAAGGTTGCCTATCTCCACTTCATTTAGTTGTTTTTCTGGGGTTTTTTCTTGTTCCTTCATCTGGAACATAGCCCTCTGCCTTTTCATCTTGTCTATCTTTCTGTAACTGTCTAGAATTCATATTCTAATGAACTCACATGTGCTCAGAAACTGATTTCTCAACTCACACATGCTCAGAAACTGATCCCCTTCTTCTTGGGTGGGGCTGGGGACAACCCCAGGCCTAGATTAGCTGTCCCTGGTGGTGAGCAGCCTCCTTCCTGTATCCCAGTGCCATAAATACTACTTTCTATGCGTGGAAAACGTTGGGAAGTGCTCCTCTAAACAGTGATGTATTTGACTGTCTCCCAGCAAGACCTCTTAAGGCAGCCTAATATGTTGGAAGTTGAACTTGTACCCCAGACCCCTGGCTCACTGTTTCCAGACCTCTTCTTACCTGCCTGACTGCCGGTTGTTACTCTCTTGCTGATTTCTCCTTCTCTGTGCAACCCTTGAACAGGGGAGTGCTCCGAGGCTCAGCCCTGGGACCTCTTCTCTGTCTGTCCTCACTACCTAGGTTAGTGCTTCTCGGACTGTAATGTGCCTTCTGACCACCTGGGATCTTGATAAAAGTCAGATCGGGTTAAAGTGGGTCTGGTCAGAGAGTCTTAGATCATCTCATTCAGTCTCATGACTTTTTTTTTCTTGCTCCTCTCCCCTTTCATCTCCCCTCCCCTTCCCCTCCTCTCTCCCCGCCTTCCCTCCCCCCCTTTCTCCCCACCCTCCACCCGCTTTTGGCAATTTATTTTTCTACATCTTTTACACACAGTCTGAGGACTTTTTAACACCATCTAATATGCTGTCAAGTCCCAAGTTTTATCCCCAGCATGGATCTGTCACCTGGACTCCAGGCTTACCTATCCAGACGACTACCTAAGGGCTCCATTTGGATAGCTAAAGAAACAATATTTTGAAAATCGAACTAATCGCTGCCACTAAGATGCCCTCTACGGGGCTTCCCTGGTGGTGCAGTGGTTAAGAATCCGCCTGCCAGTGCAGGGGACACAGGTCCAGGAAGATCCCACATGCTGCGGAGCAACTAAGCCTGCGCTCTAGAGCCCGCAAACCACAACTACTGAGCCCGCTTGCCACAACTACTGAAGCCCGTGCGCCTAGAGCCCGTGCTCTGCAACAAGAGAAGCCACTGCAATGAGAAGCCCACGCACCGCAACAAAGAGTAGCCCCCGCTCGCCGCACCTAGAGAAAGCCCACACGCAACAATGAAGACCCAACGCGGCCAAAAATAAAAAATAAATAATAATAAAAATTAAAAAAAGAAAAAAAGATGCCCTCTTCTCCCTCTCTGACCTTACTCCCTACAGCTTTCTCCTTCCTCCATTTCTTTCCGGCCACAAGGTCTCCTTACTTTTCCTCAAACAAAAGCAAGCATCACACGATGTTCCTGAACGATACAGTGCCTAAAACAAGAAAAAGAATTGAGAGGAAGATGATTCTTGCCATCATACTGATGATTTTTAATTGAATTTTTAAAATATATGCAATGCTGAAAGCAGTCAGCTTTGAAATACATGCCTCTTTGTCTTGATATAAAAGCAATATGCTATTTTGCTTAGTTTTATAGGCTGTATTTAGTCACAGTTTAACAAATCCAGTTGCCAGACTGAGTGCAATGTGCTAAAAAAAAAAAAAAAAGGGTTCCACCTCGCCCCTGTTATAACCTGCAGTGCCCCATCATCAACACCTACAGCATTTGTTCTCTACCGGCTTAGTGCTAACAGACCTGAATAGAGTTAGCATTGATTTGAAATTGTGTACTTACTGAGGATTCCATATGTGCTAGTTTATTATTTTTTTTAATTTAAGTAATATGGCAACAAGCTAAAAAATCTAACAGTATGAAAAGCTGTATGAAATTATTATTTGTAATCATCCATCCAGTGTATATATTTGGATAAATGCATGAAGTAAAATATGAAACAAACCACAGAAAATGGGCCTTATGGTAGTGCTTCCATGTAGAGTTCCTGTGAGGGTTAAACAGGATTATTTATACAGAAGGCTTAGCATAGTGGAAACAACCCAGGTGTCCGTTGACAGATGGATGAATAAACACCATGTGGCACATTCATACAATGGAATATTATTCAGCCTTAAAAAGGAATGAAGTTCTGACACAGGCTACAACGTGGAGCAACCTTGAAGTCATTATGCTAAGTGATATAAGCCAGACACAAAAGGACAAATAATGTATGATTCCACTTGTATAAATATCCAGACTAGGCAAATTCATAGAGACAGAAAGTAGAGTAGAAGTTACCAGGGGTTGGGGCGGGCCGATCGGGGATTGTTGCTGAGGGATTACAGAGTTTCTTTTGGGGCGATGAAAGAGTTTTGAAAATAAATGCTGGTGATGATTGCATAACATTGCGACTGACTCTGATTAGTGATGCTGAATTGTACTTAGGTTAAAATGGCAAATTATGTGTTATATATATTTTACCAGAGCTTAGGAAATAATAGTGTCCTCTACCAAAAATTATTGAATTGTCTACTTTAAATAGGTGGATTAGATGCTCTGTGGATTAAGTCGGCAAAGGTGTTTAAAAAAGCTCAGCATAGTCCCTGACCCATGGTCAGTTCCTAATAAATGGCAGTCGTCGTTGAGTTGGTGGCTGATATTTAGTGAGCTTTTCAGTGTGATTCCAGTTTACGTTAGAGCAGTATTTAATGGCTAAATAAAAATGTTCGTTTAGCTTTTTCGCCAGTGGGTTCTCATTAATTTTCTCACATCTCATTTCTGTGCCCCAGAGTTATTGACTTAGGAGTCATGACTCCATGTGACAAGATACTGAAAGCTGCTCTCGACCACAAAGCAGGTACTGTGCAGCCGTGTTCCTGGGCATTTCAGTAAATATCATTTCCTCCCAATGTCTGTCTATCGGTGAATAGTCATGTCCCAGCCCATGTGGGATGGTGGGACATTCAGACATTCAAGTGCCAGCTCTGCCTCGGGGTGCTGTCATTGCTGTTTATAATGGAGGTCGAAGGGGTGACTAGGTAACCGTGAAACTCCTTTCTAGCTATGAGGAAGGGGAATGGGGACAGGCTTCTTAAAAGAGAACAGTTTTATTAGATTTTTTTCCTCTGTGTGTAGTTGCTTTTATGTTTCTTCTGACACTGTGACATGTTGAGTCTGGGAAATCATGAACTTACAATTGCCTGGCTTCCCGAAACTGTGGCAAGCATATTATTGCAACTTGAAGTTGCAAATCATATTTACTCCTGAAAGCAAACAATACATTGAAAACCCCCAGTCAGAAAAGAAGCCTCAGAATTAGAAATTAGGAATTTATCTTCTGTCTTGTGGTCTTTATTACAAAGTTTTGAAAATGGGTCTTCATACTTTTCCTCTCATCCTCCTTCTCACTGTCCTTTTTTCTCTTTTTTTAAATAATAGATATAATTGGCCTGTCAGGACTAATCACTCCTTCCCTGGATGAAATGATTTTCGTTGCTAAGGAAATGGAGAGATTAGCTATAAAGATTCCGTTGTTGATTGGAGGAGCTACCACTTCGAGGTAAGTCATGCTAATGAGCTTTGTGCTTCCCTTAAATTCTCTTAAATGCCAGTGTTTATAAACAGTGATAAAACCTGACTTTTTTTCTTATGCATAGTGCATTGGCTCCCTATCATATAAATACATGAACTTTCCAGCCTTCACACCACGAGAGCCAGAATCATTTGGGGGCCTGCTGCAGGAAACTCCTCTGTCATCTACCCGCCTCTCCCTGTTTTTGGATTCCTTTGGCCTGCAGTCCTCTTTTCCTTCATCTTCTCACCTCCCAGTCAGTTCCTGAGACTTCTAACGAACACTTATCCTCTTGAAATCAAACTGAGTGGAGAAGCTGTGTTTTTTGGCACAAAAACACTGCTTGAACTTTAACCCACTCTCTGTCTTGAAGCGGGTGTCTGACTGAATAATTACAGGTTCTCTTGAAGAAACTCCGACCTTGTAATAGTTGAGATAGAAAGCTGACCTAGAGAGAATGAATCAGAGGATCACTTTGGGAAGTTGTTTCTGAAAGAGAGACCTTTGGGTCAAATAATTTAAAGAAGAGAAAGTTCAAATTTGGTCACATGATTATTATTCAGTTTGTCGGATTTCTCCTGGGGTCACGATCATAATGATATTTGGTGAGAGGTATGTTAATTATGGGTATTAGACTTTTTAAAAAATTTTTATTTTATATTGGAGTGTAGTTGATTAACAATGTTGTGTTAGTTTCAGGTGTACAGCAGAGTGATTTAATTGTACATACACGTAGATCCATTCTTTTTCAAATTCTTTTCCCATTTAGGTTGTTACATAATGTTGAGCAGAGTTCCATGGATATTAGACTTCTTATGACACATTCCTTATGCCCCATGTAGTTCACTTTGGCAGGGAGCAGTGCCCAGGAGGAGCACTGACCTTGATGGTCGCATAAGCATGCAGTTTACCTTTCTGATACAAAATACTGTAGATGCGGGACAAAGCTATTCCAGAGTTCCTTTCACTCTGGAAACAACTGTATGTTAAGCCATTTGTATTAGGGATCTCCACAGAAACAGGATCAGTAAGGGGTGTGTGTGTGCGTGCATGTGTGTGTGTGTGTGTGTGTCCATACAGGGGGTGTGGGGGGAGGGAGGGAGAGTGATTGATTTTAAGGAACTGGCTTATGCGATATGGGGGCAGGTACGTCTGAAATCTGCAGGGAACGTGGGCAGACTGGAGGCCAGGCAAGAGTTGCTATTGCATCTTGAGTCCAAAGGCGGTCTGGAGTCAGAAGGCCTTCTTCCTCTGGGGACTGCAGTCTTTTCTCTTAAGGTCTTTAATTGATTGGATGAGGCTCACCCACACGGAGGACAATCTGCTTTACTCAGAGCCTACTGATTTAAATGTTAATCATATCTAAAAAATACCTTCACAGAAATATCTAGATTGTTGTTTGACCAAAAACTGGGTACCATGGCCTACCCAAATTGGCACATAAAATTGACCATCCTTCCGTTTATAACCTGAATGGACCATGTTCATGAGTAGTCAGGGTTCTATGTCATGTATCCAGTAATTGCTTTTCATACTTGAAGGACTCAGTAGTGTGGCTATTGTTGCTCACATTAGAAAACTCGGTTTGCTTCTCCATGAAGGACTTACCCACTAGGATACTGACAGATCGTTCTCCAGGGATTTGACCAACCATCGATAACTGAGGTTTCAATGAGCGTGGTTGTGGGTAATTGATGATTATAGTGTGAATGTTCATTAGCTTAGCAAAGAGAATGGTAAGGGAATCTACAGATTATTGTCAAAATGAAAGACCTTTTAAAATCATGGTTGTAAAAGAGGATAAATAAATATTTAAATGAAAAGATGTAATGAAATGCATTATGAGTTATGTAAATGTGATGCTGGTTTCCAAATAAGAACCACTTTATGTGGACACTGCACTCGGGAGTTCAATACCAGGAAACCACATATTGCTACTTGTGCAAGTTGGAATGTTACCAATAGTTAATTCTACTATATCTCTTACCAAGTGAGAGCCACCAGATTAAAGAGGTTTCTTAAAAAATAACCGGAAGTAACATGACTAGCCTCTCAGGATACATCATTGGCAAACTTAGCCATAAAGGACTCTTATGGCTATGACTCTATACCAGTTATAACCTGGTATATCAAGTTAAAATTAATCAGATCAGAAATCACCCACAGTCTTAGTGCTATTGTAGAATATCTGTTCTCATCGTCTGGGAAACTGAATGTGTTCCTCCAAGGAGACAGAAATCTGGATCCCATGACCTCCCAAGGTCTCTTTAACTCTCTGATGTTTTGTTTCTCGATGAGCTTTTCTGGTTCTGTTCTCTTCCATGCCTGTTGCAGTTTCTGAAAAATTATTTAGAAAATAAAAGCCAGTAGTGGTGCTTCCAGGTAACCATCCCCTTCTCCATTGTAGTGCAAGAGCAGCCTTTGAAAAACAGATTCTCGTGCAGCCTCCAGGAATGTCAGTGTAAAATTCCCCCTTCTGCCTTCATTTTAAAGTGGTGACGGTGGGTGAGGTCTCAGACCTGGAGGCTTGCTTCGTCAAGCCCTCTTATTTAAGTAAGCACTTTTGCTAAGTATAGCACTCACGTAGAAAAGTACACAAGTCACAGGTAAACAACTTGATGAATTTTTACAAAAATGAAACCACCCATGTAATAACCCCCAGATCAAGAAATAGAACATTAATGACACTCTGGGAACTTCACTGGATCCCCCGACCTAGTCATTCTATCTTCTATCACCACAGTTTGGTTTTGTCTGCTGAAATTTCAACTTTGTGTAAGTGGAATCCTACTGTATATATTCATTCTTCTGTGTCCCTCTCAACATTATGTCTTTAAGGCCTAAACTCATTATTACAGTACTGTTTTTGTTTTTGTTTTTTTTCCCATTGTGGTATAATATTGCATTGTATTGTGCCCTCTGGCTTATTTATCCATGCTAGTGTTGGTGGACATTTGGGTTTTTCCAGTTTGGGGCTATTACACGGAATGCTGCTATGTATGTATTTCTGCCCTGAAGCAGACTTGCTGGGTCACAGAATATGCATATGGTCATCGGCATTAGATATTTATTCCAAAGTGATTGTATTAATTTATACTCCCACCGGCAATTATGAGATTTCCAGTTATTCCACACCCTTTTCAGTTTTATCCATTTTAGTGTGTGTGTAACAGTATCTTGCTAAGGTCGTCATTTGTATTTCTCTACTGACTAATGATGTTGAGTACCTTTTCATGTGTATATTGACCACTTGGATATGCTTTTTTAATTTTTTTTTTAATTAGGTATTCTGCCTTTTTTTTTCTTTTACTGATTTGTATGCATTCTTTATTTATATTAGAGACAAGACTCTTTGTCAGAAATATATATTGCAAATAGAGTCTTCCAATATGGCTTACCTTTTGCTGTCTTAGTGGTATTTTGGGTAACAAAAGTTCTTCATTTTCATGAAGTCGGATTTATTGATCTCTTTATGGTTAGTGCTTTTCGCATCTGTATAAGAAGCCTCCTACCCTGGGAGAATCAGCTTTGCTAGAAAGCATTCGGGAGTTTGAATGTCTCAGAAGTCATCTGAGAACGCTTATCGTCACCTCCTACAGACCTATGGAGGGCTCAGCAGAGGCCCAGTTCTTTCCTTTGCTGTTTTTGAGCAAATGGAGGCTCAGGACTTCCAAATTCTCATGAAAGCAGATCTGTGAGGGGAATAGCAGCATGGCTTTTCCAAACCTCAGGGGCCTGCGGTAGGTAGCATGAGAGAATTAGAACTGTACCCCCAAGACACGAAATGAGGCTTGAGGATGGATCCTTGGAGAGGCTGAAAGGGTTATACAGATTTGGGGTCATATGTGGGTAGAAATCTGCTTGGAATGGCCCTTTTTAACCTGTAGCTATAAGAGACTAGAAAACTGAATATTCTCCTGTCTGTAATACAGATGGTTTTGTATCACAAACGAGAAATGACTTTAATGGAAATCTGGCCCTTTTAGCTACAGAACTTCTCAGGGGCACAAGTCTGCCAGTTAGCTCTCAATTTTTAACTGGTTTAAAGCCAATAACTGCAAAATGTCTTTTTCAATTATGTTTTGTGTAGTTTAACTTGGAGAATTCAACAGGAAGTCACATTGCTCAAAGGTGGAGGTAATTTTCTGAGTTTTCTGTTTTTTTTTTTAAACTGCTATGAAGTAAGGTGCTGAATTACATAACTGATAATATTTTCCTTTGTATAGGATTTCAAGGAATGAATTTTACATGCTAATCTCACTCCTGATTCCATCTTTCTTTTTTTTTTTAATAAATTTTTAAATTTAATTTATTTATTATTTTTGGCTGCGTTGGGTCTTCGTTGCTGCGTGCGGGCTTTCTCTAGTTGCAGCGAGCGGGGGCTACTCTTCGTTGCGGTGCGTGGGCTTCTCATTGCAGTGGCTTCTCTTGTTGTGGAGCACAGGCTCTAGGCGTGCGGGCTTCAGTAGTTATGGCTCGCAGGCTTCAGTAGTTGTGGCTTGTGGGCTCTAGAGTGCAGGCTCAGTAGTTGTGGCACACGGGCTTAGTTGCTCTGTGGCATGTGGGATCTTCCCGGACCAGGACTCGAACCCGTGTCCCCTGCATTGGCAGGCAGATTCTTAACCACTGCGCCACCAGGGAAACCCTCCTGATTCCATCTTAATTTTCCCATCCTTATTTCCCATTTTCTCTCATTTTTTCTCATCAAATTTTAAGTTTTGGTTTTGCTGCATTTATGTAAAACACTAGTTCTGAGATAGGGTATGACATGAAATAAGTGCTTGGAGTGCTTTTTCTTTTTCAGAGTGTTAAAAAAGATCTTCTAAGGCTAACATGATCATGCCTATTTGGCAAGTGTGGGAGGTGACTAATTAAATCCTAAATGTTGACTAGTGACTTAGCAGAGATGGATTTGGGATTCAGCCTCAGCATTTAGCCCTTTGCCCTAGGTACATAGGAAGGGGAGGAGAGATTCCACTGTTTTGCATCTTTTCAGACTTCAGAAAGAAATCTTTCAGCTGGAGAAGTTCATGTAAATGGAAGCTTAGAAAAAAGTGGAATCAATGTCAAACTGGAAGCACTTTTTTTTTTTTTTAAGTAATGATGAGGTATTTTGTTTGTTTATTTTGGCTGCACTGCGCAGCATGGGGGGTCTTAGTTCCCCGACCAGGGATGGAACCCTCACCCTCTGCAGTGGAAGCGTGGAGTCTTAACCACTGGACTGCCAGGGAAGTCCCCGGAAGCACTCTTTGATAGCTGGGCAAGCTCAAATTTCATGCCTGTGCTCATCCAGCTTGGACAGTGTTTGTGTTGGAAAGGAGCACTTTGATTTGTTTTGTTTTGTCTTTTTCAATCATGAAATCCATCCATTTCTTCTCAGTTCCCTTTTCCAGAGGTTCATCGAAGAGAGAATGGCCAGAATTACACTGAGAACCCTTGGATACTTAATAAATACCAATTATATTGATTTAAACATTTTAAATTTTACTGGCTGTCTTTAAAAGAAATGTCACTGAAGTTACATCAGGCTTACAACATTGTTTCCTGTGGGAACTTCATGCAGAAGAAAGACTGAGGTATATTTGTGTGTCTCAAGTTGCTAAGGAAGCATCTGAGGAAGAGGACGCATACAGAGTCTAACTTGTGTTTTGAAACTGGAAGCAACTTCTTCTTTATAACTTTTCCTACTGTTTGAAAATCTTCACCCCCTCATAGACTACCCAAGGTATCTTCAGAATCTTTGGCCCCCAAGCACACAGTAGGCACAAAACGGGTCCTGAGGAGGCAGTGGTGTCCGTTAGGCGGCTCCAGGGCCGAGATGCAGCTCCCCCTGCTGGTGGGCCTCCCAGTCCAGAAGGCATCTCCTGTGCTAACTGGCCTAGGCCTCAACTTCCATCTCACAGCCCAGTTCTGGTGGATTATGGCTTTCGTCCTTTGCTTCCTGTTTATGCACAGAAATATGCTTAGAAAGGGGACAGGTGAAATGTTAGAGGTCTTGTCTGTCTCATTATGAATAAGTCTTTACAGCCTTCCCTTAGAAGCCTCTTATAAACACACTCACACAAATAATGCACCTTTAATATTCTCTTGGTTTTTAAAAATTACCTCAGTAATACACACTTATTAGAACATGTCAAACAATTCAGAGGAATGGAAAGTAAAATTTAGTCTCTCCCTTCCCACTTTCAGTCCCAGTTCTAACCTCCGTATAACCAGTGCTGACTCTTTGATGTCTGTCTCTCCGTGTTTCCTAAATATACAGACACTTACATGCAAGTTGGTTGGTTGGGGCAGGTTGAGGGTGGTAGTGTTTTGTGTTTTGTTTTTGGCTGCATTGGGTCTTCGTTGCTGCGTGCAGACTTACCCTACTTGTGGCGAGCGGGGGCTACTCTTCATTGTGGTGCGCAGGCTTCTCACTGTGGTGGCTTCTCTTGTTGCGGAGCACGGGCTCTTGGTGTGCGGGCTTCAGTAGTTGTGGCACGTGGGCTCAGTTTTTGTGGCGCATGGGCTTGGTTGCTCCACAACATTTGGGATCTTCCCGGACCAGGGCTCGAATCCGTGTCCCCTGCATTGGCAGGCAGATTCTTAACCACTGTGCCACCAGGGAAGCCCTGTTTTGTTTCTTTTTTAAATAAAATTGTATTAAACATACTGTTTTGCTACTTTGGTTTTTCCTCATAAAGTAGCATATTCTGGACATCTTTCCAAATGAAAATACATTTTAGTTGAGGGGAAAGAATATGAAAGGATCTGACTTGGGGAAAGCTGCTGCTACTTTAAGGGGGAAGGAAAGAGGAGAAAAGACTGGAAACACTGCCCATATTGTGGAAACTACCGTTGTCATGCTTTTTTGTGGAATTGTGGCAAAGTCCACACTTCTGTCCCAGCTTCAGGGTACTGGTTTAACTACAGTAGGGGAGGGTGTATACATTTTCAGTTCTCACTTTAATATGTTATGTTCCGTAATGAAATAGCAGATGTGTAGCCTATGCTATTGCTATAAACATTCAGCAGTCAGAGGGCAATTTTGCGGTAAAATTAGGTAATTTTAAGGATTAAAGGGTGTTTCTTCCTCAGAACTGACATTTTCAAGTTTGGCAAAAGGGATTTTGGGCTGAGCCAGTGTTAGGATAAGATATTGTTGCTTTGGCCTCTCTGTGTTACTTTGTGTTGAATTTATTTACGGTTCGAGGTTCCTTCCTACAAGTACCAGGTGGGCTTGGGGTGGAGAAGTGTTGGTGTCTTCCGGGGGCAGGGAGCAGCAGCTGGGGAGTGGCGCCCCGTGGCCCCTGTCAGTGTCTGGCACTCCAGGGGTCCTGGCTGGTGGCCCAGCTCGTCTGCAGGAAGAAACTCCCCTTGACCTTTATGACAACAAAGTGCTGTTGCCTGGGCCGGTTGGCTCCCTTAGTTCAGAAAGGCTGCTAGTACAGAGAGCTGAGGACACCATCCTTCTCATTTTCTCCTAGGCTTCTTTGTAGTCTGGGCCAAAAATCCATGCCTTTTCCCCTTGGCTTGCCCCTCTTAGGGTGGGGAGAAAGTCATTCTCATTTTCCAAGGGAAATTTGGAGTTCAATATTTATAAGTACCTTAAAATCTTTCTCTGAAAAGCACTGTAAGAGCACATTATCTCTAATGGTTCTGCACAAGACTTGTGGAGGAACTGTCAGGCCTGACGGATGTGTTTTTCTCCCTGACGCCTCTTTTCAGAACCCACACAGCAGTTAAAATAGCCCCAAGATACAGCGCGCCTGTGATCCACGTCCTGGACGCGTCTAAGAGCGTGGTGGTGGTAAGTGTGGGCCTCGCGTTGTTTCAGAGCTGCTGTGAAGGGGCAACAGAGAGCGCCGAGAGTTAATCGAAGGTGCTGTGAAGTGGAAACAGAGAGCTCTTAGAGGTAGAGCTTCTGTGAAGGGGCAACAGAGAGCGCTGAGTGTTAGTCACAGCTGCCGTGAAGGGGCAACAGAGCGCAGAGACTAAGAGCTGCTGTGAAGGGGCAACAGAGAGCGCTGAGATTCAGAGCTGCTGTGAATGGGAGACGGAGAGGGTGTGAGTTGGTCAGAGCTGCTGTGAAGGGGCAACAGGGAGCGCTGAGAGTTAGAGCTGCTGGGAATGGGCAACACAAAGCGCTGAGGGTTAGAGCTTCTCTGATCGGGCAACAGAGAACGCAGAAAGTTAGTTAGAGCTGCTGTGATTGGGCAACTGAGAGCGCTGAGAGTTAGAGCTGCTGTGAAGGGGCCACTGAGAGCGCTGAGAGTTAGAACTGCGTTGAAGAGGCAACAAAGAGCGCTGAGAGTTAATTGAAGGTGCTGTGAAGTGGAAACAGAGAGCTCTTAGAGGTAGAGCTGTGGTGAAGGGGCAACAGAGAGCGCTGAGTGTTAGAGCTTCTCTGATTGGGCAACAGAGAACGCTGAGAGTTAGAGCTGCTGTGATTGGGCAACTGAGAGCGCTGAGCATTAGAGCTCCTGTTAAAGGGCAACAGAGAGCCCTGAGAGTTAGAGCTGCAGTGAAGGGGTAACAGAGAGAGCTGAGATTCAGAGCTGCTGTGAATGGGAGACGGAGCGGGTGTGAGTTAGTCAGAGCTGCTGTGAAGGGGCAACACGGAGCGCTGAGAGTTAGAGCTGCAGTGAAGGGGCAACAGGGAGCGCTGAGAATTTGTCGAAAATGCTGTGAAGGGGCAACAGAGAGCGCTGAGAGATAGTCAGAGGTGCTGTGAAGGGGCAACAGAGAGCTCTTAGACGTAGAGCTTCTGTGAAGGGGTAACAGAAAGCGCTGAGTGTTAGAGCTTCTCTGATTGGGCAACAGAGAACGCTGAGAGTTAGAGCTGCTGTGATTGGGCAACTGAGAGTGCTGAGCATTAGAGCTGTGGTGAAGGGGCAGCCAGGAGCGCTGAGAGATAGAGCTGCGTTGAAGGGGCAACAGAGAGCGCCTGGAGTTAGTCAGAGCTGCTGTGAATGGGCAACAGCTAGCGCTGAGTGTTAGTCGAAGAGGCTCTGAAGGGGCAACAGAGAGCGCTTAGACTTAGAGCTGCTGGGAATGGGCAGCAAAGAGCGCTGAGAGTTAGCGCTGCTCTGACGAGGCAACAGAGAGCGCTGAGAGTTAGTCAGAGTGCTGTGAAGGGGCAACATAAAGCGCTGGGTGTTAGAGCTGCTGTGAAGAAGCAACACAAAGCGCTGAGGGTTAGAGCTTCTCTGATCGGGCAACAGAGAACGCAGAAAGTTAGTTAGAGCTGCTGTGATTGGGCAACTGAGAGCGCTGAGTGTTAGAGCTGCTGTGAAGGGGCAACAGAGAGCGCTGAGAGTTAGTCAGAGCTGCTGTGAAGGGGCCACTGAGAGCGCTGAGAGTTAGAGGTGCGTTGAAGAGGCAACAAAGAGCGCTGAGAGTTAATCAGATCTGCTGTTAAGGGGCAACAGAGAGAGCTGAGAGTTAGTCACAGGTAGTGTGAAGGGGCAACAGAGAGCGCCTGGAGTTAGTCAGAGCTGCTGTGAATGGGCAACAGCTAGCGCTGAGTGTTAGTCGAAGATGCTCTGAAGGGGCAACAGAGAGCGCTTAGACTTAGAGCTGCTGGGATCGGGCAGCAAAGAGCGCTGAGAGTTAATCTAAGGTGCTATGAAGGGGCAACAGAGAGTGCTGAGAGTAATAACTGCTGTGAAGGGGCAACAGAGCGCTGCGAGTTACAGCTGTGTTGAAGCGGCAACAGAGAGCGCTGAGAGTTAGAGCTGCTGTGATTGGGCAACTGAGAGTGCTGAGCATTAGAGCTGTGGTGAAGGGGCAGCCAGGAGCGCTGAGAGATAGAGCTGCGTTGAAGGGGCAATAGAGCGCTGAGAGATAGAGCTGCGTTGAAGGGGCAACAGAGAGCGCTGACAGTCAGAGGTGCTGTGAAGGGGCAACAGCGCTGAGTGTTAGAGCTACTGTGATTGGGCAAGTGAGAGCGGTGAGCGTTAGAGATGTAGTGAAGGGGCAGCAGGGAGCGCTGAGAGAGCTGCGTAGAAGGGGCAACAGAGAGCGCTGAGAGTTAGAGCTGCTGTGAAGGGGCAACAGAGAGCGCTGAGAGTTAGAGATGCTGTGAAGTGGCAAAAGAGAGCACTGAGATTTAGAGCTGATTTGAAGGGGAAACGGAGAGCGGTGAGAGTTAGAGCTGCTGTAAAGGGGATCCGGAGAGCGGTGAGAGTTCGTGGAATATGCGGTAAAGGGGCAACAGAGAGCACTTACAGTTAGGGCTGCTATGAAGGGGCAACACCGAGCGCTGAGAGTTAGAGCTACTGTGACGGGGTAACAGAGAGCGCTGAGAGTTAGTCAGAGCTGCTGTGAAGGGACCACTGAGAGCGCGGAGAGTTTGAGCTGCTGTGAAGGAGTAACAGAGAGCAGTGAGAGTCAGAGTTGCTGTGAAGGTGAAACACAGAGCGCTGAGAGTTGAGGGTATCGCCCAAGAAGTTCTATTGGTTTTTGTTCAATTCTGCTTTTAAAATGTGGAAGAATATCCTAGGGCTCTTGTCGTGGTCACTGGGGGTGTCTGCATTGCTTGAAGGAGGACGGGTGAGTGTGTCCTCTGCTTTCCGGCACCCTTCCCCGAACCAGCTGCAGCAGTGCTGGCCTGAGTAATAGGAATGGTCCCAGGACACTTGGACCTTGACACCACCCCAAAGAGAGATTTCAGCCATTTACAAATATTTACAAACATGAATGGGCACCTTCTTAACTCTGTGCCAGAGCTGAAAGGAATGCAGAATTTTTTAATCAATATATTTTTTAATTGAAGTATAGTTGATTTACAAGGTTGTGTTAATTTCTGCTGTACAGCAAAGTGATTCAGTTATGCATATATATGCATTCTTTTTTTAATAATCTTTTGCATTATTGAATATAGGATATTGAATACAGTTCTCTGTGCTATACAGTAGGACTCTGTTGTCTATCCATTCTCTATATAAAAGCTTACATCTTCTAACCCCCTCCCCCTTGGCAACCACCAGTCTGTTCTGTATGTCCATGATTCTGTTTTTGTTTCATAGATATGTTCATTTATTTCCTATTTTAGATTCCACATATAGGTGGTATCATATGGTATTTGTCTTTCTCTTTCTGATTTACTTCACTCAGTATGAAAATCTCTAGGTCCATCCATATTGCTGCAAATGGCATTATTTTGTTCTTTTTTATGGCTGAGTAGTAAGGAATGTAGAATTTTTTTAAATGACCCATTTCCAGGTAGAAAAACGTTTAATCTGGAATGGGCCAGTTGACCCTACCCAAGGGCAGAAAAGCATTCACAGGTATATGTTGAAAACACAGAATTCGGTAAATATAATAAACAACTTACCTAAGTGGTTTTTCCTGCTTTTCTCCATCAGTGAAGCCTAACATCATCTCTTGTTTTGTGTTTCATTATTTTCATTGAATAATGGGATATAATAGGTTGTGGGAATCTGAGTGACCATGTGGTCCAGTGGTTTCCAAGTTTGTTTTAGCCACAGAAACCTTGTTTGCAAGTGATGTCTCCCCTGCACACTCAGTAGAATACAAATAAGAGCGGCCCCTTCCACCCCTCATCCCACTCCTGGTTCTCATTGAAAGAACGCAATTTAAACACCACTAATCTAGTCCAACCTTCACATTTGCAGGTGAGGGGCCTGGTGACTTGTGACACTACCAGGCACTGTCACGCAGCCTGGACCAGGATGACACATTTCCTGAGCCATTTTCCAAAGGAATTCTTTCAGATCTGTGAATTTACTTATATGAAAATTATACAATAATCGCTAACATTATTAAATATTTATAGTGTACCCAGCACTGTGCTAAGTGCTTCATATGGATTTTTTATTTAATCCTCATGAGGTAGATACTTTCATTATCCCCATTTTAGAGGTGAGGAAACAGGAACGAAGAGATTAGTAACTCTTGAGGCCACACATCCCTGAAGCAACAGGTGTGGATTTGAATGCAGGTGCTCGTACTCTGTGCGGCGTTAGTGAAACTTGTTTCCATTAATATTTAATGAGTCTCCTTTATTAAGAAGGATAAAATTAAATCGGGCTGGAGTCATAAAATTGCAGTTATTTAAATTGCCATTGAGATAGACTAACGTGCAAATAAACTACATTTCTACAACTCAATTTAAAAACAATTTTTTGGATCTTATATTTGGATAGTGTTTCATAAAGAGGTTGTGTCAGGTCCACGGTTGAGTAACCAGTGAGCCTCTTTTTAAGGCTCATTCCTTAAAGCCTTGTTGAAAAGCATTGTTTTCAAATGCTAATGAATGACTGTGAACATTTCCCATTTGGAGACCAGGCCATTGGGCCTGTTTGCGTGCACAGTGGTAATACTGCCCCCACAGGTCGGGGAAGACTTTAGCTGGGAAGGACTTGGTCCCTTGATTCTCTTCCGAGGACACTCCTCCACCGTCTGGAAGAGCTAAAGCACCGTGGGCCCAGCTGGAAGCCAACAGAGGATGAGGCGTGGGTGTCTGTGCCTTTTACCGTTTGGTCCAGGTAGGCAGCTGGCAGTAGTTGGCTCGTCTCATATACAAAGAAACAGCCGCCTTTTGAAATTACTCAGACATAAGTCTGATGGTAAATCATTTGGGTAATTGCCAGTGACACATTTCGGGAGTCACTAGTACAGTTTGTTTAGGTTGATTGCTGGTTTAGAGTCTTTTGACCTCACTGCAGTGATCATGACGCAGGCTTACACTCTGGCTACTGTCTCATGTATTTATTTGAAAGGTTCCAAAATGTGGCAACTACATAGTAGTTGGAGATTTAGACCAGACAATGGATGCCCACTTACTTTCTTCCCTTTTTTTTTTTAAATAAAAAACAAGGTGCGAATATTCAGTCCTCTTTAAATTAGAAAATAAATTTTCACCATATTCCCAATGTAAATTGTGCTGCAATTTGCCGTGAGAAAGAAGAAAGAAAAAAAGGAAAAGAAAAGCCCTACTATGTTTGATGGTTGGCAAGAAAACACAGGATGGACTCTGGTTTTGTGATGGAAGGACCACATAGATTAGCCCATATAATTGGCCATGAACTTGTTTCCGTTGAGCAAGTCAGCCTGGGCAGGGGGGGGCCTGTCACCGCAGCTCTGGCAGCAGGAGCTCCACGGGAGTTGTGGAAGGGACCAGCCAACTGTAGCAACCCCTTCCATTTTCCAGGTAGTTCCTGTGTCGGATGCTTTCAAGTTCTGGAAATCGGGGGGTTACTTTCTCAGAGTTTAAATTCTAGCAGAATGCAACAGTGTTTTAAAACATTGATTGCATGTACTTTGGGGGAGCTCAGGAGTAGACATCCCTTCTTGTTTTCATGAGCTCTGCTGGATTTCCTAAATGAAGACTCCATTGAGGTGAGGTTCACGTAAGACTGGGAATTACTCTGGTATGCATACCATTTGGGAGCCTGTTTTTAGGCTTATCACGATGGCCTTTACTGATTATATTTCTTAATAAAGTGATTTGGTTTTATACTAACTCACAGGTGATTGGATTGTTATTAGAGATACTTAGACAATTCACACAGAATTATAGACATTTAAAGCTGATGGGCACCTTAGCCATCATCCAGCCGAACTTCCTCCATTTCAGATAATGGTATTGAACTTCCCTGCCTTTTTGTGTGTTAGAAAATCCCACTGGAGGATGCAGGGTTGGGGCAGTGCTGTGATTTTGGAACTGATGTGACCAGCAGCAGCCATTTCCTCTTCCTTTGTGATTTTATTTTGAGCTTTGGTGGCAGCTATTCTACCTATTTGATAATCATAGTCATAAATACTATTTAGCTGATTCTAGTTTTACAGTTTACTGAGTAGCCTCACTTTTCTCAGATGATCAGTTTCCTTATTTTAGCACAAGCTCATGGTTGACTGTGAAGATCAGCCTCATTCCATCAGCAAACATTTTGTGGGGATGCACCTTCTACGTGCCAGGCCCCACGTTAGAAGCCAGGGGCACGAAGGTGGTTAAGGTGCAATCCTACCCTCACAGGGCCTGTCCTCTAGTCAGGGAGGTAGATGCCTAGGCAGATGCTGGAAGCCTGTGGTAAATGCAGTGATGGAGAGATGAACAGAGTATCTTTGAAACCCTGAAGAGGGGGTACCTAACCAGTGTGTTTTGGGGCCCCAAGACCACCCCCAGTTTCAGTGATTTGCTAGGACTCACAGAACTCAGAAACACTGTTATACTCACAATCACGGTTTATAACCATGAAAGGATACAGATTAAAATTGAGTGGAATCTAGAAAAGGCCAGGCACCAGCATCCAGGTGTCTCTCCCCTCGGAGTCATACGGACAGAGCTTAATTCTTCCACTAATGATGTGTGACAGCATGTACGGAGTGTTGCCAACCAGGGACGCTCGCCTGAGCCCTAGTGTCTTGGGCTTTTATTGGAAGCCAGTCACATAGGCAGGGCATGCTCACCTGTCTGACCTGTCTGAGTACCTTATGGGGTACTCAGGCTTCAAGCCCTCCAGAGGTTAGATAGCACGTAAGCCAAGTTCCCCCATAATTCACATTGTAAGCATAAACTTTCTGGGATGGCCCGAGGCCCCAGGTAGACAAAGACATTCTTTATCAGGCAGGATATTCTGAGGGCTTAGAGTTTATCTCCCAGGAGCAGTCAAAGTCCAGTCTCTTCTTTGTAATGTACAACATTGGAGCATCCCAGGCCTGCTGAGTTAACCCTTTACAGTAAAGCCAGGCAGGCATTAGCACAACTGGTGAAGGGAGAGGAAATGATGTTAGTATGGGAAGGCTTCCTGAAGGAGGTGACCCTAGGACTGACCAGTATTACTCATGTTTTATCTTCTTTCGCTGCTCTATGGTTATTGAACTCTGATCTTGCATTTTCAGTGTTCTCAACTGTTAGATGAGAATCTAAAAGATGAGTACTTTGAGGAGATCATGGAAGAATATGAAGATATTAGACAAGACCATTATGAGTCTCTCAAGGTAAGTGACAAAAACAGGTCCCCGCTTGTTTGGGTAATAAAACGATCCTACAGTTTTTTGTTTTTTGGCTTTTTTGGCTGCGTCAGGTCTTAGTTGCGGCATGCAGGATCTTCGTTGCGGCACGCGGGCTCTCTAGTTGTGGCGCACAGGCTTAGTTGCCCCACAGCATGTGGGATCTTAGTTTCCTGACGAGGGATTGAACCCACATCCCCTGCATTGGAAGGCGGATTCTTAACCACTGGGCCACCAGGGAAGTCCGATCCTACAGTTTTTAATGTGACTTTGCTGTTTGGAGGAGGGGAAGGTTTGGGATCATTTTAGGGAAGTCCTACTTTCTAGTTCACATCAGCGTTCTTCAGTGTTCCCAGTAATTTTGGGTTATATTAAGGTTAATCTTATTTATTCCTCCAAACATGTACTGAGTAAGCAGTAGGTATTGGGTGCTGTGCTGGCTACCACTTATGAGAATGAATAAAACATGAGCTCATAGGCAGCAGGGAGACGGGGACTGAGTGTACTGAGGTGACTCCCACAGATCCTTATGCATGAGGAAATAATGGAAGAGAATGAAGACATTAGACAGGACCATTGTAAGTCTCTCTGCCTGATCGCCCGAAGCTCTCTGTGCAGAATAATGTTTCAAGAACTGTCCCTCTGTAGATTAGCTTCAGGAGATCCATGGAGACTAGGCATGATTACTCTTTAGAGGTCGTTGGGATATTTCTTCCTGGTTATCTGCTTGCTGGGCCTTGTGTATGGGGAGGCGGGGGGTGTATTTTAGGGGTGGCCAGGTAAGTGAAATGGGATAACAGACAGCGAGATGGGAACAAGTTTCTGAGGTGTCAGCTGGACCAGGGCACTGTGGTTGGCCTTTCCCTTCCTTAGTTTGCCCACTTTTGGCTGTTTCTTGGTTCTGCCTTCTGGGCCTCAGGGCGGTCGGTGGCCACCAGTTAATCCCAGCCTCAGGTGAAGTACAGGCAGGAGGCCACCCCATCGCACGCTTACCTCACGGTGAAGGCTGCAGATCCGCCTTGCATTTACGTATCCATATGTAACGGATGCTCATTGCATCTTTACTCTCTATTGTTCTGGTGCTGATGTGAAGCCATATTAGATGGAAAAGGAAGAGCTTTCTAGGATATGAATTTTCATGAATAAAAGCATATGTTTTCTTGCAAAACTTATTTACTAGCTTCCTTGGGCATGCTTTCATAGTAGCAGCTGAAACGCTGAGTCTCTGACTGAATAACTTTTCCTTTTTTCATAGGAAAGAAGATACTTAACCTTAAGGCAAGCTAGAGAAAGCGGTTTCCATATTGACTGGCTGTCAGAGCCTCCCCCAGGTCTGTTTGGCTATTGGTTAGAGAAAAGTGCATGTGATAACTTTGCGCTGAAGAGATGTTTGCATTTACTGAGCAGCAGAATCAAACAGGCAGCTAAAAACTATTAATTATGTTCAGTAGTGATGACGAAGGACAGTGATGATCAAAAATAAAAGTCAATAGGTGCCATTTATGGAGAACCAAACATTGTCCTCAGGTTGACCTGCAGCGGCTCTGAGTCCTTGGCACAGAGAGTGCTATTATCCCCACTTTTACTTGAAGAAACTGAGTTTCGGGTAATAACTTGGGAGGTTACTAGCATTCTATCTCTGATCTGTCTTCTAAACCCATACTCTTGCCTCTGTGCTTTGCTTGAGTGGGCCTCCTTCAGGTTGAAGCCAGTTCTAGAGACCTGCCTGGGTGGTGCTGTCACTGCCTTGGCCTGGGTCCCAGGCGGGCCCAAGTGCAGACGTGGAATGTCTGAAATTGCAAATGCCTGCACGTTGAACAGACCTTAAAACATTGCAGCGAAGCAGGCTCTCCTATTTTTGTTCACTCTCATTCTCTCTTGGATGCTTCCCTCTTTTGATTTTGTTTCATTTGGTTTCTTCCCCTTCTGATTTCTAGCCACTTTTCTTGCCTTGCATAGGTGTTCATGAAGGAATATAATGTGTAAGACGTTTTGACAGGTTCAAAGAGGCATGTGATACGAATGCAAAATCGAGACAGGGTGAACAGGGGTTATATTAATTGAATCTGTATTTCCAAGGTAACATCTCAAATCCACTTGCATTGCTCATGACCCCCGTGTTCTACACACGCTCAGCAGAGTGGATTAAATTGGAAACATAGGTGAGCTGGGTTCTAGATTCAGCCCTGCTGAGTTCAGTGCGGTTTAGTGAGAAGAAGGCAGATGGGGAGTTGGGAGGCTTGGGTTCTGATCCCAAGTGACCTTGAGCATATTGCTTCCATGTTTTACAGTTTCTAATATGTAAAAAAGGAGTTACTTTATGGAAATGTGAGGATAAGATAAGACTTGTAAACCTCAGAAAAATATAAATCACTCTATAGTCCAAACTATTATTTTCTCTTTTCCTTTCAGTATGAAATTGGAAAAATATCACAAGGGGGAGTCCATTTTAGCCAAGCCAAACGTCCAAAATACATCTCAGTGGCAATAGTCCACTGAAGGCCTGCAGCACCAGGTGGCAGTGGTGACACTTTTCAAGTGACTGTTTAACCCCCTTGTAGGGCCCCTAAGGACAACCCAGCCTTAGCGTAGTTGCAAGAAGTCAATAAAGAGAGAAGGAAAGGTTCTTCTCTCTAGGTCTTTGGTGGTAAAACCTCAAACACATCTCCAACTCTGACCGACAAGCTCATTCAAGAATAACACCCTTGAGTGACCCGGAAGCAGAGCGTTTCCCTGACTTTCCAGGCAGGGGGACACTTCAGTCAGGAGAATAGCTGTAATTTCTTTTTAATTACCAAACAAACCAGCATAATAGAATATTTACAAAGAAAGGATTGTCCTGTATAATAAAAAGATGACCAGGAACACATGGGAAAAAGCTACCATGAACTATGTCAAAAGGTAGAGATTTCCAGGCAAAATTAAGAAGCTGCGCATACTTTTCTTTTCCTATACTTTCACCTCTCACTGTTACTGTCTAACGAGGGAAAAACACTCTTGAGACTTCTGTGTTATCCCTGAGCACCTGAGCGTGGTGCTTTAGGTTAAGTTCTCTGATCCTTATTTGCAGATCAGGAAACTGAGGGCGTGAGGGCTGGGAAGCGGGCAGCGGAGCGGTCACCTTGGACCCCAGCCTAACCAACCGGGGCTTGGTGGCGCGGGGCGGTACTCGTGCCCCAGGAAGCCCAGTGGCACCGTCTGTCTCTGAAGTTTTCACCAGTATTTCACTTAGGATCTTTTTTAGATTCACAAGGAGGTGTAAAGAAGACTGTATTGAACATTTGTGTACCTCCACCAGGCACTTAAGGAATAAGCTACTGCCCACTTAAAAAAGACAAAACCATACATGTGGGAATTCCTGTGAGCCCCTCCCTCCCCTGCAGGATCCTGAATTTGATGCCTCATTTCCGTGCATTTCCTCAGACTTTGATTATGTGCATATGTTCAGTAGGCAATACATTGATCGATTATTGATTCATGTTTTTAAACTTTATGGAAGTGGCCTGTTACATGTGTCTTTCTCCAGCGCTCTTTCTTTTAGTATCGTCTTCATTTGTACAAGTGAGATCAACCCCAGTCTGTCTTGTTTCCTGGGCGGGGGGGGGGTGTTGGTGGGGAGGGTTGAGGGAAGAGTTTCCAAGGGTGGTGCAGTCAGTCAGCTGCAGGGGAAGAAGAGTTTTTTTTAAGATGTGCTGACGAATTACTCCTTCGCCACAGTAATTTCAAGTTCCCCTCTTCGTAAAACAACTCCTCCGGGTGACAGGAGGGAGGCGGAGCGTGGGAGCCAACAGAGCGGGACGGCCTCCCGCAGGCGGCACCACGCATGAGCGGCACTGAGCCCCAGGCCGGCGCCAGGGTTCACGCCTCTCACTCTGTCCTGTAGTGAAGCCCACATTCCTTGGGACTCGGGTCTTTGAAGACTACGACCTGCAGAAGCTGGTGGATTACATTGACTGGAAGCCTTTCTTCGATGTCTGGCAGCTCCGGGGCAAATATCCGAACCGAGGCTTTCCCAAGATATTTGACGACAAAGCTGTAGGTTAGTTCAATAAGTCCTTCCATCCTGCTCTGGTATCCGAGACATGGTCTTGGGACTTTGAGGACAAGAATAGGTGGTGAGCAGCGGGGTGGATTATGCAGGATAGAGTTTATTGTTATGACATGATGTAGGATACTGTTCCATCCGCTCAGCTCTTTGACAGTTTTTAAACTGCTGGGTTGGTCCTTATTTACAGACTACATTTCACATTTCATTTATCCATTCTTTACTAAATGTTTATTGACATCAGTTACATGCTAGGCACTGGGGATAAACAAAAGTAGACGTATCATCGCTGCCATCTGGTACCCGGCTGGCTGGTGCAGCATTGGAGGGTGATTCCCATACAGCAGGCCGAGCTCCTGCTGCGGGACCAAGGCCCGGCTTCTGTGGACACAGGGAAATGAGACAGACCTCAGAGAGGGACATCAGGAGAGGCTTCCTGGAGGAGGTGGTGTTTGAACTGCTTTTTGAAGATCAGTGGGAGCTACTGGGCCTGGGACTGGGAACGTGAGGTGGTGATGAAGAAAAGGACACTCCAGGCCGAGGAGACCGAGTGGGAAGGCGCAGACACGTGGGCTGATTTGGGGACCGGCAAGGAGGCCATTGTGCCTGCTGGGGAGGGGCTGGGGGTGACAAGCTAGTCGATAGATAAAGTGCTAGCCCCGCGTCTCGCTGCCAGCCCTGCCCCCAGAGACATGGGACCGAAACACTAAGCCCTTCAAAGGGTCCGGTAACAGCCAGCTCAGAGCGAGGTGGGGTTGGACTGGTGGACGTGGGGGGTTAGGGCTGAGGGGAGCCTGGGAGAGTGGCCCCTGCCCGCTTCCTGGGGGGGGCCCTGGGGTGCGTGCTAGGTGCCGTGACTCAGCGGCTCTCGGGCTAGCTGGGGTGCAGCAGTGGGCAAGGGGCTCTCATTCTGATCTGCTCCCGAGTGGTCACAGATGAGCAGTTGAGTGGCTGAAGCAGGGCTGGCCAGGCCCGGACGGAAAGCCTAACCCTAACCCCGCTGGCTCCTGCCGTAGCCAGGTGAGGGCCTGACGGGCCCTGGGCTGGGCCGTGCAGGAGCAGCACTGAAGCCACACTCCACTCCTCAGGCTGTCCTGCACCCCCAGGGGTCACGGCGAGGTCAGGGGAGCTGTCTGTGCACGAGGAATGTGGTGGTGGAAGGGTCTGGCCTGCTTTGTCTCGCTCTCTGTCTGACACATTGCTGCGGGGAGCCGAGAGCTGGCTGTCTGCCTTTTGCTGAACGGAAAAATAAGTGGCTTGAGCTGGCGAAGCAGACTGTGTACGGGAGCTGCACGTAGCAGAACTGCTGAACCCTTAGCTCCTGCACCTGGGGTTGTGCTGATGGCAAACACTGGTTTTTGAAGTATTTGAGGGGAAAATAGAGGGGTGAAGAGAGAAGATGACTGAGGAGAGGTAGTAGTTTTAAAAAGAAGCATTCTTTGCTGGTTATTATTGGCATCTCTAAGTGAATTCTTAACGATATTTTCCTGACAGGTGAAGAGGCCAAAAAAGTCTATGATGATGCCCAAAATATGCTGCAGGCGCTGATTCGTCAGAAGCAGCTCCACGCCAGGGGTGTGGTTGGGTTCTGGCCAGCGCAGAGCAGCCAGGACGACATCCACCTGTATGCGGAGGGCGCGGCACCCCAGGCCGTGGAGCCCATCGCCACCTTCTACGGACTCAGGCAGCAGGTGCGGAGGCCCTGCGGCCAGCGGACACATTGCCCTACTCTTTGGTTTAAGCACTCAAAAAACATAAATAAGAATGGTGTAAGTTTGAACTTTGTGTAAGCGTAGCTCTGCCACACCTCACCCCAAATGGCCAGTCACGGCCCCGAGCCCAAGGCATTTGTGGTGGAGAGAAGGGGCCAGTGTGGATTTAGAAGCTGGGCCTCTCGGGCACCAGCAGGAGGGAGGTGTTTCCTCTCGGGGTTGGATGGGTGAGGAGAAACACTGCTGCTGCCTCGGGGGGTCACGCGCAGGTGGACATTCACTTGCCCAAGAACATCGGTTTGCGTCCGGGCCTGCCGTTAAAATAGGCTGGCGGCTCCTTTCTCAAGGCGAAGACAGCGGGGAGCAGACATTCGCTGGGTGTCTACCAGGGGCCAGCTGCTTAGCAGGGCACTTAATGGACCATCTTGTTTCATTTCCACACAACCTGTTGTCGGGCAGTTTATATGTTTCCGTTTTGCAGAGGTGAAAACGAAAGCTGATGGGGAGTGCGCTGAGCCGCGCAGCTCGGAGGGGCAGAGCCCAGCCTGCCCACACCCCAGTGGCTGTTCTCTCATGCCACTGGCTTCTCCCGGCTCATAGAACACGCTCTCCTCCACACGGCTCCCTCTCCTGTGACCCCACCTTTAAACGTGCAAATCTGTAAGCATGTCCCTTTAGCTGCTATAAAAAATGAGCTGCCCTGATCAAGAATCGGAGCCAGAATTCACCAGTCATTAACAAAGGACGGTAGCAAGTGATTCTCGCGTGGTCTTACTACCATTTTCAGTCATTCAGGAGTGGTAGTATTGCTTTTAATCATAATCACAATGTGATTCATAACGTCAGATATTTTAACTATAACAACGTCTGAGGGAATCCTTAAACTTGGGACATTAAACGGTGTCATAACAAGTTAAACGGGGGCAGCTACACCATTACTGTGTGCACCCAGGCCCAGTCCGTCCTCACTCTCTGCACCCAGGCCTGGTGCATCCTCACTCCGTGCACTCAGGCTCAGGCCCCTCAGAACACAAGAGGATTCTCATGTTAAGTTCTAGCCCCTCCTCACTAGGGAGCTGGTGACTTTTCTTTTAAAGAAGTAATTAAGGTCAGAAACCTCCACCCTGGCCTGAATTTCCATCCTTCAAGTCCTGTGTCCTCTGATCTCTTTTTACATCCAACACCATTCATGTCCAGGCAGTCTGTGAGGGACTGTATTAGGGCATTTAATATAATGACTTTTCAATGTACATGTATTACCTACCCAGATAGCTATTTCTAAGGATGTGCTTTTTTCTAGTACGCTGGAAAATTCTGGCTGCAGCGACTTACTGCTCCGGGAGTCTTCTGTTCTGAGTGGCTCTGATCGCTGTCTATTTTAAAGAGCTGTGTGGCTCTGTGACCTGTCTCTCCTTGTGGTGCTGGGAAACTTTGCATCTCCAGTTGATGGGCAGAGTACAAGTGGAAGGCAGCTCCTCCCTGCATAGCTGGCCCTGGCTCTATGACATTTCCACGTGCCTTTATCAAATACCTTCTTGTCTGCAGCCACTTAACTGTTTTCTGCCCAGTGTCCATTAGACTGTACTTGTTTCCAGAGCTGGCAAGCAAATAGCTGTGAAGCTTCTGGGTTGACTGCTGATTAATTGATCCGTCCTAAGCAGTGTTGTATAGTGGTCAAGAGCATTGGCTGTGGATCAGACCCATGGGCCTGCCACTGTCTGACCTTGAACTAGTTTTTCAAGCTCTTGCTGCCTCGGATTTCTTGTATAAAATGGAGCTGGTGGTATCACTTACTTCACAAGGTTGTTGAGAGGATTGGATTAGTTAATTCGTATAAAGCACCAAGACCAGTGCCTGACACACAGTCAGCACTCAGTAAATATTATATTGTTATTTACCTTCTCAGCAAACATGTGTTGATTGTGAAGTATGTGTAAGACCTTATTTGTCAGCTCAGTAGCAGGGATAAGTCAGTCATCAGCTGAAGATGGAAAGCAGGCGAGGATGGCCACCTGGCCTGAGGAGAGAACCCCAGAAGCAGATCCTGCTCAATTTTTTGATTGGTTTCAGGCCAGCCCAGCAGTGTCCTTAGCCATCCCCCTGACCCACCGCCCGTGGTGGACAGCACGTGGCCCTGTGTTGCTGACCTTAGCCGTTTGTTGAACTGCTTCTGTCGATGCAAAGTAGAGGCTTACACACTTAGTGGACCCCTTTTGAACATAACTTTAGGATTTAATGTGGGTCTTGAATTGAAAACACTTTTGGAGGAAAAGAAAACCTTTTTATATGAATATTTAGCGTTCCAGTACCTGTAGGCATTCAGTAAATGTTTGGTCAGTGTGTGAATGAGCGAGTTAACTGGTTTCTCGACTGTGTATGTCATTTCATGTCATATCTTTCTAAAACTCTCGTTCCATTTATTTATTCAACACATGTTTATTGAACACTTACTACATATCAGGCACTCTTCTAAGTGCTGGGGATGTAACAGTGAACAAAACAGACAGGCAGCCCCGTTTGAAGCTGTATTCGTTGGAAGGCGCTCGATTGCTCTTCTCTGTGTGTTGGTGCCAATTCCATGCTGATGGCCACTCTGCCCACTCCTTGCGTTTCAAGGCCGAGAAGGACTCTGCCAGCGCGGACCCCTACCTCTGCCTCTCGGACTTCATCGCTCCTCTGCACTCGGGCATCCCCGACTACCTGGGTCTGTTCGCCGTCGCCTGCTTCGGGGTGGAGGAGCTGAGCAAGGCCTACGAGGAAGAGTGTGACGACTACAGCAGCATCATGGTCAAGGCGCTGGGCGACCGGCTGGCCGAGGTAGAGCCGCGGTGCCCTGAGGCCAGAGTGCGTGCGCACGTGTGCGTGCGTGCGTGTGTGTGTGTGTGTGTGTGTGTGTGTGTGTTTGTCTCTAACAGCACACATACTCTTAAATCCTGTATTTTCGAGTCACTCTCACGCCTCATCTTTGGGCACAGAGTAGGCTTCAGCGACGCTGTAGTTGGAGTGGCCCGTGGAGCCTTGACTTCATTGTCTTGGTTCTGGTGTCGCCCTGTGCTTGTGATTTGATGTTTTCCAGAGGAGCCTGCAAAAAGCCAAACAGGTTCTGTTTCAGAGCTTCTCGTTCTGATGTTGGGCTCCCCTGTAGATCCCTCATCTTCCTCTGTGGGGTGGGGCAGCCTAAGCTGTGGGAGCCGCTCCCCTCTTCCCGAGGCTCACAGCAGAGTCGCTGGCTGCTGTCATGGTCCCCGCTCCTCCTTCTGGCCACCATAAGCTGTAGCCTGAGCGTCAGGGAAAGGTCTGAAGGGCCTCGGATGCTCGGGTCATTGAATATGATCCTTGAGAGCCCGGGCTGAGGCCAGAACCGAGCCGCAGAGCAGCTTTTGACAGTACACATGAGTTGAGCCCCCCGCCCATCCCTCTCGCCGGTTCCCCCGCCTGCTGTCCGGTCAGGGAGGTGCTTTTGCGGGCAGGACGGAGGGCAGGAGGGAGGGCGGGAGAAGGGCTCCCGCCTCCATCTGACCGCGTGTTCCGCCCCAGGCCTTTGCCGAGGAGCTGCACGCACGGGTCCGCAGGGAGCTGTGGGGCTACTGCGGCGACGAGCAGCTGGCCGTGGCCGACCTGCGGAGGCTGCGCTACGAGGGCATCCGGCCGGCGCCCGGCTACCCCAGCCAGCCCGACCACACCGAGAAGCTGACCATGTGGAGGCTGGCAGACGTGGAGCGGCACACAGGTCAGCACCGGGCAGGCGCGCATCCTGCCTCGTGTTACACACACGGTAGCGAAGGGAAGGCGCATGGGGGGAGCAGGTGGAAGCCACGGAGAGGCTTACAGTGAGACCCCTGACCCCACCCTTCCTCACCTCCAGCAGTGTGCTCTAGTCCTTCACCTCCATGTTATTATTATTTTAACAGGAGGAAAAGAAACTCATTTTAGTTCGTGCACGTGGAGGCCCCGTAGCATTATTATTGAGTAGTGGTCTTTCATCACCATTTTCAGGTTTATCAGTTTTCATTATTTTCTCTTCACCTACAGTAGATGGGAGCTTAGCTGACTCACACCAGCCGGTACATCCCCTGCCCCATTTTCCTATTACACGTGTGTTACTGTTTTCAGTCTCTCCACTAGTGAGTGACCTTTGTAACCTTTAGTAACGTATTTCACGTGGCTCTCTCCTTCCACCACTTCTAGGAGTGTCTCTGGACCCTCGTCTCACAGAATTCCCACCCTTCCCTTCCGCCCCCTCTCTCTTTACTTCTACACCACTGCGAACACAGTGCACTGTTTCCAGTGGAGTTCGTCAAAAGCGTGCCATCCACGCCGAAGACGTTAAAGGAATGTAGATGGACATGAATTGCTGTGGGGCTCTTTGAATCTGGGCTGGCAGGGATGGCACCGGCTCCAGGAGACACGAGACGGGGCCTTGGGACCCGTTTCTGCCGTAAGCCTGCTGGGCGATCTTTGGCAAAGCACCGAGCCTTTACGTCGCTCCGTTGCCTTGTCCAGAAAGTGAATGGCGTAGACTAGATAGCCTTGGTGTGGGCTCATCCTCAATGGGGCCTGGCTGGCTGTCATTCCCCTAGTGGCCTTGGCCTCACAGGTGCGCTTGGAGGTCCAGGTGGTGTCCCCATCTGCACGGTTGGAGTCCTTGTCTTGAAGGCCCAGGCGTAGCCTCCATGGCTGATCTTGGAGGGCGGGGATAAGAATGTAGAGAGTCTTTTCCAGGCCTCTCCCCCCAGGTTAGAGGAGAGCTGCACATCCTGAATTTGTTCATCCCCTCGGCGGGAATTTGCTAGACGAGTCTGCTCACATCTTTCACTCTGTGTCATGTGTCCCCCTGGAAGGCACACACTCACTCTCATTCACTTGTAAACAAGAATTTACTGGGAGCCTACCACGTGGGCAGGCCTGTCTCAGCACTGAATAAACGAGCGTTTCTCCCCATGCTGCTCTCCCCAGGCATTAGGTTAACAGAATCGCTGGCCATGGCACCTGCTTCAGCGGTATCCGGCCTTTACTTCTCCAATTTGAGGTCCAGATATTTTGCCGTGGGGAAAATTTCCAAGGATCAGGTAGGTTAGCTGTTTCATTGTGTGTGGCATCCCTAGATGCCTGTCTTGTTTTGAATGGAGCTGTTAAACCTGTTTTATTTTACATGTGAGTGAGAGTAAAATGAGAGGGAAAGGATGAAGAAATGTACTCCAGTTTATGTCTTGATTTGATTTCAGCCCACTGCCCCATTTCTCGCCCTGCCGTTTACACAGAGACCAACCCTCCCACACCCCTGCCACACACACACCCCAGCCAGGCTCTCAGCCTGAGGTAGTTACGACATGTTGTTTTTCTGCCCAGAAAATAAGGCACCTCGATGAATACATAAATATCTGTCTCCATTTAACTCAGTGGATTACTATTAAGGCAAAAGACATAAAACGTACTTAATGTATCTTGGCAAATGCTGCGGAAACTTGAGTTCAAAAAGTCTTATCATTTTGGTTTAATAAACTGCTTTTAATCTTTTGCAGATTGAGGATTATGCTTTGAGGAAGAACATGTCTGTGGCCGAGGTTGAGAAATGGCTGGGACCCATTCTGGGATATGATACAGACTAACTTTTTTTTTTTTTTTTTTAACCTTGTCTATACTTGTTTCCTCGAGGAAACACAGTCAAAAGTGCCTTAATAATAACAGCGCAGCGGCCGCGAGCCCATCTGCATCTGGTTGACCTTTGTGCCGCTCCAGGTTGTGGACGTTTGGTGGGACCTTGTGGACGAACAGCGTGTTCCTACAGTTCTTGGAAAACAAGCGGCTGTTTTCCAGGGGACTTTGAACGAAGAGCAGTGAGCAAGACTCCGGGGGTGTCCCCGGTCCCTCAGGGACTAGGACAAGCCGGAGGTGGAGGTCTTTTGCAAGTCAACTTGCTTTTTTCATTTTTACCCCAGACCTAGGAGGCCATTTCTTTTTTTTTTTTTCTTTCTTTCTTTCTTCTTTCTCAGAGAAAAGCCTGAAAGTCAGTTGAATAGGGGGATGTGACCCTGTGGCAGAGTGACGCTGTGAGCAACGGGGCATTTTAATCTGAGTGGTGAGAGCAGTTACTCCTACAGGGGAGAAGCTCTGCTCTCCCGAGATCTCTCTCTCCCGAGACCTCCTTTTCTGAAGCCTCGATTAGACGCCTGCAGAAGTCCCTGCGGCCGGAGGCATGCTCTCCCCCTCCGGCTTATCAGAGGTACTTAGGCTGCTGCCGGCCCTGGCAGGTCGGATACAGTCACGTTCTCCAAGCATTTTGTCCTCTCGTGATCTCATATTCCCCCACCCTGAGGGGGGAGAAAGGAGGTGGGCAGAGAGAGTGGCCGCTAAGGGTGGTTAACAGCCTCGGGTTGTTTTGCAGAACTGAGCAGGCCGTCGGCTCAGCCGCGGGTCCCTGCAGCGTGGATAGGTGAGCAGCACCACTCCACTCAGCGCTTCCTTTTCTGCGCTGCCCCAGCTCCAGGCTCGCACGGTATGGGAGCAGCGCGTGGACTTGTTTGTGGTCATCGCGGGGAGATGGTTAAGAACCAGGGCTTTGAAGTCAGACACACCCAGATTCGCGTTTCAGGTTTGCCGCGTCCTTGCCGTGCGACTCAAGCATCAGCACGATTTTCTCATCTGTGAAATGGAGACAGCGAGACTAGCTCCTCTCTCACGGGCATGAGGTGTGGATTAAAGGAGACGATGCACGTAGGCAGGGAACATGGGCTGCGGCACACAGTGAGAGCTTGATAGACGGCAGCTTCTGTAGAGCTCTCTAGGGGGTCCCTGAGCTCAGCACAGGGTAGGTGCTCATGGAAAGGGAATAAGAGATTAATGGAGGTGAAAAGATACTGGGGAAATGCATATGGGAACGACCGCGTTGAATAGACTAGGTACCCTTTCTGGGATTAGAGCCCCATTGAACACAGTGACTGGAGAGAGAAGCTACTGTCTCTGTCATCGGCACCATCAGCCCTCATTTTCTGTGAGACAGTGCCCCCGTCCCCTCGTGATGTAAGCTGGCCTTGCCCCAAAGCAGTTATATCAAATATACACTCAGGTACATTGGAAGTGAAAGGGGAAAAAAAACTTAGCAAACGATAATCCTGCATAACTGTAGCACATACACATTTACCTGCAGAGTAACATGCCTTCTTAGGCATCACTTGCCCTTAAAATGAAGAGAATTATATGCTTTCTTTAGGTCCATTTAATCTGTGCTACATTGAGACTGGGACTCATTTTCCCCGAGATGCTCAGGTGGAGGACTTATTTTCTCTTCCATAGCAGGTATGTTATTCTAGGTGTTGGCACATCCTTCTTTAAGAAAGAATAACCCCCCTCCAAATATTTTAATGTATTTTATCCGAATTACAGTTGCTAAGAGTCTCCCAGTTTCATTAAGTATGTACCATATCTTTTCTCAACTAGTTATGTGACGGAATGGCTTCCTTAAATGTATTGTTGATCTAATCCCATGATGGATGCCTTTTATCTAAAGACAAAAACAATTTGTGCAAGTTCGAGTGCCTATATGTTCATTAAAGAATATAGAATATAGCTTGAAAACCCCTACCTTAGTTTATGTCAGGTGACCTCAAAGGCAGGAAGGTGACCATTCTGCAGCCGGGGTCTTTTCTGTGTCTCTGCCGGTATGTCCAGAACCTCTCCTTGTCATCGACGTCCGTGGCTGTCACATCCACTCACTCACTCTCATCATTTCCATTAGGGATCCCATATTTATTTTTTCCCTCTAAAGAAGCACTTGTTCGGAACCTTCCGCACTCTGCTGCCCACTCTGCTGTCTGTAACGTGGAGGCTGGTGTGTGGGATGGTGGTTGAGGTCAGATCCTACAGCGCCCTGTTTCTCATCTGAGATATTCTGCCATCAGCCTCCCTCTATTCACAGCTGAGCTCATTTAGAGAAGAGTCTGCCCTCTTTCCATTTCTCTCAGGCTTGTCCTCGACAAATATCCGAGTGTCTACTCTGTGCCAACCACCTTCTCCTCCCATTCTCTCTTTAACTCAGTGAAGTTAGTTTTTTTTGTTGTTGTTGTTTGTTTGTTTTACCCATCTCTTCTGTCATTAATGACCTCTTAATTGTTAGATCCCGTGGCCTTTCCAGTGATCTTTCTTCTCTGAGTTTGGGCAATACTGACCACTTCTCCAAAAATCTCCTTTCCCTGGTTCCCCCTTGACTTCACTCTTCTGATTTACCTTCCATGTTTCTTGTGATTTCTTAGCTACTTTCATAGTTTTCTCTTCCTCTGCCCATTTAAAGCCTGGTCCTCATGAGCCTGTCACTAGTTACCTTCTTAGTCATACAGTTTCAGTGGGCAATCTATCCAGACTCCTCTGTGCTGAAGCGCACATAGCACACCAAAGACTCAGTGTGTCTCAAACCAGTATCATCTTACTCTTCTCGAATTCTCAGTGTACTCAGCGAGAAACCTCAAACCCACCCCATCTTTTTCTTGGACTCTTGCAGCTATCTAAAAAACTTGCACATGAAAGACACGCTTGTCCTCCTTTTAGTTGAGAAGGTAAAAGACATGTTTGAGGCAGGCAGTGTTTAGGTTAAGTCTTGATTGAGGATTTGAAGGATAAAGGTGAAGAAGTAAGGTAGAAACAAATGAAGAACTACAGTATCTTTGTTCATGAAGGTTGTAAGGGTATCAAACCTCCCAAAAATCATCTACAGATTCAATGCCATTTCCAGCAGAAATTCCAACAGAGGTTTTGTTGGATGTGACAGGCAGATATCTAAACGTCTGTGGAATAGCAAAGGACTAAGACGGCTGGATGCTTCTGACTATAATGAGGAGGTTGAGGGGACCTTTTACAAGACAGTAAGTTTTATTACAGAGTTTGTGTTGTATGTGGTGCAGAGGTAGGCGCTCTGAGCAGTGCGACGAGCTCAGGAGCCTGAGAAATAGCCCAGGCGTATATGCTGCCCTTTGAGATGTGGCATGGCAGGTCAGTGGGGGCAGGAAGGGTGGCTCCATAAGTAGTGCTAGAACAACGGTTATCCTTGTGGAAAACCATGAAATGGATTTCTGCCTCACACCTCACCGAGCAGTCAATTCCAAATACATCAAGGTCTTGATTACGAAAAGCAAGTATTTAAATGTTTGCATGGCAAAAAACCTTAGGGCCGGAAAGAATCTCTTGAGACATATGCTAATCATAAAAGAAAAGATGAATTAAATCAAATATATTAAAACTAGCACTTAAGTTAAGCTAACAAACAATTTAGTGTAGTGGAAAGACAAACCAAGACTTGACATTTACGATACAGTTAACTGGCAAAGGAGTAGTAAGCAGAATATATAGAGAATTCCTATTTTTTAAAAAAACAGAAAAATAGCCTTCCTCTTCCGGGGACGGTATCTAGAGGCATTCAGGAGGGTCCAGCGTTTGACATACCATCGTAAGCTGTCCTACAATAAGCCTCTAACAAAAACAGCCTGTCCCAAACCCCTGGTAATAGAATTGTTTACCTTTATACCAGGAAGGTTAGGAAAACACCAAAATCCGCCTGTGGCGTGTGCTCAGGCCGACTTCAAGGATTTCGCACTGTGAGACTTTTAAGTTCTTGTGAGGTCGTCTAAAACAAAAAAACGTGTCAGCCGGGCCTATGGTGGTTCCATGTGTGCTAAATGTGTCCGTGACAGGATCGAACACACTTTCCTTATTGAGGAGCAGAAAATTGTTGTGAAAGTGTTGAAAGTACAAGCACAGAGTCAGAAAGCTTTATTTAGCTTTTGTATTTAAAAGTGAACCCTTTTTGAGTAATAAAAAAAATCAGAAAGCACAAAAAAAAAAAAAAAAAGAAAAATAGAAGAAACTTGAAAAGACATTTCACAAGAAGAGGAAATACATAGGGCTTATAAATGAGTAGAAACCTTGGAGATATGAATTAAGACCACAATGAGCTTGCAATTTACATCCATAAGATTTGTAAAATTAAGGAGTCTGACAGCACCAGGTGCTAAATGTGAGCTCATCATTGTGTGGATGTGTAGACAGGCACCTCTGCTTTAGGAAACAACTACACCTCACAGAGTTGAACATTTGCATACTTTAGGACCTAGCTTATGACTCCACCTCCCAGTTGTGTATCCAGTAAACTCTTAGATTTGTGTACCAGCAGGTGTGTACAAAAATGTTTATGGTAACATCTTCATAATAGTTAATAACTGGAAAAACTGAAATGCCATTCTGTCTACAAGAGAATGTTTAAGTAAATTAGGTATATTCACACGAAGGGATATTATTCCGTAGTGACAAGAGGTGAACTACAGCTATACCTGACAATAAGAATGAATCTCAGAAAATATTAAGAAAAAAAAGCAAGTCCCAGGGTATGGTTGAGACTATTTTTATTAAGCTCAAAACCAAGCAAAACCAAAGAGTACGTTGTCTAAGCATACATAAATGGCAAAACTATACTGTAAGAAACAAAACAAAACAATGATAAACCAAAATTTAGCCTACTGCTTACCTCTGAGAGGGAAACAGAGGGAACGGATAACAGAGGGACACATGGGTGGTTGCTAGTTATTAGTAATGTTCTCTCGTTCTTGGGTTGTATGGTAGGTTTATGGTTTATTATATTATGCTTTATAACTCATGTATATCGTAGAATTCTGTATGTATTAAATATGTTGTACGTAATGTATTAAACATAAAAATAATAAAGGAAAAAGGGAATAATAAGCCAAAATCTGGGATGGTGACTTTGTAGATAATGTTTTGTGTGTGTCAAATGTATTTTTTAAAGAAAGGAAGGACAGAGTGCACGGCAATGCAGAGGTGGGGACAGAGAGTGGAACATCTGTGCCCTGTCCAGCCAGAGCTAAGCGTGGCTCCAGATACCGGGCTTTGGAGGATGATGGCTGCTGGCACCGTTGGCGCAGGCAGAGAATGTAGGCGGGGAGGAGAAAGGAGCTCTGGACAAGTTTCCTGTGGCTGAATACCGGCAGTTGGATGCCTGACTTTGGGATTTTGGAAGAATGGCGTTAGAACTGGGAGACTTCCACGTGGGGGTGGAGGTGCAGACGGGATCGCAGCTGGAGAATCTGAAGAAAAGATGGAACTTGATTCTCGGACCAGGGACCGGGGAGGTGGGGAAGCCAAGGGAGGAGCCGCCGTGTGGGGTAAATGAGACCGGTAGAGGGGGCCACGTCAGGCAAAGCAAAGGAAGAGAGAGTTGAAGGCCTGGCCACAGAGCCTGGTGCTGCCGAGAGATCTGGGAATGGGACCCCTCTCACGGGTGACCCTCACTAGAGCAGTTTCAGGGGCGTTCTGGGGACTAGCTGTGCTGGGTTGAAGACAGGAGGAGGAGAGGCAGGTTACTTAGTTATCTTAAGAGGGTGGGATGGGAAGGTAGAATTGAGTGGTTATTTGTTTAGTTTTCATAAGTTTATTTATTTATTTATTTTTGGCTGCGTTAGGTCTTCGTTGCTTGGAGTGGGCTTTCCCTAGTTGCGGCGAACGGGCTACTCATTGCGGTGGCTTCTCTTGTTGCGGAGCACGGGCTCTAGGCTTCAGTAGTTGTGGCACGTGGGCTCAGTAGCTGTGGCTCGTGGGCTCTAGAGCGCAGGCTCAGTAGTTGTGGCGCATGGGCTTAGTTGCTCCTTGGCATGTGGGATCTTTCCAGACCAGGGCTCGAACCCGTGTCCCCTGCATTGGCAGGCGGATTCTTAACCACTGCACCACCAGGGAAGCCCCACAAAATGTCTTAAGTGGTTCCCTCTGGGCAATAGGACTGGGGGACCAGGGGTGAGGGCCTCATGGTTTGGATATTTCTCACTCTTTCTGCACTGTTTTGAATTTTTACAACAAAGATATAAATATTACTGTACTTTAAAAAAGGTTAGCTCGGCAACAAATCCAACTTGAAATAGATGCTGTTTTGAATAATCTGAGTGAAAAGTTAGCACTTAAGTGAGCTAACTCCTAAGCTTGGTCGTATTTCTCAACACTTGGAATAGCTAATTCCATTTACATTCTCCCTTCTTCAAATATAATTTTCAAAGATCTCTTTTGCCTCCTCCCTTGCTTTTAAGTATTATTATAGCCTTTTGGAGACTCATAAAACAAGCAATCTCTGGAATTGTTGTCTAGGAAAGGATCTTGGATTAAATGATTTTTGAGAACCTTGAGAAGCAGATATGCCATGAAATGGAAGAAACAAAAACCAGACAGACTCATGAATGATGTTTATCACAGTCTTTGCCTTCCATAACGCAAATACATATGGCAACCTATAGAGTATGAAGCTTGCAGAAGCTGAGAAAAGAACTTTGAACTTTTTACAGTTCTGTTTGTTCTTTCACCCAGAGAGAAACCAGAATAGAGAAAAGTGACATTTCATTCCAGATTATCTGAAAGAATTTCAGTGGTTACCTGTCTTTAATCATGAGGCATAATCCTCTTTGAGGAAAGAAGAGGCATTTATTTTGTGCGTGTTTTCAGTGCAAATATCTGAAATCCAGTTGTCTTGGTGAATAGTGTTAAATATCATTAATTAAAAATACTTCAGGTCTCGGGAGATACATGGACCAAGTGGCAGCGACAAAGACATCTGAACTGCCCCTGCCGAAAATGGGCGCACGAGACAGACAATAAGTGTTTCCAAGGCTTTTGGCTACATGTGCATCTTCTTATCTCAGTTTATGCAGAATTTATGGATGATGGTGTTTGAGATGAAAGACTGAGGAAAATTCAGAAGAGACTGATGTTAACGAAGGTGAACTCTCCTCAGGGATTAAATATAAGACACCTCAACCTAGAGGAGAAGTATGTTTTACACAAACATTTGATGGTGGAAGATTGGCTGGGTGGATCTTAGCAAAAGCAAAGGAAGATGATATACATGCGAAGATTTCTATATATGACAGCCTCTCCTGGAGTATGATGAAAGGATTTCTTCCTCCCTCTAGTGTAAAGCTAGCCTCCTCAATCGTTATAACCAAGATCAGCTTCTTCTCAAGGAAGATGGCAAACAGAAGAACTGAAAGAAATCTAAGTACCTGGCAACAGAGGACCAGTATTGAAATCTAGACCAAAGCACTGTCTGCTGTATTTGCAAAACTCTTTATTTTCACTGATAAACCTTTAATAGTTCAGTAAGATACTTTTTCTGAAATTTGTGTTAGTTTCATATAATTTGGCTTATTAATATAGGTTGTATTTGAATAGTAAGTATAAAATCCAGATTTTCAGTTTCACTTACTTGAATGCACAATGCATGAATACACATAAACACCCTGAGGTTCTGAGTGAAAAGCAGGTTAATTTAAAAATCTTATAATACATACTGTAATATATAAAATTCAGCCACCATAAAATATATAGTACACACTAAAGTCATCATCTTTAACTGTTTCTTAGAATTACTTGCTATTAAGATACTAAATTCAGTATATTTCGAATGAAATCGTAGATATTGCTGTTAAACCAGTGATAAGATTCAAAAGCAGCAAATTTATTTTAAAAAGGAAATGCATATGTAGATCAGTGTCTTTCAAGCCTGGACCCCTTTGAAAGAGTACATGTTCTCACAGGCAATCCCCCCTCCCCTGCAGCGTGACTTAAAACTTAGTTTTAAGTTTTTAAGCATGACTTAAAACTTAGTTTTATTATGACATTGCTTGCATGTGTACTGTCATAAAATCAGGGATAAATTCCTCAAGCTTATTTTACCTATACTGATATACAACCAGAATAGAGTTATACAAATACAACTACAAAACCAATACAATTTAAATTCAGTGATCAGTGATATTCATAACGATGAGCCGAAAGTATTCCAGTATTCCCACAAGAGCCTTCATCATCCAAGACCCATGAAAATTCGGTATAGCTTCAGTATTAGGCACATTTTACCGTGCGAATTACTGTATTTGAAGGCTGGCCACCCAAGGATGATAAGGGTGATTCCTTTCCTTTAACCAGAAAATAGATAAAGAGAAATTCTTCCCCCGTTGTCAGATAACAGAGTATCTTCTGCTCTCATCCGTGGCAAAAGAGCCAAGCCTGACGTAGCTTAAACTAGAGAAGGCGGGGGAGGGGGGTGGTGCTGAAGTGAAGGAGGTTCACTGGGGTGAATGAAAAGATGTAGAAGAAATGTCACAGAATGAGGGAGTGTGTCATGAAGGAGGTTCACTGGGGTGAATGAAAAGATGTAGAAGAAATGTCACAGAATGAGGCAGTGTGTCATGACGGGGTGTCAGCACAGACCCTGGAAGCTGAAGGGGCTGGTGCCTGGCAGGGCTGAGTCACTTACCACCCTTGGCATTGAGGGGGAAGGAAAACGCTAATTTTAGATGGTTTGTATCGGATTAGCAGGAGGATCTGACTTCAGAAAGCACAGTAATTATTGGGTTTTATTAAGTGAAAAGTGAGGTTTGGCTTTGGATGCCACCTTTAAATTTTGACTCACAAAGTGTGTGGTGGGGAGGTTGAGATTTCTGGATGGTGGAGAGCAGAAACGAATTTTACAAAGGGTTTGGTAGTATAAGTAGCCAACATTTGTGGGCACATTTGAGGGTGGGGAGCAGGGGGAAAAACAGGAAAGAGTAACGGAGTCACGACTGCCTTAAAAATGGGGAGAGAGTGGAAAGGATTCTAGTGGGACCAAGCCTTCCTTCTGTAGGGAAAAGACGTGGGTGCTTACTCTAGTGGGATGGGTGTGTTGCCAATCACTTTGATTTTACGAATACAGGCCACTTCGCTGACTCCTGAAAGGTAAAAATCTGAAAAACCTTGATTATTTTGTACTGCTAAAATTTGCTATAATAGGGGAAAAACCATTTATATCTACCTTTTAAACTTTTTTTTCCATGAGCTCAAACAATGCTGATGATATTAGAGAGAGAAAATGCTGATTGTGCAAATGACCTCTCCTTTTGCTTTGGCTGAGATCCCCAAGAGGGGAAGAATTTACTGTCATGTGGCATTTGTGCCTTCATTCATATTCATTCAGTCCATTCGTTTATATGTTCATTTATCAAACATTTATTGGGTCAGGTCCTGTTCTAAGGGTTGGGTATACAATGAGTCACATTCCCTGGCCTCATGGAGAGTAGTAGTGAACTGACTCCCTCCAGGACTTTGTATCATTCACGTCTTGAACATCCTTCACTGCAGATTCAAAAGCAGAGGAGGTGGGGCTTCCCTGGTGGCACAGTGGTTGGGAATCCACCTGCCAATGCAGGGGACACCGGTTGGATCCCTGGTCCTGGAAGATCCCACATGCCGCGGAGCAGCTAAGCCCATGCGCCACAACTACTGAGCCTGCACTCTAGAGCCTTCCAGTGCAGGGGGTGCGGGTTCGATCCCTGGTCCAGGAGCTAAGATCCCACATGCCTCAGGGCCAAAAAACCAAAACATAAAAAAAAGAAAAGAAAAAGGAAAAAAAAAAAAACAGAAGCAGTATTGTAACAAATAAAGACTTTTAAAAATAAATAAATAAATAAATAAAATAAACTTAAAAAATAAAAGGGCAAGAGCCATCTCTTCCGCTTTCTTTGCATGGTTTGAAACTTTGAAGAGATTGAGGAGAGCAGATGTTAGGTGTTTGTTAATGAACCGGCTGGCCTGAGATGAATGGTTTTGTCTTTCAGTGGACAAGTGTGTGATTAGCTGTAGCGTAAGTTCTGTACTCTTCACCAATGCCTTCCCCCCACATCTCCAACAATTACTAGCTGGGTGACACTGGGCAACCTACATGGCCTCTGTGAGCTGCGGCTTCTCCCTCTCTAAGATGACAGTGATGCTGGCACTCACCTGGCAGGATAGAGCAGGAGCTGGGATGAAGTCCTCCGCAGAAGGCATCCAGCATGTGCCTGGCTTAACATAAAAAATCTTCATTAACCAAAGAATGATAATGGAGACCCTTGGGAGATGTTTGATTTTCTCCATGCTTTACGGAAAAATGAATGCAACACCACATCAGACATACCTCATTTATAGACAGTGTGTGTGACTCTAATTATGAATACCAGAGGCACAAAGGGAGTTCAGGGGCAAGCAACGTTAATAGGGATGATATGGGGAATTTTCCAGAGGGAGCTATAAATATCACGGATGAGCCAACTGGGTGCAAATCAAGGCCATTGCTAATTAAGAGAAGGTGATTTGGGTTTTGTCAAGTACCTTATCAAATGTAGCATCACATTTTTGTACATTAACCTTCTCTATAGAAATTTTATTTTAATTTTGACTGGATTGAGTCCTGAATAGACATAAGTGGGAAACTTGTTTTGGTTCTACAATTATAGACAATATTCCTGTTACAGGATTGACGTTTTACAAATGGATTATTCCAGTCATGAGGAGAATTATCAGACATGATGAGTAGTTTAGTGAAATCCACAGCACACGTGGAAAAGCACCCCAAATACACTACGTTATATTTGCATTATTTTAAAAGTTCATATAACAATAGGTAGCATTTTTCATTATAAAACTTGTTCATTGCAAAAAGCTTGTAAACTCTATAAAAGTATGCAGAGGAGAATAATTCATGGTTCTATAATCCCCGTTTAGCTAGTATTAATGTTTTATTATATTTCTTTCCATAGTCTTTCCTTCTTTCTTTCCTTCTGTCCATCCATGTGTGGGTAAGCTGAGTAGTGACCCCCAAAGATATCCACATCCTAGTCCCCAGAACCTGTGAATATTACCTTATATGACAAAAGATGTGATTAAGAATCTTGAAATGGGGCGATTATTCTGGCTAATCCGGTGAGGCCTAAGTGCAGTCACACCTGTCCTTAGAAGAGGGAAGCAGGGGGAGATTTGACACAGAAGAGGAAGGCAAAGTCACCACTGAAGCAAGACACTGTGCCACTGGCTTTGGAGATGGAGGAAAGCGCCATGAACCAAGGAAGTGAGGCAGCTCCCAGAAGCTGCAAAAGCAAGGAAATGGATTCTCTCCAGAGCCTCTGGAAAGAGGGCAGTCCTGCTGACGCCTTGATTCTGGCCAGTGATACTGATTTCTGACCCACAGAACTGTAAGAGAATAAATGTACGTTGTCTAAGCCACCAAGTTCATGGTTATTTGTTATAGCAGTGACAGGAAATGAATATACCATGAATGTATCAATTTTTATACCTATCAACCTACTTACCACATACCTTTTATAATATGACTTATATGTTACTGTATATATAAAGCTACACATACATATTATATATACTACACATACATATTATATATATAATATACATACACATTGTATATATCCATGTACCAGTGTTATTTTTTATTTGGTTAAAATATACATAACATGAAATTTACCATCTAAATCATTTTAAGTGTACAGTTCTGTGGCATTAAGTACCTTAACATTGTTATGCAACCATCACCACCATCCATCTTCAGAACTTTTTCATCTTCCCCAACTAACACTGTATACACATTAAACAGTCACTCCCCATTTCCTCTCCCCCTACTCCCAACCCTTGGCAACCACCATTCTACTCTCTGTTTCTATGAAGTTGGCTCCTCTAGGTACCTCATATATTTGGAATCATACAGTATTTGTCCCTTTGTGACTTATCTTGTTTCACTTAAGAATAATGTCTAAAATGTTCATCCATGTTGTAGCATATGTCAGAATTTCCTTCCCTTTTACGGCTGAATTATATTCCATTGTATGAATACGCCACATTTTTATAGCCATTCATTAATTGATAGAGACTTGGGTTGCTTCCACCTTTTGGCTATTTCGAATAACGCTACTATGAACATTGGTGTACAAATATCTGATTGTGTCCCTGCTCTCATTTCCTTTGGGTATATAGCCAGAAGTGGAATTGCTGAATCATTTGGTAATTCTATGTTTAATTTTTTGAGGAATTGCCATACTGTTTTCCACAGCAGCTGTACCATTTTACATTATCACCTATAGTGCACAAGGGCTCCAGTTTCTCACCAACATTTGTTATTTTATTTTATTTTATTTTTGATAATAGCCATCCTAATGGGTGTAAAGTGGTGTCTCATTATGGCTTATACATATCTATTTTTATATTACTTTTTTTCCACCTTGTTTTAAATCAAATTCTTCAAAGATTTTTTTAAGCCTATGTAACAATCTATTCTAAATACATGCTATAACTTATATAACCATTCCTCCTTGTGGAACGTTTGGCTCTTTCTAACTTTTTACCATTGTAGGTTACAAAAGTGTGAGCATAAATGAACACTACACCTTTGTCCACATCTCTGAGAACATCCTAAGAATGAATTACTCAAAGGAGCATTACATTGAAAACTGTTGGTGTGTTTAACCAAATTGCTTTCCAAAAGGCTGTTTCAATCTGCAGACTGTGAGAGTGCTTAGTAGCACATTTTTACACGTATTTTTTTTTTTTTTCAGGTGCAGGGTATCTTTACAATACAGATGAGAATACCTGTGAACTTGAACATCCATAGAAGCAGAATCCACTTGCTTATTTGGGTACAAAAGGCTAATTTTTTTTGTCAATGTTGGGTTGGATTGTTGGTTTTAAAGACAGACTTGATTTATCTTTAGATTCTCAAGAGATAAAACTTCCACATGAAAAAAAAAGGCAGTTTTTTTTTTTTAATTTTTGAATTTTATTTTATTTTTTTTATACAGCAGGTCCTTATTAGTCATCAGTTTTATACACATCAGTGTATACATGTCAATCCCAATTGCCCAATTCATCACACCACCAACACCACCCCCCTGCCACTTTCCCCCCTTGGTGTCCATACGTTTGTTCTCTGCATCTGTGTCTCAATTTCTGCCCTGCAAACCGGTTCACCTGTACCACCTTTCTAGGTTCCACATACATGTGTTAATATACGATATTTGTTTTTCTCTTTCTGACTTACTTCACTCTGTATGACAGTCTCTAGATCCATCCACGTCTCAACAAATGACCCAATTTCGTTCCTTTTTAAGGCTGAGTAATATTCCATTGTATATATGTACCACATCTTTATCGATTCGTCTGTCGATGGGCATTTAGGTTGCTTCCATGACCTGGCTATTGTAAATAGTGCTGCAATGAACATTGGGGTGCATGTGTCTCTTTGAATTATGGTTTTCTCTGGGTATATGCCCAGTAGTGGGATTGTGGGATCATATGGTAATTCTATTTTTAGTTTTTAAGGAACCTCCATACTGTTCTCCATAGTGGCTGTATCAATTTACATTCCCACCCACAGTGCAAGAGGGTTCCCTTTTCTCCACACCCTCTCCAGCATTTGTTGTTTGTAGATTTTCTGATGATGCCCATTCTAACTGGTGTGAGATGATACCTCATTGTAGTTTTGATTTGCCTTTCTCTAATAATTAGTGATGTTGAGCAGCTTTTCATGTGCTTCTTGGCCATCTGTATGTCTTCTTTGGAGAAATGTGTATTTAGGTTTTCTAACCATTTTTGGATTGGGTTGTTTGTTTTTTTAATATTGAGCTGCATGAGCTGTTTATATATTTTGGAGATTAATCCTTTGTCAGTTGCTTCATTTGCAAATATTTTCTCCCATTCTGAGGGTTGTGTTTTCGTCTTGTTTATGGTTTCCTTTGCTGTGCAAAAGCTTTGAAGTTTCATTAGGTCCCATTTGTTTATTTTTGTTTTTTATTTCCATTACTCTAAGAGGTGGATCAAAAAAGATCTTGCTGTGATTTATGTCAAAGAGTGTTCTTCCTATGTTTTCCTCTAAGAGTTTTATAGTGTCCGGTCTTACATGTAGGGCTCTAATCCATTTTGAGTTTATTTTTGTGTATGGTGTTAGGGAGTGTTCTAATTTCATTCTTTTCCATGTAGCTGTCCAGTTTTGCCAGCACCACTTATTGAAGAGACTGTCTTTTCTCCATTGTATATCCTTGCCTCCTTTGTCATAGATTAGTTGACCATAGGTGCGTGGGTTTATCTCTGGGCTTTCTATCTTGTTCCGTTGATCTATATTTCTGTTTTTGTGCCAGTACCATATTGTCTTGATTACTGTAGCTTTGTAGTATAGTCTGAAGTCAGGGAGTCTGATTCTTCCAGCTCTGTTTTTTTTCCTCAAGACTGCTTTGGCTATTCGGGGTCTTTTGTGTCTCCACACAAATTTTAAGATTTTTTGTTCTAATTCTGTAAAAAATGCCATTGGTAGTTTGATAGGGATTGCATTGACTCTGTAGATTGCTTTGGGTAGTATAGTCATTTTCACAATATTGGTTCTTCCAATCCAAGAACATGGTATATCTCTCCATCTGTTGGTATCATCTTTAATTTCTTTCATCAGTGTCTTATAGTTTTCTGCATACAGGTCTTTTGTCTCCCTAGGTAGGTTTATTCCTAGGTATTTTATTCTTTTTGTTGCAATGGTAAATGGGAGTGTTTCCTTAATTTCTCTTTCAGATTTTTCATCATTAGTGTATAGGAATGCAAGAGATTTCTGTGCATTAATTTTGTATCCTGTAACTTTGCCAGATTCATTGATTAGCTCTAGTAGTTTTCTGGTGGCATCTTTAGGATTCTCTATGTATAGTATCATGTCATCTGCAAACAGTGACAGTTTTACTTCTTCTTTTCCATTTTGGATTCCTTTTATTTCTTTTTCTTCTCTGATTGCTGTGGCTAGGACTTCCAAAACTATGTTGAATAATAGTGGTGAGAGTGGACATCCTTGTCTTAGAGGAAATGCTTCCAGTTTTTCACCATTGAGAATGATGTTTGCTGTGGGTTTGTCATATATGGCCTTTATTATGTTGAGGTAGGTTCCCTCTATGCCCACTTTCTGGAGAGTTTTTATCATAAATGCGTGTTGAATTTTGTCAGAAACTTTTTCTGCATCTATTGAGATGATCATATGGTTTTTATTCTTCTGTTTGTTAATATGGTTTATCACATTGATTGATTTACATATATTGAAGAATCCTTGCATCCCTGGGATAAACCCCACTTGATCATGGTGTATGATCCTTTTAATGTGTTGTTGGATTCTGTTTGCTAGTATTTTGTTGAGGGGTTTTGCATCTATATTCATGAGTGATATTGGTCTGTAATTTTCTTTTTTTGTAGTATCTTTGTCTGGTTTTGGTATCAGGGTGATGGTGGCCTCATAGAATGAGTTTGGGAGTGTTCCTTGCTCCACAATTTTTTGGAAGAGTTTGAGAAGGATAGGTGTTAGCTCTTCTCTAAATGTTTGATAGAATTCACCTGTGAAGCCATCTGGTCCTGGACTTTTGTTTGTTGGAAGATTTTAAATCACAGTTTCAATTTCAGTGCTTGTGATTGGTCTGTTCATATGTTCCATATCTTCCTGGTTCAGTCTTGGAAGGTTATACCTCTCTAAGAATTTGTCCGTTTCTTCCAGGTTGTCCATTTTATTGGCATAGAGTTGCTTGTAGTAGTCTCTTAGGATGCTTTGTATTTCTGCGGTGTTTGTTGTAACTTCTCCTTTTTCATTTCTAATTTTATTGATTTGAGTCCTCTCCCTCTTTTTCTTGATGAGTCTTGCCAATGGTTTATCAATTTTGTTTATCTTCTCAAAGAACCAGCTTTTAGTTTTGTTGATCTTTGCTATTGTTTTCTTTGTTTCTATTTCATTTATTTCTGCTCTGATCTTTATGATTTCTTTCCTTCTGGTAACTTTGGGTTTTGTTCTTCTTTCTCTAGTTCCTTTAGGTGGAACGTTAGATTGTTTATTTGAGATTTTTCTTGTTTCTTGAGGTAGGCTTGTATTGCTATAAACTTCCCTCTTAGAACTGCTTTTGCTGCATCCCATAGATTTTGGATCGTCGCTTTTTCTTTTTTTTTTTTTTAGAATTTTTTTTTAATTCGTTTATTTATTTATTTATTTTTGGCTGTGTTGGGTCTTCGTTTCTGTGCGAGGGCTTTCTCTAGTTGCGGAAAGCGGGGGCCACTCTTTCATCACGGTGCATGGGCCTCTCACTATCGTGGCCTCTCTTGTTGCGGAGCACAGGCTCCAGATGCGCAGACTCAGTAGTTGTGGCTCACGGGCCTAGTTGCTCCGCGGCATGTGGGATCTTCCCAGACCAGGGCTCGAACCCATGTCCCCTGCATTAGCAGGCAGATTCTCAACCACTGTGCCACCAGGGAAGCCTCCATCGTGTTTTCATTGTCATTTGTCTCTAGGTATTTTTTGATTTCTTCAGTGATCTCTTGGTTATTTAGTAACGTATTGTTTAGCCTCCATGTGTTTGTGTTTTTTACGGTTTTTTCCCTGTAACTCATTTCTAATCTCATAGGGTTGTTGTCAGAAAAGATGCTTGATATAATTTCAGTTTTCTTAAATTTACTGAGGCTTGATTTGTGACCCAAGATGTGATCTATCCTGGAGAATGTTCCGTGCGCACTTGAGAAGAAAGTGTAATCTGCTGTTTTTGGATGGAATGTCCTATAAATATCAATTAAATCTATCTGGTCTATTGTGTCATTTAAGGCTTCTGTTTCCTTATTTATTTTCATTTTGGATGATCTGTCCATTGGTGTAAGTGAGGTGTTAAAGTCCCCCACTATTATTGTGTTACTGTCGATTTTCTCTTTTATAGCTGTTAGCAGTTGCCTTATGTATTGAGGTGCTCCTATGTTGGGTGCATATATATTTATAATTGTTATATCTTCTTCTTGGATTGATCCCTTGATCATTATGTAGTGTCCTTCCTTGTCTCTTGTAACATTCTTTATTTTAAAGTCTATTTTATCTGATATGAGTATTGCTACTCCAGCTTTCTTTTGATTTCCATTTGCATGGAATGTCTTTTTCCATCCCCTCATTTTCAGTCTGTATGTGTCCCTAGGTCTGACGTGGGTCTCTTGTAGACAGCATCTAGATGGGTCTTGTTTTTGTATCCATTCAGCAAGCCTGTGTCTTTTGGTTGGAGCATTTAATCCATTCACGTTTAAGGTAATTATCGATATGTATGTTCTTATGGCCATTTTCTTAATTGTTTTGGGTTTGTTTTTGTAGGTCCTTTTCTTCTCTTGTGTTTCCCACTTAGAGAAGTTCCTTTAGCATTTGTTGTAGAACTGGTTTGGTGGTGCTGAATTCTCTTAGCTTTTGCTATAACAAAATTGGTATAGAGGACACATATCTCAACATAAGAAAAGCCATTTATGACAAAGCCACAGCCAACATCATACTCAATGGTAAAAAACTGAAAGCTTTTCCTCTAAAACCAGGAACAAGCCAAGGATGACCACTCTTGCCGTTTCTATTTAACATAGTAATGGAAGTCCTAGCCATAGCAATCAAACAAGAAAAAGAAAGAAAATGCATCCAAATAGGAAGAGAAGTAAAACCATCACTATTTGCAGATACTATATACAGAAAACCCTGAAGTTTCTACCAAAAAAACTGTTAGAACTAATGAATTCCGTAAAGTTGCAGGATACAAGATCAGTGTACAGAAATCTGCTGCTTTTCTATACACTAATAATGAACTTATCAGAAAGAGAAAACAATCCCATTTATAATTGCATCAAAAAATAATAAAATACCTAGGAATAAAGTTAACCAAGGAAGTGAAGGACCAATATTCTGAAAACTATAAGATGGTGATGAAGGAAATTGAAGACAGTACAAATAAATGGAAAGATATCCCATGTTCATGGATTAGAGGAATTAATATTATTAAAATGTCTATACTTCCCAATGCAATCTACAGATTCAATGCAATTAGTATCAAAGTGCCCATGACATTTTTCACAGAACTTGAACAAATAATCCTAAAATTTGTACAGAACCACAGAAGACTTGAAATAGCCAAAGCAATCTTGAGAAAAAGGAAGAAAGCTGGAAGTATCATAATTCCTGATTTCAAACTATACTACAAAACTACAGTTACCAAAACAATATGGTACTGGCACAAAAACAAACACATAGATTAATGGAACCAAATTAATTAAAGAGCACCCAGAAATAAATTCATGTACATATGGTCATTTAATCTACAACAAAGGAGACTAAAATATACAATGGGGAAATGACAGTTTTTTCAATAAATGGTGTTGGGAAAACTGGACAGCCACATGTAAAAGAACAAAATTTGAACATTTTCTCACATTATATACAAAAATAACTTCAAAATGGACTAAAGACCAAATTGTAAACCAGAAAGCCTAAAACTCCTAGAAATAGACATAGGCAGTACAGTCTTTTACATAAGTTTTAGCAATTTTCTTTTGGCTCTGTCTCCTCAGGCAAGGGAAATGGAACCTGAAACTTAAAAGCTTTTGCACAGTGTAGGAAACCATCAATAAAATGAAAGACAGCATACTAAATGGGAGAAGATATTTGCAAATGGTATGTCTGATAAGGGATTAATAATATCCAAAATATATAAACAGCTCAAACAACTCAATATCAAAAAACCAAATAAACCGATTAAAAAATAGGCAGAAGACCTGAATAGACATTTTCCAAAGAAGACATACAGATGGACAACAGGCACATAAAAAGGTGCTTAACATCATGAATCATCAGGGAAATGCAAATCAAAACCACAATGAGATATCACTTCTACCTGTCAGAATGGCTATCATCAAAAAGACAATAAATGTTGGCAAGGATGTGGTGAAAAGGGAACTCTAGTAAACTATTGGAGGGAATGTAAATTGGTACAGCCACTGTGGAAAACAGTATGGAGGTTCCTCAAAAAGTTAAAAATAGATCTAATATATGATCCAACAATCTCATTTCTGGGTATTTAGCCAAAGGAAATAAAATCATTATCTTGAAGAAATATCTGTACCTCCAAGTCCTTATAGTCAATGTAGCATTATTTGCAATAGCTAAGGTATGGAAACAACATAAGTGTCTGTTGACAGAAGAATGAATAAAGAAAGTATGAGATACACACACACACACACACACACACATACACACGCACACACACACTGGAATTTTATTCAGTCATAAAAAAGGAAATCCTGACATTTGCAGCAACATAGACAAAACTTGAGGGCTAAGTAAAATAAGCCGGACAGAAATAGACAAATACTGCATGGTATCACTTATTAGTGGAATCTTTAAAAAAAAGATCAAACTCATAGAAACAGAGAGTGGAATGCTGGTTGCCAAGGGCTCAGAAGTGGGTAAATGGGAATAAAGGGTACAAACTTTCAGTTATAAGATGAATAATGTGTGAGGATCTAATGTATAAAATGGTGACTATTGTTATAATACTATAGTGTACAATTGAAATTTACTGAGAGAGTAGAACTTAAGTGTTCTCACACACACACAAAAAGATAACTGTATGAGGTGATGGATGTGTTAGTTAACTTGATTGTGGGCATCGTTTCACAATGTATTGGTTTGGCCAAAAAGTTCGTTCGGGTTTTCCGGAACAAACTTTTTGGCCAACCCAATATATGTACATCAAATTGTCACATGTACACTTTTCATATATTACAATTTTATATGTCAATTATACCGCAGTAAAGCTGAAACAAGCACTACTTTTGTTAGTAAAACATGTTTTTCATTGTTGGAGAAAACAGTTACAGATATGGAAAGGAGACATGACTATTGCCAAAGCTGGCACTCTCTGGTATCTCTTTTTAATCTGAATTTTTAAAAATATCCAGGAATTTAGAAACATTTTGGATAAATAGGAATTTATTGTAGAATAAATCAGAATTTTGATAGTGACATCTTTTGACATATGTTGATTCTTGCTTAGGATTATTCTAAGACCATATCCCAGGTATTTAATAGATTTTGCTTTGCTTTGGAGTTTTCAAAGAAAATACACCTTAAAAATTCTTTCTTACAAAAAGGAAAAGCGATTTGCAAAATATATGCATGAAACAAGAGGAATTTTCTGTCAGAAATAAGTAGGCATAGTCCTCGGCGAAGGCTGAATTGTCTGGTGTTTCCATTTTAAGCCTCTTAGCTACATTTCTGTTTCTGTAGAGCAAGAGAAGATCCCAGAAAAGTAATTTTTCTTCCTTTGTAGAAACTTCTTTATCTGGCAGAAAATGGTAACTCATCAAACCTGCAGCAGAAGGCAACTTTTCAACTCAGTCAATATGATCAACATTAAGCATCCATCAAATGAAGGATTGGGAGTGATAACCTTAAAAAATCCTGCTAGGCAACTAGTTATTGATTCTCTGTTCAGCCTGATGCATGAAGGTGCAAAGGCAACAAGTGATTGGAGAAAACACAAACCTGCCTGCCTGCCTGCCTGCCTACCTTCCTTCATCGGGCTGGGTCAGGCAGGACTTCCGGCCAGAAAGCATCATTTTTGGTTTTACCCAACACATAGTTCTTTCATCCCAATCCATCAGAATTTGATTCTAGCAAGAGGTCTGCTCTTCCTTGCCTTTCCTTGGGAGTCTCAGAAAAGCCCAAAGAACAATTTACAATAAAATTTAATTACTTTTAGCCTGGCCGTTCATATGCTTGGGACTATTTGGAGGCTGAAGTTTGTGACTTATACCAAGAAAAAAAATTGGCGTGTTTAATAGTATGAAGGAGCTTGTAGAAAGGGCTTAAATTATTTTGGAGATTAAATTCTTTTCAGGGGCTTTAGAAGCACTGATTCATATTAAAATAATAAATGTGCTAATTACATTTTAATCGTTTCACCTCATTAAGCCAATACCACAAGACCTCTCATTAGCCACACCACCTTCACAGGTGAGAATGATTATAGGTCTTGTGCAGAGACTCCTGGAGTCCATCAGCTGGCAACAGGCTGAGCTACCCTTGACCAGAATCAGAACGGAAGAGATCTTTCTGGCAGCATCCTTCTCCCACTGCTACAGGTGTTCAGTGCCCTTAGGTTTTCTGCATTAACATTTCTGAAAGCTTTCCTTGCCCAGTTACCTTAAAAAGGGTCAAGTAAATAAGTGGTGCTTTATTATAGCCCTTGTAACTTCCTGTTACAATGACTTACTCATGTTTCTCTCCCTACTAGACTGTCACTTCTAGTCAATAAATTCTCATTGAATAAACTAGTGTGTGATTGATGAAAGTTATAAATGACCGATACTGTTTTGTCCATTTCAGAGTAATTAAAATGTAATGAACTAGACTATAAGCCCCTGGTGGACCAAGAATAGGTCTTACTGAAGTTGCATCCTGGAAGATAACACAATGGCTGGCACAAAACGTTTGCTCAATAAATAATAATGAAAAGATCGTGACAATCTCTTAACCTCAAAGGAGCAAGCTCTAATTGGAGAATTCTGACCTTGGATGAGAACAGACTTGGATGGGCATCTTTCCAGTTGCTCCTTGGAGTTACATGTCCCCACAGGGATCCCCAAAGGGGGAAATAACCTGTGTGAATAACTGCCTTTGACTCCGACCCAGCTGAACTACAGCAAACAGCTACCCGACAGTCGTGAATTGGCTCTCACTGGACGTGTCCAGGGAGAGTCAGGATACATTGAAGTCATTGGACCAGAGTCCCTCCATCCAGAGGATCACATGAGCACCGAGGCTCCGTGGGTCATGTTCTAATTTACTGCATTATTCACAGAGTGACAACAGAGGACTGTCATTATCATCCAACGAGGGCTCAGCATTACCAAAGAAGCAATGAGAATGTCTTCCAACGCAGAGCTTGAAATGGCTTGTCGCAGCTGGGTGGGATGCCCAAGCACATAAATCAATTCCTGTCTTAATTAATCAGGGTCTGCTGAACACCTTGAAATTGGAAAGAGACATGTAACAAAAGTTACATAACAGACCTCCAGCTGCCGCCAGTCCCCTGCCAGCCCCTGAAAATCCGTTTAGTAACTTTGTTCTGATGAGCCACCTTTTCTGTCTCAGATGAAGGTAAACAATTCACAAGAAAACATCTCAAAACCTCTCCTCCTGCTAGCGGATGTGATTTGGCTGAGTGTTGTGTATTTACTTGAGTTGATTGAAGGAAGGGAAAAAACGCTCATCTGGTAGCAGGCAAATCTGCGAAGTGTTGAGAGGGTGTGATCATTTTACAAAACAGTCCAGCCGGTTTACACTCTTGGTTTAGAAAAAAAATATTCTTTCCTCTTCATTCCAAAGTTAAAGGTTTGTTTTGGAAATGGAAGGAAACTTCATGACTCACTCTTGTTCCTGTCGAATACTGACATAGAGATGAAGGAATAAAGAGAGAAACGAACGGGTGATAAAGGAAAATCAAAAGACTGGTGTCTTGTGGGTGGGGGAGGGAGTTAGTCCTCCTGTCTTCCCACCTTTGTAAACTTCATGCTTTGACAGTGGGCACCAAGTCTTCCTCAAAGCCTTGAGGCTTAGAAACCTGTCTGGAAGGTTTGGGGGAGGGGCTTGTGCCCAGGGAAGAGCAGCGTTCACATCAAGGACGTTTCAAGCTCGACCATTTGTATTTCACCAGAGAGAGAAAATTTGCTTTAAGCACCTGTGAAGACACCACAGAAAGCAACCTGGGGGGGTGGGGTGGGGACAGAGGTGTGTCCCCGGGGGAACTTGTGCCACAGAGAGATGGAGAAACGCATGCGGGGGGCAAGAGAGCGAGGACAGCAAGAGCTAGTGAAGACCGATGAAGGATGAAGGAAGAGGAATTGGTGCAGAATGGGGAGAAGAGAGGGGAGAGACATGGATATAATCCTCTCTCTCTGTCTCTCTCTCTGCCCTTGGATGCTCAGTGACCTTCGTTGGAGACACCACGGCCCCCCAGCCCATCCCCGCGTCAGCCAGGTACCCCTCCACGCTCAGGCCCCCAGCCCTTGCCCCTCTCTTTCTCTCACACCCACACCCAATCCATCAGTACGTGCAGTTGCCTCTCTCAGCAAATGTACCCCGTCGAGAAGCCCAGCTCCTTCTCATGCCCCTCTGCCTCCCTGGACCCGTCTCCTGAGTCACGGCCACGGTCTCCTAATGGCACTTGTGCTCCCACTCTTGTCCCTGCATCCTGCGCTCTGCTTGGCGTTCACTACAAGCCTTGTGGCTCAAAACCCTTCCATGACTTCTCTCTTCCAGAATCAGGTCTAAACCCTGTGGGACCCGGCCCCTGGGTCTGTCCTCATCTCCCAGCGTGCTCTCAGCCCCGGCCTCCCTGGTCCTGCTCTCTCCTGCTGGAATGTTCTCCGCACAGAGGGTCTCGTGGCTCACTCCCCAGCGAGATTCAGGTCCCTGCTCAAATATCACCCCTTGGAGAGATGTTACCGGCCGCCTCATAAAAGGGCAGCTCCTCTCTCCTCCACCCCATCACGGTCTAGCCTGCTGATCGGCTTGCTTCTAACACACATCGCTACTTGATATTCTAGTCCCTGTCGGCTACTGTCTGTCTCCTATATTAGAGCATCAGCTCCGCGAGGGCAAGGATGCTGCTTTGTCCGCTGCTGTACCTTCCATACCTCGATCGTGTCCAGCACACGACCAGTGTCCAGTCAATGCATGTCGAATGGACATAAGAATGAACCACTGCACCGTGCACAGCTGCTTCTCTTTTCCTTGGGTTTTGGGTCTGAACATCTGTGTGTCACTCTCTTCCCTCCTGTGCCTCCGCACACTGCCTCCCACTTGGGGAGACCCAAATGCCCGGAAGAAAAGCAACTGTTGTCTTGTGTGCTCCTTCTGCATGCCAGCCACTGAGAGCTGCCTTTTGGCCTGTTAGTAGTTACTAGGAAACTACCTGGGCAATGACCATGTCTACTGGCTGCCTTTATTAATATGAAGTGGGACTGGGTGATGGGGCCCTGTTTAGGGCAAGGTCTCTGTTAAGAGCTGGGATTCCCAGGGCTCTTGAAGACAGCGACCCACCTGTCAGTCATGCTGTTCACTTTGGTGTCATATCTAAAAAACCATTCTGTTTCTTTACAATGAACGTTTCATCATCAAAGACTCAACTCCTCTACCTGAAAACGCCTTGGGCTAGTGCACTTCCCTCTTGGGAGGGATTTCTTCATCCCAAGTAGGAAGTGCACCGGGGCTCCCAGGTATGCCCAGATGAGAAGGGCAGCCTCCACATCCTGCACACCCCCAGCTCACGCTTCACTAGCCCTTCACAGCTCTACCCGCTTCAATTTCGGCCCTGACAGCTTTTCACTTACAGTTCAGTCCCCCGCCTGAGCGTCCAATGTGGCTGACAGACCAGGGCGTGCCTTTGTTTATTGGGGGTGTGGTGGCAGGTTCGAAGAGCTGATATTGACTTTAATTAGCACCCCTGCAGGCTGTGAAACTCCACGACTTGAAGCTAGTGACACCAAAACAGTTTGAGAATCTTCGGAATCCATCCAGCCCATTCTCGAAACCACGAGAGGAGCCACTATGACCATCCCCCGGAGGGGGTTTCTAAAGTTGTTTTGTTGAAATAGTGACCTTGATGTTAAATGGTCCCACTTTACTTCTCCCACTGCCCCCAAGTCCTCTGATCATGAAGCATTTTGTGTATATGCTGTAGGATTTAAACTCAGAATACAACTTGGTAGGGTGGGGCAAAAATAATTAAATGTCCATCCCAGCTTGAAGTTTAGTCTGATCTGATCATTTGGTTTTGCCCAGCGCCTCTTGACTAAAAATGCTCCATCTCTCAGATACGTTTTCTGCCCCCTTCTCTCTCTAAGATGGTATATGGAGCGGGTGAGGCTTAACGCACATCTCATATGGCGGGGGGATCGGGGTGCTTAGCGGTGCTCTGGTCTTTGGGGGTGATGTTTCTTGTCCATCTGGGAGCCGCTCACTTTGCTAGCATTTGCAGCTGAAGCCTACAGCTGCATAACTTGTGAACTGATCTCTCTCTGCCTGGTGAGGGTCCAGCCAGGACGTAGCCCTTCTGAAGTGTATATATGTCAATGCCACTCTCTCACTTCGTCCCAGCTTACCCTTCCCCCTCCCCGTGTCCTCAAGTCCATTCTCTATGTCTGCGTCTTTATTCCTCTCCTGCCCCTAGGTTCTTCAGAACCAGGGTTTTTTTTAGATTCCATATATATGTTAGCATATGGTATTTGTTTTTCTCTTTCTGACTTACTTCACTCTGTATGACAGACTCTAGGTCCATCCACCTCACTACAAATAACTCAATTTCGTTTCTTTTTATGATTGAGTAGTATTCCATTGTATATATGTGCCACATCTTCTTTATCCATTCATCTGTTGATGGACATTTAGGTTGGTTCCATGTCCTGGCTATTGTAAATAGTGCTGCAATGAACATTGTGGTACATGTCTCTTTTTGAATTATGGTTTTCTCAGGGTATATGCCCAGTAGTGGGATTGCTGGGTCATATGGTAGTTCTGTTTTTAGTTTTTTTTAAGGAACCTCCATACTGTTCTCCATAGTGGCGGTATCAATTTACATCCCCACCAACAGTGCAGGAGGGTTCCGTTTTCTCCACACCCTCTCCAGCATTTATTGTTTGTAGATTTTTTGATGATGGCCATTCTGACAGGTGTGATGTGATACCTCATTGTAGTTTTGATTTGCATTTCTGTAATGATTAGTGATGTTGAGCATACGTTCATGTGTTTGTTGACAATCTGTATATCTTCTTTGGAGAAATGTCTATTTAGATCTTCCGCCCATTTTCGGATTGGGTTGTTTGTTTTTTTGATATTGAGCTGCATGAGCTGCTTGTAAATTTTGGAGATTAATCCTTTGTCAGTTGCTTCGTTTGCAAATATTTTCTCCCATTCTGTGGGTTCTCTTTTTGTCTTGTTTATGGTTTCCTTTGCTGTGCAAAAGCTTTTAAGTTTCATTAGGTCCCATTTGTTTATTTCTGTTTTTATTTCCATTTCTCTAGGAGGTGGGTCAAAAAGGATCTTGCTGAGATATATGTCATAGAGTGTTCTGCCTATATTTTCCTCTAAGAGTTTGATAGTGTCTGGCCTTACATTTAGGTCTTTAATCCATTTTGAGTTTATTTTTGTGTATGGTGTTAGGGAGTGCTCTAACTTCATTTTTTTTCCATGTAGCTCTCCACTTTTCCCAGCACCACTTATTGAAGAGGCTGTCTTTTCTCCATTGTATACTCTTGCCTCCTTTATCAAAGATAGGGTGACCATATGTGCATGGGTTTACCTCTGGGCTTTCTATCCTGTTCCATTGATCTATATTTCTGTTTTTGTGCCAGTACCATACTGTCTTGATGACTGTAGCTTTGTAGTATAGTCTGAAGTCAGGGAGCCTGATTCCTCCAGCTCCATTGTTCTTTCTCAAGATTGCTTTGGCTATTCGGGGTCTTTTCTGTTTCCATACAAATTGTGAAATTTTTTTGTTCTAGTTCTGTAAAAAATGCCATTGGTAGTTTGATAGGGGTTGCATTGAATCTGTATATTGCTTTGGGTAGTATAGTCATCTTCACAATGTTGATTCTTCCAATCCAAGAACACGGTATATCTCTGCATCTGTTTGTATCATCTTTAATTTCTTTCATCAGTGTCTTATAGTTTTCTGCATACAGGTCTTTTGTCTCCTTAGGTAGGTTTATTCCTAGGTATTTTATTCTTTTTGTTGCAATGGTAAATGGGAGTGTTTCCTTAATTTCTGTTTCAGATTTTTCATCATTACTATATAGGAATGCAAGAGATTTCTGTGCCTTAATTTTGTATCCTGCTCCTTTACCAAATTCATTGATTAGCTCTAGTTTTCTGGTACCAAATTTAGAATTCTCTATGTATAGTATCATGTCATCTGCAAACAGTGACAGTTTTACTTCTTCTTTTCCATTTTGGATTCCTTTTATTTCTTTTTCTTCTCTGATTGCTGTGGCTAAAACTTCCAAAACTATGTTGAATAATAGTGGTGAGAGTGGGCAACCGTGTCTTGTTCCTGATCTTAGTGGAAATGGTTTCAGTTTTTCACCATTGAGGATGATGTTGGCTGTGGATTTGTCATATATGACCTTTATTATGTTGAGGTAAGTTCCCTCTATGCCTACTTTCTGGAGAGTTTTTATCATAAATGGGTGTTGAATTTTGTCAAAAGCTTTTTCTGCATCTATTGAGAGGATCATATAGTTTTTATCCTTTGATTTGTTAATATGGTGTATCACATTGATTGATATGCATATATTGAAGAATCCTTGCATTCCTGGGATAAACCCCACTTGATCATGGTGTATGATCCTTTAATGTGCTGTTGGATTCTGTTTGCTAGTATTTTGTTGAGGATTTTTGCATCTATGTTCATCAGTGATATTGGCCTGTAGTTTCTTTCTTTGTGACATCTTTGTCTGGTTTTGGTATCAGGCTGATGGTGGCCTTGTAGAATGAGTTTGGGAGTGTTCCTCCCTCTGCTATATTTTGGAAGAGTTTGAGAAGGATAGGTGTTTGCTCTCCTCTAAATATTTCATAGAATTCACCTGTGAAGCCATCTGATCCTGGGCTTTTGTTTGTTGGAAGATTTTTAATCACAGTTTCAATTTCAGTGCTTGTGATTGGTCTGTTCATATTTTCTATTTCTTCCTGGTTCAGTCTCAGAAGGTTGGGTTTTTCTAAGAATTTGTCCATTTCTTCCAGGTTGTCCATTTTATTGGCATATAGTTGCTAGTAGTAAATTCTCATGATCCTTTGTATTTCTGCAGTGTCAGTTGTTACTTCTCCTTTTTCATTTCTAATTCTTTGATTTGAGTCTTCTCCCTTTTTTTCTTGATGAGTCTGGCTAATGGTTTATCAATTTTGTTTATCTTCTCAAAGAACCAGCTTTTAGTTTTATTGATCTTTGCTATTGTTTCCTTCATTTCTTTTTCATTTATTTCTGATCTGATCTTTATGATTTCTTTCCTTCTGCTAACTTTGGGGTTTTTTGTCCTTCTTTCTCTAATTGCTTTAATTGTAAGGTTAGGTTGTTTATTTCGGATTTTTCTTGTTTCTTGAGGTAGGATTATATTGCTATAAACTTCCCTCTTAGAACTGCTTTTGGTGCATCCCATATGTTTTGGGCCGTCGTGTTTTCATTGTCATTTTTTTTTTTTCATGTAATGTCTGAAACATTTATATTAACATATTTCCATACATATTTCCATATCATTGTCATTTGTTTCTAGGTAATTTTTGATTTCCTCTTTGATTTCTTCAGTGATCTCTTGGTTATTTAATAGCATATTGTTTAGCCTCCATGTGTTTGTATTTTTTACAGTTTTTTTTCCTGTAACTGATATCTAGTCTCATAGCGTTGTGGTCAGAAAAGATACTTGATACGATTTCAATTTTCTTAAATTTACCAAGGCTTGATATGTGACCCAAGATATGATCTATCCTGGAGAATGTTCCATGAGCACTTGAGAAGAAAGTGTTGTTTTTGGATGGAATGTCCTATAAGTATCAATTAAGTCCATCTTGTCTAATGTGTCATTTAAAGCTTGTGTTTCCTTATTTATTTTCATTTTGGATGATCTGTCCATTGGTGAAAGTGCGGTGTTAAAGTCCCCCACTATTATTGTGTTACTGTCGATTTCCCCTTTTATAGCTGTTAGCATTTGCCTTATGTATTGATTGAGGTGCTCCTATGCTGGGTGCATAAATATTTACAATTGTTATATCTTCTTGGATTGATCCCTTGATCATTATGTAGTGTCCTTCTTTGTCTCTTGTAATATAGTCTTTATTTTAAAGTCTATTTTGTCCGATATGAGAATTGCTACTCCAGCTTTCTTTTGATTTCCATTTGCATGGAATATCTTTTTCCATCCCCTCACTTTCAGTCTGTATGTGTCCCTAGGTCTGAAATGGGTCTCTTGTAAACAACATATATACAGGTCTTGTTTCTGTATCCATTCAGCCAGTCTGTGTCTTTTGGTTGGAGCATTTAATCCATTTATATTTAAGGTAATTATCAATATGCATGTTCCTATTTCCATTTTCTTAATTGTTGAGGGTTCATTATTGTAGGTCTTTTCCTTCTCTTGTGTTTCCTGCCTAGAGAAGTTCCTTTAGCATTTGTTGTAAAGCTGGTTTGGTGGTGCTGAATTCTCTTAACTTTTGCTTATCTGTAAAGGTTTAAATTTCTCCATCGAATCTGAATGAGATCCTCGCTGGGTAGACTAATCTTGGTTGTAGGTTTTTCTCTTTCATCACTCTAAATATGTCCTACCACTCCCTTCTGGCTTGCAGAGTTTCTGCTGAAAGATCAGCTGTTAACCTTATGGGGATTCCCTTGTATGTTATTTGTTGTTTTTCCCTTGCTGCTTTTAATATTTTTTCTTTGTATTTAATTTTTGATAGTTTGATTAATATGTGTCTTGGCGTGTTTCTCCTTGGATTTATCCTGTATGGGACTCTCTGTGCTTCCTGGACTTGACCAGTTCCTTTCCCATATTAGGGAGGTTTTCAACTATAATCTCTTCAAATACTTTCTCAGTCCCTTTTTTTTTTCTCTTCTTTTTCTGGGACCCCTATAATTCAAACATTGATGTGTTTAATGCTGTCCCAGAGGTCTCTGAGACTGTCCTAAATTCTTTTCATTCTTTTTTCTTTATCTGCTCTGCGGTAGTTACTTCCACTATTTTATCTTCCGGGTTATTTATCCGTTCTTCTGCCTCAGTTATTCTGCTATTGATCCCTTCTAGAGAATTTTTAATTTCATTTACTGTGTTGTTCATCACTGTTTGCTTGCTCTTTAGTTCTTCTAGATCCTTGTTAAACGTTTCTTGTATTTTCTCCATTCTATTTCCAATATTTTGGATCATCTTTACTATCATTACTCTGAATTCTTTTTCAGGTAGACTGTCTATTTCCTCTTCATTTGTTTGGTCTGGTGGGTTTTTACCTTGCTCCTTCATCTGCTGCGTGTTTCTCTGTCTTCTCATTTTGCTTAACTTACTGTGTTTGGGGTCTCCTTTTCACAGGAACTGTCTTTGGTGTCTGCCCCCAGTGGGTAAGGTTGGTTCAGTGGGTCATGTAGGCTTCCTGGTGGAGGGGACTGGTGCCTGTGTTCTGGTGGATGAGGCTGGATCTTGTCTTACTGGTGGGCAGGGCCGCTTCCAGTGGTGTGTTTTGGGGTGTCTGTGAACTTATTATGATTTTAGTCACCCTCTCTGCTAATGGATGGGGTTGTGTTCCTTTCTTGCTAGTTGTTTGGCATAGGGTGTCCAGCACTGTAGCTTGCTGGTCGTTGAGTGGAGCTGGGTCTTAGCGTTGAGATGGAGATCTCTGGGAGAGCTGTCGCCGATTGATATTTCGTGGGACCAGGACGTGTCTGGTGGTCCAATGTCCTGAACTCAGCTCTCTCACCTCAGAGGTTCAGGCCTGACACATGGCTGGAGCACCAAGACCCTGTCAGCCACGTGGGCAGGTACGTGGGGATTTTCTTGCCTTTTGGGAAGTCTGAGGTCTTCTGCCAGCGTTCAGTAGGTGTTCTGTAGGAATTCTTCCACATGTAGATGTATTTGTGATGTATTTGTGGAAGAAGGTGATCTCCATGTCTTACTCCTCCGCCATCTTGAAGGTCCTCCGGGATGTTTATATTTACAAGGGAAATCTCCATTTGTAAGGTTGTACCAGGAAGGGGAGAATGACTCAATCATTGGAAACGCTTATCAATGGAGAAAACAGCAAGTTAAACCTGCATAACAACCATGCGCTTGTTTTCTGTGCTTTGCTTGATAACCTCCTGTAACTGGCCCCCCCCAACCCCCCCGCCAACATCTCCTTTTGTCTTTAGGTGGAGATGGTATTTAAGGTGGTGGCTTGGGCCATTTCGGGGAGCTATTCAGTTACATGTTACTAAGCTTCTGGTTTTCTTCTACTAATCTGTCTTTTATTACGGGGGCATCTCAGCCTAGAACCTAGAAGGTTAGAGGGAAAATTATTTTTCCTCCCCTACAATATACTTCACTTGAACTGAGGAAAGCCCAGCCAACATGTGCCCAAGGCCTGCTCACCTGACCATCCTGTGTGGCAGGTTAGCTTTGCTGTGGTGGCATCGAGGCTGGTCCAGGGAAGCCTCCTACTGGGCCTTTTTCCAGAGCCCCAAATGAGGAGAGGGGAATAGCATCCTTTTGTTCTTCTTCCCATTGCCCCTCAGAGTGGAAAGCAGGGATTTTCTTTTTCTCTTCCTTTGGGCACTGTATTAGTTTGCTAGGTCTGCTGTAACAAAGTACCACAAACCGAGTAGCCTAAAAACAGAATATTTATTGTCTCCCAATTCTGGAGGCCAGAAGTCTGAGATCAAGGTGTTGGCAGGAGTGGTTCCTTCTGAGGACTGTGAGGGAAGGGTCTGTCTCCAGCCTCTCTCTTGGCTTATAGATAACCATCTTCATGTTCATATGGCAGTCTCCCTGTATAGCTGTCTGTGTGCAAATTTCTCCCTATAAAAGGACACCAGTCGCATTAGAGTAGGGTCTACCCTATTACCTCATTTTAATTTGATTACTTCTGCAGTGTGTCAGTTTATGACATGTTCTGAGTCATAAACTGGGGTTTAAGGACCTCAAAATATACATTTGGAAGGGGGACACAGTTCAACTTCTAACTATCCCACTTCTACCATAGAGGAACACAAGTTGTAGGGTTATCCCCACCCTCTAGTTGTTACAGACAAATGGATTTGCCTTTTCTTCATTCGATGGATGACTCCATGACCCGAGTCATCCAGGCTTGATGGTTAATATTCCAGTGGAGGAGAGAAAGATATCTTAAAAATCCTCTATTAAAGCTGTAGCCTGGTTGCAACACTATTGCCTTAGTAGTTAATCCTACTTTACATGTGAAAAGCTGAATATTAAACTAAGTCTTTCTCTCTGTACTTTTTCTGTGACATTTTTAATCTTCCCCCAAACATCCCCTTCTTCCAATTTGTGCCTGGATGCTCTGGACTGGCTGGGAGAAGGTCATGCAGTTAGGAAGGTAAGAAATCAAGTATTACCAGGTTTTAAAATATTATCTCTACTGCAGTAAACTGTTGGGTGAAGGCAGTAGTCTTTGAAAAGAAGACAATCTTCTTGCTCTTTCATTTGCCAGGCTGATTTTATTTTTTATTTTTTTTTAATTAATTAATTAATTAATTTATGGCTGTGTTGGGTCCGCGCCTCTGTGTGAGGGGCCCCTCCAGTTGCGGCAAGTGTGGGCCACCCCTCATTGCAGTGCGCGGACCCCTCACCATCGCGGCCCCTCCTGTTGCCGAGCACAGGCTCCAGACGCGCAGGCTCAGCAATTGTGGCCCACGGGCCCAGTTGCTCCGCGGCACGTGGGATCCTCCCAGACCAGGGCTCGAACCCGCGCCCCCTGCACCGGCAGGCAGACTCCCAACCACTGCGCCACCAGGGAAGCCCTGCCAGGCTGATTTTTAACCAAGTAATTATTAAAACCCATAGATCTTGGTTTACAATGATATTAATTGAAGAGAGAATCTGATATTCAGGTTGGAGAGGGAGAGATATGAAATCAGAAAAAAAATGTAATTCGGGGGAGGAATTGATTGAGGAAGTTAAAGAAATAAGTTCAGCTTAAGACAAAACTTTAAAAGCAAATAGAAAAAAAAAAAAAAAAAAAAGCAAATAGAGGCCAAAGATGAGGTGGTTGGACATCTTGACTTGCGTTTTCTCCTCTGCCTCCCCTCCTTCCTCAGTTCTCTCTTCTTTCCCCACCCCTTCTCTCTCTTTAATTTTCCTTCTGCAGAGCCTGTCTTTAGGCCCTAGAACTGAGGATGGAAATGATTAGTACTTAGATGAACTACCTGTGAGTTAAAAGGGTTATTATGCATTGATGCAGAGAGCTAACTAAAATTTGCATTGCTTTTTGTTTCCATTTTTATTTAAAAAATACGGCACCATCAAAAGAAAACTTTTTTTTTTTTTTTCTGTTTTCTGTTTTGCTTTTTTGGCCTCGAGGCATGTGGGAATCTTAGCTCCTGAACCAGGGATCGAACCTGCACCCCCTGCATTGGAAGGTAAAGTCTTAACCACTGGACCACCAGGGAAGTCCCCAAAGAAAACTTTTGCTCATATTCTTACTACTTTAAAACAACTAATTTCGTTTCTCTGTGACACCCTCTTGGCAAGTCCATATACAGAAATATTGCTGTGAAATTGTGCACTTGGGCCACATACCAGCTATATCTTCTGATTATTTCACTGAACATTATATCACAAATATTTCCCATGTGATATCATAATAATCACAATTGACATCCCATAACATCATAACAAATCATAATCATTTAAAATATTTACATGTCACAACACGCCGATTTCTTTTTTCCAAATTTTGAATTTTATTTTATTTATTTATTTTTATACAGCAGGTTCTTATTAGTTCTCTATTTTATGCATATTAGTGTATACATGTCAATCCCAATCTCCCAATTCATCCCACCACCACCACCACCCAGCACGCTGATTTATCTTAATTAACCATTTTTCTCTGTGGCAAATTGGATAGTATCTAGTTCTGCAGTTTAACAATAGGAACAATCATTGAGCATCTTGGCTCTTTTTTCCCATTGAGTTGGTGGCCTTAGGGCACATTCCTTGCAGTGGAGTTTCAGGGTCAATGATTATAAACACTTCCTTGGCTTTCGATATGTATTTATAGCATGTATTTAATTGTAAAATGAATGCTGAATTTTCCAAACAAACTGCCACACAAATAAAATTGTATCACATTGCTGGTTTTAAAATATAAACTGGCTATTTTGTATTACATTCATAATATGGAAATGTATACTTCTGTGTACAGATATGCCAAATTTATCAGTCTTCTTATGACGAGTGTATTCTCAGCGTTGGGGAGCTATAATATTATGCATGAGGGCAGGATTTCTGTTCCCCCTCTGTCCCCTTGCAGCCTGCTGAGAACACTAGTTAACTGCATCTAGCTGGGTTCTGGCTGCATGACATGGAGCAGGGGAGGAGAGGTGATGTCTCAAGTGCACTAATGTCTTTTTTCAGAATATTCCTGTAGGCGGAAGGAGTAGGAAGTGTTGTCAAGGCCTGAGAAACAGGACCCAGCTGCTTCTCAGAGCTCTGTAAGGAGCGGGGAGGTTGCCTTGTGGGCTGCTGTCTTTCCTCTTTCAGGTGAAGCCACAGTTTAAATATCTCGCTAATGGTGTTCTCTGGAGGAGCAGAGATTTGATTTCCTCACTGTAGCCCTCTGCCAACTCTCAAATACTTTTAACAGCTGGCAGGGCTGCCACCGAGTATGTCCAGAGATGGATTTAAAGGAGAAGGAAAATGGAAATGGCTCTTCCTTGCCTGCCTTCTTTCCTTTCTTTTTTATCTTTCTCTTTCCTTTTTGAAGCATTAAAAATTCAGAACATTTTCCTTTCAAGGAAAAGTCAACTTTAAGCAGCATGCTTCAGAACAAGACGTGTAGCTTTACAAGGAGCAACGGGAAAGGTCCAGGCTCCAGGCCCCTCCCCAGAGCTGCATGCTGGCAGCTACCCCCCATCCCCGTCCCCCAGCCTTTACCAGCTAAGATTCACTAACCTGGAAGCCAGCACAGGAGCCTGTGAGCCGTAGAGAGAGGGGCTTGGACTCACAGGACGACACCTGCTTTCTAACCAGCTGTGGAAGGAAAATATTGTTCATCTTGAAGTGGTAGGTGATGAGGCTGGGCTTGGCTCTGTCAAAGAAGTGACCATGTCTTTTTTTTTTTTTTTTCCATTATGGTTTATCACAGGATATTGAGTATAATTCCCTGTGCTCTACAGTAGGACATTGTTGTTTATCCATTCAATATATACTAGTTTGCATCTGCTAATCCCAAACTCCCAATCCATCCTTCCTTTTTCCCCGCTCCATCTTGGCAACCACAAATCTGTTCTCTATATCTGTGAGTCTGTTTCTGTTTCATAGGTAAGTTCATTTGTGTCCTAATTTAGATTCCACATATAAGTGATAGCGTACAGTATTTGTCTTTCTCTTTCTGACTTAATTCACTTAGTATGATAATCTCTAGGTTCATCCATGTTGCTGCAAATGGCATTGTTTCATTCTTTTTTATGGCTAAGTAATATTCCATTGTGTATATATACCACATCTTCTTTATTCGTTCATCTGTCGATGGACATTTAAGTTGTTCCCATGTCTTGGCTATTGTAAATAGTGCAGCTATGAACATAGTGATGCATGTATCTTTTTGAATTATAGTTTTATCCAGATATATGCCCAGAGGTGGCATTGCTAGATCATATGGCAACTCTATTTTTAGTTTTTTAAGGAACCTCTATACTGTTTTCCATAGTGGCTGCACCAACTTACATTACCACCAACAGTGTAGGAGGGTTCCCTTTTCTCCACATGCCCTCCAGCATTTGTTATTTGTAGACTTTTTAATGATGGCTATTCTGACCGGGGTGAGGTGGTACCTCATTGTAGTTTTGATTTGCATTTCTCTAATAATTAGTGATGATGAGCATCTTTTCATGTGCCTATTGGCCATCTGTATGTCTTCCTTGGAGAAATGGAAATGACCATGTCTTCCTCCAGAAATGGCTCCAGATTAGATGGGCATGGCTCTATCCCCCATGCAGACTGTAAACCACGTTGAATGAGGCTTAGAACAGTGCACATAGGAAGCCCTGGATAAAAATGTAGCACAACGGAATCCTATTCAACAATATAAATAAAGAACTACTGATACATGCTTACATGGATAAACCTCCAAAACATTATGCTAAGAGGAAAAAAAGCCAGACACAAAAAACCATGTGTTATATGATACCATTTATATAAAATTTCCAAAAAAGGAAAAAAAATATACAGAGATAGGAAGTAGATCAGTGATTCCCTCAGGCTGGAGGCAATTGACGATTGAACACAAACGCTATGGCAGAACTTGTTCAATGATGGGAAAGTTCTAGAACTTGACAGCAGTGATGTTGTACAACTCTGCACACTTATTAAAAATAACTGTATTGTGCACTTATAATGAATGTCTTTTTATGGACTGTAAACTATACTTCAGTAATAAAGCTATTACAAATGACACCTAAAAACAAATAAAATTCTCAAAGAAATAAAGGGAAGGCGTCACATCCCTAAAGCTGGTGATTATGAAATAAGAACATGTAGCTTTGAAAAAAGACTATTTGGACATCTTGAAAACAGAAAATACAATTTTGCAAAAGCAACAGATTCTTCATTGGCAACGCTGGAAGTCAGGACATGAGGGAGGAATATCTTTAAGGTGCCATGGGAAAAAGTGTAAACTGTACTTCTATATCTAGCCAAATAATCATTCAAAAGTGGGAGCAAAATAAAGGCATTTTAAGTTATATGAAGTGTTTAAGGAGTTACCACCCATAGATTCCCCCGAAAAACTACAAGAGCTTGTGTTCCCGTTAGAAGATGCTAGAATGCAGTGGCAAGAAGGGTCATACAAGAGGTAACAATGAGAAAAAGTAAGTAAAATGTATCCTTGCTTCAAAAACAGCCATTTATTAGAAATATGGACCTAAATTTGCAGATAATATTGAGGCAGAAGACAGATGAGCCCCCAGGGCAAACGGTTTGAGATCGTTCCTTGCGGACCAATACTCCGAGAGGAGAATAACAGGACAATTGAGAGAGGAGGCTGGGCCCTGCCCAGATAGAAGATAAGAGACCACATATTCCTCATTCTTGAAGTCAGGAGACCTCCCTGACCACACATGCACAGAAAGGCTCCTTGGAGGTCAAAAGGGGAGTGACGCTAAGTGGCTAAGTCTACCCACAGGCCTCTTCGGTAGAATCCACCTTGGCTAAGACACGCGCGTGCACACGTGGGAAAATCCTGAGATACACCAAATATGGACTCTGAATCAGACAAATCAAAATGATTGGTCAAAGGAAACATGGAAGAAATGCCCAATATAAGTGATTTAAACTGCCACGAGGGTGCGACCGTCTCTCTGAGCCCGCCTGTGTGTCTATCCACATGTACTGTACTCTTTTTTTCTCCTAATAAATACTTTACTTGTTTCACTACTTTCCGTCTTTGTAGGAATTCTTTTTCTGCAATAGGGCCAGGGCCTTCTCACTGACCACTGGTCTAGTGGCCGGGATTCGGTGCTCTCACCGCTGCGACCCGACCTCAATCACTGGCCAGGAACCGAAACCCTGCTTCAAGCCACTGCAGGCCGAGGCCACCCGAGATCGGTATCAGTGTAAGATGTCGAGATGAAGGAAGTGGGGCTTGAAAGTCCCACTTTCAAGGGAGATAAAAAGTGTCTTATGAATCCTGGTGTATGCTGGGGAAACCTGTTGGACCACATGAAATTACATTTTTGTAAATAAAAAATGTCCCAATATTGGCAGTTTCACTTGGTTCAACTGAATCTATACTGCTTTGCTCTATAGATGAGAAGAATAGAAATAGAATGGATGACTTTCAAATCAATAGAGGGCGAAATGGGGTATTTCACAGAGAAGGAAACAAAGATGTTTAAGTTGCTTTGGAAGGAGCCCTGGCCCAGCTGACTTCCAGGATTCACGCTCTCGCTGGGACTCAGGCCTTTGGTGCCAAGAACCACCGCTCCCTGCCCCCCTCACAGTGGTCCACACGGACGCTGCAAGCCCCTCCCTTGGCGACCAGACATGTATGAGTGGTACAGACTGAGAAGCTGGTCACACACCCTAACCCCTGGGGGACCTCCAGGTTCCCTCCCCTCTGCTCTCCATGGGGCAGAAGCTCAGGGAATTCCCTGGTGGTCCAGTGGTTAGGACTCTGTGCTTTCACTGCCGAGGGCCCGGCTTCCATCCCTGGTCCGGGAACTAAGATCCCACAGGCCACAGCGGCCAAGAAATAATAAAATAAAATTTTAAAAAAGGGGGGCAGAAGCTCAAATCTGCGAGAGGGGTAAAATGGAATCTTTGGTTACAAAGCACCCCCGCTCCCTTCCCCCCCCCATGCAAAGGGGTGGAGATTCTTGTGGCAGGAGCTGAGGGATGGTCAGCCTCGTCCTGTGCTCTCAGGTGCTCTGAACAGGCAGGGACAGGTTCTGGTTTGGAAGGAGGTGGCCCTCCAGCCCCCTACCTCTCACAGGGCAAATGGAGGTCAGGGTGTGGGCCCCGAGAGGAGGGGCCTGGGTGGGGGGTGCCGAGAAGGCTTCTGCTGGAGACCTAAAGGTGCCCAAGGGAGCCCGCCCCACGTGCATCAGCCAGTGTTCTGCAGAGGAACAGAACTGGTAGGACGGAGAGAGAGCTGACTTTAAGGAACCGGCCCACAAGATTATGGAGGCTGTCAAGTCTGAAATCTTCAGGGCGGGCTGGGAGGCTGTATCAAAGGAAAAGATAACGTATGGAATTGTTAACTCAGGTGATGCAAATACCGATCTTTGGGGTTGAATTACATTTCTTTGGATATTTTCTTTCTAATGGTCTATCCCTCTTTCCATGGAAAATGTGTGACTCTGGGATGTGTATACTGGACAGCAGAAAGACTTAGAATGGAGATTCCCATTCTAAGTCTGGGCGAGCTTTGCCTGTAACCGGCAGTGTGGCCTCAGCTAAGCCCTTTCACCTTTTGGGGACATCTGTAAAGAGAGGGGCTTGGGCCATGGTCTTTAACTTCTTCTCCAGCTGTACTATCCCATGATTCTACGTACAGGTGTTTGTGTACTAAGATATACAACAAAGCATGCCATTTGATAGTTGGCATCAAGCTGTATTTAGGTGAGAGCTACAGTGCAATGTAACTCAGCAATGGCACTGCACAGTCTGCAGCTGGAACATTAATCATTCCTGAGAGCAGATGCCTGGTTTTTAATGAATTTTGCCTCTTAGTGCTTTTTTGGGTGTATTGTTGCCCCCCTTCTCTCCCTACCTACTTTTAGTCTGTACATAAGCAGAGTCTAAATTCTATTGACATAAAATATGTATTTTGAATTCTCCAGAAATTTCAGCTTATTTGGAAGTTCTGAATTCTACAACTTTTTTTAAATTTAATTTAATTTTATTTGTTTATTATTTTTGGCTGCATTGTGTCTCGTTGCTGCACGCGGGCTTTCTCTAGTTGCGGTGAGCGGGGGCTACTCTTCGTTACGGGGCATGGGCTTCTCATTTCAGTGGCTTCTTTTGTTGTGGAGCACGGGCTCTAGGCGCATGAACTTCAGTAGTTGTGGCGCACGGGCTTAGTTGCTCCGTGGAGTGTGGGATCTTCCCGGACCAGGGCTTGAACCTGTGTTCCCTGCATTGGCAGGCGGATTCTTAACCACTGTGCCACCAGGGAAGTCCCATCTACAACTTTTTTTGAATATTGCAGAATAATCCCCCTTCCCATCCACCAAGAATTTCTTTCAGTGTTTCCATTTCAAATTTGAAATCATAAATTCAATACTATAAAGAAGAGGCTATTCCCCCAGGGGGCATACCATGCACCTAATCTTATTTTGTAAGAGTTTAAAATTCATGGGAATTTGTTTGAGATGTCTCTGCTTCTAAAGTAGCCCAGGACTCAGCCTTGCCATCCTGTGGTCCGGGCAGGCTCCATCTGGCAATTCCAGGTTGGGACAGATGGTCTGAGAGAAGGATGTGCCCATGGTTTGAAGGAGCAACTCCTCCCCTAGGTCATTGCTGCTCACATGCTGTTTTTCAGAGACACAGTCTCCAGGCCACAGAATGAGGAGCATGAGCAGTTAAATCCATGGGTAAATGGGCCATGGACTCACAACTGGATCTTTTTCTTCTCTTCCAAACTCTAGTCTCTCCAAAAAAAAAAAAAAGAAAAAAGAAAACACTGAGCTAGTTTCCAGAACATCTGACCTCCTCCAGTTTATACCCTGCTTCTAACTAACTCTCTGGCCTTGAGTATGTCACCCAGCTTCTCTGGACATTAGTTTCCTCATGTGTAAATGAGAGCAATGGACTAAATCGGGAAAGGTAAATACACTACATGCACATTACTAACTGCCCAACCTGCGCAAGGAGCAGACATCATTAATCTATTGTAGCACTGCCAGCACTCAAGAAAGCCATTATTAATTGATTGGAGTCAGCACATAAAAGGGCATCTATTTGTTATCCTTGCATGAAATAATCTCTAAGGTCTCCTTCAGTTCATTTAAAGTAAAAGAAAGTGGAATAGGTTGCCAATGGGCCAGATTCTCATCTACCCAGAATTAGGAAAGTCCTACCTGAAGCAGGGGAATAGGTAAAATGACCTTAAAATTTCCCAGCATATCTATAATCATGTAGCAATCGAACTCAACTAAGCCAACATGTACTATGGTCAAAGCTCATTATTAGCTGACCCACTAGAATGCAAAGATAAATGACAGTCCCCACACCATTGTAAAGCAATTATACTCCAATAAAGATGTTAAAAAAATAAAATAATTACTCTTTTCTCAGCCTCACAAAAAAAAATTAAAAATGACAGTCCCTGGCCTCAAGAAACTAAAAATCAACTAGAGGAAGCAGATACAAAAGGAAGGCAGAATGATCTGAGGGTAAATAGCAATAAAAACAACGTTTGGGAGCCAAGATTCTAGAAATAATTTCTTACCCAGTTTTCAACGCTTTAAGAAAAAAATCTCATTTGTATTCATTTGTACTCACTGTGACATAGTCCTCTCAACATCTATGTGAGGAAGTATTTTTTATTATTGCAGTTTTTCAGGATGAGGAAACTGAGACTCAGTGAGATTTTTAAAATTTCCCAGAGTCACACACCTAGTTAGTAGCAAATTAGGACTAAAACCCAGGTACTCAGGCTCCAGGAGGGAATTTCAAGGGGATTGGGGTCAATGTCACGGAGAGTAGACACCTGACTTGGAAGATGAGAATGATTTTAATAGGCAAGAAAGAGAACAGAGGGAACAGAGCCAGCATTGGACAGAGTCACAGGAGGGCACAGGGGCTGTGGGACCAGGACAGATCACAGGCTCACATCCCATTGCCAGCGTGCCCTACCAGGTGCAGAGTCCCTGGCTTTAGCAGAGGCTCAATAGATGTTGGTTCCCAACACGGTTGGTGGGATGAATTTTAAGGTGATAAGGTTGGGGGGTAAATCTGGAGACAGATTTTGCAGGACTCAGGATGCGACGCTACTGAGTGTTGACCAGGGAACCAGTCCTGTGGGATTCGGAGGCCTGTCACATGGCTGACCTTATTTCTGGGTGATGATTCAGCATTAATATGATGAAGGCAGATAGGGCAGGAGACTGCTAGAGTTGTCTGGGGCCAGAGGAAAGGAGGAGACCTCAAAAAGGACACCTGGGGGACTGAGGGAAGGATGCAGGCTGTGGGTGTGTGTGTGCAGGCAAACTGAAGACAACCCCAGTTTGTAGTCTGGGTGACAGGGAAGATGGGGTGGGCAGGACACACACACATGCACACACACACACACACACTCACTGGTCTGGCACTATTCTCAAAACCGTTTAATAGCCAAATGGAATACATTTTAAGGCAATGAGATCTGATTCCACAATATAGCGGCTTATCAGATTTACAAACTAGAAAGTAGATCTAGCTAAACATAACCCTCCAGAGTTTGAGTTATTGAAGCAGATACCATGTAACGGTGGGTAGGTCCACGCACAGCCAGAGCCAGGGGATAATGACAACTGGACATTCCCTTCTAGAAGATGCAGACCATTGCCTCTGACTCAATGATCTCAAGCAGCACATTTCCAAAGGGGTCAGGGAAGTCTGCCTGAACACACAGCCAAGGCCAGGAAGCAGTGACACGGTGCAGAGATAACGGTAATGTAATAAGCTGTCAGAATCCACGTCAGGAGCAGAGAAAACCTATGAGCTCAGCAGCTCCAGGCCCAGTTACCATGACTAGGTCTAAATGCTTGTCCTGGGAGAGCTACAACAGGGGCTTAGGAATGGGGCCTTCCTGGCACTGATTCCCTCTGAACCCGCATCCCGTTGAGATGCTCAGACAGGTGTGACTTGGGCATCAAGTCCTGGCTCCCGCACTAACTAGCTGTGTGAGTTTGACAAGTCCTTCAAGCTCTCAGAGCCTCGATTTCTTCATTCATAAAACAGGGATGTTAAGGAACATTCCTACCAGGTTGTTGTGAGGATAATGCGATTGTATAGTTGGCACGGTACCTGATACCCAGTTAGCGTTCAAAACACATGAGCCGTGGTCAAATTACGAGACTCAGTCATTCACAGTTCACATGTGTCTACATTGACTACATGCTTTAGATCTCAGACAATTTTCAGGGAGATTTTTATCAATCAGATTTTGGTTTACTTATAATAGATTCTGGCAGGAATCTTAGAGATCATGTAGTTCAGCCTTCAGAAAAAAATTCAGAATATAAGGCACGTGTTTCCATTTGTATTTCTTATGCAAAGCCAAGCCGCTGCCTGAGGAGTGGATATATGACACATGTGGACGTGAAATGGTTAAATAGCAAGTCCCAATGAGGGTAAGACAGTTTTCAAGTCAGCTGCTAGAGCCATGGCCGGTGGTTGTGGTGAGCACAGGATACTCCGTGAACACAGGCCTTGTGAGTCAGGAGATTTTCCAGTAGCCTTCAGGCTACTTTCATTACCAACAAGATCTGGGGCAGGGAGAGAAAGGGAGGCGGAGATAAAGAAGGAGAGAGAGGGAGAGAGAGGGGGAGAGAGAGAGAGAGAGAGAGAGAGAGATTGATTTTACTCCCCTAGGGAGAGAATTTTTCAGTACAAATGTTGAAGATGACCATACTTTCTTAAATTCTAGGATTTTGACCAACATTTGCAGCAAATAAGAGCAGATACAGCCAAAGCTATGGAGATGCTGTTGATAGAAATTCGAGATTTAGCATAAAGACCTTCACCTGTTGGCTGCGCTCTATCACTGGGCTTTCCCTGCATGTTTCCACTGTAACAGGTTTGGGTCCTTCCGCACTGGCCGCCAGAGGGAGCTAGTTAACTCGGGATGTTAGGTCCTTGCCCGGCAGATCCTAAGGGGCCCACGAGACCCTCCCTTCTCCCTTCCTGAGTTTCCAGCTACCAGTTTTCTTCCATTTCCCAGCTGGGAGGGAGTCGGGCCCCTAAACCCAACCCGGTTGTCCTGAACTCCTCGGGCAGTTTTGGGCGGCTCCTACTCCACAGGGTCTGCGCCCTCCTCCCAGGTGTCCTGCAGCAGTTTTGGACCGAACTTCCTGGCTTCTGACCTTGGCCCTCCTGTGACGCTGAGAATCCCTGCGGCTGCCGGCCAGGTCTGTTCCCAGACCCTACTCGGGTCAGGTCTCGGTGTTGACCGTGGCCTTGAGTGTGATTCCAGATTAGCTACCGCGTTGGATGCAGCGATGGCGACTACGGGCCCTGCTTGACTAGGAGGCATCTGTGTTCAGGTTAGTGCCCCTCCCCCCCCGCCCCCCCCCCCCCGGAGAAATCCCCATCTGCGCTTCTGAATTACAGACCCAGAACCTGAGAATTCTCTGCAATTTACATACTAGCTCTGACACAGAAAAGTGATGAGGCCTCTCTCAGAACCAGGGATGTAATTTGTGAGTCCCAGTGCAAAAGGAAAGGATGGAGTCTCTTGTTCAAAAATTATAAAACATTTCAAATGGAGAGACTAGAGCATTAAACCAAGCACGGGGCCTTGGGAGCCAGTCCTGGCCTTACTGAAGGGGAAAGACACAGCCACACTTACAGCGGCTGATTCAGAACTGGATCCAAAACCACCCTGTGGTCACCTGTTCTTTAGCGTTGCATGTTGTGTGTGTGACTCTACACTTACGATAACTTTATTAAACGGTATACTAAAGGACCCTGCCTTTAGTCGCTAGCTCTGTTGCTGTCACTAGAAGCCCCGTACTGAAGAACCTCTTCAGGTATTGTTACAGTGAAGGGCCTACGATGGGTGGCTCTGAACGCAGCTGTGGCTGAGTTTCTGTTGCAGACGAGCCGGCTTAGCAGCCACGCTAATTCTTGACTAACACAGAAGGAGACTGGCCAGCTGGGAGGCCAGGTCACTGATGATCTTCAGGCTGTCGTTTGAAGGATGTTTGGAATAAGTCCTTGAATGTGCTTTGGATTAATCCAGACCTCACTTTGGCAAGAAATAAAGCAGGGTCATATTGACTCAATCAGCAGATATTCTGCTCATCTGGGGAAGGCTCTATATCAGGTGTTACAAGGACTAAAAAGAGTGTTACTGAATCGAACTTGGGTCCGCAGTAAAGACAATCTACTGACACCTGGTGGTGGTGAAGGGAAGTGCAGCGTTTATTGCAGGGCCGAGCAAGGAGTCCAGGTAATCTAGTGATCAAAAGGCCCCAACTCCCTGATGGGTTTCGGGGAAGGGTTTTTAAAGGCAAGGTGAGGGAGAGGGTCTCAGGGTGTGTGATCAAGTCGTGCAGAATTCTCTGATTGGCTGATGGTGAGGTAGCAGGGCGGTGTCACAGGGGTTCACATCATCAATCCTCAGGCTCCAGGAGACCTGGGGGCTATGTGCCCATGGTCATCATGTAGTTAACTTCTTCCATCTTATGGGGGTGTTAGTATCTGTAAAACAACTCAGGAATGTGCATCAGACACTTATCTATGTCCTTCAGGGAGGAACGAAAGACCCTGTGACTCTACTATATGGCTGATCTATTGTTTTACTTGTTACCAGTTCTCCTGGCCCTATGCCATCTTTTGATACTACACATTCACATTCTTCCAATCATTAAGCCTTTTGTGGCTCAGGGGACGCCTGGGAGACAAAAGCCTTTCTACAAACAAGAGGTGGGTGGAGGACATGGCGGGGGTGGGGGGGTGGGGGGGGCGGTTCTGCCCCCAGAAGGACCCATAGGGTCCTGCTTGGTTACAGGAGGACTAAGACACAGCCCTGGCCCTGAGGGGGGCGCAGTTACGGCCAGTAGGCTGCAATGTAAACCTGATGGGTTGGAGGGTAGTTTGGCCCTTTGTTCCCGGGAAAGTGCAGATCACACAGGCCGGTGCAGGCTGCAGAGTGGGGGAGCCATAGGGTTGGTCGCAGCAAACTTGGGAAGACAAAGACGTTTGTCTTCAGTGGGACTCGATGGTATTAGGTTTGAGTCCAGGCTCCGGGGGTGACGCTTTCTCTCCCTCTTCCTTCCAGCCCAGGACATCAGCCTCCCATGTGCTCAACTCCCTTACAATTCCTTGCGAATCTTCTCCAGACCTTCCCTTCTTGGGAAGAACCTATTTCCCATTTCTACTCCAAACCTTAATGAGTTAGCCAAGAGCAGAGGATTAGGGATTTTAAAAACAATGTATTATATTGAAGTGTAGTTGATTTACAATGTTGTGTTAATTTCTGCTGTACAGCAAAGTGCTTCAGTTATACATATGTATATCCTTTTTCATATTCTTTTCCATTATGGTTTATCATGGGATATTGAATATAGTTCCCTGTGCTATACAGTCTACAGTAGGGCCTTGTTGTTTATCCATCATGTATATAATAGTTTGCATCTGCTAACCCCAAACTCCCACTCCATCCCTCCCCTACCCCCTCTCCCACTTGGCAACCACAAGTCTGTTCTCTATGCCTGTGAGTCTGTTTCTGTGGATAAACGAATTTACATTAAGGACTGTATTCGTTTGCTAGGGCTGCCATAATAACATACGACAGACAGAGTGACTTAAACAACAGAAATTTATTTTCTCATAGCTCTGGGGGCGGGAAGTCCAAGATCAAGGTGCTGACAGGGTAGGTTTCCTCTGAGGCCTCTCTCCTTGGCTTGCGGATGGCCGCCCACTTGCTGCTTCTTCACACGGTCTTTGCTCTGTGCACGCACATCCCTGGCATCTCTCTGTATGTCCAAATGTCCTCTTCTTATGAGGACACCAGTCAGAATGGATTAGGGCCCACCCACATGACCTCATTTAACCTTCATTACCTCTCTGAAAGCCCATTCTCGAAATACCATCACATTCTCAGATTCTGGGAGTTAGAGCTTCAATATAAGAATTTGGGGGTGGGAGGGGGACACAGTTCAGTCCAGTCCGTAACAGAGTTAATGATAAAAGATCATCTCCTTCCAAAATGCCTTGCATTTGTAAAGAGGATGCGGGAGGAGGGAACACTGTAAAGGAAAGGATTACTGGGTGAAGGATGGTAGATTTTAGCGTCTCAGGACCAGTTGGGTGCAGGGGGGTGGGGATTGTTGGCTGGGCACCTTCTTGGCATCCTTCACAGACCAACATATACGCAGCCACCTGTTTCTGCCCACGAACGTGGCTGGTGCTGGGTAGACAGACTGCATTTCATTTTCTTCCTGGATTCCAAAGAAATCAGCCAGTCTCACCTCTCTGCCTCTAAGGAACACCAGTATTTTTTAAATAGTTCCTTGAGTGGCAGCTGTTTCAGTTCTGCCTGGAGAATTGAGCCATCGGTCTCGCCAACTGTTGAGTCCTACAGGGAGAGGCATGATGTGGCCCCGAGAAGATAAGAAGTCCAGGGTGTTCGCCAGAGCAGGGCACAGCCTGTAACAGGGGCCACTCCTCACAGCCAGAAGCCCATCCCTTCTCCAGCTGCGGCGAGTGTAGAGATAAATTGCTACTGCGTCTGTGTGGGCAAGAGAGACAGAAAAGGGCTTTTGAACTTTCTGTAAAAAGAGCAGGGTTCCTGCCGTGGGGCATTCAGAGACTCAGCGCTGGGATATGGAATATAGAACTGTTGGCAGAAAACAGAAAGCCGAGCCCAGTGGGGATCAGTTCCCTTCAAGGGAGGGTGTCAGGAGCTCCACCTGTCCCCTGAGGAGACTGGACTTCTTCAAACGATATCTGTGACTCATCCTTCTGTGCCTGGAAAGGACAGAAACCTTTCATTATCCCCTTGTTTGTGGAAAATAGGTTTGTGTGTGTACACACCACGCAGATATTTTAGCAACTGTAAACATGTGAATTCAGAGACCCCGCTGGAACTTTTAAAAGCAAAATACTTGATAAACGCAATATAATCTTCTCTTGCAAATCAGAGGGGATTTCCTTGGCCCTTGCTGATCTGAGAGGAATGCCCTTTCAAGTCTAGATACACCTACCGGCAGCTGATTGGGGACGTTAAGAAAAGGAGATGAAACCTTTTGCTTCAGCCTCTATCCTTGTCCACGGAACATGATGCTCGTCACACAACCAGCCCATCATAAGAAGGATAGCTTTCTTCTTAGTTTTCATACAACTCTCAAGCTATCACCCAGAGCCTGTGGTTTGTTTGTTTACATTTGCCACATGCCGGCAGCCTGCTAGGTGGTGTCCCAGAGTCCATAACTGACTGCAGCCTTCGCCAGTAGGATTCACCGGCTGACTTCCCCAGGGAGATGAAACCTGGAGAAGCTTCTCTCCATCTGCTGGCTGTGGCAATCAGAACTGTGCTGTGGAATGGTTCAAGTTCAGGGAAGGCTGGGCTTCAGACAGTCAGAGAGATGAGGGAGGTAGATTTTTCCCTGGGACATGATTTTTAGTCATTTGCGTGAGAAGCTTCCACTGCTGCGTAGAGCTGCAGCTGTCTGTAACAAAGGAAGTAGATAAAAGGTGCATTCGTGGGAATGAAAGCGATCTCCACCTTCAGCAAAGAGGAATAGGAAATAAGAATAGACAGAGAAAAGATCCTAAGGGGAAAGCAAGATTCTGTGGTCCAAATTAAAGAAAGCAAAGGTCTCCTGGTGGCTTGGATTGAAAGAGGAGGGAAATGGTGAGAACGGGATGGAAAAAGGCAAGTAAAAGGGACCTGTGTCTGGATAGGCTGTGTTGTACTGTGGTAACAACCCCAATGTTTCAGTGGCTTCAAACAACACAGGTTCGTTTCTTACGTGCACTAATTGTCCCTCTCAGATCGACAGGAAGCTCTGCCTCTGTGATCAGAAGGAAACTGGGCTGATGGAGGCTCCACCTTGACACTGAGGCAGGGAGACAATAACATACCTTAAATTGATATTGAGAACTGGCTCTTAAAGCTTCTACACAAAATGGACACATGCGGCTGTGACATGTCATTGCCAAGGCAAGGCACCTGCTCATACCTAACTTCCAGGGGATGGGGAAGTGCAATCCTACTGTGCTTAGAAGGAGAGCCAGAAATTCTGGTGAAGAGCACTAAGGACTCCCATAGCAAACACCACAGATTGAGAGAAGGATGGGAGGGAGACAAGGGTGGGAGTGATGACCAGGGTAGGGTTGGGATAGGGCGCTAAAATCTTGAGGTCAGTCTAGCCTTGCTCCTGTAGGCTGTTGCATGGCCATAAGAATTCTCTCTCTCTCTCTCCCCCCCTCCTCCTCTTCCTCTCTCTCCCATGCACACGCATATGCGCACACACACACACAGAGCCATGGGGTCTCATCAGCTAAGTAATATCTCCTTAATTAATATCTCCTACTTTTGCCCCATTCCCCGTCTCTTTCCCATCTGGGACACCTGCTCAACTATGTTAGAACTTTTCACAATGTCCTGTTTGTTTTTTATTTTATGTATTCTCCATCTTTTTTGTCTCTTTCATTCTAGATGTATATTTTTCTGGCCTAGCTTTTACTTTATAAACTCTCTCTTTTGCTATGTCAAATCCAACGTTAAACCCATAGGGTCTTAATTTCAGTCATAGTAGTTTTCCATATTAGAATTTCCCTTCGGTTCATCTTTTATGGTTTTGAACCATGATTTCCAGTTATTCATCAAAATTCTTAATCCTGTCTTTTATATTCTTAAACATATTTATCATGGTTATTTTAAAATTTGTGTCTGCTTTATTATCTGGACCTGTTGTGGGTCTGTTTCTATTGTCTATTTTTTCCTTTATTTTTGGTTATGCTTTATCTGCCTACATGCTTAATTATATATATGTATGTATTTAATTGAGGTAGCTTTGGTTTATAACATTATATAAGTTTCACATGTACAACATTATATTTCTACTTCTGCATGTACTATACAGTATGCTCACCACCAAAAATTTAGTTTCCATCCATCACCATACAGTCTAATTATGTTTTAATGAGTGCCAGATATTATACATGAAAATCTATAGTGTTAATTTGAGGCTTTTAATGCTGTTACAGTCTTCCAGAGAGGATGCATTTCTGCTTCTGGCAGCCATCTAAATTACAAACACTCATAATTCCAGATTGCATTAATTCAATCAAGTATTTAAATTATTTGAAGCTGAGCTTCAGACCCTGTGAAGGCTGGTCTCTTGGTTCACACTGATTCCCAAGGTAACTGATAGCTTTCCTGAACCCCTCCTCCTCAACAGTCTCTGAAGCCAGTAGTTTTTCTTTCCTTAAAAAAAAAAAAACAAAAAACTATTCATAAAGTAATAATGTATGTTAAGGAAGAAGCATAAAAAGACTGATTTGTTGGTACATCCTGCTCATCACTGTGGATTGTTAGAAATTATTTTTTATTAAAAAATTTTTTTATTAAAATTTTTTATTTATTATTTTTTAGTTGAGTGAAGGAAGCCCATAGTTTCTTTTTTTTATTTTTTAATTGAAGTATAGTTGATTTACAATGTTGTGTTAGTTTCAGGTGTACAGCAAAGTGATTCAGTTATACATACATTTTATATATATATATATATATATATATATGTGTATATATATATATTCTTTTTCAGATTCTTTTTCCTTATACGTTATTACAAAATATTGAGTATAGTTCCCTGGGCTATAGAGTAGGTCCTTGTTGGTTATCTGTTTTATATATAGTAGTCTGTATATGCTAATCCCAAACTCCCAATTTATCCCTCCTCCCCCTTTCCCCTTTGGTAACCGTAAGTTTGTTTTCTGTCTGTGGGTCTACTTCTGTTTTGTAAACAAGTTCATTTGTATCATTTTTTTTAGATTCCACATACAAGTGATATCATATGATGTTTGTCTTTGTCTGGCTTACTTCACTTAGTAGGGTAATCTCTAGGTGCACCCATGTTGCTGCAAATGGCATTATTTCATTCTTTTTTATGGCTGAGTAGTGTTCCATTGTACATATATACCACACCTTCTTTACCCATTCACCTGTCGATGGACATTTAGGTTGCTTTCATGTCTTGGCTATTCAAATGGTGCTGCAGTGAACGTTGGGGTGCATGTAGAAGAATACAGTCTTAAATGATCATTAGTTTCTCGATGTGTGGAGACCTCTGCTCAGCTCGTCAGGCTCTCAGCTTCCACCTTCAGAAATCGCCTATGCCTCTGAGGAACGGTGGTCCCAGGTGCTAGGCTCATCTCTAGCCTGCTTTCCCTCTTAGACCTGCAGTTCTCACTGCCTTGGTAGCTGTCTGCTGCCTCCCCAGAGAGGCAGTTCTATCTTTACCAGTCTTCCCAGCTGCTCTCAGAGGAAGAACCATTTCCAGAAATGGGAATGCAGGAAGGGACATTGGGACTGAGACCCGAGTGGGGAAATTATCAAGATCTGGGGAAGGGTGTCCACGGCGGGGGAAATAAAGAAAAGTGTCTTGTGGTGAGTGAACACGTGGTGATGTTCAAGGAGCAGCCCGCCATGGTGGCTGGAGGTAAGTGGGCAAGGAGGAGAACGGTGGGACCAGAGGGCGGCAAGGGCTCAGGGCCAGACCCGGGAGCTACTGGAGGCCGTGGAAGGGAACGTGGACGCACAGGAAAGTAGACACAGTGTTCCATGCACATTTGGTGGACTGGTCCCTGCCTCCCTGCAGCTCTCATTGTAGAGTGGCTCATGGATTGTGTTCAGGTCATAGGAACGTAAAATAAATGATCCAAAGGATCATTTTCAGATCCTGCTTGTAGATCTGCAAATGAACCAAGAGTCCTAAGTTTTTGCTGCATCCATAAGCCAGGCAGCTTAGCTGCATCAGGGCCTATTGATATTGCAGAGCAGCTTCAGCAAATGGGACCAAACTCAGAAACGTCGTTCAGCCGCTCATGGCCGCTGCCGAGGCGCTAGGAAGATGGCCGTTGATTGGGTGCTGCCCCGCTCTCCTCTTGTCTCCTACTCCTTCCTCCTTCGTCCTCTCCACTGCCTGTTGCTTTCATGCCATCCAGTGTGCCGTCCAAACTCCCCACCGTATCCAGGCCTTCCAGGAAGCCCAAGCCAAGGCTCCCAGTCCCTGAGCACTATGACCCGCATTTACCTATGGATCTCTGCCTTGGAAGGTGATAAATACACATTGAATAAATGAATGACTGAACGTCGATGCAAAGCAATTCACAAAAGGTCTACTGGACTCTACTCTCTGGAGAGAATGTTCTTGCCCTGATGAACTTATCATCCCTAGATGATATATGGGAGCTAATTTTGAGCAGGATTTTCAATCGTTTATCTTTTTCTCAAGAAGCCTTTCAGGGAATAGAAGGCCTGTTCTCAGCACAAAACCCCGAAGTTATTTTAACTGCCCCCTCACCTTTTGGAAGTGGCTCAATGGCTCCCAAAGCTCAGGAAACAGAGGTTACTGCTTCTGGGGAGAGGCTTCCGTGTGGGAAGGTTGGAACCAAACATTCAGAATTGGAAATCATGTCTCCATGAACACAAGGGGCTCACACATTGTGTTCAGTTCATAGGAACTTGAAATCAGCGATCCAGAAGTCCTACTTGTAGAGTGAAGACCTCATTCATGATTCCTGAGTTTTTGGCTTATCCACAAACGAGGCAGCTTAAGTACATCTGAACATACTGATATTCAGAGCAGCAGAAGGCACACGTGTTAGGCCCGACATCAAAGAAAGAAGCTGCTTGTAATCTTAAAGTTCCTGCTGATATTTATCAGGTGATGCTTAGCAGGGCTGATCTTCTTTTACATACTTGAGGATCTTCATTTCCTACAGTCAGAGCGATGGGTCTAAATATAGGAACAAATAGCTGCAGGGTTATGCCACCAAGAGATGCCTCTGAAAGAAAGATAAAAAAATAAGGAAAAAATATTTTTATTAACATTTTCTCAAATGGACTTTTCTAACACTGGGTCCATTAGGCAAATCCCACCCACAGGGAAGATTTTCTGCGCTTGCAAATCCATTTTCTGCAGGAAATGTAACCCATCCATCTAAGGGGTCCAGCATGCTTTGTCATGCCAGCTGGGGGTTTCTCGCCTCTCCTTTCATGATGATGTGCCCTCGATATGACCATGTGTGCCATCCACTGTCCTTCCTCGAAGTACTAACTCGTTCTTGCCCCAGAGCCCTTCATCGAAGACACGCCCACCTATTTTGTTGTTTCCTGTGACGTGTTTGATGAGCCATGAAGCATCCTGACCATGTCATTCCAAATTTACCAGGAACGTGTCTCAATACTGAGCTCATTGACAAGGGAATTCAGCGGCTGAAGTTTTCAAGGACAAACAGCTCTGGGCTCTAGAAACGGTGCCGTTTTCCTTCCCCGCAGCTCCAACTCAGGCAGTTAAGATCCCAGATGGCAGCAGAACACAGGGCCCTCCTGGGAGCATTCTTAAATCTAATTCTAGGTTCTAGAATAAATACAGTCATTGCACAAGAAGCGCCTGCAAACAAACGTCTTGTGTCCATGAGGCTGAGGCTCTGTTGACTGCCTGCCCTGCTTCATGAGCATGTAATCCATCCACCTGAGGATAGGTAGGTAAGAGACATCTCATGGGAAGCAAGTGGATGATGAGACAGGTAAAGATGAGTGACTTACTCAAGATCACTTTACAAGTCAGTCCCAAATTTTTCTGGAAGAGCCTAACTTCCTATTCCCCAAGGTCAGGATACGGAAGCCTGCCGTCAGCCAGCATGAGGGGGCTGATTCATCGATTAATTCAACAATTTTTGTGGGGGGGGGGGGGAGGGGAATTTCTCATGCCAGGCACTGAGCATACAGCTGTGAACAAGCTGATGTGGCGCCTGCTTTCACAGAACTTTCATTCTAGAGGGAGAGACGGCCAATAAATAAGAAAATGAACATGCAGCATACGGAACAATGCTATGAAGGCACCACGGAAGATCAGGTGCTGGAGCATTTTGGAGAGTGGTCAGAGGGGCATCCCCGGGGAAGGGACATCCAGGACGCCAAGATGGAAGGAAGAATAGAGCCAGCAAAGCACAGGCTGGGCAAGAGTGCGGGAGTGAGAAGGGGAAGAACACTTGGCGTATTCTAGAAACGATCACAGTATCAGAGGCCTGGAGTGTGGTGAGCAAGGGGCAGAGTGGCCAAGATGAACTGGAGGCGAGGGGGGCAGCCAGACAGGGCAGGACTCTGGAAAACAGGTTAGGGACTTTGCCCTTAGCACCGAGGGAAGGTGGTGAAGCTTTAGAAGCAGAGGTGGCCACAATTTGAGTTGCACTTTTTTTTTTTTTTTTAAGTCACCTACTTTATTTATTTATTTATTTATTTATTTTTGGCTGTGTTGGGTCTTCGGAGTTGCACTTTTATTTATTTATTTATTATTTTTTTAATTTTTAAAATAAATTTTAAATTTGTTTCTTTATTGAAGTATAGTTGGTTTATACTGTGTTAATTTCTGCTGTACAGCGAAGTGATTCAGTTGTACATATATATATATATATATATATATACACACACACACATTATTTTTTATATTCTTTTCCATTATGGTTTAACTCAGGATATTGAATATAATTCCCTGTGCTATACAGTAGGACCTTGGTGTTTATCCATTCTATATGTAATTGTATCTACTAACCCCAAACTCCCATTCCATCCCTCCTCCAACCCCCTCCCCCTTGGCAACCACAGGTCTGTTCTCTATGCCTGTGAGTCTGTTGCCGTTTCATAGATAAGTTCATTTGTGGCCTATTTTAGATTCCACATATGAGTGATATTCTATGGTATTTGTCTTTCTCTTTGTGACTTACTTCACTTATTATGATCATCTCTAGGTCCGTCCATGTTGTGGCAAATGGCATTATTTCATTCTTTTCTATGGCTGAGTAGTATTCCATTGTATATATGTACCACATCTTCTTTATCCATTCATCTGTCAATGGACATTTATGTTGTTTCCGTATCTCAGCTATTGTGAATAGCGCGAGTTGTACTCTTAAAAGATCGTTTTGGATCTTATGTGGAAAACGTAGACTTTGAGGGACAGAGTGGTGACAGGAGCTATTGCATCATTGAGAGATAATGGAGGCATGGGCAAGAGTGGGCAGAACCTCATTATATTTTGGGTGTAGAATTGGCAGGACCTACAAATGGTAGGATACTGGGGTGGGCAGGGTGAAAGCAGGGAGGAATCAAGGATGTAACTTGTAAAGTTCTTGGCTTTATCAGCTAAGCTGAGAGAGGTATCTTGCTGAGATGGGGAAGGCAAGGGGAGGAACTGGTTTGCAGGGTAGGAAATCCAAGAGTTCTGTTTTGCATGTTCCATCCAAATAGAGAGGTAAAGAAAGCTGTTGGATACTGACATCTGGCACTTAGAGGAGTGGTCTGGGTTGGAGATAAGAATTTGGGAATCATCAAGATATAAATGGTATTTAAGGAAACAGGAACAAACTTGACCACCAGGGAGGAAAGTGGAGCTAAAAGAGTAGCGGGAAAGGAGATGTCAGCTCAGGGCTGAGCCTTGTAGCACTTAAGAATTTAAAGGTCTTACAGGGGAGGAGAAGGCCACAGAGGGACTATGCAAGTCTATTGGTTTCCTATTGCACTGTAACAAATTACTATAGACATGGTGTTTACAATAACATACAGCTATTCTCTTACAGTTCTGCAGGTCAGAAGTCCCAAGTCAGTTTCACTGGGCTGAAACCACACTGTCTGCTGGATCGTACTCCTTGGATGGAGAGGCTCTATGGGAGAATTGTTTCCTTGTTTTGTCTAGCTCCTAGAGCTGCACTCCTTGGCTCATTGTCCCTTTTTCCATCTTCGAACCCAGCAGTGTAGCATCCTGCTCAGATGTGACTTTGCCTTATTCTTCTGTAGTCATATCCTCTTTTACCTCCCTCCCATAAGGACTCTTGTGATTGCATTTAGGGCTCATTCAGATAATCCAGGAAAATCCCCTTTATCACAAGATCTTTAACATAAATCACACCTGTGAAATCACTCTTGCCACATAAGGTAACATACAGAGTCTGGGGATTAGGACACAGATATCTTTGGGGGACTATTTTCAGCCTACCACTTACTGCCCCCAACAAAGTAAGAACCAAACAAAACAACACCCAAGGAGAACAGAACATCATAGAAGCCAAAAGGATAATTTTTCAAGAAGGAGAAAGAGTCCTCTGAGCTTGGAGCTGCTGTGAGACTAAACAAGATGGGGGTAGAAAAGTGTTCAGTTGCTCTAGCATGAAAGAGACTGTTGGTGATTTTTGGTAAGCTCCTTGACATGGGTTTTGGCAATGATTTTTTTGTATGTGACACCAAAGCAAAGGTAAACCAAAGCAAAGATAAACAAGTGGGACTACATCAAACTTAAAAGCTTCTGTACAGCAAAGGAAACCATCAACAAAATGGAAAGGTAACCTACTGAATTGGAGAAAATATTTGCAAACCACATATCCAGTAATGGAGTAATATGCAAAATATATAAGGACACATACAACTCAATAGCAAAAAAAAACAAACTATCTGATTAAAAAATGGGCAGAGGAAATGAATAGACATTTTTCCAAAGAAGACATACAAATGGCCAACAGGTACATGAAAAGATGCTCAACATCACTAATCATCAGGGAAATGCAAATCAAAACCACAGTGGGATAGCACCTCTCACCTATTAGAATGGCTATCATTAAGGAGACAAGAGATGAGTGTTGGCGAGGATGTAGAGAAAAGGGAACCCCTGTGCACTGTTAGTGGGGTTGTAAATGGGTGCATCCACTAGGAAAAGCAATATAGAAGTTCCTCAGAAAATTGAAAACAGAACTGTCATATGATCCAGCAATCCCAGTTCTGGTGTATATCCAAAGGAAATGAAACCACAATGTCAAAGAGTTATCTTCACTGCCATGTTTATTGTAGCATTACTCACAATAGCCAAGATACAGAAACAACCTAAGTGTCCATCAGTGGATGAATGGATAAAGAAAACACACACACACACAATGGAATATTATTCAACCATTAGAAAGAAGGAAATCCCGCTGTTCACGACAACATGGATGGGCCCTGAGGGCATTATGCTAAATGAAATAAAGCAGACAAAGAAAGGCAAATACTGCATGGTAACATATAAGTGGAATCTACAAAAAAAAAAAATCAAACTCATGGTGATCTTGATAAACAGAAATTCCAGTGGAGTAGTGGTGACGGAGCCGGATGAGAGTGAGTTGAAGAGTGAATGTAGACCTTTCTGGTCAAGATGGTGGGATTTCACATGTTAAACCCCTCTCCTCTGCTCCAGCTCGCAGGCGTGATAGGTGGAAGTGGTAGGCAGATTCCCTCTCTTATTGCTGGGAGGCAGCTGCCCAGCCAGACTGCACTTCCCAGGCCCCTTGCTTCTAGATGGAGCCATGTGGTTAGTTCTTGCCATTGGACTTGAGTAGGAGAGTCCATGTGCTGTAAATAGAGGAGACACAAGATGGAAGGAGCTTATATCTTCCCCGAATTACCACTAGGAGATAATTATCGTTCAGGCGAGAAACGCATTTCCATCGTGTTTAAGCCTTTACATACTTTTGCATTTGTTTGTTAATAAAGTTAACTAAGACACAAAACATAAAAGCAATGTTAAAATGATATAAGTGCAGCCCCAAGTTGGACAAATAAAAAATATCTTTGTGGTCTTTACACACAGACATAGTGGGTCTAAGGCTGCAGGCTCAAGGATCCAGGCTCTGAACTCATCACTTGGCCAAGGCAGCCTCAAGTTCAATTCTTTACAGAACCAGGAGCTGTGACTTCTCCAGAGTGACTTTTCCTGTGTCAAGCTGTGTTCTGGGGACAGCAGAGGGACTTGAGACAACCAGGAGTGAGCTCCTGGGCCAAGCCGCCTGCTACTGGATCAGCAGTATCACCAAAAACAAGAGTATAGCTACCCATCTAAGCCTTGCTTTGAACTGGAGAGCCTGTTGGATTCGGTGGATGCAGTTAAAAATAACCAGGCAAGGGCTTCCCTGGTGGCACAGTGGTTAAGAACCCACCTGCCAATGCAGGGGACACGGGTTCAAGCCCTGGTCTGGGAAGATCCCACATGCCGCGGAGCAACTAGGCCCGTGCACCACAACTACTGAGCCCCTGTGCCACAACTTCTGAAGCCCCGCGCTCCTAGAGCCCGTGCTCTGCAACAAGAGAAACCACGACAATGAGAAGCCCGCATACCACAACGAAGAGTAACCCCCACTCGCCGCAACTAGAGAAAGCCTGCATACAGCAATGAAGACCCAACACAGCCAAAACATAAATTAAATAAATAAATAAATAATTTTTTTAAAACCCTCATATTTAAAAAAAAAACAAAAACATGCGTGAGCACTCTATCATTCTATCTTTATCATCTCTATCTTTGTCTCTATCATCTTTGTCTTTACCTTTGTCTCTATCTCCCTCTCTCTCTGTAGCTCTCTTTTTTTCTGTAACTCTCTTTTGTTCTGTCTCTGCCTCTCTCACCCCTCCTACTGAAGATGAGTCTGTATATTAAAATTCCAGAGCACAGAAGTGAATAACATAATGAAAAAATAACCAACAAACTGAACAAATAGGAAAATTAATTCCCGAAGCACTTCAAACAGTAAAGTAACTTAAGTATATTTGTTTCCCCAAAGAGATAAAGGAAAAAATAACACCCATAAAGCCAGCATAAGAAATTATGAATGCAAAACCAAGAGTTAAGAAGCCATCTCAGAATTCTGAGTGCTCTGCCTGACCTGAGAGCTCTCCAGGCCTGGCCCACTTGTCCCTGATTTCTTGCTTCCCTTGGCCTGTGCTTCTCCACCAGTGGAAGTGAGGAGAGAAACCCAGAGTTGTGTGCTCCTGGCAAGACCCCCATCTCTCCCTCCCAGCATACCCCTCTAACACTCCTGTCTTTTTTAGCATTACTGAGGCTCATTATGCCTTGGAACCCTGTTGACCTCAATCCCATAATAATCCTGGGTTTCTCTTTCCCTTGATGAGTAAGGCAACCCCCTCACTCCCTAGCCCACTCCCCTGATCTATTTTTTGTTCATAGCACTTACCACCAACAGGTACAATCTATGTTTCACTTTGTTTTATTTACGTATTTTACTCATTTACTCATTTTACTTCAGAGACACGTAAGCCTGTGTATTTTATTACTGCCGAGTCTCCAGAGCTCAGAATGGTGCTGGGCACACTGTAGATGCTTAAATAAATGTTCTTCAATGAATGAATTGAAAGCAGATGGAGATTTTAAAAACTAATTTAAAAGAAGCAATTATGAATTAAGGGAAGAAAAAATTGAGTCACTGAAATAATAATTAAAATGTAGAGTGGGTAAATGCAAGACTAGATCCAACAGAAGAGAGAATTTATGAGTTGGAAGATACTGTGAAGAAAGTGACCCAGAACATAGCTTAAAAATACAAAGATGTTGACATTATGAAAATAGATTGATAGGCCGAGACATGCCCAATAGGAGTCAGAGAAGTAGAGAATGGAAGAGACTCAGTATTCAGAGAGAATTTCCCTGATTTGCAGAAAGACATGAATCCTTAAATCTTCAGATTGAAAATGCACAGTAGGTCTCTAGCAAGATAAATACAAATAAACCCATCCGTAGACACATTATAGTAGAATTGCAGAGTATCAAGGATAAAGGGAAAAATCTAAAAGGCTACCAGGGGGAAAAGAATGGCAGGCTGGGGGCTTCCCTGGTGGCGCAGTGGTTGAGAATCTGCCTGCCAATGCAGGGGACACGGGTTCGAGCCCTGGTCTGGGAAGATCCCACATGCCACGGAGCAACTAGGCCCGTGAGCCACAACTACTGAGCCTGCGTGTCTGGAGCTTGTGCTCCGCAACAAGAGAGGCCACGATAGTGAAAGGTCCGCGCACAGTGATGAAGAGTGGCCCCCGCTTGCCGCAACTAGAGAAAGCCCTCACACAGAAATGAAGACCCAACACAGCCGAGAATAAATAAATAAATAAATAAATAATAAAAATAAAGGAATTCCTTTAAAAAAAAAAAAAAAAAGAATGGCAGGCTGACAGCAGACTTCTGTGAGTAATAAAAGGTGCCAGGAATCAGGGCTGAGGTGAAATAACTCATCAAAGTGCTCAGGAAAAAGAACTGCAATCTAGCAATCTATTCACAATTAAACTTTCAAGAAAGGGAACTGTAACTAAGACATCTTCAGACATACACAGGCTAAGAGTTTATCACCCACAGAACTTTGCTGAAAGAATTGCTACTGAATCTACTTTAGCGAGAAGAAAAGTGAACCCAGATTAAGAGTGGAGCATAGCAAGAAGGGTAAGCACCAATGTCAGTAAAATGTGCTGGTAAATTAACTGTTGACCATTTCTAACAAGAATACCTAGTATTGGGGCTTCCCTGGTGGCGCAGTGGTTGAGAATCTGCCTGCCAGTGCAGGGGACACGGGTTCGAGCCCTGGTCTGGGAAGATCCCACATGCTGCGGAGCAACTGGGCCCGTGAGCCACAACTACTGAGCCTGCGCGTCTGGAGCCTGTGCTCCGCAACAAGAGAGGCCGCGATAGTGAGAGGGCCGCGCACCGCGATGAAGAGTGGCCCCTGCTTGCCGCAACTAGAGAAAGCCCTCGCACAGAAACGAAGACCCAACACAGCCATAAATAAATAAATAAATAAATAAATAATAGTTAAAGGTGCTAATAATTTTTAAAAAAATGTGAAAGAATACCTAGTATTTTGTGCGAAAACAGGAGTGAAGTGAGGAAGTGATGACAGCATGTCAAGATAATTCTTTGACGAATTCATGTTGCGAAGAACACCAGAAATGGGGTCACAGTAGGACTAGATGTGGGTCATTATCACATATTTATGCATTTCACATCTCCCATTCTTTTAGAATAATTTTGATTAGATTAATATTCAGTAGAACAATATTCCGAATGTGTATGCTATTTAGAGCTGAAACATGTAGGAAATGTGACTGTTTTTCCTTTTCTACAAAACCTTTCCCTGCAGGTAATCATTCTTTTGAGTGCTTTTTGTCCATTTGCTTATTTTTCTAAGTATTTTTAGTGATCCAACCTCACAGTCCATGAACAATTTTCTAAATCTCCTCTTAAAACATTTACCCACATCAAATAGTCTATCAATTTCTCCTTCTTGAAAAAGTCACTCCTGTAGACTTCTTTCAATTTGGGTGGGCTGCCTAGCTGTCATGCTGGGATCTCCATTTACCATCATTCTGAGGATCCCTGTTGGCCTTCCTCGCCTTGGGTCTCCTGATTCCTGTATCCCACGTTTGGTTTTCTCCATCCTCTTTCTTGGGCCATGCTCCTGTTTTCCTCTGTATTTCTTTGCTTTGTTTTTTGCCTTGATTTGATTGAACATATCCTCTAAGAGTATCTGCCTGAGAAAAGCTGAATGTGAGTTTATGACATTATATTTTAATCACTGTAGTGGTATAATGTCTGGATATCTTATAGGGCGAGTCTACCACCCCAGCCCAAATTTCCTCTTCCTCAAAGATACCATGGCCATTCCTGGCACTTCATTTTCCCATAAGTTTCCATTCTTTCATTTATTAGTCAACAAATATTTATGCAACAGCTGTTCTTCAGGGACTTTTCTAGGCTCTGGACACAGCAAAGAAGACAGACACATTTCCTTTTTTAATGAAGCTTAAGTCACATGGAGAAGACAGACAATGAACAAACAACAATATATAAAAATATACCATAATGTCGTTAAAAAATGAAGCAGAATTGAGGGATTCAGAGTGATAGGGATTGGAGGGGTGTTATTTACCTAGGGAAGGCCTTTCCGTGGGGGTGATGTTTGAACAGAAACCCAAAGGAAGCAATGAGACCAGCCATGTGAAGACTGTGAGTATACCAGGTGGAAGGAACCTACATGACAAGGACTCTGAGATTTGAGAAACAGTAAGAAGGCCGGTGAATGGAGGGAGTTAGTAAGAAGGAGAGAATTAGGAGATAAGATCAAAAAGAGAGGTAGGTCAGGTCATAGAGGACCATGTAAGTATGATAAGGACTTTGGATTTTATCCAGGGTACACTGTGCATCCAATTGGGGATCTTAGCAGTGGAAGGACACTTTTGATTTTTTAATGAAAAAAAATTTTTTTTGAAATAATTTTAGATTTACAAAAGAGTTGTATGGGTAGTAGAGAGAATTCCTGTCTACTCTCGGCCCACTCTGCAGCCCAGTTTTCCTCTCACATTTGGGTAATTCACAGGCACACGGGGGTTACTGCGTGGTTAGGACATGGTGACCCATGGAGTTCAGTGTAAGAACCTTGATTAAACATAGGTCAGGGGCTTCGCTGGTGGCGCAGTGGTTAAGAATCCGCCTGCCAAATGCAGGGGACACGCGTTCGAGCCCTGGTCCGGGAAGATCCCACATGCCGAGGAGCAACTAAGCCCGTGCGCCACAACTACTGAGCCTGCGCTCTAGAGCCCACGAGCCACAACTACTGAGCCCACGTACCAGAACTACTGAAGCCCGCATGCCTAGAGCCTGTGCTCCGCAATGAAGAGTAGCCCCCGCTCGCCGCAACTAGAGAAAGCCCGGCACAGCAACAGACCCAACGCAGCCAAAAAATAAATAAATAAAATAAATTAATTAATTTTAAAAAATAGTAGGTCAGGATCTGCAGGTAGATCTCAAAGCTCTACCTACCTCTCCAGCCGATTTTTAGTCTGCACACATTCCCCACAGGAAGGGGCACATCCCTCAGCAGCATCCGCCCCGTCTGCTTTGCTCAGGGACTCTCTTCCTGCAGCCCCAGGATGTCAAGGTTTCAGAAAAAGAAAAGTTCCTCATCACAAGCCATCAGGATTTTCATAATTGTAAAACTATGTTATTTTACCCTGCAGTTTTTCTCTCCGGGCTCAATGCCTCCCTAGGATTCTGGACACCCTTCCTTCCTTCTTTCCTCCCTCCCTTCTCCTCTCCCCTCCCATCCTGTCTTTCTCCCTCCCTCCTTCCCTTCCCCTTTCCCTTCCTTCCTTCCTGGGATTCACATGCTCAGTGATGGATTCTCTCTGCCATCTGCTGTTGTGGGTGAGAAGGTGGGAGGGCCCCACAAGTCACTTGCCAGACCAGCTGCCTCACCTCGCTGGCAAAGCGAGGCCCGTCTGTGGCACCCTGGTGAGGAGTGTTCACGGTGATGATAGGAGAAATTTGATTTTCTAGTGTCACTCCACATCTCACAGCTCACATCAATTGAGTTCTTTGCTTTCCTGGCTTTTGTCAGTCACAAACTGAGGGTTCTCTTCTCCCTCGTTCTGGTAGAAGAGGGGTAGGCATCCAAAGCTGGGAGAAGGGAATTCTGTATTCCACAAATATAAAAACATAAAAAATGCCTCTCATCAAGATGAAGTGATGAGAAAATATGCAAAACCTGGGGGCAGAATCCCTTTTCGGGGAGGAAACATTGTTTAGCAAAACCGCCTGATAAACCATTTGACCTGTGAAGTGATAGATCACAGAGTATGGCTTGAATAGTCTAAGAGAGAGATGAAGACACTTTGAAAGTCTCTGAATAACATACACACACTACTATATATAAAATAGGTAAATGACAAGGACCTACTGTACAGCACAGGGAACTCTACTCAATCTTTTGTAATAACCTACATGGGAAAAGAATCTGAAAAAGAATATTATATGTATATGGAACTGAATCACTCTGCTATACACCTGAAACTAACACAACATTGTAAATCAACTATACCCCAATAGGAAAAAAAGAGAAGTTAAAAAAAAGAAAAAAAAAAAGAATTTCAGAGAGCTAGTGGGAGGTATTTAAGAAGGAGATAGAGGAGGTCTGAAGAGAAAGAGGGGGCCCAGAAACATGGCAGAATGCTGGAGCCTGGGTAGAAGAGGTCACTAATGGGAAGAGCTGAAGAGCTCTGAAGAAAGGGGTCTAAAAATTCTACTCTAAATCATTTGCTAAACTGGATTACAGTGTAAACCCCTGTCCTAGCCCGCTGAATCCTCAGCAAGATCTACTGTGCACCATTATCATGTATAAATGGTATTTGTTGCCAATCAAGAAAAGGAGCTGCTTTTGCCCTCTGATTCTTTTGCAAAGGTCTCCACGTGCGACCTTCCTGGTCACGAGGAAGAGAGGGAACGGGAAGGGGCACATTGGTTTGTATCAAGCCCCATCTTCCCATCCCCATATTAATTTTTTCCATATTCATTTTAAGAGCTTTGCATTTAGAAGGAAAATCATATCAGCTCCAGCTGCCATTGTTTACATCATTGGCTAGGGAAGGAGTGAAAGCTCTGTCACTGAGTATAAATTGGTAAACTTTCTGATCCCCTAGTAGGATCTAGCAAAAAGCTCCAAAGAGGAAGAAGGGCTTAGACTTTAATGATGATTTTCCCATCAGGAAAAAGCCAGTTAGATATGAGAAATGAGGGGGCAGTCACTGGGTTCAAGGAATGAAAATGAGAAATGGATTTTGAGCTGAGTTTTATGAGGCTGCTAGCTTAGGTCTAAGCTAACTTGGCATTTTAAGAAAAATATCTGGGAAGAGAATCAGCAGCAGAGTAGACGTAGGTGGTACTAAATTCAATGGAGCTCCCATCACCGGAGAGATCAAAGACAGGCTACAAAAGATTAGGATGTTTGGTGGTCATTGGGCAGGAAATAACGAGAGAGGAGGAAACCATAAAAACTAATCTAATTATAAATTTTGTGCGGAATACATTAGCGCTTAAAAGATCACTGGGTCGGGTTGTGGGCGGGATGGTGATAAATTAGTAAACAAGGAAGGTTTTGTGCAGACTTTGCATCATAGCACAAGCGCCTAAACTCCTGGATCTCTCCCTCGACCATATTGGATTGGAGAGGGAAGTGTTAGTGAGATTAATTTCTTGGAGAATTTAGAACCAAGATGAGATGAAGATACCTTCCTGACATGTACGCCTCCAGTGGCTCCATAGAAAAGCCTTACCCTTTGTGGGGAGGAGGAGCTATTCTTGACTTCCTGAGACATGGGGTCCCCTGGGAATGGGGTATGCTACCTTGAGGTTCCAGGGAAGGGACGGTTGCTTCTACTTCCATTCTCCCTGGAATTTCCTGCAGCCATAGAGGCAGGGACAATGACAGGAGGGGAGGAGAAGCCTAGTGACAGCAACTTGTTTGTAGTACCCCGAGATGCAGCAGGAAAGGATTTATTCCACAATAATTAGGTACAAGAAAAGGCACTTAGATTTACTTTTAAAAAAATTACATTTAGGTTTAGCTCCAACTCCTATTTATCAGGATTTTGAGTAATTCAATCTCAATCATGTATTTTGGGGGCAGGGGAGGTTGGGGGAGGCTACCACTTCCTAAAGTCATTCAGGAGTTCTTGGGGGTTAAGACATATGCTTCCCAGGACATTGGAAGGAAGGCTGTATCAGTTTCCTGTAGCTACTGTAACAAATTAACACAAACTTGGTGGCTTAAGGCAAAAGAACAGCTTTTCTCACAGCTCTTGTAGCCAGAAGTCCTAAAGCAAAGTTGTTAGCAGGGCCATGTTTCCTCTGAAGGCTGTAAGGGTGGATCCTTTCTCGCCTCTTCCAGCTTCTGGTGGCTGTTGACATTCCTTGACATCTGTTGGCTTGTAGCTACATCACTCCAGTATCTTCCTCCATCTTTCCATCACCTTCTCCTCTGTGTCTTCTCTTTTCTGTCTTCTCCCCTCTTTCTCTTATAAGCCTACCTGTGATGGCATTTAGGGCTCACCAAGATAATCTAGGGTCTCAAGATCCTTAACCACATCTACAAAGATCCTTTTTCCAATTAAGGTAACATTCACAGGCTCCAGGGACTTGACATGGATATCTTTTGGGGAGCCATTTTTAAGCCTACCAGAAGGACCTTCTCGTTTTCAGTCTGCTTTTGCACTATTGAGATGCAACACTGTCCCAGAGCACATGGTCCTTTTCAAAGCTAGCACACAGAGATCTCCCAAGCCTTTGTGTTAATATCCTGTCATCCCAGGTCCCTGCTATTCAAGAAAACTCCACTCCCTCTCCCCTCTTCAGTCTCAGAGATCTTTCTCCAGGGCCTTGATGTCTCATTGCAAGCGCTGTCTCCATTCTTCACTGTTTACTCCTCCAAAAGAACTAGACTCCCAAGCAGACTGACCCTTGCTGGCTGCAGAGCACAACCTAGAGGGCTTGTGTGGGTTATTGGGGTCAGCCAAGAAAGGTGTGAGCTGAGAAGTGATAGAAAAAGACTGAGCTATAGAAAGACTAAAAGACACGGCAGTAATGTGCTAGCTTATTTATCCTTGAAGGTGCTGGAAAACAAGCCAGCATGGATGGCAGTTACTTAGGATGGAAGAATAGGAACAAAGACAGGAAGATGATAATAATAATAGTGATAATAATAATATAGTAATAATAACAGCATCTATCAGATATTGGCTATTAATTATTACTATACACTGTGTTAAATACTTCTATAGGCATGTCCTTAGTTCATCATCAGAACTTCCCATTTTACAGAAGAGAAAACTAAGACTCAGAAAGATTGAGTAATTTAGTCAAGGTCGCCCAGTTAATAAGGCAGAACCAGGATTGATACTAAGATTTGTGTCTTTCCATAGACTGTACTTCTTGGCTAATTATGAAGAATATTGCTTTCCTATGAAAGCCATTGTTTTGTTTAGCACATATAGCTAAACCGATCCAAATATTTTCCTCACTGTCTTGTTTGGGTTCCAGGAACGTAGGAAGCCCTTTAATAATGTGATATGGGTACAACTCATCCAATATTCCCATTGAAGCTCTGAACTTACTGCTTTTGCATCCTGAGAGTTTAAGCTCCTCTAGTCAAACAATGGAATTCCACAGATCACTGAGGAAAGTAGAAGCCCACGTCTACAGAGCTTCTAGAAAACACTGTTGGCTCTGTAAGCATCATTTTTCCTTATCAGTAAGGGAGTATAAAATTCTTCATATGTAAGAATAAAATGATGTTGCTAAGACTAATACTAATAAAGAAATACATTTACTGGGAAATTACTCACCGGCATCCTATGGTTGAGGTTCTGGAAAGTAACTGTGTGGTTTTGTTTCTAGCTCTGCCTCTGACCCGCTCATGCAAAAGGCCATATGACAGAGCTGAGCATTGGGCTCCTATTAGCTTTAGTTGTTAGAAAAGGCTTCTATTATGGAGTAAAGGGAGGAGATGAAGAACCCAGGTGACCTCAAGCCTAAGTGCTGTGAGACTGGGGAAGTTAGGCTGTTAGGCTTTTACAGCTTCTCAGAATATTGTTTTTTTAAAAATCCTTCCTTTATTTCTCATTTTAAAGATAAGTGCTTTTTATGTGAGTTTGTGATTTAGAGAGAAATGGGAGAGGCCAAACTTGGGTCTGTTTTAAAACATGACTCTCGTGTCTGAAAATCACATAGTGGAAGAATCTGAGCACCAAAGGCACTTTTGAGAACCCTGGTCCAGTTCTCCCATCTGATGATTGAATGCCCTGCCTCCCTTTCAAGACTAAAGTGGAGAATGATGTTAATCTGTTAGATCAGTTTCATATTTTAGAGAGATCAATGAGAGTGAAATAATCTCCTAATTCATATTTGTTTTAAAAATTGTAAGAATACTTTTGGGTAGGAGACAAGTTGAAGCAAAACTGCAATGGATCGATGACAAAATAAAGATGATGTTGGGAATTTCCTGATGGTCCAGTGTTTAGGACTCCACGCTTCCACTGCCGGGGGCATCGGTTCAGTCCCTGATCAGGGAACTAGGATCCCGAAAGCTGCGTGGCGTGGCCAAAAAAAAAAAAAAAAAAGGAATCTAAATAAAGATGATGTCCCCTTGCTAAAAAGAAAAAAATTACAAAGGAGTATGATCCTGATATCATTTTTTTTTTAATGTGGTCATATATGTGAGTACATATTTGCAAAGCCTGGAGGAACCTACATTGAATGTCATTACGGCTTTACACTTGCTCAGCGGTGGGAAGATGGTTGTTTTTATTTTTCTTCTTTCTTCTTTCTCATTTTCCAAATTTTCCTAAATAAACATAGGCACTTCTAAACGCTTCTGACATGGACATTGACAACAAGAAATACAGAAAGTAAGTAAGTTGCTGTCTCCTCTGGGGTGCTTCCTGTTCCCGCTCAGATGCTCGGACCCCCTCTGGGGCCTATAAAGGTGGAGTTGGTTTGGGGAAACCCACTTCCTGGCTTTAGGTGTTGACTGTTTAAGTTCCAGAGACCCCAGGGGTGACCCTGTCAGTTGTAAATGAATTTTCATCTCTCAAACCTTACATCCAACCCATTTGCAAATCCCGCGTCCTCTACATTGAAAAATATCCCCAGTCCTGTCTCTTCTCACCTCTCTCTACCTATAGCAATTCAGGCATCGCTTCCCTGGACTACACAACAGCCTCCTAACCAGTCTGCCTGCTCCTTTTGCCCCCTCACTTCATTGACCACATGTGTAAAGGCAGGCAAAGTGAGCCTTTAAAGATGGGAATCAGATCACTTCACTCTCTTGCTCAGAACCCTCCAGGGGTCCTCGCCAAGCCCGACAAGACCCCAGCGTTCACTCCCTCTCCTCCTCATGCCTTCCCACAACTTCCACTTCCGGCCTCCTTGTTTTCTTCAGAGCCCCAAGGATGCTCCTATCTTTGTGCTTGTCTTTTTCTACCTCGAAATATTTTCCTCCAAATACCCACCTCTTTTATCCTTTAGGTCTACATGTGCTCCAACGTCACTTCTAAGAGAAGCTGTCCCTGACCACCCCATACAAAACAGGACCTCCATCCCTGTCTCCCTTTTTTTGCTCTATTTTTCTTCAGAACACGTCTTTCTTCTGTGCCCATCACAGTGCCTGGCACACAGCACTCAATACATCTTGTTGATTAAATAAATGAATGAATGAATAATTAATATATATTCACAATTAATGCTAAAATGGATCGAAGTTGTGCTTTTTGTTTCCTTCAGAGGAAAACTAGTATGTACTTATCTTCTATCACAGAAAACAGTGAAATGAAGTAATTACTGAGTCTTTCACTCTCAGGGACAACTTTTACCTAAATGACCTAGAAAATTGAGATCAAACTATATTTTGACCCAAATATAACAAGAACTGCTTCAATTTCCTTCCTCATTTTGTCCATGACAGCCACGTCCTAGTTTGCTAAGATAAATTAGATTTCAGTCATGAAATACAGTCATGGATCACCGGCCTAACTAACGATAAGTAAATGAAGTTTCCATTTTATCTCTTTTTAAAATGAAACCTTAGATTTATACTCATAGCTGTTCGTGTACTTGAGACAAACGTTTATACGCGCCAAATTATTTAAACAGAGAGCTTTTAAGTCTTAAGTAATCCTATTTATATAGTAAATGCTTTGTCTGATTATCCAAAGAGCTCCTGTTCTTTGTTTATTCATTGTGTACGTGACCGAGGTCTGCCTCTTCCCTACTTTGAGCGTATTTTTCTCAATTGTGCTTAAAAACATGGAATTTGTCTCATGTCCTCACCTGAGTCACACCCTTAGTGGCTATTGCTTTTCACCTCATGCTCTATTCCTTCAGTTCAAGACAAAAATAAAAAATAAAATATTAAATAATTAACTGGAGAGAGATTTCATGTTCATGAATCAGAAGAATCGATATTGTGAAGACATCAGTTCTTCCACCTTGATCTATGGATTCCACTCAATCCTAATCTAGATCCCAGCCAGTTATTTTGTGGATATTGACAAATTGATTCTAAAGTTTACATTAAAAGGCAAAAGAACAGAATAACCAACACAATCCTGAAGAATAAGGCAAGTTGAAAGGCTGACACTATTCAAGACTTACTATAAAGCTACAGTAATTAAGACAGTGTGGTACTGGTGAAAGAATAGACAACTAGATCAATGGAACAGGATGGAGAGCCCAGAAACAGACCCACACAAATATAGTCAACTGATCTTTGATATAGGAGCAAAGGCAATACAACAGAGAAGATTTTGTTTTCAACAAATGGTGTTGGAATAACTGCGTGTCCGTATGCAAATAACAACAACAACAACAACAGACCAACCTAGACACAGACCATACAACTATCACACAAATTAACTCAAAATACATCTTAAACCTATGTATAAAATGCAAAACTGAGTAAGTTTAAGAAGAAAACAGGAGAAAAGTCTAGTGACCTTGAATTTGGCATTGAGGTTAGTTTTTTTTTTTTAACCACTGGACTCTGATCATTTATTGATCATCTAACTAATAATTAGTTGTACCGGGCCTGTATGGGAAGAATTGAGGACTCAGTGGAGATCCAGAGAGCCAAAGTCCCTGCACTGGTGGATCTACAGTGCAGAGGACCATGTATTCTGGTGGATTTCATCTTTAGAAGGTGCTTGTTAGGATTTTTAACCTCAAATCTCAAAGCTGGAAGAAACCTGAAGAACTCAAGATTAAATGACCCTCTATCTCATCTTCAACCCATTTAATGGGGGAATTCTCTCTGCAGCATCCCCTCCTCTTCCCTGGGGCCTTACAGCCTCTGCGTGGCATTGAGTTTTTAGATCCACAAAAGAAAGAACTTGATAAGTTGGACTTTATTAAAATTAAAAACTTCTGCTCTGTAAGAGATACTGCCAAGGGAATGAAAAGACAAACCACAGAGTGGGAGAAAATATTTGCAAAACTCATATCTGATAATGACTTGTACCCCAAATATGCAAAGAATTCTTAAAACTCAACAATAAGACAAAGGACCCATCTTTAAAAAATCGGCAAAGTATCTGAATAGATGCCTCATCAAAGAAGATATACAGATGGCAAATAAGTATATGACGTGATGCTCAACATTGTCATTAGGGAATTGCGAATTACAACAATGATGAGATACTTATTAAAATGGCCAAAATCCAAAAAAGTGACGGTAACAAAGTCTTTTTGTTTAATCAACAAGATGAAAGACTGTTGAAGTCTTTCTTAACGTGCACTTAGAATATAGTGCATGTATCATATATCCTTGTGAAAGCTGAGAAAGAGGATATTTGCACCACAAAAATAAGATTACTCAAGAATGATAAAGAATTTCTACATATCAACAGGAAAAAGAAAAATAACCCAATATAGAAAAATGAGCAAAAAGTATAAAAGTGTATTTCACCTAGTACAAACACAAATACATAAAAAGAGGTTAAGTGTTGGGGGATTGTATAGCATGTAAACAATTAGACACTATTTTATACCAATGTGATTATAAAAATTAAGAAGTCTGACAATGCCAAGTATTAGAGACAAAAATGGTCATTGGAATCTCCTGTATATTGCCACTGGGAAGTTAAAATAGCACAACAACTTGGAAAATAATTTGGCATTATCCTGTCCATTTGAACGTTTGCATATTTGCAATTCCATGTATAGGTAAGTACCCAGGAGAATCCAGCACTCGTGCATCAAGACACATACACAAGACTGTTCATAGAATTCCTGTTATAGATAGTTAAAAAAAGAAAAGAAAAGAAAACAACCCAATGTCTTTTGACAAGGGAATAGATAAATAAATTGTGGCATAGCCACACAATGGAACATCATACCACAGAGAAAATAGCTGAACTCCAACCAAATGCCACAACTTGGGTGAATCTTAGATATGCAACGTTAAATAACCAACAAAATTAAACAATCTATTGGTTAGACATACATATATACGGGATAAAACAAAATGAAAAAAGAAAAATGGGTAGGGGTTTCCCTGGTGGCGCAGTGGTTAAGAATCCGCCTGCCAGTGCAGGGGACACGGGTTTGAGCCCTGGTCGGGGAAGATCCCACATGCCGCGGAGCAACTAAGCCCATGCGCCACAGCTACTGCACCTGCACTCTACGGCCCGCGAGCCACAACTACTGAAGCCCGCGTGCCTAGAGCATGTGCTCCGCAACAAGAGAAGCCACCACAATGAGAAGCCCACGCACTGCAGCGAAGAGTAGCCCCCGCTCGCCGCAACTAGAGAAAGCCCACACACAGCAACGAAGACCCAACACAGCCAAAAAAAAAAAAAAAGAAAGAAAAAAAAAGTAAAAAGGATATGAATGATAAACACAAATTCAAGGTATTAACTTCCTGTAGGAGGCAAGCAGGGAAATGGGATAGTGGGTGAGCACACAGATAGGTATGTATCACTGGTAAATTTTTAACTCTTGGGTGAGATTAGCTTTGCAATGTTTGCTGTGTAATAAAAATAAATAATGCAAGTAAAGAGGGCTATGTAAGGACCAATGGTGATTACATGTTGCGAGCCAAGGAGTATACTTGGTACAGTTCCATGCACTTAAGGTGCAACATTAAACAAAACAAAAGGTTACATTGAATTTTTTTACGATAATGGAGACAAGATATCCAGACTAGTCATGGGAATAAGGGTTGCATTTGGGGAAAGCACTGAGGCATTCGCCCAGCCAGAGGTGTGGGCGACAGCATTCCAGGTGGAAGCCTTTCTCTTCCTCAGAGTTGCTCCTCAAGCCCCAGACTCCCCTTAACTCACCCCCCTGCACCCAGTGCTTTGTCCAGGCATCCAGTGCCTGTGCGGAAGACCTCCCGGCCCATTGCTTGTCCTCAGTGCCCATGGTTCATTCATTTCTCATATCACCATGTTATTTCCCTGTAGCCACTTACTTCTAAGTTCGTATATGATTTTGGTGTTGCCTCAGAGCTTTATTAACTATTGTAATTTTCTGAGTGACCCACAATAAAGCAAAGTGGGTGAAGGCAAGAAGGCCAGGAAGCAAACTTGCTGGCCAAGACTCGCTCACCCTGACCATGTTTCTCACCGTTGTGCCTTTCGGTAAGAGAATATCTGATTTTTTTTTTTTTTCAACAAATGGCACATAACAGGGAATCTGGAGGCTGGCATTTCCAGAGGTGGTGAATGCACTGGTTCAACCAAGTCAGGACCCTGGATCAGCCCCTCTGTGCTGCTCTTGGCTTTCCCTTTCGGGTGCCAGAAGGTGGCTGCAGTGCCCAGCACCAGGTCCTTGCTTGGCAACACCGGGGCAGGAAGAAGGAGGAGGGTTTTTCCTCCTAAGGCTCTCTCCTTACATCAGGGAGGAATATCCCATCAGAGAGGATGGCCACCATTCATGGCAGTGCTTCCCTTCAGGTGTCATAAGTGTGAATCAGTTCACATGCTTTTCTCAAAGCAGCAAAGAAGGGACAGGATTTCCACAACTCCTTTAGATCAGTCGTGATCACTCCTGGGTACCAGCCCAAGTCACCTGCTCCCTGAATACAACTGGGATTCAGTGAGCAAGGAAGGAGCAGGGCACGGTTGTGGGGAGGGCAAACAACAGCCTCTGCCTCCCAAGGGCTCTCTTGTGTAGTTCAAGGTCGGCATCATAGTGGTAATAACAGTGCTGTGTATCTCATAGCAATTCACAGTTTGCAAAGCGTTCACATACATGGTTTCACGCGATTCTGGCCCAACCAGGAGAGATGCAAGATTGTCTCTGAAAGCGATGTGACAGAAAGGGAGGCTGACGATGGTAGGTGGTGAGTGATTCACCCGTGGTCTTGCAGCCTCTCAGAGCTGGAAATAGCACAAGCGTTTCTCACACGAACGTCCACTCTCTTTCCCACTATTTCTTCCAATGGGCCCGTTGCAGAATAACTGGCCACTCATAGATGGACCGGACTGTAAGTTCTCTATGAATTTCCTCTACAAGCCACTGCCCTGCGTGCTCCCAGCAAATGTAAGTGATGGGTGGTTTGACTGAGCATAGGCGCAGCTGCAGGGAAGGAGAGGGTGGCGAAGCAAAATTCTTACACAGACACATCTTGTGCACAGTAAGCGGTGCCCGCACAGAGGACGATATCCCGTAACAGCGGAGCAGATGGAGTTTGCAGGTGTGTGAAGGCTGAGTTCAGCCCACGTGGAATCCAAGAGCTCCAAAAGGCGTCTGGGCAGTCCAACTATCTGTCACATTCGTCTTCTCGATGGGATCCAGCTTCTAACTTACTCTTCATGATTTAAACCAAATAAGATAGAGGTGATGGCTTGAAGGAAGCACTTGGGAACCCACAGAGAACAAGGTAAGCGTTTGATGACTTTTTAAAACAGAGGACTGAAGGCCACGAGAGCTCCCAGGATTTATAACCAGCAAATCTCTTGTCATCACTTCCCATCTGGTCCTCAGGTCTGGTCCTCACCCCTAGGGATCAGCTGGAAAACTATCTGATAACGCACCCAGGCACTGCTAGTGGCAGTCTACGCTGGAAAATTCTTTTTCAGATCGAGAAGCATAAAAATGTTAAAGCCACTTCAACCATGGACCCCACTCTTGAGACTTCACATGAAGGAAATAACTAAAGTGAAAAGAAAAAGCTATAGGTCTGGTGATGGCTGGTGTTTTATTATTCATGTGGGAGTGAAGAGCTGGAAGCCACCTGAACATTCGACAGCAGGAAGTAACCACGGGATCTACTCAATGAGATCTAAGCAACTGTTAAAAAAGTATAATCGTAAAGACGATGATTCATTCAAAAAATATTTATTGAATGCCTACAATATGCCAAGCACTATTTTAGACCCTGAAACAGTGAACAAAAAGACCCTGCTTTCTCTCAGTTTATTCTCTAGTGTGTATGCCAAAGGGGAGCTGATGCAACAAGAAAAAAAGTGATGATTCAGAAGGAAGTGAAAAATGCAGAAGAGAAAAATGGTATGTATAATATCATTCTTCCTACTGTATAGCACAGGGAACACCACTCAATACTCAATACGACCTATATGGGAAAAGAATCTAAAAAAGAGTTGGGTATATGTATACATATAACTGATTCACTTTGCTGTACACCTGAAACTAACACAACACTGTAAATCAACTATGCTCCAATTAAAAAAAAATTATCCTAGCTATGCCATGCATTCAATTCTATGAACAACGATGGAAGGAAGGAAAGAAAAAAGCTGATGGGATGATGCAATTATGAAGCATTTCTTTCCTTTATTGTTGTTCCAAGTGCAATTTTTAAAAAAAAAAATCAAAGTGGGGACAAAAATCATCTGATTTTTTTTTAGCATTCACTCCTCTATTTCAAGAGGTGTGTCTAACTCTGTAGAAGTCAAAGAAAAAATATAACGAAAACATGCTTGAGGAAGGAAGAAAGGAAGGAAAAAGGGAGGGAACTGGAGGGAGGGAGAGGAGAAAGAGAGGGAGAGAAAAGAACAGATGCAGGTTTTATGCTTCTTTCTGACTTTCATCCGACCCCCTTTGGTTCACCCTGTCTCTCGAGGCTCCAGGTGAAAGAAGTCAAAGATCTAAAATGTCATTCTGACTTAAATTCTGATTTGTTTGGATTAATACGAACCTTTATATTGTCACTACCATAGTGGACTAGTGCAATCCAGTAAAAGCAAGTTTTCCAAACAACCGCAAACTTAGCCAGCACTTGGTTATGACCTGCAACCAACTTCAGTCACAACCTTTATTTATTTTTAAAATTTCATTTATTTATTTATTTATATTTGGCTGTGTTGGTTCTTCGTTGCTGTACGCCGGCTTTCTCTAGTTGCGGCGAGCGGGGCTACTCTTCGTTGCGGTGTGCGGCTTATTGCAGTGGCTTCTCTTGTTGCAGAGCACGGGCTCTAGGCACGCAGGCTTCAGTAGTTGTGGCACGCGGGCTCAGTAGTTGTGGCTCGCAGTCTCTAGAGCGCAGGCTCTGTAGTTGTGGCGCATGGGCTTAGTTGCTCCGCGGCATGTGGGATCTTCCCAGACCAGGACTCGAACCCATGTCCCCTGCATTGGCATGTGGATTCTTAACCACTTCACCACCAGGGAAACCCAGTCACAACCTTTAAATTGCAAGTTTAACTGTAACTGTGGAAGCCGTGTTTGTTTTCACGAATGCCCATTGTCCAAATCTCAGCCACCCAGCCACCTCGACACAGATGACACTATGTAGATTTGACTGTTGGTATTGGATGGCTGTGATGTGTGTTTCTTTAAAATATCTTTTTTTTAACTTTTAAATTTTTAAAATTTTTATTGAAATATAGTTGATTTACAATGTTGTGTTAGTTTCAGATGTACAGCCAAGTGATTATGTATATTCATATATATAATATTCTTTCTTATTTTCCATTATAGGTTATTACAAGATGTTGAGTATAGTTCCCTGTGCTATACAGTAGGTCCTTGTTGGTTATCTATTTTATATATAGAAGTGTATATATTTTAAGAATTTGGGATTCAAATATCTTTCTGCTTGTTTTCTATATCCAGCAGTCATCTGTTCCAGGTTTTAGGCATTTCAGGTCATGAAGGAATCCAGAGCTTTTTGGGTAAAGAGTTAAGACTCTGAAGCCCTTTTCCCACTGCTCATCTTCTGTCATCTGCTCCTTGTATTCCGGCTACTTAGAATTCCTCCTGCTGCTTCACCTGCTAGGTCATGTGTCTTCAGGTCCTGCCCGAGCTCCCCTGTGGCATCGCCCTGCTCTGCTGAACAGCTGCTGTTTCCGAGCTGGCTGCATTTCTGTGAGCTACAAGATGGTCCTTGCAGGTGGCTGGTGCAGGAATTTTCAGCTTGCCAAATGCTTTGAGATAGGAAGCTAAAAATACATGTGTGCGTGTGTGTGTATATGATTACTCTCTGTGATTATGAGCAGCAAGTAAAAAGTGACAAAGGAAATGTATGCTGTTGAGGGTTGCTGCATCATTATCATCGTCAAATAATATTTATTAAGCTGCTTCTCTATGGCTGATGTTGAGGGCTTGCAGGTTCCCATGAGATGAAGGCTGGGCTTCCGTTTTCTTCCTCTCCTTGCATCCAGCCTCCCACAGTGCTTCCCCCTCCACCAGCTCTTAGCTTAGGCGTTTTGTCTTGGTTTCTGTCCTGGGACTTGAACAACCAATGTTTTGAAGGAGAAAAGGAGGGCTATGGTCAGAGAGGGGTGGCTTCCCGTGCAAAAGCACCCATCCTCATGAAACTGCACTCCTCCTCGGATAGGACTCGAACCCAGCCGCACCTCAGTTTGGGACTTGAGCCTACGATCCCTGACTTAGGAGGGGACTCACACCCACTGTCTTTTAATTAAAACTGCTCACCTGGTCGCAGGACTTGCTGAAGCTCTGGTTCTTTGTCTCAATGCAGAAAGAATTCAGCAAGAGGCAAAGTGATAGGCAAAGAGTGAGTTTATTAGCAAAGGACGCTTGGGAGAGATACAAGTGGGCAAGCACGGACGCATCACCCTGAGAACAACGAGGGCTACATTTTTATAATCCAAGGGAAAGTGGGGAGGGGAGAAGACCACCTGCTTCCTCATTCTTCAGTAGACATCAAGGTTTACATCATTAGTTCCTCCTTTAACCCTATATGGTCTAACTGGAATTGTCACGGTGCTATTAAAATCATATGTATATTAGCAAAAGGGTGGTAACACATACTAACATATGGTAATTCATCTCAGGTTTCAGTATACTGTTCCCTTTCACCTAGTTTCTTTCCCTTTTCATCTATATTCCTGCCTTGGCTACATGCAGAAATGCTGTTCTTCAAGGACTATTAACTCTCTGACTTCATGTAACAAGATTCAGACTCCATATCTATTGTCTTGTGTTTTAACTATCAGGCCTTGTGGCTTGAGTGTGCCTGGCACTTGCTTTTACCTGATCTTCCTTCAAGGTAGAGTAGATTGCTGCTAGGTTACTGGATTCTTTTCTTATGGGATCATGAGCTTACAGTAGTCTCCCAAACTCCCTTAAAATCCCCTTCCTGTCTTTAATCTCCTAGTGGGATTTTTAAAAATAAATTTATTTATATTATTTTATTTTTGGCTGTATTGGGTCTTCGTTGCTGCACACGGGCTTTCTCTAGTCACAGTGAGCGGGGGCTACTCTTCGTTGCGGTGCATGGGTTTCTCATTGCAGTGGCTTCTCTTGTTGTGGAGCATGGGCTCTAGGCACGCGGGCTTCAGTAGTTGCAGCATGAGGGCTCAGTAGTTGTGGCGCACAGGCTTAGTTGCTCTGCAGCATGTGGGATCTTCCCAGACCAGGGCTCGAACCCATGTCCCCTGCATTGGCAGGTGGATTCTTAACCGCTGTGCCACCAGGGAAGTCCTCCTAGTGGGATTTTTAAACTAACTATTTAATTATCCTACTCTATCCCTATCACTCATGCCTTTTCAAAGAGCAGGAGAAGGTAGGTGCTGAGCCTAAGGAGACCCTGAAATGAATATTGTCCTTTCCTATGGGGAGGAGATGAAATACAAGAGAGGGTTTCTGCTTCACCATCCTGGAAACTCCTTCCAATGAAACATTGTGATGGAGTGGGAGATGCACCACCAGAACCCCAGTTGAGGAAGGATTTTGGTTGTAGCCACTAGGAGTGTGTGGGCAGACAGCCTGAGCAGCAAGAGAACTGCCTTGGCCAGGGTCACACCCTTCCTGTGTGGCCTACCTCCAGTGATTTGTCACAGTACAAATACAAAAGTGTGGCCAGTTTGGATCAACATGGGAAAAAGACCGTGTCCCAAAGAGGCTGCAAGATCTCCCCAGCATGTCCCGGCAGGAGCTTACTGCGTACACGTGGCACTGTGTTCTGAAAGTGTTTGATCAAGGAGACCTGAGCATATGATTGGATAAGGCAGGCTTTGGTGACTACTTTAAGTAGACTGTTAGAGACTGTTAAGTAGAGAGTTATGGAGGTGGTTACTGGAACATGGGACTTCAGAGGAAAAAGAGATGGGCAATCAACAAGGATACCACTCAATTTATACCATCAGAAGAAAACATCCCAGTAAAAAATCACACTCCTTGCCAATTCCCAGACCTGACCAGATCTTGGATCTGAAACCCACTGGCTGAAAGAGAATCTTGTCTTCAAGAGGAAGGACCCTGTAACAGCATGACAAGTATATAGGGAAGAATCAAGGAAAGAATACCAAATATTTCAATAAATGACTATTGGACACAGACCCCTACTTGACATTTGTTATGGATTAAATGTTTGTGCCCCTCTCCCCAGTCCGTATGTTGAAATCCTAACCCCAAACGTGATGGTATTTGGAGCCTTTGGGAGGTAATTCAGGTTATATGAGATCATGAGGGAGGGGCCTTTGTGATGGGATTAGTGCCCTTATAAGAAGAGACACAGGGTGCTTGTCCTCTCTCTGCCATGTGAAGACATAGCCAGAAGGTGGCTGTCTACAAGACAGGAAGGGAGCTCTCACCAGAACCCAACCATGCTGACACCTTGATCTTGGACTTCCAGCCTCCAGAACTGAGAAAAAAAATTTCCATTGGTTAAGCCACCCAGTTTGTTACTTTGTGATGGCAGCCCAAGGAGACTAAGACAACACTGATATTCAGAAACCTAAGACGTCATCATGGGCCCCCTATTAGTGTGGGCATATGGGAGTTAGGTAATAATATTACCTTGATTTGTAAGAACTCTGTCTTTTTTTATAGATATCAACCCTCAGATTATTATATATAACAGAGAGATTTTCCTAGTTTGTTGTTTGTCTCCATTTTTAAAAGTGTTATTTACTTGCTTTGCCAGTTAGTATTGTTTAATTTTTATATTGTCAAATTATGATTATTTTCCCCTTTCCGTATTTTCCCCTTGCTTTTTATACCAAGATTACCGAGGTTTTCCTACTTGGAGGTGATAAAAATATTTATCCATAATTTTCTTTAATAGTTTACTTTTAGAGCTTGTTTGATGTTTTATAGGGTTTTCAATTTGGAGCATTTTTTAAAATTTATTTTTTATTATTTCAGCTTAGAGTTTTATTTTTTTCCACAAATAGATAGCCTGTTGTCAAAGCATGTATATGAGAAAAAAAAAAAACAAAACCCATACCTTTAAAAACAGTTTCTCCAGCTGCTTTGGAAAAGAGTCTGGCAGTTCCTCAAACGATTAAACATAGAGTTACCTTATGACCCAGCAATTCTACTCCTAGGCATATACCCAAGAGAAATTAAAACATGTTCACAGAAAAACTTGTGCATAAATGTTCATAGCATCATTATTCATAATAACCAAAAGGTGGAAACAACCGAAATGTCCATTAGCAGACAGATGGATAAACAAAATGTGGCATAACCATACAATGGAATATTATTTGGCCCTGGAATAGAAGTGAAGTCCCGATACATGCTACAACAGGGATGATCTTTGAAAAATAATGCTAAGTGAAATAAGCCAGCCACAGTCCACATGTTATATGATTCTATTCATATGAAAGTCCAGAATAGGGAAATCTATAGGGACGGAAAGTAGATTAACGGTTGCTCAGGGCTAGGGTGGGGTAGAGTAGGAGGGATAGGAGAATGACAGCTAAAACGTACAGGGTTTAATTTTGAGGTGATTGTCGTACAACTCTGTGAATGTACTAAAAACCATTGAATTGTATTGATACACTTAACATGGATGAATTGCATGGTATGTGAATTCTATCTCAATAAAGATATTTTAAAAAATAAAGGCAAGAAAACCTAGGTACAGAGACCCCACAGAACTAAAAAAGAAAAAGACTTCTGCTAAAATTGAGACATAGATCTGATCTTCAGTGAAATAAGCAGGTATAGGATGATGAGACTTACTCCTCCTGGTGAGTAGGGCTATATAAAGATGATCTGACTGTATTGTTGGGTGAATGCTGTCATTCATTGGAATCCCAGGTGACACATTGCAGTAAGACTCATTGTGAGAGAGAAAGAAAGGGAATCTTCTACTAGATTCACCAAATCAATGAAAAAAGAGCAAGTATATGCTTTCACAACTGGAAGACGTCTACAAAACAGGCTGAGCAAATTTCCAACAGACCAGCCTAAGAAGCAGATTTTTCCAGGCATTATGTGTCTCTACTGCTTTCCCTCTCACTTCTTAAAGGGCATTGGAGGTTATTTTACAGAAGTGAGTGTTACTTTTTTGGGAGACACAGTGATAGAGAAGGCAGAGATCCTTAGTTACAGAATTGGCTCTGCCACCAAAAGGCTGCAGATTCTTGGGAAAATTAACCACATGTGAAAAATTTAGGTTTTCCTCACCTAAAAATGGAGAGGGTTGGACCATGTGGTATGCTAGCCCCTTTTAACAATGATATTCTGTTCTGTTTTGCCAGAGAATATTTTGGTATGATACTGACTCTCAGGCTGAAATACTCGTGCATGGTGTCCTACCCTATAGTCAACCGTCATATTGTAAGACTATGTTGAGCATTATCTGCCAGAAGGGTTCTTCTGGCTTTGTTCTTATCGGAAGTCAAGAGCAGTGAGTTGTCATATTCTGTAGTCCCAGCTCTTAGACTTTCATCTTAGGACTCTGGATCCCACTCCAACTTTTCCTAAAGAACTGTTCCTTCAGAATTACTGAAGTTCTCATAATTTTCAACAACATTTTAGTAGTTACTATTGTCTCTTCAGCAATATTTTATGCTGTTACACTCCAGTTTTTCCATGAAGCTCTCCCTTTATGGCTTTATGATGCTTTTTACCTCCTATGATCTTACTTATTCTGGGCCACTTCATGGGTCCCTCTGTATTTTCCTCTCCACAAAAGTAGACATTTACATTTGGTAGTGTATATATGTCGATGCTACTCTCACTTCACCCCAGCTTCCCCCTCCCACCCCATGTGCTCAAGTCCATTCTCTATGTCTACATCTTTATTCCTTCCCTGCAACTAGGTTCATCAGTACCTTTTTTTTTTTTTTTAGATTCCATATATACACGTTAGCATATGGTATTTGTTTTTCTCTTTCTGACTTACTTCACTCTGTATGACAGACTCTAGGTCCATCCACCTCACTACAAATAACTCAATTACGTTTCTTTTTATGGCTGAGTAATATTCCATTGTATATATGTGCTACATCTTCTTTATCCATTCATCTGTCGATGGACATTTAGGTTGGTTTCATGTCCTGGCTATTGTAAATAGTGCTGCAATGAACATTGTGGTATATGTCTATTGTGACTTATGGTTTCTCAGGGTATATGCTCAGTAGTGGGATTGCTGGGTCATATGGTAGTTCTGTTTTTAGCTTTTTAAGGAACCTCAGTACTGTTTTCCATAGTGGTTGTATCAATTTACATTCCCACCAACAGTGCAGAAGGGTTCCCTTTTCACCACACCCTTTCCAGCATTTATTGTTTCTAGGTTTTTTGATAATAGCCATTCTGACCAGCATGAGGTGATACCTCATTGTACTTTTGATTTGCATTTCTCTAATAATTAGTGATGTTGAGCATCTTTTCATGTGCCTCTTGGCCATCTGTATGTCTTCCTTGATGAAATGTCTACTTAGGTCTTCCACCCATTTCTTAATTGGATTGTTTGTGTTTTTTTTATTGAGCTCCATGAGCTGTTTGTATATTTTGGAGATTAATCCTTTGTCCGTTGCTTCATTTGCAAATATTTTCCCCCATTCTGAGGGTTGTCTTTTTGTCTTGTTTATAGTTTCCTTTGCTGTGCAAAAGCTTTTAAGTTTAATTAAGTCCCAGTCCCATTTGTTTATTTTTGTTTTTATTTCCATTACTCTAGGAGGTGGGTCAAAAAGATCTTGCTATGGTTTATGTCAAAGAGTGTTTTTCGTATGTTTTTCTCTAAGAGTTTTATAGTGTCTGCCTTACATTCAGGTCTTTAATCCATCTGGGGTTTATTTTTGTGTATGGTGTTAGGGAGTGTCCTAATTTCATTCTTTTACATGTAGCTTTCCAGTTTTCCCAGCACCACTTATTGAAGAGGCTGTCTTTTCTCCACTGTATGTTCTTGCCTCCTTTGTCATAAATTAGGTGCCCATATGTGTGTGGGTTTATCTCTGGGCATTCTATCCTGTACCATTGATCTATATTTCTGTTTTTGTGCCAGTACCATACTGTCTTCATTACTGTAGCTTTGTGGTATAGTTTGAAGTCTTGGAGCCTGATTCCTCCAACTCCATTTTTCTTTCTCAAGGTTGCTTTGGCTATTCAGGGTCTTATGTGTTTCCATATGAATTGTAAAATTTTTTGTTCTAATTCTGTGAAGAACACCATTGATAGCTTGATAGGGATTGCATTGAATCTGGAGATTGCTTTGGATAGTATAGTCATTTTCACAATATTGATTTTTCCAATCCAAGAACATGGTATATTTCTGCATCTGTTTATGTCATCTTTGATTTCTTTCATCAGTGTTTTATAGTTTTCTGAGTACAGGTCTTTCACCTCCTTAGGCAGGTTTATTCCTAGGTATTTTATTCTTTTTGTTGCGAAGGTAAATGGGATTGTTTCCTTAATTTCTCTTTCTGATTTTTCGTTGTTGGTGTATAAGAGTGCCAGAGATTTCTGTGCATTAATTTTGTATCCTGAAACCTTACCAGATTCATTGATTAGTTCTAGTAGTTTTCTGGTGACATCTTTAGAATTTTCTATGTAGTATCATGTCATCTGCAAACAGTGACAGTTTTACTTCTTCTTTTCCAATCCTGGATTCCTTTTATTTATTTTTCTGCTCTCATTGCCGTGGCTAGGCCTTCCAAAACTATATTGAATAAGAGTGGTGAGAGTGGACATCCTTGTCTTGTTCCTGATCTTAGTGGAAAGGCTTTCAGTTTTTCACCATTGAGTATGATGCTTGCTGTGGGTTTGTCATATATGGCCTTTATTATGTTGAGGTAGTTTCCCTCTATGCCCATTTTCCAGAAAGTTTTTTTATCATAAATGGGTGTTGAATTTTGTCAAAAGCTTTTTCTGCATCTATTGAGATGATCATATGGTTTTTATTCCTTAATTTGTTAATGTGGTGTATCATATTGATTGATTTGTGTGTATTGAAGAATCCTTGCATACCTGGGATAAATCCCACTAGATCATGTTGTATGATCCTTTTAATGTTTTGTTGGATTCTGTTTGTTAGTATTTTGTTCAGGATTTTTGCATCTATGTTCATCAGTAATATTGGTCTATAATTTTCTTTTTTTGTGATATCTTTTTCTGGTTTTGGTATCAGGGTGATGGTGGCTTTGTAGAATGAATTTGGGAGTATTTCTCCCTCTGCAATTTTTTGGAAGAGTTTGAGAAGGATTGGTATTAGCTCTTCTCTAAATGTTTGATAGAATTCGCCTGTGAAGCCATCTCATCCTGGACTTTTGTTTGTTGGAAGATTTTTAATTATGGTCTCAATTTCATTACTTGTGATAGGTCTGTTTATATTTTCTAATTCTTCCTGATTCAGTCTTGGAAAATTGTACCTTTCCAAGAATTTATCCATTTCTTCGTGGTTGTCCCTTTTATTGGCATATAGTTGTTTGTAGTAGTCTCTTATAATCCTTTGTATTTCTGCGGTGTCAGTTGTGATTTCTCCTTTTTCATTTCTAATTTTATTGATTTGCATCCTCTCCCTTTTTTTCTTGATGAGTCTGGCTAAGGGTTTATCAGTTTTGTTTATCTTCCCAAAGAAACAGCTTTTAGTTTTATTGATCTTTGCTATTGTTTTCTTCATTTGTATTTCATTTATTTCTGCTCTGATTTTTATGATTTCTTTCCTTCTAGTGACTTTCAGTTAGATTGTTTATTTGAGATTTTTCTTGTTTCTTGAGGTGAGATTGAATTGCTATAAACTTCCCTCTTAGAACTGCTTTTGCTGCATCCCATAGGTTTTGGGTCATTGTGTTTTCATTGTCATTTGTTTCTATGTATTTTTTTATTTCTTCTTTGATTTCTTCAGTGATCTCTTGGTTATTTAGTAGCGCACTGCTTAGCCTCCATGTGTTTGTGTTTTTTACAGTTTTATTCCTGTAATTGATTTCCAGTCTCATAGCGTTGTGGTCAGAAAAGATGCTTGATATGATTTCAGTTTTCTTAAGTTTTCCACGGCTTGATTTGTGACCCAAGATGTGGTCTATCCTGGAGAATGTTCCTTGTGCACTTGAGAAGAAAGTGTATTCTGCCACTTTTGGGTGGAATGTTCTATAAATATCAATTAAATCTATGTGGTCTGTTGTGTCATTTAAAGCTTGGGTTTCCTTATTTATTTTCATTTTGGATGATCTGTTCATTGGTGTAAGTGGCGTGTTAAAGTCCCCTACTATTATTGTGTTACTGTCAATTTCTCCTTTCATGGTTGTTAGCATTTGCCTTATGTGTTGAGGTGCTCTTATGTTGGGTGCATAAACATTTATAATTGTTATACCTTCTTCTTGGATTGATCCTTTGATCAGTATGTAGTGTCCCTCCTCATCTCTTGTAACAGTCTTTATTTTAAAGTCTATTTTATCTGATATGAGTATTGCTACTCCAGCTTTCTTTTGATTTCCATTTGCATGGAATATCTTTTTCCATCCATTCACCTTCAGTCTCTGTATGTCCCTAGGTCTGAAGCGGGTCTCTTGTAGACAGCATATAGATGGGTCTTGTTTTTGTATCCATTCAGCCAGTCTGTGTCTTTTGGTTGGGGCATTTAATCCACTTACATTCAAGGTTATTATTGATATGTATGTTCCTATTACCATTTTCTTAATTGTTTTGGGTTTGTTTTTGTGGGTCTTTTTCTTCTCTTGTGTTTCCCGCCTAGAGAAGTTTCTTTAGCATTTGTTGTAAAGCTGGTTTGGTGGTGCTGAATTCTCTTAGCTTTTGCTTGTCTGAAAGCTTCTGATTTCTCCATCGAATCTGAATGAGATCTTTGCTGAGTAGAGTAATGTTGTTTGTAGGTTTTTCTCTTTCATCACTTTAAGTATATCCTGACACTCCCTTATGGCCAGCAGAGTTTCTGCTGAAAAATCAACTGATAACCTTATGGAGCTTCCTTTGAATGTTATTTTTTGTTTTTCCCTTGCTGCTTTTAATATTTTTTCTTTGAATTTAATTTTTTTGTTAGTTTGATTAATATGTGTCTTGGTGTGTTTTTCCTAGGGTTTATCCTGTATGGGACTCTCTGTGCTTCCTGCACTTGGGTGACGATTTCCTTTCCCATGTTAGGGAAGTTTTCGACTAAAATCTCTTCAAATATTTTCTCAGACACTTTCTTTTTCTCTTCTTCTTCTTCTGGGACCCTATAATTCGAGTGTTGGTGTGTTTAGTGTTGTCCCAGAGGTCTCTGAGATTGTCTTTAATTCTTTTCTTTCTTTTATCTTTATTCTGCTCCTCAGCAGTTATTTCTACCATTTTGTCTTCCAGCTCACTTATTCGTTCTTCTGCCTCTGTTATTCCATTATTGATTCCTTCTATTGTATTTTTCATTTCAGTTATTGTGTTGTTCATCTCTGTTTGTTTCTTCTTTAGTTCTTCTAGATCTTTGTTAAACATTTCCTGTATTTTCTCACTCAGTGCCTCCATTCTATTTCTGAGATTCTAGATCATCTTTACTGTCATTACTCTGAATTCTTTTTCAGGTAGATTGCCTATTTCCTCTTCATTTATTTGGTCTTGTAGGTTTTTACCTTGCTCCTTCATCTGTGACGTATTTTTTTGCTGTCTCTCTCTTTTTTTTTTTTTTTTTTTTTAAATGAGTGGGATTGTGTTCCTGTCTTACTGGTTGTTTGGCCTGAGGCTTCCAACACTGGAGTTTGTAGGCTGTTGGGTAGAGCTGGGTCTTGGTGCTGAGATGAGGACCTCCATGAGACCTCACTCTGATGAATATTCCCTGGGGTCTGAGGTTCTCTGTTAGTCCAGTGGTTCCAACATGGAGCTCCCACTGTGGGAGCTTCGGCATGACCCCCGGCTCATGAACCAAGATCCCGCAAGCTGCGAGTGGTGGCAAAAAAAAAAAAAAAAGAGAGAACAATAACAAAGTAAAAAATAAAATTAGACTAGGAAACTAACAAATATGTTGGAAAGAATATAAAAATAAAAATATAGATGAATCAACAACTGGAAGGTATAACAGTACCACAGTAGTAAGAAAGAGGAGGAGGGAAAAGAGAAAAAAAAAGGGGGAGGGGGAGACCTTGGCTGTGGAGGGTGGGGCCTAAGCAAGGGCGAGTTTTGGGCAGTGGGCGGGGCCTATGCTTAGGACCCCTGGGGGCTGTGGGGAGTGGGGTTTAGGCTCAAGGAACAGAAGGGGCCCGGGCGTGCCCCTCACCCCTGGTCTCAGAGGGTGGGCGACCTCACCTGGGAGCCCAGCAGGCTTCCTGGGCTCGAGTGGGTGAGGCAATTCCTCTCTGCTCCTCTGCCGCTCCTCCCAGAGGGCCTCTCCCGCCTGCCTCTCTTGAATTCCCCTCGGCCTCCTTCCTATGCCCTGCGGCCAGGGGGAAGGGTAGCGTTGGAGGGCAGAGGACCGGGCTGGGAGCTCAGTAGGCTCCCCGGGCCCGAGTGGGTGGGGCAAATGCCCTCCATTCCTCTCCCGCTCCTCCCGATATCTCCTCCCACCTGCCTCTCCTGATCTCCCTGGCCTCAGGGGCGCCGATCCTGTCCGGCCTCCAATTCTCCCCCCAACTCTGTCCCCCAACGTCCTACCGGTTCACTTGGGGGTTCCTCCCATTTCCTTGGGTCAGGGTCCCCCACCAGCAGCCGGCAGGTGCCCTAGTTGTGGAGAGATGCTAACTCAGCATCTTCCCACACAGCCATCTTGACTCAATTTATTTTTAATTGAAAGGTAATTCACATACGATAAAATTCACCTTTTAAAAGTGTACATATCAGTGGTTTTTTACTACATTCACAAGACTGTGAAACAATCCTCCCTATCTAATTCCAGAATATTTTTATTACCCCAAAAGGAACCCCATACCCTTCAGTAGTCACTCCCCATTCTTTCCTTTACCTAGCTCCTGGCAAACAATAATCTACTTTCTGTTGCTGTGGATTTGCCTATTCTGGACATTTCATGTAAATGTGGTGATGCAGTACGTGGTCCTTTGTGACAGGCTTCTTTCACTTAGCATAATGTTGTCAAGGTTCATCCAATGTTGTAGCATATGTCAGGATTTCATTTCTATTTTATGGTCCAATCATATTCCATTGTATGGATATGCCACATTTTGTTTACCTATCTGTTTGTTAGTAGACATTTGGGTTGTTTTCATCTTTTGGATATTATGAATAATGCTGCTATAAATATTCATGTACAAGTGTTTGAACACTTGTTTTCAATTCTCTTGGGTATATACCTAGGATAGGAGTGAATTGCTGGGTCTGTGTTCAAATTTTCAAGGAAATTTCAACTGTTTTTCAAAGTGGCTGTATCATTTTACATTCCTGCTGTCAGTGTATGAAGGGTCCAATTTCTCTTCCACCTTGGTAACACTTATTATTGTCTTTTTTATTCTAGACATCCTAGTGGGTATAAAGTGGTATCCTATTGGGGTTTTGATTCACATTTCCCTAATGATTGTTAATGTTGAGTATGTTTTCATGTGCTTATTGGCCATTTTTATGTCTTTGGAGAAATGTCTATTTAAATTCTTTATCCACTTTTTCCATTAACTATTTTTTAAGATTAAAATCTTTGTTTTATTTTTTGTTGGTTTTTCTTTTCTTTTCTTTTTTGAATTGACATACAATTGACGTTTAACGTGATATTAGGTTTAGGTGTATAACAAAATGATTCAATACTTGTATATATTAGGTAATGATCACCACAGTAGGTCTAGTTAACATCCATCATGACACATAGTTACAGTTTTTTTTCTTGTGATGAGAACTTTTAAGATCTACTCTCTCAGCAACTTTCAGATATACAATACAGTATTATTAACTACATCACAATGCAGTACATAACATCCCTAGGACTTCTTTATTTTATAACTGGAAGTTTGTACCTTTTGACCCCCTTCATCCATTTCATCAATCCCTCACTCCCTGCCTCTGACAATCACTTATCTGTTCTCTATATCTATAAGTTCACGTTTTTGTTTTTTGGATTCCACATAAAATGAGATAATACAGTATTTGTCTTTGTCTGACTTATTTCACTTAGCATAATGCCCTCATGGTCCATCCATGTTGTTGCAAATGGCAAGATTTACTTTTTTATGGCTAAATAATATTCCTGTGTGTGTGTGTGTGTGTGTGTGTGTGTGTATCACATTTTCTTCATCCATTCATTCATTGATGGACATTTAGATTGCTTCCATGTCTTGGCTATTTTAAACAATGAACATTTGGGTACATGCATCTTTTTGAGTTAATGTTTTCATTTCCTTTGGATAGATACCAAGAAACTGGATTTCTGAATCATATGGTAGTTCTATTTTTAATTTTTTGAGGAACTTCCACACTTTTTTTCCGTAGTGGCTGCACCAATTTAAATCTCCACCAACAGTGCACAAGTTTTCCCTTTTCTCAACATCCTTGCCAACACTTGTTATTTCTTGTCTTTTTGATAATAGCCATTCTAACAGGTGTGAGGTGATATCTCATTGTTGTTTTGATTTGCATTTCCCTGATGACAAGTGATATTACTTTTTCATGTACCTGTTGGCCATCTGTATGTCTTCCTTAGAAAAATGTCAATTCCGATCCTCTGCTCATTGTTTAGTCAGATTGTTTGGTTTTTTGCTATTGGGTTGTATGAGTTCTTTATATATTTTAGATATTAACCTTTCATCAGATACATGATTTGCAAAAAAGAAATAAAATATTACTAATGTCTTTAAAACCCTTGTATACTTCCTGCTGATTGCGTCCTCTTCTCTATACTCTCCTCTCTCCCTGGGCTATTTTATTTTTAAATTCCCATGAATTTTATTTTTATGTTTCTAATACCTTAACAATATTGCTGTTAAACTTTGTTTAAGTTGTATCATATGTTTTCTTATGCAAGTTGATATTTTCATTTAACCTTATGCTTATAAAATTCATCCGTGGTAATATGTTTAGCTCTAGTTTATTTTTACTGCTGTGTTATTTCACTATGGAAGCACACCACAATACATTTATCCATGCTTCTGATTTGCCTCTTCCAAATAACTCTCCACACTGCTGCTAGAGAGGTCTTTGTAAAGTGTAAATTCAATCAAATCATTTCTCTGTTTAAAATCCTTTAGTGGCTTCTCTTTGTCATCAGGGGGAAAAAGGTCAAACTTGTTTGCATAGGGTATAAAACTCCTTGTGATCTGGTTCCTCTTTACCTCTTCAGGCTCATTTCTTTGTCTAGCTGCTTTCAGGGTTTCCCCTTTATTGGCAGCTTGATGTGTCTAATGTGTGTTTGTGTGTATGTGTATTTTATTTATCCTGCTTGAGTTCTCTGAGTTTCTTGAAATAGTAGTTTGTTGTTTTCTCATTATTTTGGAAAACTCTCATCCATTATCTATTTAAATATCTCTTCCACCTCTTTCTCTCTATTCTTTTTCTTCTGAGACACCAATTCCAAATATATTAGACAATTTGATATTGTTCAACTGTTCTTGGATGCCCTCTTCTTTTTTTCCCTAACTCTATTTTCTCTTTCTGTTTCATTTTGGATCATTTTTTAAAACTATAAATTCAAGCTTACTAATTTTTTCATTTCTGCTGTGTTCAATTTGCTAAAAAATCTGTCAAAGAAATTCTTCTTATCTGATATTGTGTTTTCCATTTCTAGCATTTCCATTTGATTTTTAAAAAATAGTTTCCATCTCTGCTTAAACTTCTAATCTGTTTATACATTGATCCATCTTTTCTACTAGATCCTTTAACATATTAATCACAGTTACTTTAAATTTCCTGTCTAAGAGTTACAACATCTGGGTCATCTCTGAGTCTGATTCTATTGATTGCTTTGTCTTGTAACAATGGGTTGTGTTTTCTTTGCTTTACTGTGTGTCTTGCAATTTGTTATTGAATAATGGGCATCATTTATAGAACAATAGAGACTTAGGTAAACAGTATTTACAGCTGGAAATAGAAACATCCCTTCTTCTGCAGGGGTGTGTGTGTGTGTGTGTGTGTGTGTGTGTGTGTGTGTGCATGCATGCATGTGCATGTAGTAGGAATGAATCAGTCTAGTCAGTAGTTAAGCAGAAGTTGGGTTTTCTTGTCGTTTGTTACTCTCAGTGCCCCATGGGCTTCACATTTCTCCAGGGTCGAGCTGCCAGAGGGTTTTTCTCACAGTTCTTACTCCACTTTCAGCCATCTCTGCACACCTAACCAGACAGGGATTCTCTCTCCACATGTTTCCCTCCCTCTCCAGGGGTATACTGCTATTGTTTATTACTCAGTGCTGGGTTCATTGCTGGGGGATAAAGAGGACCTCACGGCCCTTCTGTCAAGCTTCAGTTTTAGGCAGGACCTGCATGCCCGAGGTGTGAGCTTTCTTGGAATTTCTATCTCTGTCCCCATCACAGCCAAAATTTCCCTTGTTATCTGTGGTAGTTTCAGGGCAGGAGAGTGTTTCCTGCCCTTCCCCAACAGTAGCTAATGCCTGCTCTTTGTTAATGCAAGATTCTGGGTCAGTGAATTTTTCCTACCCCTCCTCCACAGGCAGACAGTTGATACTTCTACCCCCTCCTCCAGACAAAATAGATTTTTGGCTGGTTCCTGGGGCAGGATAGAGGGTCTCTACCCTGTCCCCTAGGAGCAGACTGGTTTCTTCTTTCTCTTCTTCAGCAGTCCTAGGGGAAAGGGGGCTTGTTGCTGCTTCCCCATGATGTAAGGCTTTTGCTTCACAAGAGAAGTACATCTTGGGAAGCAGGTGGTGTTCTGTGTCTGTCCCCAGAAGCTGCATTCACCTGCCACACATGTGTGTCAGTGAGGGGTGCTCTCTCAGGTCCCCTGCCCGTTCCAATCACTTGTGAACACTGAGTGGAGTTTCATGGAAAAGTCTTGGGTTGAGTGCAAACTTTCTGTGTACCTGGGGCTCCAAGTTCTAAACTGATAGACTAGCTGCAGGCGACCTTTAGGAATTTGTTCACTTTTTAGCTTTTTCTTACCCACTTCTAACTCAGCCTCTTTTTCCTCCTGTGCTCTTTCAATGGTGAAAAAGTTACTCTGTCCCATATTTTTTTGGAAGGGTTTGTCACTCTTTGGAATTCAGTTCCCTTGGTTGCTTTGAAATCTTCGCTTTCTGCTGGGTTCAAGACAAGTTACGATTTTGTAGACTATCCAAACTTTTCTCATTATTAGGATGGGAGCAACATTGTGTTGGGGTTTTGCACAACATAAATGGAAGTGGGATTACCATTTAGTTCTGCTGCTTACCTGTTGGATGTTTCAGGCACTGAATTTGTAACCTCTTGAAACAAAACAATGTGTAGTTTTCCTATTTGGGGGCAAACGCTATTATTGTGAGCATTATTAAATCTTGTTTGTAAATACATTGGGGTTTTTTTTTGTTTGTTTGCTTTTTTTTTTGGCCACCTGTGCAGCTTCTGGGATCTTAGTTCCCCAACCAGGGATTGAACCCGGGCCCTCAGCAGTGAAAGCGCCAAGTCCTAACCACTGAGCCGCCAGGGAATTCCTGACTTTCTCTTAATATTTGCCCTGGGTTAGGAAGGCACAGCTGTGTGTTCAGGGTGAGGTAATACCCTTTAGATTGTGCTTTTCTTATTATGCAGTCATGTCTTCTACTTTTTTTTTAACATCTTTATTAGAGTATAATTGCTTTACAATGGTGTGTTAGTTTCTGCTTTATAACAAACTGAATCAGTTATACATATACACATGTCCCCATATCTCTTCCCTCTTGCGTCTCCCTCCCTCCCACCCACCCTATCCCACCCCTCTAGGTGGTCACAAACCACCGAGCTTATCTCCCTGTGCTATGCGGCTGCTTCCCACTAGCTATCTATTTTACGTTTGGTAGTGTATATATGTCCATGGATCTCTCTCAGTTTGTCCCAGCTTACCCTTCCCCCTCCCTGTATCCTCAAGTCCATTCTCTGGTAGGTCTGGGTCTTTATTCCCGTCTTGCCCCTAGGTTCTTCATGAGCAATTTTTTTTTTTTTTAGATTCCATATATATGTGTTAGCATACGGTATTTGTTTTTCTCTTTCTGACTTACTTCACTCTGTATGACAGACTCTAGGTCCATCCACCTCACTACAAATAACTCAATTTCGTTTCTTTTTATGGCTGAGTAATATTCCATTGTATATATGTGCCACATCTTCTTTATCCATTCATCTGTTGATGGACACTTAGGTTGCTTCCATGTCCTGGCTATTGTAAATAGAGCTGCAATGAATATTTTGGTACATGACTCTTTTTGAATTATGGTTTTCTCAGGGTATATGCCCAGTAGTGGGATTGCTGGGTCGTATGGTAGTTCTGTTTTTAGTTTTTTATAAGGAACCTCCATACTGTTCTCCATAGTGGCTGTATGAATTTACATTCCCACCAACAGTGCGAGACTGTTCCCTTTTCGCCACACCCTCTCCAGCATTTATTGTTTCTAGATTTTTTGATGATGGCCATTCTGACTGGTGTGAGATGATATCTCATTGTAGTTTTGATTTGCATTTCTCTAATGATTAATGATGTTGAGCATTCTTTCATGTGTTTGTTGGCAATCTGTATATCTTCTTTGGAGAAATGTCTATTTAGGTCTTCTGCCCATTTTTGGATTGGGTTGTTTGTTTTTTTTATATTGAGCTGCATGTGCTGCTTGTAAATTTTGGAGATTAATCCTTTGTCAGTTGCTTCATTTGCAAATATTTTCTCCCATTCTGAGGGTTGTCTTTTGGTCTTGTTTATGGTTTCCTTTGCTGTGCAAAAGCTTTGAAGTTTCATTAGGCCCAATTTGTTTATTTTTGTTTTTATTTCCATTTCTCTAGGAGCTGGGTCAAAAAGGATCTTGCTGTCATTTATGTCATAGAGTGTTCTGCCTATGTTTTCCTCTAAGAGTTTGATAGTGTCTGGCCTTACCTTCAGGTCTTTAATCCATTTTGAGTTTATTTTTGTGTATGGTGTTAGGGAGTGTTCTAATTTCATTCTTTTACATGTAGCTGTCCAGTTTTCCCAGCACCACTTATTGAAGAGGCTGTCTTTTCTCCATTGTATATTCTTGCCTCCTTTATCAAAGATAAGGTGACCATATGTGCGTGGGTTTATCTCTGGGCTTTCTATCCTGTTCCATTGATCTATATTTCTGTTTCTGTGCCAGTACCATACTGTCTTGATGACTGTAGCTTTGTAGTATAATCTGAAGTCAGGGAGCCTGATTCCTCCAGCTCCGTTGTTCTTTTTCAAGATTGCTTTGGCTATTCGGGGTCTTTTGTGTTTCCATACAAATTGTGAAATTTTTTGTTCTAGTTCTGTGAAAAATGCCAGTGGTAGTTTGATAGGAAATGCATTGAATCTGTAGATTGCTTTGGGTAGTAGAGTCATTTTCACAATGTTGATTCTTCCAATCCAAGAACATGGTATATCTCTCCATCTATTTGTATCATCTTTAATTTCTTTCATCAGTGTCTTATAATTTTCTGCATACAGGTCTTTTGTCTCCTTAGGTAGGTTTATTCCTAGATATTTTATTCTTTTTGTTGCAATGGTAAATGCGAGTGTTTTCTTAATTTCACTTTCAGATTTTTCATCATTAGTGTACAGGAATGCAAGAGATTTCTGTGCAGTAATTTTGTATCCTGCTCCTTTACCAAATTCATTGATTAGCTCTAGTAGTTTTCTGGTAGCATCTTTAGGATTCTCTATGTATAGTATCATGTCATCTGCAAACAGTGACAGCTTTACTTCTTCTTTTCCGATTTGGATTCCTTTTATTTGTTTTTCTTCTCTGATTGCTGTGGCTAAAACTTCCAAAACTATGTTGAATAATAGTGGTGAGAGTGGGCAACCTTGTCTTGTTCCTGATCTTAGTGGAAATGGTTTCAGTTTTTCACCACTGAGGATGATGTTGGCTGTGGGTTTGTCATATATGGCCTTTATTATGTTGAGGAAAGTTCCCTCTATGCCTACACTCTGCAGGGCTTTTATCATAAATGGGTGTTGAATTTTGCTGAAAGCTTTCTCTGCACCTATTCAGATGATCATATATTTTTTCTCCTTCATTTGTTAATATGATGTATCACGTTGATTGATTTGCATACATTGAAGAATCCTTGCATTCCTGGAATAAACCCCACTTGATCATGGTGTATGATCCTTTTAATGTGCTGTTGGATTCTGTTTTCTAGTATTTTGTTGAGGATTTTTGCATCTATGTTCATCAGTGATATTGGCCTGTAGTTTTCTTTTTTTGTGAGATGTTTGTCTGGTTTTGGTATCAGGGTAATGGTGGCCTCGTAGAATGAGTTTGGGAGTGTTCCTCCCTCTGCTATATTTTGGAAGAGTTTGAGAAGGATAGGTGTTAGCTCTTCTCTAAATGTTTGATAGCATTCGCCTGTGAAGCCATCTGGTCCTGGGCTTTTGTTTTTTGGAAGATTTTTAATCACAGTTTCAATTTCAGTGCTTGTGATTGGTCTGTTCATATTTTCTATTCCTTCCTGGTTCAGTCTCAGAAGGTTGTGCATTTCTAACAATTTGTCCATTTCTTCCAGGTTGTCCATTTTATTGGCATATAGTTGCTTGTAGTAATCTCTCATGATCCTTTGTATTTCTGCAGTGTCAGTTGTTACTTCTCCTTTTTCATTTCTAATTCTACTGATTTGAGTCTTCTCCCTTTTTTTCTTGATGAGTCTGGCTAATGGTTTATCAATTTTGTTTATCTTGTCAAAGAACTAGCTTTTAGTTTTATTGATCTTTGCTATCAGTTCCTTCATTTCTTTTTCATTTATTTCTGATCTAATCTTTATGATTTCTTTCCTTCTGCTAACTTTGGGGTTTTTTTGTTCTTCTTTCTCTAATTGCTTTAGGTGTAAGTTTAGGTTGTTTATTTGAGATGTTTCTTGTTTCTTGAGGTAGGCTTGTATTGCTATAAACTTCCTTCTTAGAACTGCTTTTGCTGCATCCCCTAGGTTTTGGGTTGTCGTGTTTTCATTGTCATTTGTTTCTAGGTATTTTTGAATTTCCTCTTTAATTTCTTCAGTGATCTCTTGGTTATTAAGTAGTGTACTGTTTAACCTCCATGTGTTTGTATTTTTTACAGATTTTTTCCTGTAATTGATATCTAGTCTCATACTGTTGTGGTCAGAAAAGATACTTGATACGATTTCAATTTTCTTAAATTTACCAAGGCTTGATTTGTGACCCAAGATATGGTCTATCATGGAGAATCTCCCATGAGCACTTGCAAAGAAAGTGTATTCTGTTATTTTGGGATGGAATGTCCTATAAATATCAATTAAGTCCATCTTGTTTAATGTATCATTTAAAGCTTTGTGTTTCCTTATTTATTTTCATTTTGGATGATCTGTCCGTTGGTGAAAGTGGGGTGTTAAAGTCCCCTACTATGATTGTGTTAATGTCAATTTCCCCTTTTATGGCTGTTAGTATTTGCCTTATGTATTGAGGTATTCCTATATTGGGTGCATAAATATTTACAATTGTTGTATCTTCTTCTTGGATTGATCCCTTCATCATTATGTAGTGTCCTTCATTGTCTCTTGTAATAGTCTTTGTTTTAAAGTCTGTTTTGTCTGATATGAGAATTGCTACTCCAGCTTCCTTTGGTTTCCATTTGCATGGAAAATCTTTTTCCTTCCCCTCACTTTCAGTCTGTATGTGTCCCTAGGTCTGAAGTGGGTCTCTTGTAGACAACATATATACGGGTCTTGTTTTTGTATCCATTCAGCCAGTCTATGTCTTTAGGTTGGAGCATTTAATCCATTTACATTTAAGGTAATAATCGATATGTATGTTCCTATTACCATTTTCTTAATTGTTTTGTGTTTGTTATTGTAGGTCTTTTCCTTCTCTTGTGTTTCCTGCCTAGAGAAGTTCCTTTAGCATTTGTTGTAAAGCTGGTTTGGTTGTGCTGAATTCTCTTAGCTTTTGCTTGTCTGTAAAGGTTTTAATTTCTCCATCAAATCTGAATGAGATCCTTGCTGGGTAGAGTAATCTTGGTTGTAGGTTTTTCTCCTTCATCACTTTAAATATGTCCTGCCACTCCCTTCTGGCTTGCAGAGTTTCTGCTGTAAGATCAGCTGTTAACCTTATGGGGATTCCCTTGTGTGTTGTTTGTTGTTTTCCCTTGCTGCTTTTAATAGTTTTTCTTTGTATTTAATTTTTGATAGTTTGATTAATATGTGTCTTGGCATGCTTCTCCTTGGATTTATCCTGTATGGGACTCTCTGTGCTTCCAGGACTTGATTAACTATTTCCTTTCCCATATTATGTAAGTTTTCAAATATAATCTCTTCAAATATTTTCTCAGTCCCTTTCTTTTTCTCTTCTTCTTCTGGGACCCCTATAATTCGAATGTTGGTGTGTTTAATATTATCCCAGAGGTCTCTGAGACTGTCCTCAATTCTTTTCATTCTTTTTTCTTTATTCTGCTCTGCAGTAGTTATTTCCACTATTTTATCTTCCAGGTCACTTATCTGTTCTTCTGCCTCAGTTAGTCTGCTATTGATCCCTCCTAGAGAATTTTTAATTTCTTTTATTGTGTTGTTCATGATTGTTTGTTTGTTCTTTAGTTCTTCTAGATCCTTGTTAAACGTTTCTTGTATTTTCTCCATTCTATTTCCAAGATTTTGGATCATCTTTACTATCATTATTCTGAATTGTTTTTCCGGTAGACTGCCTATTTCCTCTTCATTTGTTAGGTCTGGTGGGTTTTTGCCTTGCTCCTTCATCTGCTGTGTGTTTCTCTGTCTTCTCATTTTGCTTAACTTACTGTGTTTGGGGTCTCCTTTTCGCAGGCTGCAGGTTCGTAGTTCCCTTTGTTTTTGGTGTCTGTCCCCAGTGGCTAAGGTTGATTCATTGGGGTGTGTAGACTTCCTGGTGGAGGGGACTAGTGCCTGTGTTCTGGTGGATGAGGCCTGATCTTGTCTTTCTGGTGGGCAGGTCCACGTCTGGTGGTGTGTTTTGGGGTGTCTGTGGCCTTATTATGATTTTAGGCAGCCTGTCTGCTAATGGATGGAGTTGTGTTCCTGTCTTGCTAGTTGTTTGGTATAGGGTGTCCAGCACTGTAGCTTGCTGGTCGTTGAGTGGAGTTGGGTCTTGGCGTTGAGATGGAGATCTCTGGGAGATTTTCACCATTTGATATTACGTGGAGCTTGGAGGTCTCTGGTGGACCAGTGTCCTGAACTTGGCTCTCCCACCTCAGAGGCACAGCCCTGATGCCTGGCTGGAGCACCAAGCGCCTGTCATCCACACAGCTCAGAATAAAAGGGAGAAAAGAAAGAAAGAAAGAAAGAAGAAGATAAAATAAAATAAAATAAAGTTAAATAAAATAAAATAAAGTTATTAAAATAAAAAATAATTAATAAAAAAAAATTTTAAGTAATAAAAAGAGAAAGAAGAGAGCAACCAAACCAAAAAAGAAATCCACCAATGATAACGAGTGCTAAAATCTATACGAAAAATACAAACAAACAAAAGAATGGACAGACAGAACTCTAGGACAAATGGTAAAAGCAAAGCTATACAGGCAAAATCACACACAGAAGCATACACATACACACTCACAAAAAGAGAAAAAGGGGAATATATATATATATATCATTGCTCCCAAAGTCCACCTCCTCAATTTGGCATGATTTGTTGTGTATTCAGGTATTCCACAGATGCAGGGCACATCAGGTTGATTGTGGAGATTTAATCCGCTGCTCCTGTGGCTGCTGGGAGAGATTTCCCTTTCTCTTCTTTGTTCGCACAGCTCCCGGGGTTCAGGTTTGGATTTGGACCCGCCTCTGCGTGTAGGTCGCCTGAGGGCGTCTGTTCTTCGCTCAGACAGGACGGGGTTAAAGCCGCAGCTGCTTCGGGGGCTCTGGCTCACTCAGGCCGCGGGGAGGGAGGGGTACGGAATGTGGGGCGAGCCTGCGGCGGCAGAGGCCAGCGTGACGTTGCACCAGCCTGAGGCGCACCGTGTGTTCTCCTGGGGAAGTTGTCCCCGGATCACGGGACCCTGGCAGTGGCGGGCTGCACCGGCTCCTGGGAGGGGCGGTGTGGAGAGTGACCTGTGCTCGCACACAGGCTTCTTGGTGGCGGCAGCAGCAGCCTTAGCGTCTCCTGCCCGTCTCTGCGGTCCGCACTGATAACCGCGGCTCGCGCCCGTCTCTGGAGCTCCTTTAAGCGGCGCTCTGAATCCCCTCTCCTCGGGCACCAGGAAACAAAGAGGCAAGAAAAAGTCTCTTGCCTGTTCGGCAGCTCCAGACTTTTCCCGGACTCCCTCCCGGCTAGTTGTGGTGCGCTAACCCCTTCAGGCTGTGTTCACGCCGCCAACCCCAGTCCTCTCCCTGCGATCTGACCGAAGCCGAGCCTCAGCTCCCAGCCCCGCCCGCCCCGGCGGCTGAGCAGACAAGCCTCTCGGGTTGGTGAGTGCTGCTCGGCGCCGATCCTCTGTGCGGGAATCTCTCCGCTTTGCCCTCCGCACCCCTGTGGCTGCGCTCTCCTCCGTGGCTCCGAAGCTTCCCCCTCCGCCACCCGCAGTCTCCGCCCGCGAAGGGGCTTCGTAGTGTGTGGAAACCTTTCCTCCTTCACGGCTCCCTCCCACTGGTGCAGGTCCTGTCTCTATTCTTTGTCTCTGTTGTTTCCTTTTTCTTTTGCCCTACCCAGGTACGTGGGGGAGTTTCTTGCCTTTTCGGAAGTCTGAGGTCTTCTGCGGGCGTTCAGTAGGTGTTCTGTAGGAGTTGTTCCACATGTAGATGTATTTCTGATGTATTTGTGGGGAGGAAGGTGATCTCCGTGTCATACTCTTCCGCCATCTTGAAGCTCCTCTCTCTTTTACTTTCAAATATCTGGAATTGGGTTCAAAAATGCATCCTTTACTGTTTACAGTGGGTCCAGCTGACAGCAGAAAAATCTAGGCTGAGATCAAAGGGACACTGGTATTTTATGACTTTTACAAAGTTATGTTTATTTTTCATTAAGAAAGAAAAAACAATTTCTGTCACTTTAAGCACTTAAGTATCAAATAGGGAATGGAAAAAAAAAAGACTCCTCTTTTTCTGCCTTCTCCTCTGCATCCTAAGCCCTTATGCAAACAGAACATTCTAGGATGCTAAGGCAATGCCGTCCCATTCTCTCTGTTGAGAATGTCCTGCCCTAGCACTCTCTTTTACCTTTACTTTTGTTGTTATTTCATCAGATTATTTTACAACATAGTTTAAAAGCAAGTATTTTAAAAGGCTTGTTACTAGAGGCAGAGGTCCCCTGTTCCTTCTTTCTCAGAGGACAACACTTTCAACTCTTTTAGATGATTCTTTGGGTATACGCCTTCATATCTCTAAATAACATTTTTAGACAGCGACTTCTTGATTTTTCAGTTTTAGGTAATATCAGTTTATAGCCCACTGTGGAAGATAAGGACGTGTTTCTCCTTCACCCTTTCCTCCACTGCAATCATCCGCCTATTTGGTCCCTCTACCCACACTTCCAAAAATATTTACTTATAACTTTGGTAAGGGTTTACTTTAACGTGACCTTTTAAATGCTATTCCAAGCTGAGCCATGGAGTAAACTGTAATTATTTAAACTTTCTTCCAAAGTATTTTGCTTTCCTTAGAGTAAATAATTGTCTTGTTTGCTTAGTTTCTATCTCTAATCCAACACTAATCACTAATTCAACCAGAAACTCTGTGTCAAATTTCTCGTCTTTCCCAACACATTTATTTTTTTATTTTATTTTATTTTTATTTTATTTTTTATTTTGTTTTCTTTTCATGGCTTTATAGCTCATTTTCTTTTTTAAAAAAATTTTTATTGGAGTATAGTTGATTTACAGTGTTGTGTTAGTTTCAGGTATACCGCAAAGTGAATCAGTTATACATATACATATATCCACTCTTTTTAAGATTCTTTTCCCATATAGGCCATTACAGAGTACTGAGTAGAGTTCCCTGTGCTATACAGTAGGTCCTTATTAGTTATCTATTTTATATGTAGTAGTGAGCATATATCAATCCCAATCTCCCAATTTATCCCTCCCCCCACCCCCTTACCCCCTGGTAACCATGAGTTTGTTTTCTACATCTGTTACTCTGTTTCTGTTTACTCAACACATTTAGAGGCAACAGGTATTCTATCAATTTCATCTTCTTTCTGAAGGTAACCAGTGACACTAGCTCCTGAGCCTTTGAAGATGCTCTGATGTAAACTGGACTGATTTTTTTACTTTCTCCAAAACTGGTTTAAGATTCAGCTTTCTCAGGTCTTCTGGGTAGTTATCACCCTTCCAACAGCTTTCCAGTTACCTCTTTTCTCTCACCTTCTTTTTTCATGGGAGTTTTTGTCTTCAACGTTTTTTTCCCCTTTATTATCATTATAGATGGCAGCAAAAGTAAATGTATAGGTTCAAAGTGCCATCCTGATTTTTTAAACTGTCGTAGAGTTGATTTACAACACTGTGTTAGTATCTGCTGTACAGCGAAGTGATTCATATGTTATACATATGTATACATTCATTTTTATATTGTTTTCCATTATGGTTTATCTCAGGGTATTGAATATAGTTCCCTGTGCTATACAGTAGGACCTTGTTGTTTATCCATTCTATATATACTAGTTTGCATCTGCTAACCCCAAACTCCCAGTCCATCCCTCCCCCACTCACCTCCCCCTTGGCAACCACAAGTCTGTTCTCTATGTCTGTGAGTCCATTTCTGTTTCACAGATAAGTTTATTTGTGTCCTGTTTTAGATTCCACATATAAGTGATATCATATGGCATCTGTCTTTCTCTGACTACTTTGCTTAGTATGATAATCTCTAGTTGCATCCATGTTGCTGCAAATGGCATTATTTCATTCTTTTTCGTGGCTGAGTAGTATTCCATTGTTTATATGTATCACATCTTCTTTATCCATTCATCTGTCGAGGGACCCTTAGATTGCTTCCATGTCTTGGCTATTGTAAATAGTGCTGCTAGGAACATAGGGGTGCATGTATCTTTTTGAATTATAGTTTCCTCCAGATATATGCCCAGGAGTGGGATTGCTGGATCATATGGCAACTCTATTTTTAGTTTTTTGAGGAGCCTCCATCCTGTTTTCCATAGTGGCTGCACTAACTTACATTCCCACCAACAGTGTAGGAGGGTCCCTTTCCTCCACACCTTCTCCAGCCTTTGTTATCTGTAGAGTTTTGAATCAAACTGCCATCTTGACAGAGTCTCCAGCCACCTGTCTTTACTGGGGTGCCTTCCACCAGCTCATCCCTCGAGCCTTCTCTGATTCTTCTCCAGAACCCTTTTCTGCCATTCTGGGTTATGTGCTTCCATACGTCCTCCTGTGACGTCACTGTGAAGTCTGAGGTGGGCGGGGCTGAGGGGCCTGGTGGGATAGTCCCGACGGCCTTTTTACAGGAAGGTGAGGCACATGTCCAGGCTGGAGCCCAGGGTGTTTGGCCATCATGGTGTCTCTGGTCTTGGTTCTCTCTTGCAGGATGAGCAAGGTCCCCAGAGCAGACACACAGGTGTTCTGGGGTCACCGGTCTCCTCTGGAGCTGCACCAGCTTCCTCAAGGTGCTCTGAGGAGAGAGTGTGCTGAAGGCACAGGACACAGGGGGTCACCATCACTCATTATGATTGGCAATGAGGTCTTCGCTAGGCAGAGGTTTAGGGGTAGAATATTATGAAAAGCCCAGCGGTGAGAAAGCATCTGTGACCCACATATGTCCTTCTGTCCTCGTGATTGTCCTTCTGGCTCATTCAGTCACGCCAGTTGGGTGACCCCATGCCCAGCTTCCCTGAATGGAAATGCAGAGCTGTCAGTGTCAGGAGCGCCCCGCCCCTCTCGTGGTTGTCACCTGCTCTACGTCCTTTGTCACCCTCCCCGCTGCTGACAGGAGTGTGCTCACGAGCTTTGGCAAAGCTAACGCGGAGAGAAGAGCTTCCTGTCACTCGGCCACCTCTGTGCGGTGGCCTCTGTCTCCTTGGCTTTGGCCCTTATGATATGTCAGTGTCCTCATTTCTCCCGCGAACCTGAGGGTGACGGGTGTTCCGTGTCGCTCGGTGACCTCACACGGCGCCAGGAGGGGAACGGGGTCCGTCGTGCTGTGTTCTCTCTGACTTCGGGGCTGTCCTTTTGCCACCAGAACACTTTGGGGAAGAAAGTAGTTTTCCCCCAAACTCACAGTTAGGGAAGAAAACACTGCCGGTTCAATAAAAAGCCTCAAAAAAGCACCATCAATAGAGCACCAAGAGTGAACCCTAACGTAAGTAAACTCTGGACTCTGGGTGACGGTGATGTGTCAGTGCAGGTCCATCCACTGAACAAATGTCCCACCTGGGGGTGGTTGTTGACAGTGGGGCAGAGACTGTGCACGGGCGGGGCAGGGGGCGTATGGGAACCCTCTGTATCCTCCTCTCGATTTTGTTGTGAACCTAAAACTGTTCTAAAAAGTAAAATCTGAAGGAATTTTTAAAAGCACTGTCAATTCCCAAAACAGGATTTCAAAAAAAAACGGTTTAAATTATAGGACTAAATAAGGCTACCTGACTCCGTGCCTGGAAAACACAACTGGCTCAGAAGAGCTCTGTCATTATTACCTCATTTGTGAGCGAATTAGCCCAGACAGGCCGCGATGTGCCCTGCCGCCCGGAACGCTCACCGGGCTTAGGGCAGGCCCGGGGCGCCCTGGCTGTGCCTCGCAGGGTCTCCCGGCCACCACCCCTGAGCAGGGTTCCAGGTCTGTTGTTTCTGTTTACTCCCGAGGTGCAGAGGACACCAGTGTGCCCAGGAGTCCAGGCAGGGTCAAGGCAGTGGTGAGCCTGGATTAGCTTCTTTTCTCTCTATTCCCACTTGGGGGTTTTCTTCGAGGGAAAAGGAGCTGAGGTTTCTCGGCCACCTGTCACCCCCTTGACCTGCCTCCCCATGGCTTTGTGAGGCCGGTGGGCTTCCTGATCCTGACGCTGTGTGGTCAGAGCCCATCCAAAGGGGTGGGTCTGAACCGAGAGTCTGCCGCTCACTCTGCGGTGCTGGAGGCTACATCACCGAAACTCTGAGCATCCGTTTCCCTCTCTGCACAATTGGGGGACCTTGAGGGGCCTTCCAGCTCCAAATATTCTGTAGTTCTAATGGCCCTCTGACCGTCCAGGGGTGATGCACACGTCTGTCCTGCCCTTTATTGGCAGGAGCGGAGACTTTTATTGATTTGGTTTGGTCTGAGGAGAAAGGAAGCCCAGGCACTCAGATTCTCCTCATTAATGTTTCATGTTCCTCAGGCAGCCGTCCCTCCCATGACGGGAGAGGCCGGGCGACTGACTCTCTGATGCTTTTGAGCGTCAGATATCAGCAGAGCTCCCCTACCTACTGGTCGCTGGGTCCCAGGGGGCATCTGGGGTGGGGACACAGTGGTCCCTCTGTCTTCCCAGAGACAGCGTGGCTGAGAGGAATTGGGGAGGGAGACGGGGTGTCGGGGGCTGGCGAGAGGGGGAGAGAGAATGGCTGGAATAATTGAATTGCCATTGTCCTCCCTGAGGTGAAGCCCCACCTACCTCCCTAGGCCCAGAGCTTGATGATCCTTTCCCAGCAGAGAATTTCTGAAGCCCAAGGTGGCCCAAGGCTTCCTCCAGGTAACAAATGGCCCCTTTGCCACTTGGATTCCTATTGGTTCCCTTCACTGGGTAGAACTGCCTTCTGCCACGGGGGTAAGTTTTGACCTTTCCAAATCATCACTAGAGATAGGGACGTGCGTCACTGTTTGCTATAAGCGGACTGTTTTCCCTTATCAAGAAGTCCTGTGGGCTTTGTTCCCCGGAGCTGGGGTGCGAAGGGGCACACTCGCAGTGGTGACTGCAGCACCCTCTTCAGGCTTTGTCAAAGCACCTATCACCCTGTTGTGAAAGTGCTGGTGTTAAATTCCCTGCACTGGACGGTGAATGCTCTAAAGAGAGAAATCTGCCCCATTTGTTTGGTTCCCAGGATCATCCTCCAGAGCCTGGCACACAGGGAGTGCTCGTTAAATAGTTGTCCAAAGGGTGGGAAATGAAGGGAAATAAATGTGAGCTTTGCTGGTATCTTCCCTGGGGGTCCTGAGCTCCGGCATGTAGACTGAATTGTTACAGGTCATAGACGTTGATCCTGTAGGACTGTGGCATCTGAGCACAGGGTAAGGGGGGCAGGGCGTCAGCCAAATGGTGGTCTTTCCATGTAGGAGCTGCCCTGTGCTTCATTTCTGGCCTTTTGGATGTAGCTGGGAAAGGCCACAGTGAATTTCAAAATGATCTCCATAGAGATCAGCTAGTACAGTTCCCTCATTTTCTCAAACAAGGAGGCCCAGAAAAATAATTTGCCAAGTTCCCCACTGGTAAGTGCCCCCAATAACTGCTTATGAGAAATCGTGCTTTGCAGTCCTATTCTCCTTTCACCATGTTACCCTGACTCCCTGTTTACTTGCTTCTTTTGAGAATAGAAATGGCATAGAATTTAAAGACTAGACATTGAAAAACAAGTACAGTGAGTGGGTAGTCAGGAGAATGTCTAAGGGACTTGCTTCAGAATGCGGGTACTCATCTTTGCCCCATCCACTGGCTATTCAGGTGATACCTACAGCTGAAATTTTTCTGGGTAGGACAAAGGAAACATAGGTCTATATTCCAGTATCTCCTCATTTCTTTCTCTTATGCTTCTGATTTCCTGGTGAGTTTTTGTTTGTTTGCTTTGTTAAGTTTGCTATGTCCATTTTTTTCCAGTTTTTTAAAATTTATTTTTTATTGAAGTATAGTTGACTTGCAATGTTGTGTTAATCTCTGCTGTACAGCAAAGTGGCTCAGTTATACACATATATACATTCCTTTTCACATTCATCTCCATTATGGTTTATCACAGGATATTGAATCTAGTTCCCTGTGCTATACAGTAGGACCTTGTTTTTTATCCATTCTATATATACTAGTTTGCAACTGCTAACCCCAAACTCCCGATCCATTCCTCTCCCACCCCCCTCCCCCTTGGCAACCACAAATCTGTTCTCTAATGCTAGGTCCATTTTGAAACAAAGTAAACTAATCCTCTCTCCCTCTCCTCCATTCTTCCCCAGGCGGGGTCTCTGCTCCCAGGGGAAGTCTGGCCCTTGAGCTATATCCTTCCTTTCTTCCTCTGATTGCCAGTGAGGCCACTGAGAAAGGGGAGGAGAGGCAAGATGAGGAGGGGGAAAAGGAGGAGAAAGAGAAACAAACCAAGCACCATCCACAGTCACAAATGAGCGGGCCAGGCTGCCATGCTGCACAGCTCCTGGGAGCGCCATTGTCATTGTGGTGAACATGGATGGAGCCCCCTGGAGGTGTGCAGTGACAGCCACGTGCTCTGGGCAGCCCTGAGGTTAATAACATTGGAACAAAGGGCATTCTTTCCTGGTAAAGGGCCACCTTCCACAGACACCCACCAAATTGCCTTGCTTTTCCTCCTTCCATGAAGACTAGTGGGGGGCTTCAACATGGACCTACATCTGGAGACAGCACCCTCAGAAGCGACAGAGTTCCTTCCTGTTCAGACATTTAGGATCTATGAGAACTTGAGAGATGAACTCTCAAGGGAGTTTGGGGATCTGACTGCCTGATACTCGGGCCCCAGGAAGGGGCCGAGGCTCCTTGTGCTTCGTATAACAATTGCCTTGTGTGGCTCTCAGCCTACAGGCAGCAATGCTGTCAGCTGGGAATGCCTGAGGGACTCGCCTGGGACTGTGTGACCCACACTGAGCCCACAGGCATTTCCAGAGCCAAGGCTGTGGCTGGACTGGCCCTTGTGGTTCTTAGTATAATTGCATGACGTACCTCAGCAACCATCAGGGAACTTCGAGGATCAAGATCTATTATTCACAGGTCTTGGAAGGTACACGGCACACCCAAGACCCACACAGTGAGGTCACGGGTAGAGAGAAAGAGTGTGGACCTGGGGCTCTGCCTTTGTTAGGATCCCAGGGTGGGGTGTGCAGGGTTAAAGGACTTCACTCTTTATTGGCTAACGTGAGGCCTAAGAGTGCAAATTAGGATGCAGGCAGGGAGCAGTGGTCCCTCTAATAGTTATCTGGGTAAAAACGTACCAGGGTCTGAGAGGTGGGGGAAATGGGGAGATGCTGGTCAAAGGGTACAAACTTTCAGTTATAATGTAAGATGAATAAGCTCCAAGGATCTAATATTCAGCTTAGTGACTGTAGTTAATGATACTGTATTGTGTACTTGTGAAGCCATCTGATCTTAGACTTTTCTTTGTTGGGAGGTCTTTGGTTACTGATTAAATCCCTTACTTGTTACTGGTCTGTCAAGACTTTCTATTTCTTCATGATTCAGATTTGGTAGGTTATATGTTTCTAGATATTTATCCATTTCTTCTAGGTTATCCAATTCGTTGGCATATAATTTTTCACGATAGTCTCATAATCCTTTGTATTTCTGTGGTATCAGTTTTCATTTCTCCTCTTTCATTTATAGTGGGGGGCTAGTTACAGGTGAGCCCAGTGAGGCCAATGACAGGAGGTGGGGTCGAATCCTGGCCCACACGTGCTTTCAATCATCCTTAATGCAAGTTCTGGACTGTAGCTTCCTCTGCTTCATTTTTTTCTGTTCAAATATTCCACACATTTTCCACATTCTAGAATTCGTCAACAATACTGCTTCGCCGATAGCTAACTTTTCCCATTTGTTGTACTAGTTTGGGTTTGTTCCATTTGTGTCTCTTTCTTTGCTCTCACATGAGTGGGATTCGGGGAGGGAAGGGCAGTAGTCATTCCATTCCATTTATTCTCCATCTTGAACCTAAAGCCAGGAATTCACTTTTGAATGTTGTCTTGGTTTAACTCAAGGTCCAGCAATATTAGAGCTTTTTTTTTTTCTGGGTTTTGATTAACCATTCAGCATTATTCAGGTACCCACCAAGGAGAGGTTGAAAAGGTTCGTTGAAGCAGAAAACAATTAGGAACATAGATTATAATTATTGTATTATTAAGCTCTTGCTGCAAATAGGAAGGAAATAAATATTTTAACAGAATCCATATGTCTATGTACACATATACCTTTGAGCCTATGTATAAATAATTAGGTGACTTGTACATTTGCATATGTATTATCCTCTAGCATATAAATATTATGAAGGCAGGGATTTTTGTCTGTTTTGTTCATTATTCTATCCCCAGTGCCTGTTATAAACTAGGTGGTCAATCAACATTAATTAAGTGAACGAATGAGTAAATTTTACACACACACACACACTCTCTCTCTCTCTCTCTCTCGCTCTCTCTCTCGCTCTCGCTCTCTCTTTCCCTCTCTGCTCTGCTTCTGGCTTATTGCCAAAAAGTGTTCTATGCAGAGAAACTCAAACCCGTTAGGACATGTAGCTTAGGATAGGCTTTTCTTCTTCTAGCCAAACCATAATTGTATCTGTTGTAAAAGGCATTTTTCTCTCATTCTTTGGAAGGTTGTTTTCATTTTTAACTGTTTTATAGTCCAAGTTAATTCCCCCTTTCCACACCACGTGTAGGTTTTCAATTTTATAAGCAGGTTGAAAGATGATTTTTAAGGGTGTTAGTAACTCTATTTTGAGTATATAAAGGAGGAAAGCACTAGAAATTTTCCTTGTACATTTCTTAATGCTTTAGAATCCTCCTGGCAATTTAACAACTGTTATTTAAGTAGGTATGAAAAGTTATGTAGATATTTTTGATGTATTTAAGACATATGTATCGCAATAATTACTGGTGTTAGTAACACCAGTTTGTACGCAGCACCCGGTATTTGTTAAGCATGATATAACATTTTGTTAGTTCACTTTAGGTCATTCCACTCAGGAATACATGTGACCATGTATTGTTGATCCTCATAACATTCTTGGGCACGAAATATTGTAGCTTGAAGGTAATAAACGTCTCAGAGAGTAAATGATTTGCCATAAAAGAGAAGGACTACAAATTCAGGAAAATGGAAGATTACAGTGCAAATATTATGAATTGCTATGACAATCTTTGAATTTCCACCCCATGCATTTTGTCAAGTAACTATGCAGTATCTTTTCTACGATTTTAGCTCTTCTTTCAAGATGAGGTTGAACTGGATTTTTTTTACCCCTCAAGCAGTGACTCTCAGCCTCTTTAAGACCAGGGCACCCAAACTAGGTCTTAAACTCCACAGAGGTCTGGGGCTTCCTGAATGCCAAGAGAACAGAGGGAAGGGTGAAAGTGAGTTTAGTTTTTGAATTCCTGCTTGAACTCCACAGCACCAGAGGGGTCAGAGAAATTGCCTTCTAAGGGCTTAAGCAACTGAGCAAAAGATAAAACTTAATTGGAAATGATATGGGGAGAGAGCAAAAGTGGGATGAGCAGGAAGGCGTTAGGGGGGTGCCACTGATCTCTTTGGTTTCCCTAAAACCTCTTAGCATGTTACCTTTCCATCTTCTCATTCCCTCTCTCCATCACCTCGCTCTTTCCAGGCTCCGTGTCAGTAACAGGAAAGGAAAGTTGGGGCGGGAGAGCTGCTGAGGGTTGAGATACCAAACTAGAGGCAAGAGGGGAAGGCTTGGTTCTTATTCAATCTATTCAGTACCGTCTCTCTTTTTCTGCTCTCTTTACTCGGCTTTTTTTCCCCCCCGGCATTGCCAGCCTTTGCAAGTACAACCACAGAGGCTCTTTAATATAACGTTAAAAATCCAATTACTGGAAGTCAGTTTGTATACACAAAATAATTACGTGAGGTAAACAGGACATTCAGTCTCTAACCATCTGAAGACTATAGGCAGGGAAGGCAGAAATGCTACAGGGCTGCATTGACAACCAACGTCCATCATGTGGCTGTCCTTGTCCCACAGGTAAGCAGTAGGCTTAGACTAAGCAACTTGACCTAGCTAATCGGGGCTAGAGAAGCCCTTGTTGAGATTAGGAACCCCCAGGGCAAAGCAATAAAGCTACAAATAGAAAGGGCTTCACACACAGTGACTGTGGCCACAGCTCAGAGGAGAGTCTCAGCACGTAAGCAGTAGGGCTATGGCTGAAGTGTCGGCATATATTGTTCATGTTCCTAAAAAGGGTGTCATCTGGAGTCAGAAAACAACTAAGTATGTCTGAAATGAATAATAGAGAAACGAAGTCACAACTAAAAGGACAGCAACCCACTAATCAGCATACTAAGTAAAACGCTGTCTGGTTCTATGTCAGATGTGTTTTTTTTTTTAACATCTTTATTGGAGTATAATTGCTTTACAATGGTGTGTTAGTTGCTGCTGTATAACAAAGTGGATCAGCTATATGTATACATATATCCCCATATCCCCTCCCTCTTGTGTCTCCCTCCCACCCTCCCTATCCCACCCCTCTAGGTGGTCACAAAGCACCGAGCTGATCTCCCTGTGCTATGCGGCTGCTTCCCACTAGCTATCTATTTTACATTTGGTAGTGTATATATGTCCATGCCACTCTCTCACTTCATCCCAGCTTTCCCTTCCCCCCCACCCCGTGTCCTCAAGTCCATTCTCTACATCTGTGTCTTCATTCCTGTCCTGCCTCTAGGTTCATCAGAACCTTTTTTTTTTTTAAGATTCCATATATATGTGTTAGCATATAGTATTTGTTTTTCTCTTTCTGGCTTACTTCATTCTGTATGACAGACTCTAGGTCCATCCACCTCACTACAAATGACTCAATTTCGTTTCTTTTTATGGCTGAGTAATATTCCATTGTATATATGTGCCACATCTTCTTTATCCATTCATGTCAGATGTGTTTTAAAAAATGTTTTAAACAATTTCTCACGTCATCTCACAACACTCCTATAAAGTAGGAGGGAAATTATTCCCACCCTCATTTGTCCGGTGGATCCACTAAGGGCCCTGCCCAGGTCACCTGGCAACTGCCTCCATCTTTGGGACTAAGGACCACCTGCTCACCCAGGTTGGGAACCTGCTCATTCCTGAGTCATTTAAATGCTGTGCCTCCCATTTCTCCGAATCGTCTATCAACATGGAACCTCACCGCAAACTGTCTTACTGGGCACCCGTGGACTTTTGGTTTTAATTTTGTGACACCAACTAGATGCTAAATCACCTGAAGGAAAGGACCAAACTTCTCTTCTCCCAGACCCCTTATTTACTCGGAAATGTGCTCTGGTGAACGCTCCACACATTTTAAGTGACTTGTCCAGAGCAGGAGGCTGGAACGCAGGTCTCCAATCCTCTCACCACAAAGCCACTGGTCTAGAAGTGACAGCACTTATGTCCTCATTCGATGATATTTTCTATGTTTAGCCAGACAACATGACAATTCTATTAGTCAAGGAAAGTCAGAATTATGTCTTCTCACTGGAAACTCAAGGAAACTAGTTTGACTTAGTTGTTCTTATAACCAATTTGACCGCATTTGGAGAAAGGGATTATTTGTAATCAAAGTCACTTCTTATACTTACAAGGTATTTGAGGCTTTTTTTTTTAAAAAGAGATTGACAAGGACTTCCCTGGCAGCCCAGTGGTTAAGACTTTGCCTTTCGATGCAGGGGGTGCGGGTTCAATCCCTGGTCAGGGAGCTAAGATCCCACATGCCTCCGGGCCCAAAACCCAAAACATAAAACAGAAGCAATATTGTAACAAATTCAATAAAGACTTTAAAAATGGTCCATATCAAAAAATCTTTAAAAAAAAAAAAGAGATTGACAAATGGAAACATTTTTCTCTGGTTCTGACTGTGATTAAAAGCCATCTAAATGTTAATATTGTCTACTTTCTAGATACGATCATCTGAAAATTGAGGTAATCTGGTCTGGCTTCATTTATCTTTTATGTTTTCATTTTAGTCTATGTGGAATAATTTTGAGTACTCGTGGAGTCACAGAGTTACATACTTAGCTGTTTGGTATATAAATAGAACACTATCTTAAAAATAATTTGAACTGGGTGACTAACCCAACAGAGAGGTGAAACAACTTCTCATTAGCCCAAGTGGATTCTGCTGTGTTACTGAGATAGTGACAAGCTTCCTCACCTCATTGCTGGTCACCCCACTTTTCTTTTGCCCAGCTTCCTGCAGCTGGGCCCTGGACCATTCTCCTGAAGGCCCAACACAACTTCTGTTTCTCAGCTAAGCCACACCCGAGGCAGGAAGGTGTGACTAGTTCTCCGCCTCTTCTAGCAGGCTTCAGAATGAAGACAGTGAGGTGGGGTCCTGAGTGACAGCAGGGTCCCCAGGGGAAACCAACCAGTTTCCTTGGGTAGTAACTCCTCCTTGGACTCACCAGTTTTCCTTGCAATGTTGGAAAATTCTCTGGAGTAGGTTTTGGCTAACCCTACCCAGGCCCGTTCTCTGCCCTCTGGATGAGGTATTCGGTACAGTACTTGGAACCTAGTAAATCCCAGATTAAGTGATTGGAGCCAGGCATCCCATCGAATGGTTTCCAACTGATGACTGAATGTTTCGGCTGTCCTGCCCTTGATGCCAAGACCACTGTGCCTCCTCTGTCCCTAGGCTCCAGTGTCCCTTGGATGCTATACCTTGCCAGGAGGGCTGGACCTTAGAAGTCACCTTCCATAGCCTCTCCATGATCCTGGCTCCTGGTTATCCCTGCCAGCTCCATATTGCTGGAAGCAATTCACCATGCCTAGTGCCCATATACCAGTCATGACAAGGGTAAGACTGAATGTGTGAATGATAGCAGTAGTGACAATTACCATTTATTGAGGACCAGTGGTATGCCAGACATTGCATTAGTGCTTGTCATACATCTTCTCACTTAATTCTCACGACAAACTCATGAGGTAAGAATTTCCCCTCCTTTTTACAATTGCAAAATCCAAGTCAGTAAGTATAGGTACCTGGCAAGGATCTATAACAAGTAAATAAAAGTTGGAATTCAAATCCAGGGCCAACACTCTTAACTATTAAGATGTGTTGACTTCCAACAGGATTCTTGGACTTTCTTTCCTTCCCACAACTACTTTTTTCTTTTTAAGACTTAGGAGTTAAAATGTGTGGGTCACATAAGTATGAGTTTATTTGCCTCATTTGCTTTATATCTTTGGCAAGGGTAGGGTAGGTCTTTTTTTTTTTTTTTTTTTTTAATATTTCCAAAGTCCTTGGTTCAGTGCTGTGCACAGCTGGTCCACAGTAGAGGCTGACTAAATAATGATGGAGCCATGTTTCATAAACATAGAGGTAGCAGAGATAGTAGGACCCAGCTCAGACTCTGCCCCAGAATCTGGTCCCAATGGCAAAATCAAGTCCTTGACAGCACATGAGTCTCTGTGGATGTGGCCATGCCTGCACCTATTGTCTACAAATAGTGGTTCAACCAACAACTGCCCTTCCTAGGCTGACATCTAGCCCTATATAAACATTTCTTTTTTAGAACCAGTTCTTAATTCCTACACCCTCTTGGTTTATTGCTAGTTTCTTGAGAAAATAATCTGTCGACATTCTCCAGTCATGGGATGATGACTCAGGCTAGGGATCTGGGCCATTTTCTGGGCAGTAGCTGGACTTCTGGCCCTGTCCTGTTAGACCCCAAGCCAGCATGCCACAGAGACGTGCTCCTTCTACCTCCCCACCACTGATGCCAGCCCTTCTTCTCCTTTCCTCCTGCCCACTCTTGCCTCTGCGGTTGCCAGAGAAACCATAAAAATATTACTCCACAAGCTCTAGGAACAAAATGTCAGTGCACTGTACTATTGTTTTAATTTAAAAACTTAAGTGTTTAATATAACTCCAGCCTGGAAGAAATCCCCTTACTGGCAGACAACTCCCTTGGAAAAGGAGAGCTACAGAATCAGGAAGAACTCAGGAGTAGCAGTGAGACTTAGGCTTATTAAGAGCGCCTGAACTCCCATGTCTAGCAGTGAAATTGTCTCACTTCTCCCTTGATTTTTTTTTTTTTTTTTTAGGAGTAAAAAAATCTCAAGTTTATTTTGACCTGCAACTCTTTGAGGAACTACAAGGATGGTCATTTCATGGGTTCTCCTATTGTATGTAAAAGAAAAATTCCAATTTTGGCTTAAGGCAAGTCTACATAGTTATAACTTAAAAGAATAAGGTGTTAGAATTTACCAGGTTTTGTTAAAATATTTTAATAATTTATAAAATTCCATAAGTTTAATATGATAAGTTACACTATGCTAAAGTTTTCTCTTATCCTTCTCAGAATTCAAAGATATATTTATAGTTTTAATCAGTGTACCCATTGCTGTGTTCTTTGATCCCTTGATTATTGTATTGGTTTTTCTTTCTCTCTTTTTTGTTTTTGCTTTTTAGCTCTACCTCCATTTTATTAGTGTTACTTTTTGTGGTTGCTCTAGGATTGAAAAGATATATCTTTAACCTATCACAGTTCAAATCTTCAAATAGAATCCTAGCATTTCATACTTAGAATAAGACCCTTGTAATGGTAACTTCCAACCCGCCTCCCCACCATTCATAGTCTATTGTTGTCAAACATTTTATATAACATCGTAACAGGTTATAAACTCCACAATACCATATTCTTAGTTTTGCTTTAAACAGTCAGCTAACACTTAAAGAAATTTAAAAATGAGAAAAATAAGAAAAAATGTTTCTTATTACTCAAAAAAATCAGATCACGACACTTCCTTGCTTGAAACCTTTCAACACATTCCTGTTGCCCGTGGAATTTAATCCAAATTCAACATGCCCCGCAACTGAAATCTAATCAGGGGGAGGGAACACGTTTCAGTATCTAGTTCCATGCCCATTTCATGCAAAGTTCTCAGGAAATGGTACCTAGTTTCATCATTAACTTAATCTTTCTCTGTGTAATTTACAAACCCTAAAGAGGAGTAATTAACCTAAATTGAGTGCCGCAAAAAACAAACAAAATCCCTTCCTTCCTTCTTTCCTTTTTTTCCTTCTTTTCTGCTCCCCTCCCCCCACCTCTTTGCTGTAGTCTTCCAGAAAACAAAACAAAACACTCTGCCACATACATACTCGTGTAGGATTCTTGTTAGAGAGTATGACCTTTTGGACTTGTGATGTACCTCATTTGTCTTGTTTTTAATAAGGTGTTTGGGAAAAGGTAGATTTTGGATTTTTCTGCAAGTCGTTTTCTCTCTTTTTTTCAAGGCTGCTTTCTTCACTGTCAGGGCTCTGTTTTCTGGTGGGAGGGACTGGTTTGTTCCCTTCCTCAGAACACTGAATTTAATTGTCCTGTGATAGCTGTTGCGCAGAACTACTCAGCACCCGTTTCTCTTACCAGTTCAGTGAACAACCCAGTATCTTTCCTTTCCTTGTGGGCTCTAAAATGACTGCTTCTTATCCCAAACCTCATCTACCTCCGCCAATCCATGTGTGGGCTGTTGAAGTTCTCCCTCCCTCCATACTCACTGACCTAGTTTGACGTTTCCCCGGGGCTGCTAGCTTTCCCTGCTCAGTCTGGAAACTGTGCTCCTGGGAGTGGCATTACCCCTTATGGTGCTCTGTCTCTGTCCCTGTCCTTGTTTCTCTGTCCAGCCTTTCCAACTATCCACTGAATTGTAAGAGCACAAATATCCTCAACCTCCATGACCTGATCTCCTTCCAAACAGCCCCCGATACTACCCATTCCAGGAGAGTTATTCATTTCCTTAGTTACTCATTCATTCTTTCGTTCAATCAACGCCCAATTGATTCCCTCCTACATGTACCCAAAACTGGGATGCTTTGGGTACAAAGAAGTAGATCCCTCCCAACAACCTGTTGGCCTTTCAGGGGTTATCGTTGACATTCTAACTTGGTTCTGCCTGTTCTAATTATGAGAAGTGGATAAAAAAGTTTCGGCTAGGTCCTCTCCTCTCCCTGTATTGATGATACCACATGGTAAGGATGCCACTGCTCAATGGTTTCGCAACTCTCATATCAATCTGTAGATTGGTCCTGCTTGGTCTCCTTGGACCCCTGGTTTACCCCAATACTCTCTGTCCCCTGGGACCTATGCTGCTTAATCAGCACATTTTATTAAACAGCAGACACTTCCTTCTCGCAGAAGCTCAACTAGAGTCCGAACACAGAGTGGAGCAAACATTCCTCCTGCCATCTCAGACTTTCTACTTAGAGGCTTCAACTCTGTATTATTGTTTGATAATTTGCCCCCTTTATCTTCTCGGTTCTCCCTTTTTAATCAATATTTTTTATTGAGGTATACCATGTTGTGTTTATTGAGGTTTACAATGTTGTGTTAATTTCTGCTGTACAGCAAAGTGATTCAGTTATACATATATATGTATATATATATATATATATTCACTTTAATATTCTTTTCCATTATGGTTTATCATAGGCTATTGAATGTAGTTCTCTGTGCTATATAGTAGGACCTTGTTGTTTATCTCTCTTTCTTGCCTAATCTCTTGGATTGAACCCCCAGGTAGTTCATCTTTCTCTCCTATTTTCCATCTCTTTTTGTTCTACTTCTAGGAAATCTCTTCAATTTTTCACTTACAACATTTCTATTGAAATTTTTATTTTGGTTAACATTTTGAATTTCAAAGTTCATTTGCTGAAATCCTAACCCCCAGTGTGATGGTATTAGGAGGAGGGTCCTTTGGGAGGTGATTAGGTCATGAGGGCGGAGCCCTCTTGGATGGGATTAGTGCCCTTTAATGAGACCGACCCAGAGAGCTCCCTCATTCTGTCCACCATGTGAGGACACAGTGAGAAGGCAGCAGTCTGCAAATGAGGAAGAGGGCACTCAGAGATATGGGATCTGTCGGTACCTTGGTCTTGGACTTCCAGCATCCAGAACTGTGAGAAGCAAATGTTTGTTGTTTAAGTCCTCCAGTCTATGGTATTTTTGTGATAGCAGCCTGAATGGACTAAGACAGGCTCAGATTGATTTAGGGAAGCAGGGAAGGGACCCAGCATCTGTGAGGGGTTTAAATGACTCCTACTATGGGGCTGTGGTTCCCTAAATAATAAGCTGTTGTTGCTATTGTTGTTGCCGATTGTTGGAAACAAGGAGGACTTTTTTTTTCTATCTAAAGATATTTTATACTGAATAGATTAAGACTGATGAGCAAATAATTAAAATGCATTTTAAGGATATGCAAATTGGATTAGTATAAACTGAAAAAGGAATAAAAGATGGAGCTAGAGCAAGAAGACTGGACATTTTTACATATGCTTTATTAAGAACAAGAGGGTAATTTCCATACATGGAAATAGAAGAATGTAAAATGAAAAACTAATTGACTAAGCAAAACACTTTCTAGGACATGGAATGTAAATGAGAATCTTGCAGGAATGAAAGTGGGGCAATTTACCAGGAGAAACATGCAGAATGCTGAAAGTTAGTAGGTAAAATGAGAAAACTAAAGCAAAGTTCCTAAAGGAAAATTGAAAGACTAAATATCTTAGTAGTGACATATATAAAGGAAAGTATTTTTATGTATTAGGTAAATTTGAAATGATGCCTGTGGGATGGAGACATTAAGAAACCAATCTAGTTATCTATCCATTCATCTATGTTCTGTACTGGAACAGAGCTATGTGGTTTTACTTTGTAGGTATAAATTGAATCTAAAATAAGGAAAAAAAAATCTGAGTCATATGTATCCACAATTTTGGTTATTTACAGTTTAAAGTACTGAGCAAGCATTGGTTCCATTTTAGAGACTCTGTGGAGGAGAAGTTTGGATATTACCAAAAATAATGTCACATATTTATGAAAATAATCTAGATGTTTTTGGACTGATAAACACAACCTCCATATCTGGAAAGAGGCTGGAAGAAAATAATTGTGAAACTATTTTATAAATATTTTAATAAGAACAGTAGTAAACAGCATGGCTTTGTAAAGAACAAATCCTGTCAGACTAAAATAATCTCCTCCTATGACAGAATGACAAGTCTGCTGGATTGAGGGGGAGGGAATAGATATTAACTATCATGACTTCCGCAAGGATTTTGATTTCTGTTTGGGAAGCAAATACATAAGATAATTTCAGGTAGTGATAACCAGTTACGAAGGAAATAAAGCAGAAGAATTAGGAGAGAAGTGATGGGTGAAGGCTAGTGCCTTAGAAGTGGTCATCAGGGAGGATTCTTGGAGAAGATGCTTGAGCTGAGATCTGAATAGTGATAAGTAGCCAATCATGTATCAATCCAGGGGAGAGTGCCCCATGGATGGAGCAGCAAGTGGGTGACCTTGGCCTGTCTGTTGGGTGGAGAGAAGGCCAGTGGAGTTGAAATGCAGTGAAAAAAGAGAGGGGTAAACATGACGAGAGAATGAGGGACCTTGAGGGTATGTGACAAAGGGTATGGATTTTCTTCAAGGTCAATGGGAAGAGGGCTGAGGGTTTTGGGCAGGGGAATGACGTGGTCCAATTTACGTTGTAAAAGGTTCCACGGCTGTGGTGCAGGGTGGAGTAGATTGAGCAAGAGCGGAAGCAGAGAGAGGATGTTGACGTAGAGGAGAGGGTGGAGGCCTGGCCGAGGATGCTGCCAGTGGGCATTGTTAGGAGTGCTGGATCTGGAATATCTTTAGAGGTAGGACTTGGCATTGGATTAGATGTGGGGAATAAGGAAAGAGAGTTGATCCAAGGATGATGCCTGGGTCTTTGGTCTGATCAACTGTGCATTGTACACTGAGATGGGAGAAGACTCAAGAAGGAGGGGTTTGGGGAAGAAATTTGGGAGTCGCCATCTCTGTGTGAGATATGTAGAATTTGACTGCCTGCTATCCATCTGTATGGAGGGATTGAGTAGGTAGTTGGATATAATTCCAGTGTTTAGGTGGAGAGGTTGGCATTGGCAAGAAACCATTTAGAAGTCACAGCATAGAGAAGATATTGAGATGACCTCATTGGGATCCTCACAATTTCTCTGTGAAGTAGTTACAAATATAACAGTAGATGAGTGGTGGGTATGATGTGGTCCAGGTGTGACAGGCATGTGTGTAGAACCCAGCATCCAGGATGGGCAAGAGCAACGAGGAGAACAGGCTACATCAATAAGAGGGATCGGGCTTCCCTGGTGGTGCAGTGGTTGAGAATCTGCCTGCCAATGCAGGGGACATGGGTTCGAGCCCTGGTCTGGGAAGATCCCACATACTGCGGAGCGACTGGGCCCGTGAGCCACAGCTACTGAGCCTGCGCATCTGGAGCCTGTGCTCTGCAACAGGAGAGGCCGCGATAGTGAGAGGCCCGCGCACTGTGATAAAGAGTGGCCCCCGCTTGCCGCAACTAGAGAAAGCCCTTGCACAGAAACGAAGACCCAACACAGCCAAAAATAAATAAATAAATTTAAAAAAAATAGAGGTTTCTTTAAAAATTTAAAAAAAAAGTAAAAATAAAATAAAATAAAATAAAAAATAAAAAAAATAAGAGGGATCCCAGGGCCAATCTCTGTCCCATGAGCATAGCCTTACCAGATTTAGCAAATAAAAATATTGCATGGGACATAACTTATACTAAAAAAATTTATTCATTGTTTATCTAAAATTCACATTTAACCAGAGGGCCTGTATTTTGTCTGACAACCCTACTTCAACATCTACAAAATATTGAAATCTTCCATATATCTTCCTTTTTTCTCCATTACATATGCCCCACGATCGTAGCTCTAATTTTTAGCATGTTGGGTCATAATTGCTTTAAACCTTTTTTTCCTGTTGGACTTTGTGCGCTTCCTGAAGGCAAGGCTGTGAGTCATGCATCTTTGTGCAGCTGTTATGTTGAAAGGCCAGACCTGACTAGGGACCCATGGAAAGCAGCTTTATTCTTTTCTCTCACTATCTCTTTAAAACCACGTGAAGGCTTGCTTTGGGCCCAGTTCCCTGAATGAAATCTCAGATCCATAAGTTAGAAGACACTTCTGTCCCTTTCAGTTGCAGGATAGTCTTGGGTTAATACTAGAATGTTTAGTCCAGGGTGGCAGTCATGACTTTCAACTTCATTAAAAAGTTTCCTCTCTCCTGGAGCTTGGGGGCATCCAGCTGAGAAGCCTAAGGGTGGCGGGCCATGAGGTTAGCTTCACATTTTCCTACTTGGTTCCTCTCCTCCTCCGTCCTCCCCACAGGCAGCCTCTCCCCCTCCAGGTTGGAGGGGGTCGCTGAGAGTGAGGAAGAACAGAAGGAAGGATGGGGCTGAGTTACTTGCACTTGGCAAGTAACTTAATGGATGTCTCTCCTCCCCTGCCTGCTCTCCCCCCATCCCCAGCCTCTTTGTGCTGGGCAGGAAGCCCCTGTTGGGCAGGCTCCTTTATTTTATTTTATTTTACTTTTATTTTTTATTTGAAGTATAGTTAATTTACAATGTCATGTTAGTTTCAGGTGTATAGCACAGTGATTCAGTAACCTATATTATAATCTATTCTTTGTTCAGACTCTTTTCCCTTACAGGTTATTACAAAATACTGAGTATAGTTCCCTGTGCTACACAGTAGGTCCTTGTTGCTTATCTATTTTATATATACTAGTGTGTATATGTTAATCCCAAACTCCTAATTTATCCCTTTCCCTTTGGTAACCATAAGTTTGTTTTCTGTCTGTGAGTCTGTTTCTGTTTTGTAAATAAGTTCATTTGTATCTTTTTTTTTTTTAGATTCCACATATAAGCGATATCATATGATAGCTTTCTCTGCCAGGCTTACTTCGTTTTGTGTGATAATCTCTAGGTCCATCCATGTTGCTGCAAATAGCATTATTTCATTCTTTTTTATGGCTGAGTAATATTCCACTGTATATATGTGTATGTGTGTGTGTGTGTGTGTGTGTATATATATATATATATATATATATATATATATATATATACACACACCACATCTTCTTTATCCATTCCTCTGTTGATGGACATTTAGGTTGCTTCCATGTCTTGTCTATTGGAAATAGTGCTGCAATGAACATTTGGGTGCATGTATCTTTTCGAATTATAGTTTTCTCCAGATATATGCCCAGGAATGGGATTGCAGGATCATATGGTAGTTCTATTTTTATTTTTTTAAGGAACCTGCATACTGTTCTCCACAGTGGCTACACCAACTTACATTCCCACCAACAGCATAGAAGGGTTCCTTTTTCTCCACACCTTCTCCAACATTTATTATTTGTAGTCTTTTTGATGATGGCCATTCTGACCAGGGTGGGGTGATACTACCTCATTGTAGTGTTGATTTGCATTTCTCCAGGCTCCTTTTGTAAAGGATGCTAAGTTGCAGGAAAATAGACCTGTGGTCTGTGGACATGCAGTTAGCTCCTGGTGTGACTGTGTCTTCCCCGGGGAAAACCTCTCACTATTTGCCTTTCTCAGGCAGGAATCAGACAGGAATCTCCAGGGAACCTATTTCACACTTTCTGAGCAGTGTCCTCCAGCCACTCTCACTGACTTGAGGTGAGGGGGACACCCTTGTCTTTCCTCCCTGCCTCTCCTCCCCCGAGACTGTGTGGATTTCTGGTGGCTCAGAAATATGACAGTCCTCCAGTTTTCTCCAAAGAAATTGTCTCTCTCAGCCCCTTCAACCTCTACCCTTTTATATCCTCAAGGACTAAGGGCTTCAAAATCAGTTTCCAGGGGCTTCCCTGGCGGTCCAGTGGTTAAGACTTTGCCTTCCAATGCAGGGGGTGTGAGTTCCATCCCTGGTTGGGGAGCTAAGATCCCACATGCCTCGTTGCCAAAAAACCGAAACATAAAACAGAAGCAATATTGTAACAAATTCAATAAAGACTAAAATTGGTCTACATCGAAAACAAAATCTTAAAAAAAAATAAGTTTCCTCCAGCACCTTCCTCTGCAATTCCTACGTAGGTGTTCTAGAATTTCTCTTCGGAATATGGGAGTCTTTGTCACTTCTTTTGTTGATTTTGGCTTTGGTGCCTTAGCAGAAGCTGAGGCAAAAGAGTACCATCTTACCATCTTTTGTTATATTTGCATTTTTAGCACCTAGCTCAGTGCCCGGTGTATGGTAGACACTTGATAACTGTTTTTTGAGCAACTTAATTATTAACAAGAACATACAGTAAGGTCTTTCCTATGCCCCTTAATCACGAGGGTCACTGTTCTTCCTATGCTCACCCTGCCTACAAATCTGGATGACACCTCTTTATTATTCAGCTTACAAGTCTTCTTATTTTTTTTTTAGGTTTATTTTAAGGTTTTTTTTTTAACATCTTTATTGGAGTATAATTGCTTTACAATGGTGTGTTAGTTTCTGCTTTATAACAAAGTGAATCAGTTATACATATACATATATTCTCATATCTCTTCCCTCTTGCATCTCCCTCCCTCCCACCCTCCCTATCCCACCCCTCTAGGTGATCACAAAGCACCGAGCTGATGTCCCTGTGCTATGCGGTTGCTTCCCACTAGCTATCTATTTTACGTTTGGTAGTGTATATATGTCCATGCCACTCTCTCACTTTGTCACAGCTTACCCTTCCCCCTCCCCATATCCTCAAGTCCATTTTCTAGTAGGTCTGTGTCTGTTTGCATCATAGCGCCATATTCGGTTTGTGTCCAGTTAAGTGCTGTAGAAGTCAGTGTTAAATTTCTCCTGAATTTTATACTCTTCCAAAAGTATTACAACGTTGGATGTGTGTGTAACCCACTCTTTTCTCCCCAAAACCTCTACCCCAGACAAGCGGATCTCTTATAGTCAAATCAGATTGAAGCTAGAGTGTGGTATGAACTTGTGGTACAAAAAACAAATCCAATACATTATATGTAAAAGAAGTTCAGTATGTGCAACAGGAAAATCTGAATAAACTGAAGATGAAAATAGGGAAAAGGCTATTTTAGTAAATTACATAACTTTTTAAAAGGCTTTTGAGAAACACTTAAAGTAACGTCTATTTGGGGATTTAAGCAAATGATGTCCTGATTTGATGACATAAAATATATTTCTTTTCTTAAGGGATTGTAGACATTCTTGACACCACCCTCTTAACCAAAGAATTGTAAAATTATGTACATATATCATATTAAAAGGCAGTTGTATGGAGGTTGAGGCCAAATCTGCTGGTTGCCTACCCAATGTTCACCTTCATTTTGTTTTTTTCCTTACCAAGGAGCCCTGATTTTCTTGAGGGCTGCAGTGTAACCAGCTCAAACCTGTGTTTCATAGCCTCTCATATAAAGAGAGGTGACTAAATTCTGGCTAATGAAATAGAAGTGAAAATTTTTGGTGGGGAATCCCAGGAAAGCTTCTTAAATGGTGGATTAACTCATATGGCTTTTGTCCTACTCTACACCCTCATTCCCATCTGGAACTTGGACCTGATGGCTGGTACTGAGCAGCCATTTTGCAACAATGAGACTTGATTTCATGAACTAAGGATAATGGAGCTGAAAGATAGAAGGAAGATGGCACATTAATAACATCATGGAGCCACTGTGCCAGTTTTGGACTGCCTAATTTTAGACAGTGTTACACAAGAGAAATGATCCCCTATGTTGTCTAAGCCCTTGCTTTTTAGGTCTTTATTACTTGTAACCAAAATAATTCTAAAAGATATTGGGATATTTTGGGGAAAGTTAGTGCATTTGTGTTCTAGATGAGAACTTCCCAAAGAAACTCTTCATATTAATAACCATCATGGAAAAATTAGAAAAACCCTTACCTCTGAAGTTGCTGCACTGAACATACCATCTGACTGATTTTATTTTAGAGAATATAAATAATTTCAGTTTTATTTATTTTTAATTAACTAATTAATTAATTTTTGGCTGCATTGGGTCTTTGTTGCTGCATGTGGGCTTTCTCTAGTTGCACCGAGTGGGAGCTACTCTTCGTTGCAGTGTGCAGTCTTCTCATTGTGGTGGCTTCTCTTGTTGCAGAGCATGGGCTCTAGGCACACAGGCTTCAGTAGTTGGGGCACACGGGCTTCAGTAGTTGTGGCTTGTGCGCTCTAGAGCGCAGGCTCAGTAGTTGTGGCTCACGGACTTAGTTGCTCCGTGGCATGTGGGATCTTCCCAGATCAGGGCTCAAACCCGTGTCCCCTGCATTGGCAGGCGGATTCTTAACCACTGTGCCACCAGAGAAGTCCCTAATTTCAGTTTTAAATTTAGCAGTTTTAAATGTAAATTACATACACACATACTCACAGTTTAACAAGTGTGTCCATATCCCAGGCATTGTGCTCTGTAAGTTATATTCATTATCTCATTTAATGTTCATAGCAATCTTGTGAGGTATTGTTATTACCCTCATCTTACACATGGAGAAACAGAGGTTTAGACAATCAGGTAACTTCATAGTAAATGACAAAGAAGGGATTAGAAATGAGTTTGTTTAGCTCCAAAGCCCACATTTATGATGACTACCTTGTCCTCTTTCCTGGCAGAGGACCAGATAAGCATGAGTCTGTTTGTTTTAGCCATTTACCAAGGGTGGTATAACAAGAAATAAATATAATCCATCCAGTTGGACTTCCTAGAAAAACTCAACAGATAAAGAGAATTGATACTCATATGGAAGACTCCCAATAGCCAGGAATTTCAAATGTACAGAGCAGGGAGATTCAGGTTAGATGTTAAAATGGGTAGCCACCTGGCCTCGTTCAAACCAGATGAGTACACTAGATCCTTTTCCTGAAAAAAGTGATGACTGTTCCCACTTGGAATGGGGCAGGATATGTACCGTGTTTACTGGCCCCCTGACCTCATTGCCCACCATCCTCTCACTCCCTTGCTCTGCTCATTACGCTGCCCCTTCAAACGTGCCATTGACCTCACAGATCTTGCACATACCAGTTCTCTGCGTGAAATGCTCTTCCTCTAGATCCTATGAGGTTCATTACCTCCCTTGATTAAAGTCACTGCTGCCATGGGGCTTCATCAGAGATGCCTTCCTTGAACATTTTATCTACAAAATAGTCTCTTCTATTACTCTCAGTTCCCTTATCCTGCTTTGTATTTCTTCATAGCACTGAATGCACCTGAAGTATATATTTATCTGTATGTATCTACCTCCTGCCCTAGAATAAGCCCCATGGATATGAGTCCTGTGCTTTATTCACTAGGACAAGGTCTGGTACATAGTAGATGCTCAATAAATATTTGCTGAATGAATGAATGAATGAATGAAGAGTGAGTTCAAAGAACCTGCTCATGTCCTATGTTATTGCATGAAAACCTGGAAGACCCTAGATGGATTGGTTCTATTCTGGGACAGACTCTATATTCACAAAGTTTTTTGGGGTTACTTCTGCATTGTGAGCAATTAATGAATGATCTCCATGCAGGGGAAGTGATAGACAGAAGAAGAGTGTTTTAACATGGAATCTTCTTAAAAGGAAAATGAAACTGGAGAGTCATGTGCAAAGTGGTAGCAGTGACTCGCAGCCACTTTGCACCTAAGAAGAAATTGATTCTTAATTATTACCTATGAGCATGATAAAGGAGATACACTGTCTCTGCCTCTTGGTGGTTGTTAGTGCGTTTGTGGGGATACTATCCTTAGACACATAACTATAATCCTGGGCGATATAGGATGAAGAGTTGTGATTCCCAGGAGAGAGTTAGAATCTCTGGCGAGAGTAATCCAAATCCCAGAAGAAGGTTTTGAATTACTCCTTGGAGGATGGAATAGATTTTGACAGGATTTTCTGGCCCTAGGTGGCAGAAGAAACAGCATAAGAAAAGGCATGGTCGATTAATGCATACATATTATCTGGGAAACAGTAATTTGGTTTGGAGCCAAAACAAGGGAGTCCTTGGAAGTAAATATTGAAAAGGTTTGCAGGAGGCTCTATCTCAGTGGGCCTCTAATGCCAGGCTGAGGGGTTTGAATGTAATATGGTAAGTGTCTGGGAACCATTCTTCAATGGCTCCAGTTCTTACTCAGCAGGGAAGTGACAAGATAGAAACATTGTTATATGAGGTTATTCTGGTGGGAGTCTGGAAGATGACTCACAGTGGTAAAGAACAAAACCCAGGAAGATTGGTTGCAAAGTTAGTGAAATAATTTGGGATGTAAAGACAAGAATCAGGAAGGCATCTTTTTACCCATAAAAAGACACATAAAAAGACATCACCCAAAAAGATGTTGGGTGATGAAGGTAAGGGAATACCTTAGTCTGCTCGAGCTGCCTTAATAAAAATCCCATAGACTGGATAAACAATAGAAAATTATTTCTTGCAGTTCTGGAGGCTGGGAAGTCCAGGATCAAGGTGCTTGAAAAGTAGTTTTCATTCTGAGTATACTCTTCTTTTGGCTTGTAGGCAGCTGCCATCTCACTGTGTAATTGCATGACCTTTTCTTTTTTCCCCTCTTCCTTTTCTTTTTTCTTTTTTAAAAAATAAATTTATTTATTTATTTTTGGCTACGTTGGGTCTTCTTTGCTGTGCAAGGGCTTTCTCTAGTTGCAGCGAGCGAGGGCTACTCTTCGTTGCGGTGTGCAGGCCTCTCACCAAGGTGGCTTCTCTTGTTGCGGAGCACGGGCTCTAGGTGCGCGGGCTTCAGTAGTTGTGGCACATGGGCTCAGTAGTCGTGGCTCGAGGACTCTACAGTGCAGGCTCAGTAGTTGTGGCCCACGGGCTTAGTTGCTCCGCGGCATGTGGGATCTTCCCGGACCAGGGCTTGAACCCGTGTCCCCTGCGTTGGCAGGTGGATTCTTAACCACTGCGCCACCAGGGAAACCCCTCTTCCTTTTCTTATAAGAGCACTAATCTCATCATGGGGGTCCCACTGTCATGATCCATCTAAACTTAATTACTTCCCAAAGGCCCCACCTCCAGATATCATCATTTGGGGGTTAGGTGTCAATGTATGAATTTTGGGGATACACAAACATTCAGCCCATACTAGGGGGGAATCACAGAGGATGATTAGGTTTTGGATCTGAGCTGTGGTACAATATGAATAGTCACACCAGGAGGAAGATCTGCCTTAGGGGGTATGTGATAGTCACAGTGACCTACTTGTGAAGGCACCGAGGTGATTTGGGTTAGGAATGTCTTTGGGGAGCCCACACCTCCTCAGTAACACTTCTTTCAGTAGAGAAGGTGATTAATTAGCAAACTTTTTGTTATGTAGGGTCAACCCTCTCTGTGAAGTCAAGGGCTCTGTTGACCCCAAAAGATAGATCACCTTCACTTTTGTCATCTATATTCAGTTCAGTCCTGACCCTGGATATCAGAAGACTAATTATAGTTTGGGGCTTCATAATTTTTAGATTGTAATTTTAAGATCAATCTAGGGAATTGATGAGATAGTGATGAATAACTTTCAAGTCTGCAAAAATGGATTTCCCCTAAGAATCCAAACTATGGAGGAGGGCATGAGTTGGATTTTAATTTTTAAAAATTTTTAAAGTTTTTCCATTTTTTGGCCATGCCAGGCAACGTGTGGGAATCTTAGTTCGCCAACCAGGGATCAAACCCGTGCCCCCTGCATTGGAAGCGCACAGCCTTAACCACTGGACTGCCAGGGAAGTCCCATGAGTTAGATTTTATTTCTGAGCTATAGTAATCCTTGTTTCCTTCTCCAGAACTCACTTGGCACTCCAAGAGCTAGCAGGACTCCTAAGGTTGGCTTGAAACCAGCAATAAATCTCCTGGGGCTGCCAGAGCCTTGTTTTTAGTTCCTGCTAGTCTAGACTCTTCTTGTGTTTTTCATGCTGGGGTCTGGGAGGAGTAATAGCACAAAACAGTGATAAAAAGCTCAGGAGTCTTCAGACCCCTGCCTCACCACTCAGCAGCTGTGTAATCTTGCGTAAATCTTGGTCTCTTTTTTTCTAAAATCGCATTTGCGGTGGAGATGAAAAGAAATAATAAAAATAAAGTGCCTGGAGCGCAATAAATAGTCAATGAGCCTTTATCATTATCATCATGACCCTTGATATTATTTCCAGCCCTGTTGTCCTGGGGGCCAGCTTGCGGTGAGTACCTGGGATCTACCGGTGTTTATTTTTAGTTCAGGTGCGCATCGTAACTACAGTATTTTAGGATACATGCAATAAAAGATGTAAACAAAACGGCAATTTTCTGCAATTTTGGTCTGTTAAGTTCTGAAATGCGATAAGAAGAAATGCTATGAAACCTTCCGTGGAAATACTGAAACTGGAAATCTGAGTTAACGCGGAAAGGGCTTAATCTCTAGATGCGAGGGCTTCTCCAATAGTAATTTTATAACGACCCACTGACAATCCCAGAGGCTCTCACTTCCGCATTAAGGTCTTTAACTTACGTGATCTTAACGGAAAGAAGCTGAATTAAAGTAACACTGAGTATTTTAGCTGACTTTCATAGAAACCTTGAAGAAGAAGTTAATTTTCTAATGCTTGTGTACATCACCGGTGAACTTAGTTAAATTGGAAGGCAAAATGAAAAATTTTACATTTGTCTCAATTTTTTCTCCATTAAGGATGTCTAAAGTTCTGCCAAGTGAACAGTGGGCTCTGCTGGCCCATTCTTGATTAGGTGACTGTAGAAAAAATATCTTAATTAAAAAAATAAAAAGAAATATGATTTTTTCCCCTCTCTTGCATGACATATAATGGATCGTAAAGAAAAACACTCCACAGACTTGGACTAAAAATGTGGAAATATCATCCTCTAAACTGTTTTATATTATGATTAATAAAGTCCTGAAATGGAGTGTTAGGGGAAGCACAACATCTATTCCAATAAAGCAATATTAAGATGATAAATTTCAGTAACAAAAAGCAAAATAGGCTATTATATATAATATGCATTTAGAAAAAAGAAATATTTTGTGAAAATTACAAACCTCATAGATATCAAGTATTGGATGCTTATGAAAGTTCTAGATAAACAAAATATTTTTTCTATTTTATGAACTGGAGTTCTGTGTCTGTGAAAATGTGTACTTGCTAATCCCTTATAATTTAAGACTATAATAAGAATTAAAGACTTGGAACAGAAACTTTAAGCTGTATCCAAATTATATTTGTTTCTCTCAATTAAAATTATATTTAAAATTGAGATTAGTTCTCATTCTATCATTCTATGATCTTTTCAGTCAAAACCAATTTTTCTTGCTACAGTTGTTCATCAGAAGAAGAGACTAGGAAATCATACATAAATGACACCAGCCAGAACAAATCTTAAAAAATAATGTGAGTAAAAAATTTCCATAGTTTTTAAAAGCTTTAGTAGTTTCCTCATAAAAATTATTTCAGTTTTTATAATCATTAAATATATGAAAAAATCAGAGTACCCCCAATAATATTACACCCATATACTCACCACCAGTGTTAAACCACTTGCTATATTTGCTTTAGTTCTCCTTTCAAAAATAAATATGTATCATTCTCAAACATGTTTTTATATATTTAGTACAGATTGGAGGTCCATAAACCTCACAGTATTCTATTTTTGTGTTTTAAAGTCCATAAAAATGGTATGTTTTGTAACCATCCTCTTCTCTATTTGCTGTTGAAGACTCTATATGGTGAATAATAATCATTGGGTACTTAGGCCATTTAGCATTATATATCACTTCTGTTAAGAGAATTAATAAAATACTAAATATAGCTCTTGTTAGAAAAGTTTACAGCCTAGTTAATATGCCAAAACGAAAACCTGGTGAGTTAGAGTTTTTATAATAGTTTACTTAACATATGTGTAGAAGGGAGTAATTGCACATACAGTATAGATGTTTGTTTTACTTAAGAATAAAATACTCGGAAAGGGGACAATTTGATATGTCATAAATTTGGAAGATCAAATTATTTAACATAAAATGAAGAATCAATTTCAGAATAAAGCCCTTCCTCATGGGGGACTTTATGAGATCCCTGATTGCTCATTTAGTGGTTCCTAGGAGTAAAAATTCATGTAAATTATGCCTTAAGAGTTGGTTAGTCATTATGGATCAATATACAAGAATATGTCAAGTACTTTGGTAAGATGATTACTGTCATAAGATAGAGCAGAACATTACTAGTCTCACCAGGAGGGACAGTATTTATAGGCATATTCTTTATGTTATTCATTCTGCTGGAAATATGCAAAACTAGCTCGGTAAGTATAAAGTTCATGAAAGTTGAAAATAAGACGTAAGGTGCATAGAACTTACAGGCAGATTTTAATAACTAATTATATGCTGCAAAATGTGCAGTGTAGGTAAATTGATGAAAAGCCTTCACTTCACAGTTGTCTGCATCTTCGGAGGATTGACATTTGCAACTTTTGTTTTGCATATCCTTATTTTTAAGTATCTTAAATGAACGAGTCGTGCACTAGGAGCAAGAGATAAGTGCTTTCTTATCCAAATTGTCGCAGACCCCGCATTTTCTTAGTCACAGCCGTTTGTTACGCGGAAATTTGGAGGGTAATTGCACGGAGGATTGCGGGAACTAGATATTGATACCTGTTGTGAAACGCTCGAGTTTCTTCAGAAATAAACGGCTTTATAGTGAGGACAGCAGGTGCCATAGTCCGAGTTTAGACCGCCTCAATGATTCATACTGATAGATATCATCCCATCCTTTATCGCAAGTCCTTGTTAAGGTTTGCATTTCTAATCTAGAGTATAAACTCCGGTCTGTTTATACTGCAGTGTCTGGTATAGGCATTCACCATGTATTTGTTGCATGAATTTGTTAAAAGTTCTGCGTACCATGCATTTTGCGTGGTTGATCTGTGAGAAGCATGGTGCAACGGCACTAGGTACTGAAGAATTCTCATGCTGCTCGGGAATAGAGGTAATCCAAGTTTAAAATACCATGTGTTGTGTCACCTTTATTTGGAGGTGACCCACTCCGGGCATCCGAGTGAAAGATGATTCTTGCCTGCGATCCGAAGTGCTGTGGAAGTTACCGCGGTAGCCCTTTCCAGGAGAAAGGAATGCCGAGCCCAGGTTTCGAAGGTCAGAAGGGGCAGGTGCAGGAGCCCAGGGGAACAGTAGGGCGCAGGTGGAAGGCTGCCCGCTCGTCGGGCGCGCTTCGGCCGCGATACCCGGCACGGCCAGTAAGCGGCGCTGGGCCTCGAGTTTGGCGGCCCCGAGGAGCGGGCTGCGGATTACCTGCAGCAGAGGGGAGCCGGCGAGCTCCTCCCCGCCCGCCCGCCCGCCCCCAGTCCCCGCCCCCACCGCGGCACTCAGCGCGGCTCCGCGGGCTCCACGCACTCGCTCGGAGGAGCCGGGGCGGAGCAGTCGGCCTGCCGCAGGCCGGACGCGCGAAGCAGGCGCGGCGGGGTTGCGGGGCCGCCTGCCCTCGTCCTCCGGGCCGGGTCCCCCTCCTCCCGCACAGTGCGGCGCAGGGAGGCTCCCGCCTCGGCCGCCCCCGCCCGCGCCTCCTCCTCCGCTCTGCAGGCGGGGACCGCCTGGCGCTCGGCGCCCAGCAGCCGCGGCTCCCTCCCGCCCCCGGCTCCGGGCGGCAGCAGCAGCAGAGACAGCGCGAGGGGCCGCCGCCGCCAGCGCCGCCGGGCTCCGCGGGGCTCGGGAGCCTGCCCCGGCCAGAAGGCGCGGAGCCATGGCCGATGGGGGCGAGGGCGAGGATGAGATCCAGTTCCTGCGAACTGTAAGTGCCGCGCGGCTCGGCTTCCCCTGGGAGCAGGGGGAGCCGGGGCATCCACCGACCGGGTCCGGGCAGTGGGACACGCGGGCGGGCCGGCGGCTGCCCCCGGGGATGCGGGAGGAGCCGGGCATCCCCCGGGGGGCGCAGGTGTGCGTGCCGGGGCGAGGGAAGGGAGGGTGCGTGTCCATGCGCGCGTGTGTAAAGCCCGGGGACCGAGCGCGTCCGGAGCGCGGCGAGCGGGCGGGCGGCGCACGGGCTGGGTCGCGGGGCGCCTCGGAGGTGCGGGAGTCGGGGGACGCGGGGGCGGCCGGTCGGGCCTGTCCGGTCGGTGGGGCTGGGATCTTCCGGGCAGCCGGGGGCAGGGTGCAGACCCGGTGGCGCGTGGGGCGCGGGGGCCGGCGGGGACGCGGGCAGTCGCCCGGAATTCCGCCGCGGCGCGGTTTCTGGGGCTTTCGGGCTGGACCCGCGCGCCATCACGCAACCCAGGGATTTGCCTACTTGCCGTGGCCGGGGCCGGGGAGGCGGGGCAGAATGTGCCCCCAAGTCGAGGTGCTGCGCAGGGGAGGGAGAGTCGCCTCCGTGGACAGCGCGGTGCCTGGGGTTGGGGCCATTGGTGGTGCTGTGACTGCTCGCAGAACGTGGAAGGGATGGGAAGCGAGTGTGTGTGTGCGTGCACGCGCGCGCGGGGGTGGCGGGGGACAACGCGAACGTGTCGTTCTGTAAATGTTGGCTTATTGAACGCTGAGTGCAGCAAAGTGTGCGTGCGTGTGTGTGTGTGTAAGGGCAGGGTGGCTGCCCGGAATTTCCACACTGGGTGGCAGCAGGGGACGGTTGGATCCACTCATACAATTTTTTCTCTTTAAGTACCTCCTGGCACTGCTCCTTCGTGTCGCTGATTTGTTCGAACGCTGCAGATACTTCTCAGGCTGAGGCTTTGCTCACCTCGAAGCGGGGACTGGAGAGCCCCTTGGCAAAAGAAAATGCCGTAACTTCTTGTCAAGAAGCACCTAGTGAGCGTTTGCAGCGTTTTGGTCTTTCCTTTCCCTGCACTTGTATCCTCGTCTCTGAAGGATATTCCCTTACAGGGTTCCCCGTCATCGTCCCCCCCCCCACCCCCAGGACTGCAGCTTCTCCTGGCTCTTCTTTCCCCAGCGGCGAAAAAGCTGCCACTGCCCAGTTACAGTTACCTCCGCAATCACAGAAAATAAGAGAGAGATTTGCGTTTTGAGATATTAACCAGATAGCAACTTTTAGGTGTGAAAGTAGCCTAGATGACGCATTTGGGGGCTGAACAAGTGAAAACAGTACATTTGTCCAAGAACATTGTAAGTGGCCAGTTCTTCTATTTTGCTCTTCTAATTTTTTTTTTTTTTTGGCACTCAGTTTTGCTTTGCGGGGGTGGGGCGGGCAGCCTTTCGAAAGGATAAAAATCCAGGGTACACATCAGATGGCGACTGATTTGACCTAATAGCTGCACATCGTGCACCATTACATGTGCTGTTGGTGGTACTACTGGTCCACCACCCAACTCTGAAGAGCCAGTTCACCAAAACCTTGCTCATGGGGAATATTGTAAGCCTACTAGGAATACAGTTTACTTTTGTTTTTTTAGTGGACAACTGTCTATATGGTTTTTAAATAACTAATAAAAAACCATATGAAAAGATGTTTCTCAGTACCATGACATTTTTTGTTTGGGTGGATAAAATATTTAGTTGCTGTGTAATTCTTAAATTCATTTTTTTTCAAATGCCATAGGGTTAAAATTAGCTAGAAAATTTTGGAAGGCTCTGTGCACTCAAGGGCTTCCTGCAGGCTTAAATGTTAAGCCGAGCACATGGAGGTGGTGTTATCAGAATACTTAATGGGGGCGGAGCTAATGTGCTTGCTGATGGGGTTCTGTACATATAAAGTAATGTTAAGTCTGTGCCCCTGGACAGCTGCCTGTCAGCCCCAGTGACACCTTTGATAAGTGGCTCCTGGGTAGAGATCTGGCAGTCCTGGGCTGGGATTTTTCTTTTAATAAAACATCCGTAGGTTGTTGTGCTGATGATAAATGACCTTGAAGGAAGTAGCATGGTGGAGCAGGGGAATTTTTTTTTGGTGTGGCATGAACATCTAAAAGGAAAACATGCCTTCCCCTCTATATTTTACCGTTTCAGGACAGAAATTCTCAAACCCTTTACTATTCCTCTGTCTGCCTTTGCTCCTTTCCATTTTATTCTCTTAACTGTTCTCTTCTGTTGTTGGTTCAGAAATGTTAATGGAGTTAGGAATGGAGAGGATGTAGTTTTTAGCGGTAAATTCATCTGGTTTTTTTTTTTTCCTGGAGCATTTTTTTTTCTCTGTTGCGTGCAGTCTTGTCAATATGAGGTTCTTCTTCTTCTTCTTCTTTTTTTTTTTTTTTTAAGCAGCCCAGGGAGTATTAACAACCTGTACATCTACATAAAACGGTTACAGATTATGGATAAAGCTGTTGTGCTTAAAAAAAGTGTTAGTCGTTAAGAGGCCATAATGGTGAATTTGACTGGACATTTCATATGTTCTGAGTAGAGCACCTTAAGTAGTCTCTTGGATTTTTATTCAAGCATGGCAGCTCACTGAAGAATCTTTGGAATCTTTCTGTCCACAGAAAGTTTTCTTCTTCCTTCTTCTTCTGGAAGAGGTTTGTAATCACTGTCAAGGGAAGCAAAGGTGAAATCTTTAATGGACTGTGTCCGTGAGTTATGTCTGCTGCTGTGACTTGATTCTTCATTTGTGAATGAGGGTGTTTTCACTGTATTTAGCCGCTGCTGGTCCCTCTCCCAGCTCTTTTCAATTATGTAATTGTGAGTTTGCTAACATTCCTTTCAAATGGTTACATAGATGAAAGATCATCTTCCATTCAGTGGCTTTCCCACCAGCTAGAAGCAGGCCCACTCCGATGTGTTTATCTTTTTTTTTAAAAATCTATCTATCTCTTTATTTATTTATTTTTGGATGCGTTGGGTCTTCGTTGCTGCGCGCTGGCTTTCTTTAGTTGCGGCGAGCGGGGGCTACTCTTCGTTGCGGTGCACAGGCTTCTCATTGCGGTGGCTTCTCGTTGTGGAGCACGGACTCTAGGCGTGTGGGCTTCAGTAGTTGTGGCTCTTGGGCTCTAGAGCACAGACTCAGTAGTTGTGGTGCACGGGCTTAGTTGCTCCATGGCATGTGGGATCTTCCCGGACCAGGGCTCGAACCCATGTCCCCTGAATTGGCAGGTGGATTCTTAACCACTGCCCCACCAGGGAAGTCCCTGATGTGTTTGTCTTTGAGAGAAATTAAGAATACATATGTTTAAACTCTGGACGTGCTGGGACACTTAGAAGAATCCTATCATAAAATATGCCCTCAGCCCATGATGGATTTATTCACCGTCATTTCCAAACATATCCATGATTTGGAATGTGTTGTTTATTTTATTTTAAAAATGTCCTTAACTTACCAATATAGCAATGAACTGGAATTCCTTGACTTTAAGAAAACCATGATGTAAAATAACCTTTGTCTGGAGTTGATTTTTCTAAGTACTTTGCCTTTCTTTCATTTGTGTAAGCACAGTGAAGTTACTCTGGGGATATACTGTGTCATGTAGTTTTGCATTTGTGCATAGGTTGAGACTTCAAACTTAGTCCTGGCTGCAAAAATTATTCTGATAGGAATGCTTTGAGCTTTCCTCTGGCCTTCCTTTGCAGAATGAACTATTTCACCGTAGATTTCTTCCCACTGCTTCCACATCTTGCTTGCTATTGATAGGAAGCATCTTAGAAAGGATTTAGCAGTTAATGGTAATAACCATAAAGTATAAATGCCACTGCACAACACGGTGAAATAGATCAGGCTGGAATGTGTAGCCCCAGTTTGTAGAGGTCCAGGAAGGTTAATTGTATAAAGTCAGTTGCTCAGCAGTGCAGAACCAAGACTAAAACTCAGATCTTAGGCTGATGTCCTTTCCAGGAGAGAAAGGCTGCTTTATCAGCTGCTGAAGCATGTTTTTGGTTCACAGGAGACAAACAGGAGACACAATCAGTTTTCTTAGCTGTAGGAATGTCACAGAGTACAAACGAAAAGATTCTGGGTGAGCCCTTTTTGCTCCCCTGATACTGAAGGCATGAGGATCTTTTGATAGATAGGCACTGTGGTATTTTTTCAAGGAACTGATGGAAAGCCCACCCAGGCTTATTTTTTCATGTATTTTTCTTAATCTAGAAATTAGTGTGTACACATTGGCAGGAAGGGCAGGATCTGAAACACTTAGGGCGCTAATTTATTTGACATTCCATCTTGTTTGTCCTTTGGCTTTAGATAAGTGTTTTTATCAAGGCTGAATTACCAGAGAAAGGATTACAACTTCTGGGTGACAGTGATTCTGTAAATAGCCCTTGGGGAAGAGGAAGATGTGATGAGGCACACATTGGCCTCCTGAAACTCTGACATTATGGAGATTTTTTGTTAATTTAGAAAAACATTTGTCAAACACTTTCTGTGTGCATGGCGTGATAGTAGGTGTTAGGGAAGCATTCGAAATAAGGAAAAAAGTGGTCTGCAATTATAATTGCAAAGAAAAGATTTAGAGCCTGGCGTGGAACAACTAGAAGGAAAAAGCACATGTAGAAACTATAGGATATTTGGATAGGAAGAGACCTTTGGAAAATGTTATCTTGTCTATCCCTGCGTCTCCCTCCCCTGTCATCTTGCAGATAAGGAAGAGCTCAGAGAGGTGAAATGATTTGGCCCAGTGTCACACTCCAGATTAGTGGCTGTCTTGGTTTGGGCCGCTATAACAGAATACCACAGACTGGGTGGCTTAAACAACAAACGTTTATTTCTCATGGTTCTGGAGGTTGGGGAGACCAAGATCAAGGTGTCAGCAGATCCAGTGTGTGATGAGGGCTCCTTCCTGCTTTGCAGATGGCTGTCTTCTTGTTGTATCCTCATATGGCCAACAGAGAAATCATCTCTCTTGTGTTTCTTCTTATAAGGGCACTAATCCCTTTCATGGGGGTCCCACCCTCATGACCTAATTACCTCCCCCACTTCCTGATACCACCCCTTGGGAGTTAGGATTTTAATATAGGAAACATGGGGGGACGCAAACATTCAGCCCATAATAGCAGCAGTAGAGTAATGCAAAGTGTGTGAAAAATCTCTGAAGAATTGCCAAAAAGCTAGTTCATCAGCACACCATTCTTCTTTGTAGAGTAGATCTAAACCCACCTGCCCCATTTTATGCTTATCATCACCTTCACAGGGTTCACTGTCTAAATCTGCCTTCTTGTCCTTCTAGCTGCTGACAAGGATGTTTCGTTCCTCCTTTCTAAAGCTGCAATCCCTAGTGTGTCCTAGATCTCAGCACAGTACTTGCTCGCTGGTCCAGGACTGGAATCTTGCATGAATTCCATCCTTTCTCTGCCTCCTTCTCCACTTGTTCCTTCTGGTTGATCTTGAAGCATGCTAATTTCTCCCATCTTAAAATTTCTTTGTTTGACTCCGAGACAGCCTTATTTAGCTGCTCAACTCCTCCAGATGTAGTCTCCACCCACTGCTTGTCTCCACCCCGCCTGGTAATTGTTACCTAGCTTCTCTTGTTAAAATCACTTTAGTAGGTGATATTACCAGTAATCGCCTCTGTGCCAAATCTAAACATTTCTCTCTACCCCTATTCCTTTAGCCCTCACAAACTCTACTAATCTTGCTCTCCTTTTTGAAGCTCCTCTGTTTGGCTTTGGAGCTAGGATACATTGAGTTATTTTTATACATTTACGATCATGCTTTTTTGGGGTTCTTTTCACTCCCTTTACTCTTAGTCTTTGGTTGTCCCAAAAGATACTGTCCTATTTCTAGTTCTCGCTCTTCTGCCTTCGTGAGCTTATCTGTGCCACAAAGTCTGGGATCCTTGGAATAACAGAGTTTGAAAAGCCTTAACAGTCGCTTCATGCAGCTCTGGGAGCCAGAGGAATGCCAGGAACTTTCCCAAAGCCGTTCCTTCCTGTAGAAGAAAGCCACCCAGATCTGACAGCCTTTGGACCCTCATTTCCAGCTGCCCACGGCCTCTGTTTTAACTCCCCTCCTACTTCGGGACACACTGTCCTGAGCACACGTGTATTCTGTCCCCTGAGTGGCTCTTCCTCCCAGTGGCTCTGCGTTGGCCAGTGGCACTGGCTTAGAAACACCAGTGTGATCCAAACCTCCAGAAGACCTGGGTCTGAGGCCTGAATCCACCAGGACCTAGCTTATGGACTTGAGAAAATGTTAAAAAATTTGCTTAAAACCTGAAGATAATATTAGGCATCTCAGAGGGATTGTTTAAGCTCATATGATAGAATTTATGTGCAAAAACCTGTTACAGTGCCGGGCTCATGGTATGTGCCCAGTGCATTCGTTTAGTTCTTTCTGATCCCTTCGTATCTAATTTGTCATCATCTCCTATCGTGATTTCCCTGGCAACCTAGCTCAGGTTTAGATTTCTTTCGTACCCCAGTACTTGTTCTAGCCTTCATCCTTCCCCCTTCCTCCAGCCACTGAAGCCCCCCTTGAATTCTCCTGCCATTTGCATCCCCCTAATACCCTTGTGTTCTCGCCACCACTCCTCGGTTCCAGGTTCCTGTCACACCCAGTCTGACTTCTCTCCCAGGTTCAGGACCTTCTATAATCTGATTCTTGACACCTTACTTGGGTTCCTCATCCTGCAAAATCTCAGCCTTGTGAGGAGATACTGAGAGGAAGGTGACTGAGACAAGTGACTAAGGCGAGAAAGAGAATAAAAGAAGGATGAAGTGAGTCTGGGAGAGACCCTGGGTTCCTGTCAGAATCTGTACTCTTCATGTGAGAAGCTTCTAGATGGTGAGGTGACTTCCAGGGCATCACAGGGGCATCCAGTGCAGCGGTTTTATCCCCTTACTTTCACCTTTATTTTTTAATTTAATTTAATTTTATTATTACTTTTTAAAATTTTTCATCGTTATTAATCATGGGAAGAACATTGGAACGGGAGCTCTACCAGTCAGTGGTTGTGTGACCTTGGGTTGGCAGGGTCCCATAAGAATCCTTTCAGGAACCGTAAAATGGGGACTTAGTTACCTCTGAGGGGCTCTCTGCCATGTTAAGAGTCCTGGGGTCAGCCAGACTCAAACTGTTTAAAAGAATGAGTGTAATAAAAACCTTGCCCTTGAACTGGACATGTGTACTTTGTGTTTTGTTTTTTTTTTTTTTTTTTTTTTTTACAGTATCATCCATTGTCATTTATTTATAATGAGCAATCAAACAAATGCAATTAGATTCAGAATCTAGAAGCTGAAGGTCAATTTATTTTACATATTATCTTTTTTCCCTTATTCTTTCAACAAATATATACTTTGTACCTATGATGTGCTGTGTGTAACAAGAGCCTAAGCTATTACTGTGGATTATAAAAATTACATGTAAGTAATTGGCTGCTTAGAAGTTCACAGACAAATAAATGGCCCTTAACACAAGTGTAGAACATCATGTAATACATTTTGTGAGCAAATATTGGACATGCACACTTTGAATGATGCTGGCGTCTCTGGATATTCTCGTCCTGGTGGATCACAGCATCAACAACTAACCTTGTGGTGACCGTTTTCCTCTCCATGGTCTCAGCTTTGAAGTGCTTCCCTGGCTTCCCGTTGTTACTTGGGCTGGTGAAGAATTGACCCATATTTCTGGGGTTTCCTAAAACGTAATAGATAGTTGGCCCAGATAAAAGGTGTTCTTCCTGCTTCCTGTGGCCCAGTAAAAGTCCTATAGTGATGTTTCTGCAGTGAAGCGGAAACCTGAAGCTTTCCCTGTTGCTGACCTGGAGCGTTCAGAGGACCGGCATGTGGTTACCTCCACGCCCATTATCCAAACAGAGTTCTGTCCAGAGAGTGGGAGCCACTGACACGTGTGCCCAGGTGAGACCTCCACTAGGTGGCTATGCCCAGGCACCTACTGTCACCAAGCGATCATCAGTATTTGCCAGTTTCCTGAAGAAAACCTCAAATCTCGCTGGGGAGCTAAGGCAGTTGCAGGGCAAGGTGAGTGGAACAGCAGAAAGTGCTGTAGGAGCTCAGAGGATGATGGAGCCTTGCTGGGTCTGGGGAGGGTGGAGGCAGGAGTTCCCTCATCAGTGCTGTGAGCAACACTTGTCCACGGGGATAAACACTTCTTAGTGTGATTGTTGAGCCAGGGACGCAGGCCCACCATCGCCATCAGCCTGGGAGGAAGGACAAGTATATGTGGTCAATTTATTTTTTTTCTACTACGGTAAGCACTTTTTTTTTTTTTTCTTAAAGAAGTTTGTTATTTTAAAAGCTTTTTGGCACACTGGTTCCACTTCTAATGAAATTTTTAATTGTCTTACTTCCCTCTGAATTTAGAACCAGACTCATAAAGTTCACATGAATCTGAATTTCACTCATATTTAATACATAGCCAAAGACATAAAGTAAAAGATATATTTTGAGAGCACAAAGAAAAAGAGATAAGAAAAAAGAAAAATTCCAGGAAATAAATCAAATCCTTAGTGTTGAGTAAATTGGGCCCCTGTTAAAATAGGTACTGAATGTCACACTGAGCTTCTAGCTGTTAAAAGCTGTGCTCATTTATTTTCCACAGTGGCTTTATGGTGATCAAAATATGACTTCTTTTAAATTTCACTAGAATCTGTATTTATTTCACACTCAAAGAAATTTTGGACACACACACACACACACACACATACACACAAAAGAAAGATAGTAAGCTAATACTCCATATTTCTTTTTACCAAATTTTGACCGTAAAGTACTTCAGGGGCACATACAATTTTGAACCCATCGGGTAGAGCCCAGTTTTTTTCCCTGCCTTTCAGAGAAGAACAGCATATTGAAGGATGATTGGGGTACTTGAAACATTTAGCAGAGACACACGGTCGCCCACACTCACTGGATTGAATCCTCGGTGCTCTTTTACCTCTGGACACATCTGACATGATTTGTCTTTGAGAACCGTGCCCACGGTTGGGAGTTACGATCAGCTTACAAGTTCTGGCTTATAGGTTCAGTGACACATGAGGAGAAATTTCCTCTTGAGTTACAGACAAATGAAAACCTGGGATGAATTGTTTCTGATTGATGGCTGTCAAAGAAATTTAAAGCATCCAGTTCCATTTCTGTCCTCTTTGTGACAGTAAAGGGGGCCATCATTTTCCTGAAGACGGGGTATTATTATTCAGTTTAAAGGTCTTGCTGCTGCTACAGAGAACAGCATCACTCAGAAAAGCCTGCAAAATTAGCCCAGCTTGAGTCCTACTCACGCAAAAGAGGACGCATGAACTAGGAAAGAAGAAGAGAGAATTGTGGTCTCACCCCTTCCTGCTTCAGCGCCCTGTCTTTTCTTTCTTTTTTCCCCATGGGACTGCTTTAGTACCTCTCTCTCTCTCTCTCTTTATCTATCTGATTGAGGTACAATTCATATACACAGTTATGTTAGTTTCAGGTGTACAGCATAATGATATATTTGTATGTATTGCAAAATGATCACCACAATGTCTAGTTAACATTCATTACCACATGTAAAGATTTTTTTTCCTGTGATGAGACCTTTTAAGATCTTCTCTTGTAGCAACTTTCAAATACACAATACAGTAGTATTAACTATAGTCACCATGCTGTAAGTTACGTCCCCAGGACTTAATTTATTTTATAACTAGAGGTTCGTACCTTTTGACCCCCTTCACCCATTTCACCACACCCCGCCATCGCCCCTAGTAACCACCAGTCTTCTCTTTGTGAGTCTGGTTGTTTTGTTTTTGTTTTTAGATTCTCTATATAAGTGAGATCATACAGTATTTGTCTGGCTTATTTCACTTAGCATAATACCCTCAAGGTCTGTCTATGTTGTTGCAAATGACAAGATTTGATTCTTTTTATGGCAGAGTAATATTCCATTGTGTGTGTGTGTGTATACATATGTATATATATGTATATATATAATACCACATTTTCTTTATCCATTCACTCATCGATGGACACTTAGGTTGTTTCCGTGTCTTGGATATTGTAGATAATGCTACAGTGCACATGGGGAGGCATATAACTTTTTGAGTTAGTGCTGTTGTTCCATTCAGATAAATACCCAGAAGTGGGGTTTTTGGATCATATGGTATTTCTGTTTTCATTTTTTGAGGAACCTCCGTACGGTTTTCCATAGTGGCTGCATCAGTTTACATTCACACCAACAGTGCACAAATGTTTTCTTTTCTCTGCATCCTCACCAACACTTGTTATTTCTTGTCTTTTTTGATAATAGCCATTCTAACAGGTGTGACATGATATCTCAGTGTAGTTTTTTTGTGTGTGTGTGTAGTAATCTTGCTTTTATTTATTTTTTTAAAATGAATGGTTAATTTTATCTTTTCCAGTTTTACTGAAATATAGTTGACTTACAGTACTGTGTAAGTTCAAAGTGTACAGCATAAAGATTTCACTTACATACATCATGAAATGATTATCACAATAAGTTTAGTGAACATCCATCATCTTATATAGATACAAAATCAAAGAAATAGAAGCAAATTTTTTTGCCTTGGGATGAAAACTCAGGATTTACTCTTAACAACTTTCATATATAACATTACATCGCTGTAGTTTTGATCCATCGTTTCTTTGGGTTCATTTAGAAATATTTGTTGACTGCCTACTATGTGCCAAGCACCAGGCTGGGTGCTGGGACCCAAGTGTATCTGAGCTTGTTCCTGAGTTTCTTATGTCTCTGGTGGGTGGGATGGGGAATGCGGAGAGAGTGAACATGAGGTGGAGAACTGGTGTGGGAGAGGATGCTGAAGAGGGAGGGATCCATGCCTGGTAATTAGGATGGTCCAAGGCTTCATGGAAGAGGGCAACATTTACAGGCGCAGAATTTTCAGACTGTAAAGGGACTTCTGGTCTACCTCCATGATTTGTGGTGACGGAAAATGAAAGGGCCTCAAGTATGCTGGCTATCATTTATTTGGCTCGGGATAGCCACCATGCATCTGATTCTGGGAGCAATTCATTTAGTCCATAAAGCAGTTGATTTCTGTTGTACAGACCAAGAAACTGAGCTGCAGACAGTGAAATTACTTACTCAAGGGCAGTTCATGAGTAAGTGATGTTGGCGGTGAGCCCAAGGTCTTTCTGATGCCAAAACCCTTTTCTTCCCTTCCCTCCTTCCCTCCTTCCTTCCTTCCTTGTTTCCTTCCAGTCGTCAGGGAAAATTATGAAAGACTGAATTTGGCCAGTAGAAAAAAAGAATTGAAGGTGCCCCGCCTACCTCACTCACTCATTTGAGTTATCTCTGCCTTTCGTTTATCTTTGAGCCGTTTTACAACTCTGTAAGTTGTAGAAAACTGATGGTAATGGTTCCTGGATGTTGGATTCTTGATCAGAGAAAATGCAGATTGTATCTGGTGGAATGCAGGTGGGGATATTGAGCAGTTTTGCACTTAGCAAGCAAATTCGTTTCGGTTTTCCTGATGGGTGCATGTATTTGTATGTTCTTTGGATTTTCCTTTGAACGTGTGGTACCATCATACTGGGTCTTGGCATTTAATGATGAATTCAGTAAAATCTTAGACACGTGTTCATTTTACATTCGTTTGAGTGTTGCTTTTACCTGTAAAAAAATATCTTTAATGCCACTCATATGCCCTTTAAAGATGGATAGGATTTTGATGAATTGGGCTGAGGAGGTGGGCAGACAGGATCCCAGGGGAGAAGGGGTGTGAGTAGAGGCATTGGGTTGGTACTCTCTGTGTTCTCATCCCTGATGCTTGTTTTCACTTGTCTCTGCCCTGCTCTGTGTCCAGCAGGCTCCTGTTTCCGCTGGGCGCTGGGAGGCGTCCCCTCCCCTTGTCCCCTCAGATAGAGGGCTGGCACCAGCTTCCCACTGTGGTTGGTCACTAGGTGTCTCTCCGCCTCTGTTGGGCCCTGTCACCCTCCACGCCCACTCCTTGGTCCCTGCCTTAAATGCCTTTCAAAGAGGCCCTTTGAGATTTCTGTTTCTTTTCTTGGCAAGACTCTGATGGAAACATCCAGAAACACACGGAGCCATGTTTGGGAAAGGGACTCTGAGAGTGTGCGCTGGGGTAATCCCGGCAGGGTGGGAACCTTGAGACCACCAGGGACAGTGATTTATGCTTAATTCACAAGGTAGGAAGGGCCCTTGAAGTGATTTTTTTTTTTCCTCCTCTCTAGGGAGGGAAATGGGTCAGAGCTGTCTGTTAGGAAGATTGATGTGGCAGCAATTTATAAGATAAATTGAGATATAGAGAGATCAGAGAGAGACCGGAGCTGAGATGCCTGTTAGGGACAGTCACCGTGGAGTTGGCGCAAGATCATTCAGTCTGAGTTTGCATGGTGTTCGTGGGAATGAAAAGGAGGGGGAGGCTTAGAGATGCCGTGGAGGAAGGATGTACAGGACTGACTGGTAACTGATTCCATGTGAGGAGAAGAAAAAGACAAGCGTGAGCTTAGGAGACTCGAAGAAACGTGGCCCAAGTGCAGGTTTTAGGGGAAGGCAGTGGGATTCGTTTGGGACATCCTGATTTTGAGGTACATTATGGACAGACGTGCATCCCTCTCCAAATGATACAGTAGGAGTCTTAACCCTCAGGACCTCAGAATGTGGTCTCCTGTGGAGACAGGGTCTTTACAGAGATAGTGAAGTTAAAATGAGGGCATACTGTGCGTCTGGAGCCTGTGCTCTGCAACAAGAGGGGCCGCGATAGTGAGAGGCCTGCGCACCGCGATGAAGAGTGGCCCCTGCTCGCCGCAACTGGAGAAAGCCCTCGCACAGAAACGAAGACCCAACACAGCCAAAAATAAATAAATAAATTAAAAACAAAATAAAATAAAGTAACAAATGTTCAAGTACAATAGGTGCTTAAAAAAAAAAAAATGAAGGCGTAAGGGTGGGCCCTGGGCATAAGGGTGGGCCCTAATCCAAGATGACCTGGTGTCTTTATAAAAAAGGGGAAAGTTGGACTCAGACACGTGCAGAGGGAAGCTGATGTGAAGACACACAGGGAGCAGGCCACGTGAAGACAGATGCATTGGAGCCGCGCATCTCCGAGCCAGGGGATGCCGACGGCCTCCAGAAGCCAGGAGGGAGGCCTGGAACAGATTCTCCCTCGCAGCTTCAGAAGGAACCAGCCCTGCTGACACCCCGATCTCAGACTTCTGGCCTCCAGAGCTGGGAGGCAATACATTTCTGTTAAGCTGTCCAGTTGTGGTGCTTTGTTAGAGCAGCCCTAGGAAACAATACAAAGGGCAAAGCTGCAAATGTGGATTTTGTGTTTGTAAGAGAGGATGGGCCTAGAGAGACCTAGGCCCATCCTCTTAGGTCGCCGTCGGTGTGATAGCAAAGCCACGAAAATGGATAGGGTCTCAGACAAGGAGCACGTAGAAACAGAGGTGGATGATGCAGGAGACCTCTTTCCCCACCCGTTGGTGAGGAGGAAGAAGAGCAGAGGTGGTAGCTTGAGGGGGGGAGCAGGGTTGACGGAAAGTTACTGATTATTTCTCTTTTAAAAAAAAATATTTTTTTTAAATTTTATTTTTTTTTATTGGAATACAGTTGCTTTACAATGTTGTGTTAGTTTCTGCTGTACAGCAAAATGAATCAGTTATAGGTATACATATATCCACTTTTGGTTTCGCATGGGAGAGACCACAGTCTAGGTTATGGTGGAAAAGGTACAATTGTTGGAGCAAGAGGCCTAGGTACAGGCCAGGCTAGAGACCGCCCCGTCCTCCACCTGCCACCATAATTGGGCACACAAATAAACAGATGCGTCCCCTCTTTTAGCGGATAATTACTTACTGCTTTACCTAATCTGAGAGCACACACTATTTTCGTTTGGTTTTCAGTTAGCTTTGCAAAATTTCATTTTCTGCTGGGGACCTTGCAGTAAGCAATTAGTTAGAGCTTCGCTGGTTCGAAGCTGGGCTTGTTTTGTTTGGATGTTGCACGGTGTTGGTGATGAAATAATCCAGCTAGCATATCTCATTAGGACGAGTGGGAGAAGTTCATCTTGCTAGTGGTTTTATTTTTTTCCCGTAGCTACTGATTCAGAAAGATTGCGGGGTTTGTATACGTATTTACAAATAACTTTTAGCAAATGGAATATATTAGAACAATTTTCTGACAGCTCTATCAGGGGAACATGTCAAAATATCTTAGGAAACAAAATGATTCTACTGATAGCAGCTGCCCTTGGCTGTCCTACTGTGATACATAGTTTAGCTGGCTAAGTAAATTTCTGTAATTTTTCAGAAAATTAAGCAATTTGCATTTTTCTGAGATATTTTAATTCCCATAAAACTTACATTTTAATGTGATTGGCAGTATACCGCATATACAGTTTATAGCTTGCAAAGCTCTGTTTTTTAAAAAACTTTGAACAGTAAAGGTACATAGCATTTAAATGTGCAAATCCCAGTTGGTTTCATACTTAACACCAGTGATAGAAAAGTAAAAGCTTTCAACAGATATCTGTGCTTAACGACAAAGAATTATCTTAATCTCTTCGGTACCTCAGTCATTGCCCACTACACTTTCTTAAAAGGAAACTCCTTTTAAGATGATGGTTATGATAGGATCTTCTCAGCTAGCCAAACCACATGCTGACCATGCATCCGACAGAATTAAAAGTATGTCACCTTTTGCCCTTGTCAAATTAGATACATTTTACTTTCCCTAATGTATATAGATATGTAATGTATATATGTATATGACAAATGTCAATTAAATTTCTATAATCTGTAGCTTTTTAAGACCTTTCTTCAATCAGTAATGTACTAGGTGAAGTGTTCAGTCATGTTATTGGCTTCTCAGTCTTGCCCAACTGTGCTCAGGGCTGCCAGGATTTGCTGGGCATGAGAGGTCCTCATAGTTTAAGGTCAAGGAGTCTACCTTTCTACTATTCCACGTGCCAGAATTAAGTTTTAGAATGGGCCCTCACTCAGACTTACCCAATCACGCATATTCAGTTCTCACCCCTTTCTTAGAGAACGAAATCACTCTTGTGCAAATGTAAAAGAGGATTTGGGAAACTAAGGGAGGGAAAAGAGGGGTCGGGCCGAATAATCTGGAGGCTTCTTCCTCTCTAACCCCTAGGACTCTACCATCTTTCTGCCTGGTTATACTGCTTATGGATACTGGTCCAGAGAAGGGGAGATGGGGCAGTAACACTCAAGCACAAATTAGACGATGGGGAAATAGCTTCCCAACATTTTCATTATAGAATTATAAAGAAGTGGCCCTATCTACTGTCAGTGGAACATCTTCTAGTTTTGGTCCTGCCAAGGACATTTTCTACAGAACAGAATTTTGAGAATTTCATATGATTAGCAGAACAAGAAATAGGACATAAGTTTTAACAAACAAAAATATTGCTCTGGAAAGGCCCCAAGCAAGGCCATGTATGTCAGTAGAAAATGGTGCCAGTGATTCTGTAATGATACCAGTTTCCTGCAGTCACGCAGTAGGGATGGAGCAGAGAGATCACTTCTCCATTCCTCTCTACATGTGGGCAGACTGAAGCCCAGAGTATTGTAAGAGGGGGTGCTGTGTATATAGATAATCCAGATGACTGAGGATAGACTAAAGATACAGAAATGGATTTTAAGATCTCAACACTAGAGATGGTTTATGGTGTTGCCCTCTAATATGAATAATGGAGCAAACTAAAATCTGACCAAAAGAGCCTGCTAAATAAATCAGGGAGAAGGACTTGCAAATCTTTGCGGAAGGGAGAAAATGAGTAATGGCACCTTCTTGCACTTGTTCAGACCATCAGGAGTCAAGAACTCTGCTTAATATAGCGGGACAGCTTCCAAGCAGGGGCCCAATACTGTGATAAATGGAGTCTTTTTTTTTTTTTTTGACATGGTAAGTTTGTTTGCTTGTTTGTTTGTTTATTTATTTATTTATGGCTGCATTGGGTCTTCCTTGCTGTGTGCGGGCTTTCTCTAGATGTGGTGAGCAGGGGCTACTCTTCATTGTGGTGCGTGGGCTCTTCATTGCGGTGGCTTCTCTTGTTGTGGAGCATGGGCTCTAGGCACGCGGGTTTCAGTAGTTGCAGCACGTGGCTCAGTAGTTGTGGCTCGCGGGCTCTAGAGCGCAGGCTCAGTAGTTGTGGCGCACGGGCTTAGTTGCTCCGTGGCATGTGGGATCCTCCCAGACCAGGGCTCGAACCCGTGTCCCCTGCATTGGCAGGTGGATTCTTAACCACTGTGCCACCAGGGAAACCCAGTGGAGTCTATTTTTAAGGTTAGGTAAATTCAGCCAATTTTTATGGGCAGGGGAAAATTATTGCTCAAGTGTTTTTGATAAGATTCTACTATGCCATGAACTGAAATACTGAGAGCAGAACAGTTTTTCATATGAGTGAGAAAGAGAGGAGAAAAACTACTATAAATGATAGGAGACGGAGGCTATATTTTTTGGGGTAGGTGATGAATTAATAAGTTTTCAGGCTTTCATTTTTATTTACCTCCACAGTTGGCTTGTGGTTTCTCCGGTTCATCATAAAGGCTATAAATATTGCATTGACCGTATGTTAGGCTGATGTTTTCATTGAATGGTGATACTGTGAAGGTACTGGATGGGACCATGATTATCTATGTGTGCATATTCCTGCATTCAACAAAGATGTATTCACTACCTCCTGTGTGTCAGGTGTTTGTGGGGTGCTGTGAGCTTGTCTTAGAAGTTCCTTCTTTTGTATTTTAAAATAATTTCCGTAGAGTCACTAATAAGTCTGCTAGACTGGAAAGAGCTGAGACTAGAACGCAAGGGCTAACCTAAGATTTCCATCTTAGTCTCTGTCAAATAAGTTCTGTGTTGTCTATAATCAGCCAGCCCACATTTTTCCATTTTATCCAAGGGGAAACTAATGAGGATGATCAAATGCTGGCTGAAAGCTCTCGTATTTGCATCTGTAGAAATAGAATTTGTATGTAAATTTATGTATTATTATTACCATGATGATGTTCTTAGCATTTCTAAATACGTATTATATGTAAGGCGTTCTACTTGACTCCATGGAAATAATGAGATATATAAGACATAGTCCTTGCCTGCAAGCAACTCTTCCTAAGATTCATTTATTTGCCTTTCGTAGACTCTTTTCCTATTAATTTTTTAAGTCAATTAAAAAAAACTTTTAAAATAAAAAATGTAGTATATAACATTCACATACAGTAAGGTACATGAATCTTAAGTATACAGCTTGATGAACTTTTGCAACATGAACACACATGTGTAACCATCACTCAGATCAGACCTAGAAGCCTCCCTCAGACCCACCCCCAGTAGTCACCTGTCTCTCCAGAGGTAGCTGATATTCTGACTTCTAGCAAAATAGGTTTGTTCTGCCTGTTTCTGCACTTTACGTAAATGGAATAGTGTGATATGTGCTCTTTTGTGGTTTCTTCTGCTTGATGTTGTATCTGTGAGATGCATCTGATGGTGCTCATTATTGCTCAGTGCCACACTTTGTGGATAGACGTTGAGTTGTTTCCAGTTTTCATGATTATGAATAAAGCTGGTATTGATATTCTCAAATATTAAATATTTAAGCGAATGCCTGAAATTCAGGTATGTGTACATTCTGTTGGATATGTACCCGTGAGTGGAATTGCTGACTGGAGTGTACATAATGCTCAGTTGTTTTTTTTTTAACCATTTTCTTAAGTTGAAGTATAGTTAATTTACAATGTTGTGTTAGTTTCAGGTGTACAGCAAGGTGATTCAGTTATATATATATATATATATTCTTTTTCAGATTCTTTTCCATTATAGGTTATTACAAGATATTGAATATAGTTCCCTGTGCTATACAGTAGGTCCTTGTTGTTTATCTATTTTATGTATAGTAGAATGTATATGTTAATCCCAAATTGCTAATTTATCTCCCCTTCTCACACTATCCCCTTTGGTTACCATAAGTTTATTTTCTGTGTCTGTGAGTCTATTTCTATTTTGTAAATAAGTTCATTTGTATCATTTTTTAAGATTCTACATATAAGTGATATCATGTGATATTTGTCTTTCTCTCTCTGACTTATATCACTTAGTATGATAATCTCTATGTCCGTCCATATTGCTTCAAATGGCATTATTTCATTCTGTTTTATGGCTGAGTAATATTCCCTTGTATATATGTACCACATCTTCCTTATCCATTCATCTGTCAGTGGACACCTAGGTTGCTTCCATGTCTTGGCTATTGTAAATAGTGCTGTTATGAACATTGGGGTGCATGTACCTTTTCGAATTATAGTTTTCTCTGGATGTATGCCCAGGAATGGGATTGCAGGATCATATGGTAGGTCTATTTTTATTTTTTTAAGAAACCTCCATACTGTTCTCCATAGTGGCTGTATCAATTTACATTCCCACCAACAGTGTAGGAGGGTTCCTTTTTCTCCACACACTCCCCAGCGTTTATTATTTGTAGACTTTTTAATGACCACTCAGCTTTCTAAACAGTTTTTTTTCCTACAAAGTGGTTGTACCAATTAATGCTCCCACCAGCAGTACTTGGTAAATGTTAGTTTCCAGAAAAATTAATCGTTATGGTATATTTCATTGTGGTCTTAATTTGCATTTCATGATGACTCATGATATTGAAAACGTTTTCATCTCTGTCATGGACATTTGGATGTACTCTTGTGAAGCACCCGTTCAAGTGAGAGCCTATTTTAAAAATAAAGTTGTCTTTTATTAATTTCTTGAGAGCTTTTATATATTCTACATGTGAGCCTCTGGTTATGTATGTCTCTTCAGATATCTTGTCCGATACTGTTGCTTTTTCACTCTTTTTAGTGTTGTTGAGCTGCAGCTTTTATTTTAGTGAATTTCAGTTTATCAATTTTTTGTTCATGGTTTGTGCTTTTTGTATCCTGTTTAAGAAACCTTGGCTTACCTACCCAAAGGCCATGAGGATGTTCTCCCATGTTATCTTCTAGAGCTTTTTATTATTTCAACTTTGACATTTAGGTCTATGACTCATATAGAATTGACATTTTTGCTTGTGATTTGCGGTAGAGATCCCCTCGGATGTACAACTGATCCAGCGCCAGTTACTAAAAGAGACCACTGGCTTACCCACTGCATTGCAGTAGTATGTTTGTAGTAAATTAGGCAGGACTGTCTATTTCTGCACTATATTCTGCTTCACTGGTCTCTTTGGCTTTTCTTGCTCCAGTGTTATAAACTTTAAAGTGTTCCGGTTTTATATTGTCTTGTTATATGTTGGTGTTAGTCCTCTAACGTTAATCCTTCAAAATTTTCTTTGATCTTCTTGGCTCTTTCATTTCTGTTTAAATATTGGAATTATGTAGCTTGTACCTTTCCACAAAATAAACTGCTGGAATTTTTAATGAGATAGCATTGAATCTATATATTGTTTTGGGAAGAATTGACATCTTCCCAATGTTATTTATGATTCACAGTCTATGAATATGAGTTAACCTTCTATTTATATTTATATATTAAATTTCTCTCAGTAATTACACTTAGTTTTCTAGGAGAGTTTTATACAGTTTTGGGATCAGTTTATTCCTAGGTGCATGATGTTTATTGATGGTAATGTAAATGGTATCATTTAATAATTGTTACCTAGAATGTAAAAATATAGTCGACTTTATGTATTGACCTTGTATCTAGCAACTTTGCTAAGTTTATTTATTAATTCTTATAGTTTATCTGTGGATTCTTTTAGATTTTCTGTGTATCCAATCATGTCATCTGTGCATAATGACCATTTTATTCTTTGCTTCCCCATTTTCATTTTTTATTCTTGACTCATTGCACCGACCAGGACCTTAATAAATTTGAACTAGAAGATATGACAGATCTTTGATCCTTTCCCTCAGATTAAGGGAAAGCTTAGAGAATTTCATCAAGTATGATGTTTGCTGTGGTTTTCTAAGAGGTTTTGTTTTGCTGCTTTAAGCATCTGAACTCTGCTTGGTTTGGGAGTCTTACCCTGTGCACATACAGCTTAAAAATAATGTGGGTTTAAATTTGTCGTCTTACTTTTGTTCCATTAGTTTTTTGTACTTCTTTATTTTTTCATTTTTGAGTTCTTTTAGATTAGTCATTTATTAATAAGCCTCTGTTAGCTTGTGAATTATACATTCTTTTATTATTCTTTTAGTGTTTATACCAGAGATTATAACATGTATCTTATTTTTTTATTTTTTTAAATTTTATTTATTTTTTTTGGCTCTGTTGGGTCTTCGTTGCTGTGCGTGGGCTTTCTCCAGTTGCGGCGAGCGGGGGCCACTCTTTGTTGCGGTGCGCAGGCTTCCCGCTGTGGTGGCCTCTCCTGTTGCAGAGCACGGGCTCTAGGCATGCGGGCTTCAGCAGTTGTGGCTCGCGGGCTCTAGAGCGCAGGCTCATTAGTTGTGGAGCACGGGCTTAGTTGCTCCTCGGCATGTGGGATCTTCCCGGATCAGGGCTCGAACCCCTGTCCTCTGCAATGGCAGATGGACTCCCAACCACTGCGCCACAATACACAACATGCGCATGTTATTGGGGAAGCCCAATAACATGTATCCTTAATTCATTAGCATCCACTTTAAATGAGTACTTTTATAGTTTTCTGGACAATGCAAGGACCTCAAAGCAGTTTAATTTCATTTACCCCCCTCCTGCTTTTTGTGATGTTGTGTTGGTGTATTTTATTTTAATTCTCTCTACATCTTTAAACTCCACAAGACGTTATTGTTGTTTTTAAAACAGTCAGTATTCATTTAGATTTACCAGTATGTTATACTGGCTTGTACCTTTCATTCCTTCCTGCATTACCATGCTTACACGTGAGATCATTTTTCTCCTGTCTGAAGAACTCCCTTAGGATTTCTTTTATCCTGGGTCTACTAACAATATATCTGCTCAGTTTTTGTTTGAAAACATCTCTATTTCTTCTCATCTGAGTATAGAATTGGCAGTTGCTGGTGGTTTTCCTTTCAGCCCTTCTGGCTTTCATTGTTTGTATTTGAAAGGTCAGCTGTAAGTCTTATTGTTTTTTTAATTTTTAAAGGAGATATTTTCATTCTGTTTGGGATTTGTATTTGCGGCTTGATATTCTTCATCCATTTTGGAAAATTCTTGGCCAGTATTTCTTCAGACATTCCTTCTGTCTCATTCTCTCTCTCGTCCCTCTTTTTGGGACTCCAATTATACGTATTTTGCTCCTTTTCCCCATGTCTTTTTTGCATTCTCATCTGCATTTTCACTCCTTTTTCTCTTTGTACTTCAATCTGAATATTTCCTTCTCACCTTTCCACCAGTTCACAGTTCACAGTTCACAGTTCAAATCTCTTCTGCTTTGTCCAGTCAGCTGGTGAACCCATCTACTGAATTCTTAAATTTTCAGTTATTTTATTTTTTAGTCATAAAATTTGCATTTGATTCATTTTCTAGATTTAAATTCTCTTGTGATATTCTTCCTGTTTTCACCTGTCTTTAAAGATATTTATTACAGCATTTTTGTAATACATAATTCCAATGTTTCTATCACATGTAGATTTGGTTCTATTGTCCTTTGTTTTTTCTCTTGGTTTTCAGACATTTGGTGTCATTTTCTGGCAGGCATGGTTTTTTTTTTTTTTATTGAAAGCTGGATATTATATAAGAAAACTTGTAGAATTCTGGAGGATATCTTCTCCCTCATGTATTATTCCACAGAATATTCCATATTCTTCCACAGATATATTAATATCTGGCCGGTAGATAGAGTAGGGGCACATCAGATTGATCTAACTGAGGCTTTTTTGTTTCTGGATGCCCTTAACTTGTAGGTATAGCTCTTCCAGTCTCATCTGAATGCCTGGACTTTTAGCAGGACTCCTTTGCCTGTGGATGCTGAAATCTCAATCTAGCTTTATTTATATTGCCCACATTTCTATATTCTACTTAGGGAAATTGTATGCAGGCTCCTCACAGCCCATGATTTGGTTGCTCTCTAATGCCTTCAAATAATTGTGTATTTCATCCACTTTTTATAGTTGTACTCAAGGGAAAGGTTAGTTTGATACCAGCTTCTCCATGATAACCAGAAACTGAAGTCTTCCACCGGAAACTGTCTTTCAGTAGTAAATAAAATCATACCATGTGTTTTTAATTTACCTTGTTTTTAAGAAACTTTTTAGGTTGAAGTAATTATATAAGTTGCAAAGGCAGTGCAGAGAGATCTTATATACACTCACCCAGTTTCCACATTGGTTACATCTTACTTAAGTATCATGTAATATCAAAAGCAGAAAATTGGCCTTGGTATAAAGCCTGTGTATAGTTTTATGTTATTTTATCACATGTAGATATGTATGATCATGATCAAGACACAGAACTGTTCCATCCCCACAAAGATCTCCCTTGTGCTAACCTTGAGCATTCACAGCTGTCATCCTCACTCCTACCATTCTTAACCCCTGGCAACCACTGATCTATTCTTTGTTTCTATAATTTTGTCACTGTGAGAATATTATGCAAATGGATGATATGGCAAGTGATCTTTGAGACTGGCATTTTTTCACTCAGCATAATGCCCTTTCCATGCTAGGGAGGTACCACTTTTTACTTAATCATTCACCTTATGGCAGGACATTTTGATTGTTTTCAGGTTTGTCTATTACAATTAAAGCTGCTATGAGTAATCTTATAGGTATTTATGTAGAAATAAGCTTTTATTTCTCTATGATAAATACCCAAAACTGTGATTGGTGGGTTATGTGGTAAGTCTATGTTTAGTTTTTAAAGAAACTGCCAAACTATTTTTCAGAGTGGCTGCACTGTACCATTTTTTATTTGCCACCAGTAGTATATGAGAGATCCAGTTTCTCCACATCCTCACCAACTTTTGATACTGTCACTGCTTTTTAATTTTAGCTAGGTGTCTAGTGATATCTCATCATGGTCTTAAGTGCATTTCCCTAATGACTAGTGATGTTGGACATCTTTTCATGTGCTTATTTGCCATCGAATAATTCCCTTTGGTCAAATGGATTTTTTTTTAATGGTTGAATTTTGAGGGTTCTTTATAAATTTTGGATATGAGTCCTTTATCAGATATGTGGTTTGCAAATGTTTTCACCAGTCTGTAGCTCATTTCTTCTTCCTCTTAATGGAATCTCTTGAAAAACAAAAGATTTTAATTTCGATGAAGTGCAGCTTATCAGTATTTCCCTTTTGTGGATTGTAATTTAGTCTCATGTCTAAGAACTCTTCACCAAGCCCTTGGTCATGAATATTTTCTTTTATGATTTCTTCTAAAAGTTTTATAGTTTTATGTTTTACATTTAAATCTATGATCTATTTTGAGTCAATTTTGAATAAGGTGTGAGACTTAGGTAGAGTTTATTTTTTGCGTATTGATACCCAAGTACTCCAGCACCATTTGTTTAAAAGACTACCATTCTTTTTTTTTTAGAAGGATTTTTTTTTATTGAAACATAGTTGATTTACAATATTATATTAGTTTCAGGTACACATAGTGATTTACAGCATTTACAGCATAGTGATTTAGTATTTTTACATAATCCATTTAAGGGTATTACAAAATAATGGTTATAATTCCCTGTGCTATGCAATATATCCTTGTTGCTTATCTGTTTTATACATAATAGTTTGTATCTCTTAATCCCATACCCCTATCTTGCCTCTCTCCTCTTCCCTCTCCACATTGGTATCCACTAGGTTGTTTTCTACATTGGTGAATCTGTTTTACTAGATATATTTATTTGTTTTATTTTTTATATTCCACATATAAGTGATATAGCACAGTATTTGTCTTTTTCTGTCTGACTAATTTCACTAGCATAATACGCTCTAGGTCCATACACATCGTTGTAAATGGCAGAATTTAAAAGACTACCGTTCTTTTTTTAAAAAAATTTATTTATTTATGGCTGTGTTGGGTCTTCGTTTATGCGCGAGGGCCTTCTCCAGTTGGGGCGAGCGGGGGCCACTCTTCATCCCCGTGCGCGGGCCTCTCACCATCGCGGCTTCTCCCGCTGCGGAGCACAGGCTCCAGACGCGCAGGCCCAGCAGCTGTGGCTCATGGGCCCAGCCGCTCCGCGGCATGCGGGATCCTCCCAGACCAGGGCCCGAACGCGTGTCCCTTGCATTGGCAGGCAGACTCTCAACCACTGCGCCACCAGGGAAGCCCAAGACTACTGTTCTTATACTGAATTGCTTTTGCGCTTTTGCAAAAAATTAGTTGGCCATACTTGCGTGGGACTATTTCTGGGTTCTGTATTCTGCTCCATTCATCTGTGTGTCTGTGTGTCCATCAGTACCACACAGTCTTGAATCCTGTAGCCACCTAATAAGTATTGAAATCAGGTAAAATGTTTCCTTCCACTTTATTCCTGTTTTCCAACATTGCTTTACCATTGTAGTTCCTTTGCCGATCCATGTACATTTTAGAATAGTCTTGTCTATATCTACCAAAATATCTCACTGGGATTTTGATAAGAATTGCATTAAACCTGTATATGAATTTGGGGTGAATAGGCATCTTGACTATATTGGGTCTTCCAATCTGTGACCACTATACCAGGTGGTTTTTTTAAAAAAATTAATTAATTAATTTATTTTTGGCTGTGTTGGGTCTTTGCTGCTGCCTGCGGGCTTTCTCTAGTTGCGGTGAGTTGGGGCGGGGCTTCTCTTGTTGCGGAGCACAGACTCTGGGTGCGCGGGCTTCAGTGGTTGTGGCACGTGGGCTCAGCAGTTGTGGCTCAAGGGCTCTAGAGCACAGGCTCAGTAGTTGTAGAGCACGGGCTTAGTTCCTCCGCGGCATGTGGGACCTTGCCGGACCAGGGCTCGAACCCGTGTCTTCTGCATTGGCAGGAGGATTCTTAACCACTGTGCCACCAGGGAAGTCCAATACCAGGTGGTTTTGATTTGGCTTACTGTGCCATTTTGGAAGGTTCTTCCTGCCTGACTCTCTTCTGTTAACATTCCATGCTTTATTCAGTGCATTATATTTCTTTATTTCTTTTAGCTGAGGTTTTTTTTTTAATGTGCAAACATGTTAATTTCACATTCTTTCTCCTTGATGATGACAGTGGACCTCCATTGCCTTGTTCTACGTAGAGTTTGTGGTGTAATCAGTCACACCATACAACTAAGTCACTAACAAATTCAACATTCCATGCCTTAATTTATCCAAAACTTTGAATTTTTTGGTTAGGAATTATATATATATTTTAAAGACCTCTTCACAGCAATCTCAGTCAGTGGCACTAGTACTTGGCTTTCTTTCTGGGGCCATTTTCCTCAGAGGAGACAAAGTTTTCTCTTTTCTTTTTTTAATGTTTCTTGAAAATAAGCATATACTATACAGTATGGTGATTACAGCAAAGCCACACTGACACACAGAGGCTGGGTGACTCGCTGGGTCTCACTTATCAATCAGCAAAATTTGTGCCTTGGCAAAAATACTAGTTTTATAGGTCATGAACTGTTGACATGGCTTAAGAACAGTTGAAGTTGCTATTGTTCCATATGTGCTATTGAAACTTTTATTATGACAGATAAGATTTTGTTGGCTGTCTATTTGTCCCCTGCCAATGTGGCTGTCTGTGTAAATAGATTCTGTTTCAGTTTGCACTTCCATGTTTTTGCTGGTGGTTGGATGTCCTCTATTCTTAGGGATTAAAAAAAAGACTTCCCATTTGTTAGTTTGGTGTCATCTACCTTGTTTGCCTATCATGATTACATTTGCCCTGACTTTTGCAAAAGTGGGTTTGGGTATGGGAATTTCTGTAGGAAAGTTCTTCCTCCGCCATTATGATTGAAGCCAGTATTTAAATGAATTCTTACTCACCAAAATCCATTTTTACTTTGAGCATAAGTGGTTTCCCTGAATGTTCTCTGGCTTTTGTTGTATAAAATGAATTTTCTGTTACTGTTATTAGAATCTCCTTGTACTGTGACCTTTAACTGACATTTTTCTTCTGACCTGCTCCTAGGTGAGCCAGTTGAGAAAAAATACATACAATGGAGGCAAAATCTCTTGTGCCTCTTAAAGTTTAGCGTTCCAGGAGAACTATCTTTTTCTGAGAAGAGCTTATTAAAGTAAGAAAAGTTTAATGATGGATGGGGAAAAGTGGCTCCTTAGGACGTTATGATCTTGAGCTGCGATTTTTTTTTTTTTAACAGAGTGTTGGTGAATGTATGCTAGGTCCTAGAAAAATGCATGTAATAAATTGCAGCCTATCCCAGTTACGCATCTTTTCCTGATAATCTGGCTGTATTTTGTGATGATAAAGAGAAAGCGGGTGAAGAATAAAGAGAACCACTCAAATGTTTACCCATAGAATTTAAAGGGAGTGATTTTATTAACAGGGCAATTTAAAAAATGTGTACTGATATATAAATTTACTTCTTCAGGAATTTAATAATTTAAGAAATTATTTGCGTCTATATATGTAATACATTTCAAAATAGGCACAACAACTTGGACATTTATAGCTCGTATGATGGGTACAGAGTGCACTTTTGTACTGGACTTAATTATTAATGTCTGTCATCCAAATGGCTAAAAATAGTCCAAAAAAATCAGGAATGTTTATATAATACTTAAGAGTGAAATATTTCCCAAGGAAAATCCTTGATGATGCTTTTTATCAGTCAATACTTTTGCCTTTCACATTTTTTAAAAACCTAAGTGAAGTACTGATTTATCAGGACTGAATAATTTCATTTCCTTCAATGTTTTGGCAAAGCCCATTGTTTTCTTCTAACTATTGTCAGGCAAGATTTTAGACAATTTTTATGATGCTTTATTTTCAAAATTATTTATTTCAGTTTATTTTATTAGGCCATTGCTCCAGGAATATGTTTTACTTTATGATTTTTCACTTTAATACTGGTTTCCCCTAACTTTTATTAGGGGAAGTTTTGCTTTTATTAGGAAGTTTTCCTTAAAAACTTACATTCAACATTGAAACGAACATAGAGTATGGCGTGATGTTAATAAACATTTTCCTTTGTTCGCCTCACCCTAAATTTTTAACTGTTTTCCATTGCTCATCATATTATTATAAACTTGTCACCCACAAATAAGAAAAACGTGTTTGCCCAATGAAGTCATTGGGGGAAGATTTTACATACTCAAGTTTGTGTTTAACTTTTTACTTTTCCATTTTTTTATGTTTTTCTCCTGCATGCTGGGTGACCTGAAGCAGAATTGGCTGCACATTCTGTTCACCTATCAGTCAGCAGGAAATCACTCCAGGGAATTAGAAGCTGTAGGAGATAGAGTCCCTGCTCTTAAGGATTCTCTGTTATAGGAGCAGCGAGAAAGCTGGCCACCTAATCATGATAAGTGGGTATAATTTATGCCAGGAGAATTATACCACTTTTAAGGTCAGGTGCAGTTTAGGAAATTCTACTTCCCACCAGTCAGGGTGGTCTCCCCGGCATCTGAGATGGGAGAGAGGGTGCGGGAGAGACAGGTGAAGGGAGTCCTGATGGAGTAGAGATAAGCAGGCATGTGGTGTGACCAGATGGCACCGGGCAGCCAGAGCTTTTTGGGAGTATTTTCATCAGTGTGCCGACCAGCAAGAGGGGAGCAAAAGCCAATGGGAGTGGTTGGAGGTTTTCTGCAGCATCAGCTTTAAAGCTGCTTGCTGTACGCTCGGAATGTATTTGGAGACTTGTATTTAATCTTAACAGCTGATAGGGGTCCAGCCTTCCTGTTCAGGATGCATCAGAGCATTTTAACACAAAAGTATTTGAAAATCCTCACCAGGTAGTATAATTGGTGCTCCAGAAGACACAGCCTGTTGTTCACTTTCTACCTTCACTGGAATTTTGGAAATGGGTGGCGGGTTTACAAAGAGGAAGGAGGGAGAGTTAAAGGCTCAACCTGAATGTCATTTTAAGGAACGTGGGTTTCATCCTGGTGCATTTAATTGATCGACTATTTAACAAACATTTATTGAACGTCTAGTCTGTGGTAGGTTTTTTGTTTGTTTTTTTTATAAATTGATTGATTGATTGATTGATTTTTTTGGGTGTGTTGGGTCTTTGTTTCTGTGTGAGGGCTTTCTGCAGCTGCGGCGAGCGGGGGCCATTCTTCATCGCGGTGCACGGGCCTCTCACTATCGCGGCCTCTTTTGTTGCGGAGCACAAGCTCCAGATGCGCAGGCTCAGTAGTTGTGGCTCACGGGCCCAGTTGCTCCGCGGCATGTGGGATTTTCCCAGACCAGGGCTCGAACCCGCGTCCCCTGCATTGGCAGGCAGACTCCCAACCACTGCGCCACCAGGGAAGCCCTGGTTTTTTTTTTTTTAATTTTTAAATTTTATTTTATTTTTGGCTGTGTTGGGTCTTCATTGCTGCGCACGGGCTTTCTCTAGTTGCGGCGAGCGGGGGCTACTCTTCATTGTGGTGCACGGGCTTCTCATTGCGGTGGCTTCTCTTGTTGCGGAGCACGGGCTGTAGGCACGCGGGCTTCAGTAGTTGTGGCACGCAGGCTCAGTTCTTGTGGCTTGTGGGCTCTAGAGCGCAGGCTCAGTAGTTGTGGCTTGCGGGCTCTAGAGCGCAGGCTCAGTAGTTGTGGTGTACGGGCTTAGTTGCTCCGCGGCATGTGGGATCTTCCTGGACCAGTGCTTGAACCCGTGTTCCCTGCATTAGCAGGCGGATTCTTGACCACTGTGCCACCAGGGAAGTCCCTGTGGTAGATGTTGACAATACAGATATGGCCCCTACTTTGGGCAAGCAAATCAGATTGTTTTGGGTAGATTAGTCCAGCTTCACTGTGGAACATGGGTGGGGAGAGAGGGCAAGGGCCAGAGGAGAACCTCAGAGACAGAAGGGGCATATGTAGCAAGTTACTGCTGGGGCTGTATTTGAAGTAATCATTATTTAGAGGGATTTGTGTGGTAGCCACTTGCCACACCTGGCTCTTTGAACACCTGAAACACGGCTAGTGGGAAATGAGATGTGCTCTGAGTATAAAATACACAGCAGATCTCAAAGACTTTGTGTGGCCAAAAGAATGTAAAATATCTCATTAGTAGTTGTTTGATATTGATTACATGTTGAAATGATACTACTTTGGACATATTAGATGATGTCAAATATATGGTTAAAATTAATTTCCCCATTTTCCTTCTACCTTAAAAAATTTTTTTAAATTGAAATATAGTTGATTTACAATGTTGTGTTAGTTTCAGGCATACAGCAAAGTGATTCAGTTAGACATATATATATTCTTTTTTAGGTTCTTTTCCGTTATAGGTTATTTCGAGGTAATGAGTAGAGTTCCCTGTGCCATACAGTAGGTCCTTGTTGGTTATCTGTTTTATATATAGTAGTGTATATATGTCAGTCCGAATTTCCCAATTGATCCTTCCCCCCCCCCTCCCCTTTGGTAACGCGGGTACCAGAAGACTTAAAATTATACGTGTGGCTCGTGTTATATTTTATCAGATGGTGCTGCCCTAAACTCTGTGACGGCTGTGGGAACGGGAAGAACAGGGTGGGTCCTTGGGGAGGAAGATGTGGCCTTAATGGGAGATGGGCAGAGGCTCCTGTAAACTATAGAGACCTCAAGCAGGATTCACCATGACGGCATTTGCATTCATCCAAAGTCACCTGCTTCTGTCTTTTTACATAACCAACCTGTTTACGTGGTCTATCCTGGCCACAATCTCTTCCTGCTCAGATAGATTTACGGTGTTAGTTACGACTGGTTTTATGAAATAGCCATGAGTTCAGTGCATGTTCTAGTGCCATCTCAGCCGTGACCATTGTTAACCCAAGGCAGCTGCCTTCTTTGCCCTTGTAGAGTCTGGTCCGTTCCTGCTCACTTGAGGGTCAGGGGAAAACAGTCCATCAGAGATGACTCAAGAGGTTTCACATTTGTGTGGCTGGAACTATGGTTGTATTATGTAACAGAGGGACGTCAGTGGGAGGAGGTGATTTGCAGGTCAGGATGATGTCATTGATTTTGAGGCTGGTGTATGAGTAAGTAGAGATACTGAACATGCACCTGCAATTGCATGGCAGGCCCTAGACACGGGGTCAGGCCAGATGCTGCATTGGGGAGCCGTGCTCGTAGAGTGGCATGTGGGAGTCTGCCCTCCCCCCTCCCCCGGCCCTGTCATCATGAGCCTAGAGACCTAGGAATCAAGCCTGCTGATTGAGATTTCATGCTTGGATGTCAGTGCTGTGATTTTAAAATCTGAGGCTCTAAGCAAAATTTTGGAAAGTTTGTTTTATAATTTTGCTTATTCAGGGTTTTCCACCCTTTCTGCCCCTGTATTTTTTTCTACCTTCAGAAGAGGGTCAAGTGTGAGAAGCGAGTCCGTGGGAAAGAATGTCAGCAGAGGCTCTGAGCCATAGACGTGATGTATCTACCTTTGCTTCAGTCCAGGATGCCCCACGTTTGTTGCTCCTCAGTTCCCTTGTGTGGACACCCAAGGCCCACACTTCAGGGAGGGACTGCAGATTATATGTAGACCTGTGAGAGATCCCTCCCTTTATATATATGCATATGCATATACATGTATACACACCACTCCTACACATACATATATACACACACAAATGCTTCAAGTTGGTTACTAAATAAAATTCCTCATGACAGTTTAAAAATTTTGGAATTAATTTATGTGCAAGATGTCTGTTAACACCCGTGTTGTGCACGTATTATGTATATGTCACACACATCTTGCATTATGGGACCCTGCCCCAATGACCCATCCAAACTGAAAGATGTTTTTTACTGGCTCTTATCAGGAATCTTGTACTCCCCAGCGGCTTCTCTTATTTATGTTGCAGGAGATAGCTATCTAAGGGCTAAAGACATAAAACCTTTACTCCTGAAAAATTGTCAGCTTCTTCTCACAGAGCAGCTATTCCTCCCCTGGCTGCCATCACTGAGCTCTTCTTTCTTTTAAAGGTAAACGCCACCAGGCACTACTTAGACATAATCCCTGGAAGGCAGGCGTTATCAGGACCTTTGGCAGAGGGGGGGCGGGGGGAGGGAATTAACAGCTCTGAGATCACTGTGAATTTTTGATGAGGAGAGAGAAATGGGGGCAAAGACTTCTTTAGAGGTGAAACTTTCAGTCCTGGTCTGTGAAGTCACCACCTGGGATCTTGGTTTGCTATGATCAAGGTGCCGATAAGCATTAATTGATTAAAATAGTAGGTGACAATATTGAGCACTTAGTAGGGGTCAGGTGGTATTGTAAAGCAGTGTTTGAGTTCCGAGTCCAAGCTCGGACTGCTTGCCACACGACAGGCCAATAAATCGAGAGGTGTTGGGACAAGGAATAGCGACTCTATTCAGAAAGCCAGCAGACCGAGAAGAAGGGGGACTAGTGTCCCCAGGAACCATTTTCCCTGAGTTAGGATTCAGGCTTCTTTTATACCGAAAGGCGAGGGGGTGTGGTTGGCTGCTGCAAACTTGTTGGTGTTGGAATCCTTTGTTCTTGCAACTGTCCCTGTAGGTCAGGTCACCATGTTCCCGTAAACCTCCAACCACACAAAGGTTATTCTCTGTTCTGCAACTTTTAAAAAAAGTTTTTTATTTTATATTGGAGCATAGTTGATGAACAATGTTGCGATAGTTTCAGGTGTACAGCAAAGTGATTCAGTTATATATATATACATGTATCTATTCTTTTTCAAATTCTTTTCCCATTTAGGTTATTACAGAATATTGAGCAGCGTTCCCTGTGCTCTACAGTAGGTCCTTGTTGGTTACCCGTTTTATGTATAGCAGCGTGTACATGTCAATCCCTAGCTCTCAGTCTATCCCTGCAATTTTTAGTCTCTATAAGAATGGAAAAATGTTATATCTTTAAAGGTCAGAGCCTTCAGAAATGGGCTTTCGTGTATCTTTCAGGCCATAGGCAACATTCTTAACTTGTAGGAAAAGCAATAGAATGCAAAGATTAAAGTAAAAGAAACAGATCTAATGTGGAGTCAGATTTGTTCTTCCCTATTACATGTGTGCATTAACTCATCTTCTCGTCACAGGACATGTGAAGTCTATGCTATTTTTATCTGTATTTTAACTGAGGCACTGGGAAGTTAAACCGCACAGCTCTTCTTTTGGATCCAGGACTCCAACCTGTGCCAGAGCCTGTCTGTTAACAGCTACACTACTCTGCTTTAAAACAAAGGTCTTTGGTAGGAGCCATCAATGAACTATGATGCTGAATATTTCTTGTGGCCTGGAAATGAAATATTAACATTGTTATTGTCAGTGTCCCTCTGTTTTAATTTGTTGGTGCTGCTTTCATGCACTGCCCCGTTATCTTGTGGAATTAAAACCCTGGTATTAAGGTCCTTCAATTAGGGGAAAAAATTGCACAGGTATTATACCAAAGAGAGAATTGCCACTTACAGCTGCCTCTCATGCAGGCTTGTAGTGTTTCCAAGTTCTTAGTACCATAAGGTCACCACCAAGTGCTTGGGTAAGCAGATGTGTGTCAACCACGTGCTTGTTGGTTTCTCTGTAAATTTCTTCTATATGGAAAGAGTGTCAAATTGGACCCTGCTGTTTGTTTGTTTATTTATTTCTGCGTTGGGTCTTCGTTGCTGTGCCTGGGCTTTCTCTAGTTGCGGTGAGCCGGGACTACTCTTCGTTGCTGTGCATGGGCTTCTCATTGCAGTGGTTTCTCTTGTTGCAGAGCACGGGTTCTAGGCGTGTGGGCTTCAATAGTTGTGGCTTGCGGGCTCTAGAGCGCAGGCTCAGTAGTTGTGGTGCACGGGCTTAGTCGCTCTGTGGCACGTGGGATCCTCCTGGACCAGGGCTTGAACCCGTGTCCCCTACCTTGGCAGGCAGATTCTTAACCACTGCACCACCAGGAAGGTCACCCCCGCTATTGTTATACTTCAGTATTTGAGGAATTTAATAGGTCAAGTTTGTGACACAATATGCATGTGAAATAAATGTTTCCATCCACACCTGCAGTGTCAGGTGTCCTTAATTCTTACATCTCCTTGCAGCAGGAGAGAAGTCACAAAAGCTTGAATAACATCTAGTTGTTTATGAAACGAAGACTGGATGTTTTAACAATTTGCCAGAGGACTTACTTTCTGTAACTACTTGCCTCTTATTTTTTTTTTTTTTTTTTTTGGCCGCATGGCACATGGGATCTTACCCGTGCCCACCTGCAGTGGAAGTGTAGAGTCTTAACCACTGGACCGCCAGGGAAGTCCCCGCATCTTTTCTTTTTTTTGTGAGTGTTTACAGTGACTTGTAGCCCATCCAGAATTATAGCCTGATGCTGGATCAAGCGTGCCGGCAGGGCCTCTTTTTTCCATTAGTCTCCATTCAGAAGTTACAGATAGCTATCAACAGTTACACTTTTCAAAGTTAATTTATTTAGGGGCTGGGGAATAAGAGGAAAAAGCAGCCTGAAGGCTCTGTGGCATTTAGGTACATGCTTGAAGTTAGGTAGTAATAAAATTTCTCACAACCGTGGAGAAATTTCTTGATGAATGTATGTTCAATTGTCGACTGAAAAAAAATGTACAACCTAAAAGTTGAGAGTTCAGCGGACAAAACTGAGGACTTAAGCCCGGGACACAGCATCTCAGATAACTCTGAGACGCTGCCCTGAAGAGGTGAGGGAGGAACCAGGATATAGAGGAGTTTTTGCAACAAAGACTAGGTAGTCAGAACATCAAATGATTACTGTTAATTAAAGAAAACCAGAAATCTCAGGTTAAGGTATTGAGAGCTTTTCTATGTATGAGAAGATGCAAGAGTCTGAGCTCACTGAAATCATTCCTTCGATACGCACCTCAGCTGTCTGGGGCCAGCATCCTGTGCTTTCCCATCCTGAGTCTCCTCTGGGTGCACCGTTAGGGGTGGCTGTAGTATCTGATGGTTTTATGGGGGACATCCTGTTTCCATCCTGAGCTCCCTCAGGGCTCACTGTCAGGGTGGCTTTAATGTGACGGCTTGATGGCTGCAACATCTTTTGTTTTCTGATGTGGCAGGCAATATTTTTTATTCACACAAGCAGTGGCAATTGCAAAGCCAACAGCCAGGTGACATGGCCTTGGAACACCAGGATTCAGAATGTGCTCGGTGGTGCCACCCCATGCTGTCCTCAGGCCCAGCAGCTAACCCTCTGTCGGCCCTTTCAGCCTTGTTCGTGATCTCATCCAGGATTTAAAACAAAAACCCAAACACAGAACGCCTGAGCTCCTTTCTAGATAAATCACAGTGTTCCTCCCCATCCCTCTCCCTTCCCCATCTCTGCTTGTACTGGTGTGTGTGCTCTTCCCAGATGGTTCCGTGGGGATGAGAATGTGAATTCGGGAGGCCGCGTGTCCCCGTGTTGCTGGAATAAAAAGGGGCTAGCGTGCTGTTTACAGACATTCACAAGTCTTCTCTTTCAGAATCAACAAAACAAAACGTCCCTTCATTCTACTGTGTCTCTGCTCAAAATGTGTAGACACAGCGATGGTTTACTGTCATCTGGCTCACTGCTCTCCAACAGGGCTGTTGAGAGATTGCCAGTGGGCCATCCGATACCTTCCCATGGCGTAAGTTCTCTGAACTTCCCTAGGAGACGTGGGGCTTTTGTCCATTTAGGCCTCAAAATCCAGTGTGTGTTTTACTTCTTTCTTTAAAAAAATTAATTTTATTGAAGTATAGTTGATTTACAATGTTGTGTTAGTTTCTACTGTACAGCAAAGTGATTCCGTTATACATATATATATATACATTCTTTGTCATACTCTTTTCCATTGTGGTTTATCACAGGACATTGAATCTAGTTCCCTGTGCTCTACAGTAGGACCTTGCTGTTTATCCATCCTATATATACTAGTTTGCATCTGCTAACCCCAAACTCCCAATGCATCCTTCCCCCACCCCCTCTCCTCCTTGGCGACCAGAAGTCTGTCCTCCATGTCTGTGAGTCTGCTTCTGTTGCATAGGTAAGTTCATCTGTGTCAAGTGTGTGTTTTATACTTCAAGCACATCTCAGTGTGGACGGGCCTCAAGCACCCAGGAGGCACACAGAACGGGCCATATTGGATAGCAGGCGCTAAGTGGTGGTTATTTCACCACGCTCCCTGGTTTCCCTCTGCTTCCCACGGTTCTCCCACTGCCTGTATGTGGATGCCTGAGAGTCTGGTCCTTCATCCTCCTTATCTGCCCACACGTCCTCCCCTCTGAAGATCTCGTTCACAGCCAGCCACCAGCACACTGGGCTGAGGGCTCTACCCAGCATCTCTTCACTGTTTTCACTAGATGCCCCGTTATTACCTCACCCTCAGCTTGTCCCAAATCAGACTCATCCGCATGAAGCTGGCTTCTCTGCTTTCGTTTGTGCTCTTTTAGTTTCCCGGCTGCTGATGTTCCCATTAATCTTATAAATCAGTAACGGAACGATTGTGCTGTGTCAGCCAAAAGCTGTGACTACTAAGAACCCAAGAGCCGAGGGTGTGGTGGGAACTGAATGGCAGTCCCAGAGGAATGGCCAGCAGCTTTAATGATGTGCATAATTGTTCCAGGCAGCAAGGTGGCTGGGCATATAGAGCTATTCATGAACGTGAAGGTGGTCGTTGCTTTTTATTCACGGCCAGGCCTTTCCGAGAGCAAAAGGAGAAGGGGGAGGGGGTCCTTCAAGGCCCCCATTCCTCTCCCTGAGGCCAGGAGGGGTTGTGCTCTGCTTTTATCACCTCTTAGGCCAGTTTTCTTCCCGGTAGCTGGTCTTGCAGTTTTGGGGGCCTTCACTGTGCTCAGTTTTACTGCTTGGGGACTTCGCTTATAGTCAGGCATTCCCTGAAGGTACTCAGCCCTTTTCAGTTCTCAGGAAAGAAAATTAAATTAAGCTGATTTGGGCTTATTATCAGGGGAAGTTAACTGCTGATTTCACCTGCGGCAGCCAGGCAGGAAGCATGAAAAGCGCCTGCCTGGGGGGGCGGGGCTGGCTGCCTCGTGACACGTGGCCTCTGTGAGCTCCGAGCAGCCTCGTCCCCAGGGCTGCGCCCGCCAGATGTTGAAAAATGGTAGGAAAGCACAGGCACGTTGCCTTTTTATAGTCATTAAGCTGGATTTTAAAAGTAGGTGTTTCGGGCTTCCCTGGTGGCGCAGTGGTTGAGAATCCGCCTGCCAATGCAGGGTACACGGGTTTGAGCCCTGGTCCGGGAAGATCCCACATGCCGCGGAGCAACTAAGCCCCGTGAGTCACAACTACTGAGCCTGCGCGCTAGAGCCCACGAGCCACAACTACTGAGCCCGTGTGCCACAACTACTGAAGCCCGCCTGCCTAGAGCCCATGCTTCGTAACAAGTGAAGCCACCGCAGTGAGAAGCCTGCACACCGCAATGAAGAGTAGCCCCCACTCGCCGCGACTAGAGAAAGCCCGCACACAGCAACAAAGACCCAACGCCGCCAAAAATAAATAAATAAAAAAAATTAAAAAAAAAAAAGTAGGTATTTCATTGGTTTATCTTGCCGTAAAAACTGTTCAATGTTGTTAATTGTCATTTATGTTCATCATGATTTGTGAAATTTCAAGAGAAATTTTAGTTGTTTCACAGGCTTCGATAGTAAGCAGCATCTAATTAATACCAATTTAAGATTAAATCTCTAGGGATATTAGGAGAGTGTTTACAGTGGCTTTTTTTCCCCAATAGAACTATTTTATAAAACATTTGGCCATCTTGGCTGCAGGAAAGAAACTGGCTTCGTGGGAATAATAAGGGGTTTTTCTTTTTTCTTTTCTTTTGCCTCGCCGTGTGGCATGCGGGATCTTAGTTCCCTGACCAGAGATCGAACTGGTGCTGCCTGTGTTAGGAGCACGGAGTCTTAACCACTGGACCACCAGGGAAGTCCCAAGGGCTTTTGATTCAGAAATATCTGGGTTCAGTTTCTGGATCTACTCTTGGAAAAGTTACTTTAACCTCTCTGAGTCCCTTCCCTTCTGCATAAAATAAAATCTACCCAGTAAGATAAAACTCTTAATGTCAGTAAATGTTACATTTCTTCTCTGCTGTTCCTGGAAGCTGGAAGGGGGAGAAGGGAAGCAAAGGGAAAGAACAGTAGACTGAAGCCATAGGATATACAATAGCTGTATTCTTGGAGTAGTGTAATTGTGTGTGTGCATTTTTAATCAGATTGCTTTCCTAGTATCAGGAGCCAAGAGCATTTGCAGTGAAATGCTCCGTTACTTAATTTCAGTTGCAGGTCAGTATGAGGATCCTGAGCTCCTGGGGGCTTGAGGAGAGAGATCCCCAGGGGGAAGACCGCTGTGTGGAAATGGATAGGAGGAGGCAACTTCTGACGTTTTACTCTTAAGGATGCTCTGTTCCTTCCTTTATTAGTTTGCTAGGGCTGCCGTAACAGAATACCACAGGCTGGGTGTCTTAAACAACAGAGGTTTACTTTCTCACAGTTCTGGAGGTTGGAAGTCCAAGATCAAGGTGTTGGGAAGTTTGGTTTCCCCAGAGGCCTCTCTCCTTGGCTCGTAGACGGCTGTCTACTCACTGCCTCTTCACATGGTCTTTCCTCTGTGTGTGTCTACGTCCTACTTTTCTCTTCTTGTAAGGACACAAGTCAGATTGGATTAAGGGCCCACCCTAATGACCTCATTTAATCTTAATTACTTCTTTAAAGGTCCTGTTTCCAAATAAGGTCACATTTTTGAAGTACTGAGGGGTTAAGGTTTCGACATATGAATTTTGGGGAGCCAGTTCAGCCCGTAACACTTTCCCATCTCAGCGACCAAGCATTTTTAACTCTTTCATTCTGGATTCATCCTTTCCTCCATCCCCATCTGTTACCTTTATCTTACGAAGGTATCGTGGTGGGAAAGAAAGGAGGGGTGCTGACCTCAAGAGGGAGCTTAAGCATGTTGGTTAACTAATCCAAGCTAGGGCTTGCTTAGGGGAATTTTATCTCCTGCAAATCATTGGTACCCTGTGCAGGGCGGTGATGATTGTGGGGTGGCAAGAGGTACCAGGTAGGACCACATTGCTTCATCTTGTGATGCTGGGAGTGTTGGAGCTTTGGGAGGAGAGGTCACAGGCAGTGTTATGGTTTGAGGGTGTAAAGATACAGGGCCTTCATTCTGCTGCTGCAGTGGAACCCGGTTGGCTGAAAGCAGTAAAAATTCTGCCGTTTTAATGAAGATAGGGTTGATAACAATGGACAAGTTAATTCTAAAGCTAGGAGAGTATGAATTGCCTGCATCTGTGTGTAAATATACCTAGAACACTCAAATTATAGTGTCTGTGGCTTGTTGTGGCATGTGAGTTCTTTTCTTATCAGGCTGCAGAGTGTATTTTCATGGCCACCGGCCATGAAAACACTTCTCACCTTGCACTTGAGAAAGATAGGAGGCCTGCTTTCACATTAAAGCTTGGATTCCCTGCAAGAGGAATGGCTTTAGGGAAAACTTTTTGCCAGATTTCTCTTCTTCCCCGACATGTTACTGTGGCTTCCCAAACAGCACCTGAACCAGCTGGGATGAGAGACTAATGCACTAACCAGTCTTCATTCTTTGGGCTTGATTTTTATTCAGTGTATTTATAGTAGCATCTCTGTCACCTGCTATTCTGTTTCCAGGTTCAATCCCAGGTTTAAGATCTACTGCTCATTTGGCTTTCCTTTGCTGAGGCTGCTTCTTTGTGAACCTGGTTACCTACCTGTGGTGAATCATCTGATTTTATAGTCTAGCAATATCAGGATAAAAGATGTAGATGTTTTTGTTTAAATGGAGATGCACAATGTGAGAAGTGTAATGAGTGATGATTCACTCTTCAAGTACCATTTGTGGATGTAGACTTATTCCTAATACCAGATGCGCGAGGATGTATATGTTCTTTTCAGCCCATGAAGATGTCAGTAAAGCAGAAAATGGCGTTCACGCATTTTGTCAGAAACCCAGCGCACAGAAGGGAAACTTACTGCATTTCCCACATTTCTCAGATTTGAGATGTTGACAGGATTGATGCCCCTCTCTGCCTCTGGGTGGCCGTCTTGGGTTTCTCTTCTCACATTCCTCTTAACACAGTGGGCTTGGATGTGCTTTTAAAATGAGCCTCAGTGAAAATCTGAGGTTCCCATGTAGCTTTAGGAGGCTTTCATCTCAGAAATTCTTCTTCTTATTTTTTTAAAAATACATTTTATTTATTTATTTATTTATTTATTTATTTATTTATTTATGGCTGTGTTGGGTCTTTGTTGATGTGCACGGGCTTTCTTTAGTTGTGGTGAGCGGGGGCTACTCTTGATTGTGGTGTGTGGGCTTCTCATTGTGGTGACTTCTCTTGTTGTGGAGCACGGGCTCTAGGCACGCGGGCTTCAGTAGTTGTGGCATGCAGGCTCAGTAGTTGTGGCTCGCGGGCATAGTTGCTCTGCGGCATGTGGGATCTTCCTGGACCAGGGCTCGAACCTGTGTCCCCTGCATTGGCAGGCGGATTCTTAACCACTGCGCCACCAGGGAAGCCCCAGAAATTCTTCTTATTATTTAGAATAGAGAAAGCATTCTAGACCACTTCATGTTTTTTTTTTGTTTTTAATTTTTATTGGAGTATAGTTGATTTACAATGCTGTGTTAGTTTCTGCTGTACAGCAAAGTGACTCAGTTATACGTATACATATATCCATTCTTTTTAAGGTTCTTTTCCCATATAGGTCGTAACAGAGTATTGAGTAGAGTTCCCTGTGTTATACAGTAGATCCTTATTAGTTATCTATTTTATATATAGTAGTATGTGTATGTCAGTCCCAATCTCCTAACTTATCCCTCCCGCCCTTTCCCCCTTGGTAGCCATCAGTTTGTTTTCTACATCTATGACTCTGTTTCTGTTTTGTAAATAAGTTCATTTGTACCATTTTTTTAGATTCCACATATAAGCAATATTATACGATATTTGTCTGTCTCTGTCTGACTTACTTCACTCAGTATGACAATTTTTAGGTCCATCCATGTTTAGACCACTTTAAAAAGAGTGTTCACCGCCGTTATTTCTCTGTGAATGCTGGCTGAAGTCATCTGTATATGTCCCACCCATTTGGTATCTGTTGGCACCAGCTGAGAAGTGTGCCCCTTCAAATTTAGAAATGGGACGATGGCTGCCCTTGTTATTTCAGTCTTCCAGAGAGTGCTGGAAGTTGATATAAAGAGATGGGAGACATGCTTCTCACTGAATTTACTCCTCACAACCCCAGGGTGCTTGGGAGTAGCCACATCCAAAGCCATGCCTGGCATGTGTGCCTGGCGTGTGTGCATTCATGAATTGGTGGCCTTTGATATTTGGGCAAACTGCACATGGTTAGTGAGGTCCTCCTGGCCATCGCCTCACCCTTTGTGACCATCGCTTCTAAGTCTCAGTGCCTGATCAGGAGAGATGGGGAGCAGGTACTTGTCCTGTCCCTTCCTTCTTGAACTTTCCTTGCAAGAGTGGACCCTATTCATAGGCTCCTTCAACAGATGTGTCAATGAGTATTGGATGGCTGCTGGAATAAATGCTTTTCACAACTTGTCACCCCAAGCTCCTGTGCCATAGGAGACAAAACCAAGCCAAAACCCAAACCAGGGGCATTGGTTTACTTTTCTGAGGTTGCTAATCAATGATTTCACATTCTTTCATGTTTTTGAGTTCCATTACTTGGCAAAAGATGACACTACGGCCTCACGAATTAGCCTGCATTGGTTTTATGTTGCTGTAGAAAATATTCAAGGGGTAAAGTAAGTTTTCTACCCTTCAAGTTAATTGTCTCCAGCCTTGATTGTGTGGTAGGTAGTATTTTTCCCATGGTACTTAGATGTGTTTAGATTAAGCTGTCATGTGATGGAAAGAAGATATGGCTCGTAAAATCTTGCCTTTGAAAGAAGTAACAGGACAGTATTCTGAGAGACAGCTTTTCATTGAATTTCATGTAAGTGTTTGTATTGTTTATAAAGGCAAAATAACCCTTTCTTGACTGAATTTATACTATAACAGGAAAAGCCTTTTTTGCTCCCACCTAGCAAACCAAACCTGTGTGGATCCCACGAAGCTGAACCACTCATCCTTCGGTTAACAATAGCCCCAAACGCATGGGGAGGCACCCTCTAGTTTTTTTGCCCTTTTCACCTGCTGAGTCTTCCTTATAAGTACTTCAGACCTCTCAGGAGATCGCTGCTTATTCTGTTCATTTCATCTGCCT